>NW_026606204.1:617693-1235386 GCF_029834395.1 Sorex fumeus
GAAATACTCTGAATCTGCATTCCAGGAAGGCTTTCGTTACACCACCGATGAATGTCCAAGTAATGCAATGCTGCTTCTTAGTGGTCTGTTCACACTCGAAACCGTGCTGTTCATTGGCTATCCACTCAATATCGGTCAGCTCTTCAATATCCTGTCCAGACTATCCAGATTCCTAAATGTTGGCAATCACCACTACAGAATGTTCCATTCAATCACGCGAATCTGGAATTCATCAGAGTCTCCACTCCTGGAAGGTTTTCGTGACACCACTGGTAAATGTCCAAGGAAGACAATGCTGGTTTTAAGCCGCCTGCTAACACACTCAGCCGTGCTGTTCAATTTGCTATCCACCCAACCCTATTCAGCTCTACATTTTCCTGTCCTCATAACCCAACCTTCAGAAATAATTGGTATCTCCTCCACAGAATGTTCCGTTCATTCACTGCGAATCTTAAATTCATCTGACTCTCAACTCCCGGCGGGTTATCGTTACACCACTTGTGAATGTCCAAGTAAGCCAATGCTGGTTTTCAGTGGCCTCTTCATACTAAGAGACGTGCTGTTCATTTGGCTATCCACTCCACCCTGTTCAGCTCTACATTCTCGTGTCCACAAAACCCAGCCTTCAGAAATCATTGGAATCACCACTAGAGAATGTTCCATTCATTCACTGCGAATCTGGAATTCCTCTGAACCTCCACTCCTGGCAGGTTTTCGTTACGCCACTGGTGAATGTCCAAGTAACTCAATACTGGTTTTCAGAGGCATGTTCAACTCGCAGAAGTGCTGTTCAATGGGCTATCCACTCAATATTGGTCAGCTCTTCATTTTCCTCTCCACACAAACCAGCCTTCAGAAATCATTGGGCTCTCCACTACAGACTGTTCCATTCATTCACTGCGATTCTGCAATTCATCTGACTCTCCGCTCCAGGCAGGTTTTCATTACAGCACTGGTGAATGACCAAGTAATCCAATGCTGGTTTTCAGCCGCCTTTTCACACTCGCAGTGTGCTGTTCAATTGTCTATCCACTCAAACCTGGTCAGCCTTTCATTTTCTTTTCCACAATATCAGACTTCAGAAATCATTGGAATCGCCAGTACAGAATGTTCCATTCATTCACTGCCAATCTGGAATTCATCTGAATCTGCACTCCAGGTAGGCTTTCATTACACCACTTATGAATGTCCAAGTAACACAATGCTGGTTTTCAGCGGTCTGTTCACACTCTAAGCCCTGCTTTTTACTGGGTATCCACACAACTGTGGTCAGCTCTTCATTTTCATGTCCAAACAATCCAGACTTGAGAAATCATGGCAATCTCCAGTACAGAATGTTCCATTCATTCACTGCGAATCTGGAATTCAACTGAATCTCCACTACCTGCAGATTTATCTTACACCACTTGTGAATGTCCAAGTAAAACAATGCTGGTTTTCAGAGGCCTGTTCATGTTCGCAGTCGTGCTGTTCAATTGGCTATCCACTCAACCTGTTTTGCTCCTCATTTTCCTGTGCACACAACCCAGCCTTCAGAAATCATTGTAATCTCCACTACAGGATGTTCCATTCATTCACTGGGAATCTGGAATTCATCTGAATCTGCACTCCACGCAGGCTTTCGTTACACCACTGCTGAAAGTCGAAGTAATGCAATACTGGTTTTCAGTGGTCTGTTCACATTCGAAGCCGAGGCTTTTTACAGGCTATCCACTCAACACTGGTCAGCTCTTCATTTTCGTGTCCCCACAATCCAGATTTCAGAAATCATTGCAATCTCCACTACAGAATGTTCCATTCATTCACTGCGAGTCTGGAGTTTATCTGATTCTCCACTCCCGCCTGGTTAACATTACACCACTTGTGAATGTCCAAGTAAGCCAATGCTGGTTTTCAGAGGCCTGTTCATACTCGCAGCCGTGCTGTTTAATTGACAATTCACTCCACCCTGTTCAGCTCTTCATTGTCCCACCACACTACCAGCCTTCAGAAATCTTTGTTATCTCCACTACAGAACGTTCCATTCATTCACTGCGAATCTGGAATTCATCTGACTCTCAACTCCACGCAGGTTTTCATTACACCACTGTTGAATGTCCAAGTAACCCAATGCTGGTTTTCAGCGGCCTGTTCATATTCGCAGCCCTGCTGTTTACTTGGCTATCGATTCAAGCCTGGTCAGCTCTTCATTTTCCTGTCCACACAACACAGGCTTCAGAAATCATTGGAATCTCCTCTACAGAATGTTCCATTCATTCACTGCGAATGTGGAATTCAACTGACTCTCCACTCCATGCAGGTTTTCCTTACACCACTGATGAATGTCCAAGTAACCCAATGCTGGTTTTCAGCTGCATGTTCACACTCGCAGCCATGCTATACAATTGGCTTTCCACTAAATCCTGATTAGTTCTTGATTTTCCTTCCACACGACCCAGCCTTCAGAAATCGTTGGAATCTCCACTAGAGAATGTTCCATTCATTCACTGCGAATCTGGAATTCCTCTGAACCTCCACTCCCGGCAGGTTTTCGTTACACCACTGTTGAATGTCCAAGTAACCCAATGTTTTAAGTGTTTTCTTCACAAGCGCAGTGGTGCTGTTCAATTGGCTATCCACTCAACCCTGGCCAGCTCTACATTTTCCTGTCCACACCACAGAGACTGGAGAAATCATTGTTATCTCCACTACAGAATGTTCCATTCATTCACAGCGAATCTGGAATTCATCTGAATCTCCACTCCCGGCAGGTTTTCGTGACACCACTGGTAAATATCCAAGTAAGCCAATGCTGGTTTTAAGTGGCCTGCTCATACTCTCAGCCGTGCTGTTCAATTTGCTATCCACTCAACCCTCTTCAGCTCCATTTTCCTGTCCACATAACCCAAACTTCAGAAACAATTGGTATCTCCTCCACAGAATGTTCCATTCATTGACGGCAAATCTGAAATTCATCTAATTCTCAACTCCCGTCAGGTTTTCGTTACACCACTTGTGAATGTCCAATTAAGCCAAAGCTGGTTTTCAGTGGCCTGTTCTTACTACGAGACGTGCTGTTCATTTGGCTATCCATTCCACCCTGTTCAGCTCTACATTTTCGTGTCCACAAAACCCAGCCTTCAGAAATCATTGGAATCACCACTAGAGAATGTTCCATTCATTCACTGCGAATCTGGAATTCATCTGAATCTCCACTCCCGGCAGGTTTTCATTGCACCACTGCTGAATGTTCAAGTAACGCAATGATGGTTTTCAGCGGTCTATTCACACTCGAACCCGTGCTGTTCACGGTCTAGCGACTCAACACTGGTGAGTTCTTCTTTTTCCAGTTCAGACAATACAAACCTCAGAAACCATTGCAATCTACACTACAGAATGTTTCATTCATTCAGGCGAATCTTGAATTCATCTTGTTCTCCACTCCCAGCAGGTTTTCGTTTCACCACTGGTGAATGTCCAAGCAACCCAAGGCTGGTTTCAGCTGCGTGTTAACACTCGCAGCCGTGCTGTTCAATTGGCTATCCAGTGAACGCTGGTTAGCTCTTGATTTTCCTTCCACACACCGAGCCTTCAGAAATCATTCTTATCTCCACTTCAGAATGTTCCATTCGTTCCCTGCGAATCTGGAATTCCTCTGACTCTCCACACCAGGCAGATTTTCCTAACAACACTGGTGAATGACCAGGTAATCCAATGCTGGTTTTCAGCGGCTGTTCACACTCACAGCCTTGCTGTTCAATTGGCAATCCAGTCAAACCTAGTCAGCTCTTCATTTTCCTGTCCACACAACCCAGCGTTCAGAAATCATTGGAATCTCTACTACAGAAATTTCCATTCATTCACTGTGAATCTGGAAATACTCTGAATCTGCATTCCAGGAAGGCTTTCGTTACACCACTGATGAATGTCCAAGTAATGCAATGCTGCTTCTTAGTGGTCTGTTCACACTCGAAACCGTGCTGTTCATTGGCTATCCACTCAATATCGGTCAGCTCTTCAATATCCTGTCCAGACTATCCAGATTCCTAAATGTTGGCAATCACCACTACAGAATGTTCCATTCAATCACGCGAATCTGGAATTCATCAGAGTCTCCACTCCTGGAAGGTTTTCGTGACACCACTGGTAAATGTCCAAGGAAGACAATGCTGGTTTTAAGCCGCCTGCTAACACACTCAGCCGTGCTGTTCAATTTGCTATCCACCCAACCCTATTCAGCTCTACATTTTCCTGTCCTCATAACCCAACCTTCAGAAATAATTGGTATCTCCTCCACAGAATGTTCCGTTCATTCACTGCGAATCTTAAATTCATCTGACTCTCAACTCCCGGCGGGTTATCGTTACACCACTTGTGAATGTCCAAGTAAGCCAATGCTGGTTTTCAGTGGCCTCTTCATACTAAGAGACGTGCTGTTCATTTGGCTATCCACTCCACCCTGTTCAGCTCTACATTCTCGTGTCCACAAAACCCAGCCTTCAGAAATCATTGGAATCACCACTAGAGAATGTTCCATTCATTCACTGCGAATCTGGAATTCCTCTGAACCTCCACTCCTGGCAGGTTTTCGTTACGCCACTGGTGAATGTCCAAGTAACTCAATACTGGTTTTCAGAGGCATGTTCAACTCGCAGAAGTGCTGTTCAATGGGCTATCCACTCAATATTGGTCAGCTCTTCATTTTCCTCTCCACACAAACCAGCCTTCAGAAATCATTGGGCTCTCCACTACAGACTGTTCCATTCATTCACTGCGATTCTGCAATTCATCTGACTCTCCGCTCCAGGCAGGTTTTCATTACAGCACTGGTGAATGACCAAGTAATCCAATGCTGGTTTTCAGCCGCCTTTTCACACTCGCAGTGTGCTGTTCAATTGTCTATCCACTCAAACCTGGTCAGCCTTTCATTTTCTTTTCCACAATATCAGACTTCAGAAATCATTGGAATCGCCAGTACAGAATGTTCCATTCATTCACTGCCAATCTGGAATTCATCTGAATCTGCACTCCAGGTAGGCTTTCATTACACCACTTATGAATGTCCAAGTAACACAATGCTGGTTTTCAGCGGTCTGTTCACACTCTAAGCCCTGCTTTTTACTGGGTATCCACACAACTGTGGTCAGCTCTTCATTTTCATGTCCAAACAATCCAGACTTGAGAAATCATGGCAATCTCCAGTACAGAATGTTCCATTCATTCACTGCGAATCTGGAATTCAACTGAATCTCCACTACCTGCAGATTTATCTTACACCACTTGTGAATGTCCAAGTAAAACAATGCTGGTTTTCAGAGGCCTGTTCATGTTCGCAGTCGTGCTGTTCAATTGGCTATCCACTCAACCTGTTTTGCTCCTCATTTTCCTGTGCACACAACCCAGCCTTCAGAAATCATTGTAATCTCCACTACAGGATGTTCCATTCATTCACTGGGAATCTGGAATTCATCTGAATCTGCACTCCACGCAGGCTTTCGTTACACCACTGCTGAAAGTCGAAGTAATGCAATACTGGTTTTCAGTGGTCTGTTCACATTCGAAGCCGAGGCTTTTTACAGGCTATCCACTCAACACTGGTCAGCTCTTCATTTTCGTGTCCCCACAATCCAGATTTCAGAAATCATTGCAATCTCCACTACAGAATGTTCCATTCATTCACTGCGAGTCTGGAGTTTATCTGATTCTCCACTCCCGCCTGGTTAACATTACACCACTTGTGAATGTCCAAGTAAGCCAATGCTGGTTTTCAGAGGCCTGTTCATACTCGCAGCCGTGCTGTTTAATTGACAATTCACTCCACCCTGTTCAGCTCTTCATTGTCCCACCACACTACCAGCCTTCAGAAATCTTTGTTATCTCCACTACAGAACGTTCCATTCATTCACTGCGAATCTGGAATTCATCTGACTCTCAACTCCACGCAGGTTTTCATTACACCACTGTTGAATGTCCAAGTAACCCAATGCTGGTTTTCAGCGGCCTGTTCATATTCGCAGCCCTGCTGTTTACTTGGCTATCGATTCAAGCCTGGTCAGCTCTTCATTTTCCTGTCCACACAACACAGGCTTCAGAAATCATTGGAATCTCCTCTACAGAATGTTCCATTCATTCACTGCGAATGTGGAATTCAACTGACTCTCCACTCCATGCAGGTTTTCCTTACACCACTGATGAATGTCCAAGTAACCCAATGCTGGTTTTCAGCTGCATGTTCACACTCGCAGCCATGCTATACAATTGGCTTTCCACTAAATCCTGATTAGTTCTTGATTTTCCTTCCACACGACCCAGCCTTCAGAAATCGTTGGAATCTCCACTAGAGAATGTTCCATTCATTCACTGCGAATCTGGAATTCCTCTGAACCTCCACTCCCGGCAGGTTTTCGTTACACCACTGTTGAATGTCCAAGTAACCCAATGTTTTAAGTGTTTCCTTCACAAGCGCAGTGGTGCTGTTCAATTGGCTATCCACTCAACCCTGGCCAGCTCTACATTTTCCTGTCCACACCACAGAGACTGGAGAAATCATTGTTATCTCCACTACAGAATGTTCCATTCATTCACAGCGAATCTGGAATTCATCTGAATCTCCACTCCCGGCAGGTTTTCGTGACACCACTGGTAAATATCCAAGTAAGCCAATGCTGGTTTTAAGTGGCCTGCTCATACTCTCAGCCGTGCTGTTCAATTTGCTATCCACTCAACCCTCTTCAGCTCCATTTTCCTGTCCACATAACCCAAACTTCAGAAACAATTGGTATCTCCTCCACAGAATGTTCCATTCATTGACGGCAAATCTGAAATTCATCTAATTCTCAACTCCCGTCAGGTTTTCGTTGCACCACTTGTGAATGTCCAATTAAGCCAAAGCTGGTTTTCAGTGGCCTGTTCTTACTACTAGACGTGCTGTTCATTTGGCTATCCATTCCACCCTGTTCAGCTCTACATTTTCGTGTCCACAAAACCCAGCCTTCAGAAATCATTGGAATCACCACTAGAGAATGTTCCATTCATTCACTGCGAATCTGGAATTCATCTGAATCTCCACTCCCGGCAGGTTTTCATTGCACCACTGCTGAATGTTCAAGTAACGCAATGATGGTTTTCAGCGGTCTATTCACACTCGAACCCGTGCTGTTCACGGTCTAGCGACTCAACACTGGTGAGTTCTTCTTTTTCCAGTTCAGACAATACAAACCTCAGAAACCATTGCAATCTACACTACAGAATGTTTCATTCATTCAGGCGAATCTTGAATTCATCTTGTTCTCCACTCCCAGCAGGTTTTCGTTTCACCACTGGTGAATGTCCAAGCAACCCAAGGCTGGTTTCAGCTGCGTGTTAACACTCGCAGCCGTGCTGTTCAATTGGCTATCCAGTGAACGCTGGTTAGCTCTTGATTTTCCTTCCACACACCGAGCCTTCAGAAATCATTCTTATCTCCACTTCAGAATGTTCCATTCGTTCCCTGCGAATCTGGAATTCCTCTGACTCTCCACACCAGGCAGATTTTCCTAACAACACTGGTGAATGACCAGGTAATCCAATGCTGGTTTTCAGCGGCTGTTCACACTCACAGCCTTGCTGTTCAATTGGCAATCCAGTCAAACCTAGTCAGCTCTTCATTTTCCTGTCCACACAACCCAGCGTTCAGAAATCATTGGAATCTCTACTACAGAAATTTCCATTCATTCACTGTGAATCTGGAAATACTCTGAATCTGCATTCCAGGAAGGCTTTCGTTACACCACTGATGAATGTCCAAGTAATGCAATGCTGCTTCTTAGTGGTCTGTTCACACTCGAAACCGTGCTGTTCATTGGCTATCCACTCAATATCGGTCAGCTCTTCAATATCCTGTCCAGACTATCCAGATTCCTAAATGTTGGCAATCACCACTACAGAATGTTCCATTCAATCACGCGAATCTGGAATTCATCAGAGTCTCCACTCCTGGAAGGTTTTCGTGACACCACTGGTAAATGTCCAAGGAAGACAATGCTGGTTTTAAGCCGCCTGCTAACACACTCAGCCGTGCTGTTCAATTTGCTATCCACCCAACCCTATTCAGCTCTACATTTTCCTGTCCTCATAACCCAACCTTCAGAAATAATTGGTATCTCCTCCACAGAATGTTCCGTTCATTCACTGCGAATCTTAAATTCATCTGACTCTCAACTCCCGGCGGGTTATCGTTACACCACTTGTGAATGTCCAAGTAAGCCAATGCTGGTTTTCAGTGGCCTGTTCATACTAAGAGACGTGCTGTTCATTTGGCTATCCACTCCACCCTGTTCAGCTCTACATTTTCGTGTCCACAAAACCCAGCCTTCAGAAATCATTGGAATCACCACTAGAGAATGTTCCATTCATTCACTGCGAATCTGGAATTCCTCTGAACCTCCACTCCTGGCAGGTTTTCGTTACGCCACTGGTGAATGTCCAAGTAACTCAATACTGGTTTTCAGAGGCATGTTCAACTCGCAGAAGTGCTGTTCAATGGGCTATCCACTCAATATTGGTCAGCTCTTCATTTTCCTCTCCACACAAACCAGCCTTCAGAAATCATTGGGCTCTCCACTACAGACTGTTCCATTCATTCACTGCGATTCTGCAATTCATCTGACTCTCCGCTCCAGGCAGGTTTTCATTACAGCACTGGTGAATGACCAAGTAATCCAATGCTGGTTTTCAGCCGCCTTTTCACACTCGCAGTGTGCTGTTCAATTGTCTATCCACTCAAACCTGGTCAGCCTTTCATTTTCTTTTCCACAATATCAGACTTCAGAAATCATTGGAATCGCCAGTACAGAATGTTCCATTCATTCACTGCCAATCTGGAATTCATCTGAATCTGCACTCCAGGTAGGCTTTCATTACACCACTTATGAATGTCCAAGTAACACAATGCTGGTTTTCAGCGGTCTGTTCACACTCTAAGCCCTGCTTTTTACTGGGTATCCACACAACTGTGGTCAGCTCTTCATTTTCATGTCCAAACAATCCAGACTTGAGAAATCATTGCAATCTCCAGTACAGAATGTTCCATTCATTCACTGCGAATCTGGAATTCAACTGAATCTCCACTACCTGCAGATTTATCTTACACCACTTGTGAATGTCCAAGTAAAACAATGCTGGTTTTCAGAGGCCTGTTCATGTTCGCAGTCGTGCTGTTCAATTGGCTATCCACTCAACCTGTTTTGCTCCTCATTTTCCTGTGCACACAACCCAGCCTTCAGAAATCATTGTAATCTCCACTACAGGATGTTCCATTCATTCACTGGGAATCTGGAATTCATCTGAATCTGCACTCCACGCAGGCTTTCGTTACACCACTGCTGAAAGTCGAAGTAATGCAATACTGGTTTTCAGTGGTCTGTTCACATTCGAAGCCGAGGCTTTTTACAGGCTATCCACTCAACACTGGTCAGCTCTTCATTTTCGTGTCCCCACAATCCAGATTTCAGAAATCATTGCAATCTCCACTACAGAATGTTCCATTCATTCACTGCGAGTCTGGAGTTTATCTGATTCTCCACTCCCGCCTGGTTAACATTACACCACTTGTGAATGTCCAAGTAAGCCAATGCTGGTTTTCAGAGGCCTGTTCATACTCGCAGCCGTGCTGTTTAATTGACAATTCACTCCACCCTGTTCAGCTCTTCATTGTCCCACCACACTACCAGCCTTCAGAAATCTTTGTTATCTCCACTACAGAATGTTCCATTCATTCACTGCGAATCTGGAATTCATCTGAATCTGCACTCCAGGTAGGCTTTCATTACACCACTTATGAATGTCCAAGTAACACAGTGCTGGTTTTCAGCGGTCTGTTCACACTCTAAGCCCTGCTTTTTACTGGGTATCCACACAACTGTGGTCAGCTCTTCATTTTCATGTCCAAACAATCCAGACTTGAGAAATCATTGCAATCTCCAGTACAGAATGTTCCATTCATTCACTGCGAATCTGGAATTCAACTGAATCTCCACTACCTGCAGATTTATCTTACACCACTTGTGAATGTCCAAGTAAAACAATGCTGGTTTTCAGAGGCCTGTTCATGTTCGCAGTCGTGCTGTTCAATTGGCTATCCACTCAACCTGTTTTGCTCCTCATTTTCCTGTGCACACAACCCAGCCTTCAGAAATCATTGTAATCTCCACTACAGGATGTTCCATTCATTCACTGGGAATCTGGAATTCATCTGAATCTGCACTCCACGCAGGCTTTCGTTACACCACTGCTGAAAGTCGAAGTAATGCAATACTGGTTTTCAGTGGTCTGTTCACATTCGAAGCCGAGGCTTTTTACAGGCTATCCACTCAACACTGGTCAGCTCTTCATTTTCGTGTCCCCACAATCCAGATTTCAGAAATCATTGCAATCTCCACTACAGAATGTTCCATTCATTCACTGCGAGTCTGGAGTTTATCTGATTCTCCACTCCCGCCTGGTTAACATTACACCACTTGTGAATGTCCAAGTAAGCCAATGCTGGTTTTCAGAGGCCTGTTCATACTCGCAGCCGTGCTGTTTAATTGACAATTCACTCCACCCTGTTCAGCTCTTCATTGTCCCACCACACTACCAGCCTTCAGAAATCTTTGTTATCTCCACTACAGAATGTTCCATTCATTCACTGCGAATCTGGAATTCATCTGACTCTCAACTCCACGCAGGTTTTCATTACACCACTGTTGAATGTCCAAGTAACCCAATGCTGGTTTTCAGCGGCCTGTTCATATTCGCAGCCCTGCTGTTTACTTGGCTATCGATTCAAGCCTGGTCAGCTCTTCATTTTCCTGTCCACACAACACAGGCTTCAGAAATCATTGGAATCTCCTCTACAGAATGTTCCATTCATTCACTGCGAATGTGGAATTCAACTGACTCTCCACTCCATGCAGGTTTTCCTTACACCACTGATGAATGTCCAAGTAACCCAATGCTGGTTTTCAGCTGCATGTTCACACTCGCAGCCATGCTATACAATTGGCTTTCCACTAAATCCTGATTAGTTCTTGATTTTCCTTCCACACGACCCAGCCTTCAGAAATCGTTGGAATCTCCACTAGAGAATGTTCCATTCATTCACTGCGAATCTGGAATTCCTCTGAACCTCCACTCCCGGCAGGTTTTCGTTACACCACTGTTGAATGTCCAAGTAACCCAATGTTTTAAGTGTTTTCTTCACAAGCGCAGTGGTGCTGTTCAATTGGCTATCCACTCAACCCTGGCCAGCTCTACATTTTCCTGTCCACACCACAGAGACTGGAGAAATCATTGTTATCTCCACTACAGAATGTTCCATTCATTCACAGCGAATCTGGAATTCATCTGAATCTCCACTCCCGGCAGGTTTTCGTGACACCACTGGTAAATATCCAAGTAAGCCAATGCTGGTTTTAAGTGGCCTGCTCATACTCTCAGCCGTGCTGTTCAATTTGCTATCCACTCAACCCTCTTCAGCTCCATTTTCCTGTCCACATAACCCAAACTTCAGAAACAATTGGTATCTCCTCCACAGAATGTTCCATTCATTGACGGCAAATCTGAAATTCATCTAATTCTCAACTCCCGTCAGGTTTTCGTTACACCACTTGTGAATGTCCAATTAAGCCAAAGCTGGTTTTCAGTGGCCTGTTCTTACTACGAGACGTGCTGTTCATTTGGCTATCCATTCCACCCTGTTCAGCTCTACATTTTCGTGTCCACAAAACCCAGCCTTCAGAAATCATTGGAATCACCACTAGAGAATGTTCCATTCATTCACTGCGAATCTGGAATTCATCTGAATCTCCACTCCCGGCAGGTTTTCATTGCACCACTGCTGAATGTTCAAGTAACGCAATGATGGTTTTCAGCGGTCTATTCACACTCGAACCCGTGCTGTTCACGGTCTAGCGACTCAACACTGGTGAGTTCTTCTTTTTCCAGTTCAGACAATACAAACCTCAGAAACCATTGCAATCTACACTACAGAATGTTTCATTCATTCAGGCGAATCTTGAATTCATCTTGTTCTCCACTCCCAGCAGGTTTTCGTTTCACCACTGGTGAATGTCCAAGCAACCCAAGGCTGGTTTCAGCTGCGTGTTAACACTCGCAGCCGTGCTGTTCAATTGGCTATCCAGTGAACGCTGGTTAGCTCTTGATTTTCCTTCCACACACCGAGCCTTCAGAAATCATTCTTATCTCCACTTCAGAATGTTCCATTCGTTCCCTGCGAATCTGGAATTCCTCTGACTCTCCACACCAGGCAGATTTTCCTAACAACACTGGTGAATGACCAGGTAATCCAATGCTGGTTTTCAGCGGCTGTTCACACTCACAGCCTTGCTGTTCAATTGGCAATCCAGTCAAACCTAGTCAGCTCTTCATTTTCCTGTCCACACAACCCAGCGTTCAGAAATCATTGGAATCTCTACTACAGAAATTTCCATTCATTCACTGTGAATCTGGAAATACTCTGAATCTGCATTCCAGGAAGGCTTTCGTTACACCACTGATGAATGTCCAAGTAATGCAATGCTGCTTCTTAGTGGTCTGTTCACACTCGAAACCGTGCTGTTCATTGGCTATCCACTCAATATCGGTCAGCTCTTCAATATCCTGTCCAGACTATCCAGATTCCTAAATGTTGGCAATCACCACTACAGAATGTTCCATTCAATCACGCGAATCTGGAATTCATCAGAGTCTCCACTCCTGGAAGGTTTTCGTGACACCACTGGTAAATGTCCAAGGAAGACAATGCTGGTTTTAAGCCGCCTGCTAACACACTCAGCCGTGCTGTTCAATTTGCTATCCACCCAACCCTATTCAGCTCTACATTTTCCTGTCCTCATAACCCAACCTTCAGAAATAATTGGTATCTCCTCCACAGAATGTTCCGTTCATTCACTGCGAATCTTAAATTCATCTGACTCTCAACTCCCGGCGGGTTATCGTTACACCACTTGTGAATGTCCAAGTAAGCCAATGCTGGTTTTCAGTGGCCTGTTCATACTAAGAGACGTGCTGTTCATTTGGCTATCCACTCCACCCTGTTCAGCTCTACATTCTCGTGTCCACAAAACCCAGCCTTCAGAAATCATTGGAATCACCACTAGAGAATGTTCCATTCATTCACTGCGAATCTGGAATTCATCTGAACCTCCACTCCTGGCAGGTTTTCGTTACGCCACTGGTGAATGTCCAAGTAACTCAATACTGGTTTTCAGAGGCATGTTCAACTCGCAGAAGTGCTGTTCAATGGGCTATCCACTCAATATTGGTCAGCTCTTCATTTTCCTCTCCACACAAACCAGCCTTCAGAAATCATTGGGCTCTCCACTACAGACTGTTCCATTCATTCACTGCGATTCTGCAATTCATCTGACTCTCCGCTCCAGGCAGGTTTTCATTACAGCACTGGTGAATGACCAAGTAATCCAATGCTGGTTTTCAGCCGCCTTTTCACACTCGCAGTGTGCTGTTCAATTGTCTATCCACTCAAACCTGGTCAGCCTTTCATTTTCTTTTCCACAATATCAGACTTCAGAAATCATTGGAATCGCCAGTACAGAATGTTCCATTCATTCACTGCCAATCTGGAATTCATCTGAATCTGCACTCCAGGTAGGCTTTCATTACACCACTTATGAATGTCCAAGTAACACAATGCTGGTTTTCAGCGGTCTGTTCACACTCTAAGCCCTGCTTTTTACTGGGTATCCACACAACTGTGGTCAGCTCTTCATTTTCATGTCCAAACAATCCAGACTTGAGAAATCATGGCAATCTCCAGTACAGAATGTTCCATTCATTCACTGCGAATCTGGAATTCAACTGAATCTCCACTACCTGCAGATTTATCTTACACCACTTGTGAATGTCCAAGTAAAACAATGCTGGTTTTCAGAGGCCTGTTCATGTTCGCAGTCGTGCTGTTCAATTGGCTATCCACTCAACCTGTTTTGCTCCTCATTTTCCTGTGCACACAACCCAGCCTTCAGAAATCATTGTAATCTCCACTACAGGATGTTCCATTCATTCACTGGGAATCTGGAATTCATCTGAATCTGCACTCCACGCAGGCTTTCGTTACACCACTGCTGAAAGTCGAAGTAATGCAATACTGGTTTTCAGTGGTCTGTTCACATTCGAAGCCGAGGCTTTTTACAGGCTATCCACTCAACACTGGTCAGCTCTTCATTTTCGTGTCCCCACAATCCAGATTTCAGAAATCATTGCAATCTCCACTACAGAATGTTCCATTCATTCACTGCGAGTCTGGAGTTTATCTGATTCTCCACTCCCGCCTGGTTAACATTACACCACTTGTGAATGTCCAAGTAAGCCAATGCTGGTTTTCAGAGGCCTGTTCATACTCGCAGCCGTGCTGTTTAATTGACAATTCACTCCACCCTGTTCAGCTCTTCATTGTCCCACCACACTACCAGCCTTCAGAAATCTTTGTTATCTCCACTACAGAATGTTCCATTCATTCACTGCGAATCTGGAATTCATCTGACTCTCAACTCCACGCAGGTTTTCATTACACCACTGTTGAATGTCCAAGTAACCCAATGCTGGTTTTCAGCGGCCTGTTCATATTCGCAGCCCTGCTGTTTACTTGGCTATCGATTCAAGCCTGGTCAGCTCTTCATTTTCCTGTCCACACAACACAGGCTTCAGAAATCATTGGAATCTCCTCTACAGAATGTTCCATTCATTCACTGCGAATGTGGAATTCAACTGACTCTCCACTCCATGCAGGTTTTCCTTACACCACTGATGAATGTCCAAGTAACCCAATGCTGGTTTTCAGCTGCATGTTCACACTCGCAGCCATGCTATACAATTGGCTTTCCACTAAATCCTGATTAGTTCTTGATTTTCCTTCCACACGACCCAGCCTTCAGAAATCGTTGGAATCTCCACTAGAGAATGTTCCATTCATTCACTGCGAATCTGGAATTCCTCTGAACCTCCACTCCCGGCAGGTTTTCGTTACACCACTGTTGAATGTCCAAGTAACCCAATGTTTTAAGTGTTTTCTTCACAAGCGCAGTGGTGCTGTTCAATTGGCTATCCACTCAACCCTGGCCAGCTCTACATTTTCCTGTCCACACCACAGAGACTGGAGAAATCATTGTTATCTCCACTACAGAATGTTCCATTCATTCACAGCGAATCTGGAATTCATCTGAATCTCCACTCCCGGCAGGTTTTCGTGACACCACTGGTAAATATCCAAGTAAGCCAATGCTGGTTTTAAGTGGCCTGCTCATACTCTCAGCCGTGCTGTTCAATTTGCTATCCACTCAACCCTCTTCAGCTCCATTTTCCTGTCCACATAACCCAAACTTCAGAAACAATTGGTATCTCCTCCACAGAATGTTCCATTCATTGACGGCAAATCTGAAATTCATCTAATTCTCAACTCCCGTCAGGTTTTCGTTACACCACTTGTGAATGTCCAATTAAGCCAAAGCTGGTTTTCAGTGGCCTGTTCTTACTACGAGACGTGCTGTTCATTTGGCTATCCATTCCACCCTGTTCAGCTCTACATTTTCGTGTCCACAAAACCCAGCCTTCAGAAATCATTGGAATCACCACTAGAGAATGTTCCATTCATTCACTGCGAATCTGGAATTCATCTGAATCTCCACTCCCGGCAGGTTTTCATTGCACCACTGCTGAATGTTCAAGTAACGCAATGATGGTTTTCAGCGGTCTATTCACACTCGAACCCGTGCTGTTCACGGTCTAGCGACTCAACACTGGTGAGTTCTTCTTTTTCCAGTTCAGACAATACAAACCTCAGAAACCATTGCAATCTACACTACAGAATGTTTCATTCATTCAGGCGAATCTTGAATTCATCTTGTTCTCCACTCCCAGCAGGTTTTCGTTTCACCACTGGTGAATGTCCAAGCAACCCAAGGCTGGTTTCAGCTGCGTGTTAACACTCGCAGCCGTGCTGTTCAATTGGCTATCCAGTGAACGCTGGTTAGCTCTTGATTTTCCTTCCACACACCGAGCCTTCAGAAATCATTCTTATCTCCACTTCAGAATGTTCCATTCGTTCCCTGCGAATCTGGAATTCCTCTGACTCTCCACACCAGGCAGATTTTCCTAACAACACTGGTGAATGACCAGGTAATCCAATGCTG
The DNA here is from genome assembly GCF_029834395.1 of Sorex fumeus. Taxonomy (NCBI): domain Eukaryota; kingdom Metazoa; phylum Chordata; class Mammalia; order Eulipotyphla; family Soricidae; genus Sorex; species Sorex fumeus. The sequence goes on from NW_026606204.1 coordinate 633,860, forward strand.
GTTTTCAGCGGCTGTTCACACTCACAGCCTTGCTGTTCAATTGGCAATCCAGTCAAACCTAGTCAGCTCTTCATTTTCCTGTCCACACAACCCAGCGTTCAGAAATCATTGGAATCTCTACTACAGAAATTTCCATTCATTCACTGTGAATCTGGAAATACTCTGAATCTGCATTCCAGGAAGGCTTTCGTTACACCACTGATGAATGTCCAAGTAATGCAATGCTGCTTCTTAGTGGTCTGTTCACACTCGAAACCGTGCTGTTCATTGGCTATCCACTCAATATCGGTCAGCTCTTCAATATCCTGTCCAGACTATCCAGATTCCTAAATGTTGGCAATCACCACTACAGAATGTTCCATTCAATCACGCGAATCTGGAATTCATCAGAGTCTCCACTCCTGGAAGGTTTTCGTGACACCACTGGTAAATGTCCAAGGAAGACAATGCTGGTTTTAAGCCGCCTGCTAACACACTCAGCCGTGCTGTTCAATTTGCTATCCACCCAACCCTATTCAGCTCTACATTTTCCTGTCCTCATAACCCAACCTTCAGAAATAATTGGTATCTCCTCCACAGAATGTTCCGTTCATTCACTGCGAATCTTAAATTCATCTGACTCTCAACTCCCGGCGGGTTATCGTTACACCACTTGTGAATGTCCAAGTAAGCCAATGCTGGTTTTCAGTGGCCTGTTCATACTAAGAGACGTGCTGTTCATTTGGCTATCCACTCCACCCTGTTCAGCTCTACATTTTCGTGTCCACAAAACCCAGCCTTCAGAAATCATTGGAATCACCACTAGAGAATGTTCCATTCATTCACTGCGAATCTGGAATTCCTCTGAACCTCCACTCCTGGCAGGTTTTCGTTACGCCACTGGTGAATGTCCAAGTAACTCAATACTGGTTTTCAGAGGCATGTTCAACTCGCAGAAGTGCTGTTCAATGGGCTATCCACTCAATATTGGTCAGCTCTTCATTTTCCTCTCCACACAAACCAGCCTTCAGAAATCATTGGGCTCTCCACTACAGACTGTTCCATTCATTCACTGCGATTCTGCAATTCATCTGACTCTCCGCTCCAGGCAGGTTTTCATTACAGCACTGGTGAATGACCAAGTAATCCAATGCTGGTTTTCAGCCGCCTTTTCACACTCGCAGTGTGCTGTTCAATTGTCTATCCACTCAAACCTGGTCAGCCTTTCATTTTCTTTTCCACAATATCAGACTTCAGAAATCATTGGAATCGCCAGTACAGAATGTTCCATTCATTCACTGCCAATCTGGAATTCATCTGAATCTGCACTCCAGGTAGGCTTTCATTACACCACTTATGAATGTCCAAGTAACACAATGCTGGTTTTCAGCGGTCTGTTCACACTCTAAGCCCTGCTTTTTACTGGGTATCCACACAACTGTGGTCAGCTCTTCATTTTCATGTCCAAACAATCCAGACTTGAGAAATCATGGCAATCTCCAGTACAGAATGTTCCATTCATTCACTGCGAATCTGGAATTCAACTGAATCTCCACTACCTGCAGATTTATCTTACACCACTTGTGAATGTCCAAGTAAAACAATGCTGGTTTTCAGAGGCCTGTTCATGTTCGCAGTCGTGCTGTTCAATTGGCTATCCACTCAACCTGTTTTGCTCCTCATTTTCCTGTGCACACAACCCAGCCTTCAGAAATCATTGTAATCTCCACTACAGGATGTTCCATTCATTCACTGGGAATCTGGAATTCATCTGAATCTGCACTCCACGCAGGCTTTCGTTACACCACTGCTGAAAGTCGAAGTAATGCAATACTGGTTTTCAGTGGTCTGTTCACATTCGAAGCCGAGGCTTTTTACAGGCTATCCACTCAACACTGGTCAGCTCTTCATTTTCGTGTCCCCACAATCCAGATTTCAGAAATCATTGCAATCTCCACTACAGAATGTTCCATTCATTCACTGCGAGTCTGGAGTTTATCTGATTCTCCACTCCCGCCTGGTTAACATTACACCACTTGTGAATGTCCAAGTAAGCCAATGCTGGTTTTCAGAGGCCTGTTCATACTCGCAGCCGTGCTGTTTAATTGACAATTCACTCCACCCTGTTCAGCTCTTCATTGTCCCACCACACTACCAGCCTTCAGAAATCTTTGTTATCTCCACTACAGAATGTTCCATTCATTCACTGCGAATCTGGAATTCATCTGACTCTCAACTCCACGCAGGTTTTCATTACACCACTGTTGAATGTCCAAGTAACCCAATGCTGGTTTTCAGCGGCCTGTTCATATTCGCAGCCCTGCTGTTTACTTGGCTATCGATTCAAGCCTGGTCAGCTCTTCATTTTCCTGTCCACACAACACAGGCTTCAGAAATCATTGGAATCTCCTCTACAGAATGTTCCATTCATTCACTGCGAATGTGGAATTCAACTGACTCTCCACTCCATGCAGGTTTTCCTTACACCACTGATGAATGTCCAAGTAACCCAATGCTGGTTTTCAGCTGCATGTTCACACTCGCAGCCATGCTATACAATTGGCTTTCCACTAAATCCTGATTAGTTCTTGATTTTCCTTCCACACGACCCAGCCTTCAGAAATCGTTGGAATCTCCACTAGAGAATGTTCCATTCATTCACTGCGAATCTGGAATTCCTCTGAACCTCCACTCCCGGCAGGTTTTCGTTACACCACTGTTGAATGTCCAAGTAACCCAATGTTTTAAGTGTTTTCTTCACAAGCGCAGTGGTGCTGTTCAATTGGCTATCCACTCAACCCTGGCCAGCTCTACATTTTCCTGTCCACACCACAGAGACTGGAGAAATCATTGTTATCTCCACTACAGAATGTTCCATTCATTCACAGCGAATCTGGAATTCATCTGAATCTCCACTCCCGGCAGGTTTTCGTGACACCACTGGTAAATATCCAAGTAAGCCAATGCTGGTTTTAAGTGGCCTGCTCATACTCTCAGCCGTGCTGTTCAATTTGCTATCCACTCAACCCTCTTCAGCTCCATTTTCCTGTCCACATAACCCAAACTTCAGAAACAATTGGTATCTCCTCCACAGAATGTTCCATTCATTGACGGCAAATCTGAAATTCATCTAATTCTCAACTCCCGTCAGGTTTTCGTTACACCACTTGTGAATGTCCAATTAAGCCAAAGCTGGTTTTCAGTGGCCTGTTCTTACTACGAGACGTGCTGTTCATTTGGCTATCCATTCCACCCTGTTCAGCTCTACATTTTCGTGTCCACAAAACCCAGCCTTCAGAAATCATTGGAATCACCACTAGAGAATGTTCCATTCATTCACTGCGAATCTGGAATTCATCTGAATCTCCACTCCCGGCAGGTTTTCATTGCACCACTGCTGAATGTTCAAGTAACGCAATGATGGTTTTCAGCGGTCTATTCACACTCGAACCCGTGCTGTTCACGGTCTAGCGACTCAACACTGGTGAGTTCTTCTTTTTCCAGTTCAGACAATACAAACCTCAGAAACCATTGCAATCTACACTACAGAATGTTTCATTCATTCAGGCGAATCTTGAATTCATCTTGTTCTCCACTCCCAGCAGGTTTTCGTTTCACCACTGGTGAATGTCCAAGCAACCCAAGGCTGGTTTCAGCTGCGTGTTAACACTCGCAGCCGTGCTGTTCAATTGGCTATCCAGTGAACGCTGGTTAGCTCTTGATTTTCCTTCCACACACCGAGCCTTCAGAAATCATTCTTATCTCCACTTCAGAATGTTCCATTCGTTCCCTGCGAATCTGGAATTCCTCTGACTCTCCACACCAGGCAGATTTTCCTAACAACACTGGTGAATGACCAGGTAATCCAATGCTGGTTTTCAGCGGCTGTTCACACTCACAGCCTTGCTGTTCAATTGGCAATCCAGTCAAACCTAGTCAGCTCTTCATTTTCCTGTCCACACAACCCAGCGTTCAGAAATCATTGGAATCTCTACTACAGAAATTTCCATTCATTCACTGTGAATCTGGAAATACTCTGAATCTGCATTCCAGGAAGGCTTTCGTTACACCACTGATGAATGTCCAAGTAATGCAATGCTGCTTCTTAGTGGTCTGTTCACACTCGAAACCGTGCTGTTCATTGGCTATCCACTCAATATCGGTCAGCTCTTCAATATCCTGTCCAGACTATCCAGATTCCTAAATGTTGGCAATCACCACTACAGAATGTTCCATTCAATCACGCGAATCTGGAATTCATCAGAGTCTCCACTCCTGGAAGGTTTTCGTGACACCACTGGTAAATGTCCAAGGAAGACAATGCTGGTTTTAAGCCGCCTGCTAACACACTCAGCCGTGCTGTTCAATTTGCTATCCACCCAACCCTATTCAGCTCTACATTTTCCTGTCCTCATAACCCAACCTTCAGAAATAATTGGTATCTCCTCCACAGAATGTTCCGTTCATTCACTGCGAATCTTAAATTCATCTGACTCTCAACTCCCGGCGGGTTATCGTTACACCACTTGTGAATGTCCAAGTAAGCCAATGCTGGTTTTCAGTGGCCTGTTCATACTAAGAGACGTGCTGTTCATTTGGCTATCCACTCCACCCTGTTCAGCTCTACATTTTCGTGTCCACAAAACCCAGCCTTCAGAAATCATTGGAATCACCACTAGAGAATGTTCCATTCATTCACTGCGAATCTGGAATTCCTCTGAACCTCCACTCCTGGCAGGTTTTCGTTACGCCACTGGTGAATGTCCAAGTAACTCAATACTGGTTTTCAGAGGCATGTTCAACTCGCAGAAGTGCTGTTCAATGGGCTATCCACTCAATATTGGTCAGCTCTTCATTTTCCTCTCCACACAAACCAGCCTTCAGAAATCATTGGGCTCTCCACTACAGACTGTTCCATTCATTCACTGCGATTCTGCAATTCATCTGACTCTCCGCTCCAGGCAGGTTTTCATTACAGCACTGGTGAATGACCAAGTAATCCAATGCTGGTTTTCAGCCGCCTTTTCACACTCGCAGTGTGCTGTTCAATTGTCTATCCACTCAAACCTGGTCAGCCTTTCATTTTCTTTTCCACAATATCAGACTTCAGAAATCATTGGAATCGCCAGTACAGAATGTTCCATTCATTCACTGCCAATCTGGAATTCATCTGAATCTGCACTCCAGGTAGGCTTTCATTACACCACTTATGAATGTCCAAGTAACACAATGCTGGTTTTCAGCGGTCTGTTCACACTCTAAGCCCTGCTTTTTACTGGGTATCCACACAACTGTGGTCAGCTCTTCATTTTCATGTCCAAACAATCCAGACTTGAGAAATCATGGCAATCTCCAGTACAGAATGTTCCATTCATTCACTGCGAATCTGGAATTCAACTGAATCTCCACTACCTGCAGATTTATCTTACACCACTTGTGAATGTCCAAGTAAAACAATGCTGGTTTTCAGAGGCCTGTTCATGTTCGCAGTCGTGCTGTTCAATTGGCTATCCACTCAACCTGTTTTGCTCCTCATTTTCCTGTGCACACAACCCAGCCTTCAGAAATCATTGTAATCTCCACTACAGGATGTTCCATTCATTCACTGGGAATCTGGAATTCATCTGAATCTGCACTCCACGCAGGCTTTCGTTACACCACTGCTGAAAGTCGAAGTAATGCAATACTGGTTTTCAGTGGTCTGTTCACATTCGAAGCCGAGGCTTTTTACAGGCTATCCACTCAACACTGGTCAGCTCTTCATTTTCGTGTCCCCACAATCCAGATTTCAGAAATCATTGCAATCTCCACTACAGAATGTTCCATTCATTCACTGCGAGTCTGGAGTTTATCTGATTCTCCACTCCCGCCTGGTTAACATTACACCACTTGTGAATGTCCAAGTAAGCCAATGCTGGTTTTCAGAGGCCTGTTCATACTCGCAGCCGTGCTGTTTAATTGACAATTCACTCCACCCTGTTCAGCTCTTCATTGTCCCACCACACTACCAGCCTTCAGAAATCTTTGTTATCTCCACTACAGAATGTTCCATTCATTCACTGCGAATCTGGAATTCATCTGACTCTCAACTCCACGCAGGTTTTCATTACACCACTGTTGAATGTCCAAGTAACCCAATGCTGGTTTTCAGCGGCCTGTTCATATTCGCAGCCCTGCTGTTTACTTGGCTATCGATTCAAGCCTGGTCAGCTCTTCATTTTCCTGTCCACACAACACAGGCTTCAGAAATCATTGGAATCTCCTCTACAGAATGTTCCATTCATTCACTGCGAATGTGGAATTCAACTGACTCTCCACTCCATGCAGGTTTTCCTTACACCACTGATGAATGTCCAAGTAACCCAATGCTGGTTTTCAGCTGCATGTTCACACTCGCAGCCATGCTATACAATTGGCTTTCCACTAAATCCTGATTAGTTCTTGATTTTCCTTCCACACGACCCAGCCTTCAGAAATCGTTGGAATCTCCACTAGAGAATGTTCCATTCATTCACTGCGAATCTGGAATTCCTCTGAACCTCCACTCCCGGCAGGTTTTCGTTACACCACTGTTGAATGTCCAAGTAACCCAATGTTTTAAGTGTTTTCTTCACAAGCGCAGTGGTGCTGTTCAATTGGCTATCCACTCAACCCTGGCCAGCTCTACATTTTCCTGTCCACACCACAGAGACTGGAGAAATCATTGTTATCTCCACTACAGAATGTTCCATTCATTCACAGCGAATCTGGAATTCATCTGAATCTCCACTCCCGGCAGGTTTTCGTGACACCACTGGTAAATATCCAAGTAAGCCAATGCTGGTTTTAAGTGGCCTGCTCATACTCTCAGCCGTGCTGTTCAATTTGCTATCCACTCAACCCTCTTCAGCTCCATTTTCCTGTCCACATAACCCAAACTTCAGAAACAATTGGTATCTCCTCCACAGAATGTTCCATTCATTGACGGCAAATCTGAAATTCATCTAATTCTCAACTCCCGTCAGGTTTTCGTTACACCACTTGTGAATGTCCAATTAAGCCAAAGCTGGTTTTCAGTGGCCTGTTCTTACTACGAGACGTGCTGTTCATTTGGCTATCCATTCCACCCTGTTCAGCTCTACATTTTCGTGTCCACAAAACCCAGCCTTCAGAAATCATTGGAATCACCACTAGAGAATGTTCCATTCATTCACTGCGAATCTGGAATTCATCTGAATCTCCACTCCCGGCAGGTTTTCATTGCACCACTGCTGAATGTTCAAGTAACGCAATGATGGTTTTCAGCGGTCTATTCACACTCGAACCCGTGCTGTTCACGGTCTAGCGACTCAACACTGGTGAGTTCTTCTTTTTCCAGTTCAGACAATACAAACCTCAGAAACCATTGCAATCTACACTACAGAATGTTTCATTCATTCAGGCGAATCTTGAATTCATCTTGTTCTCCACTCCCAGCAGGTTTTCGTTTCACCACTGGTGAATGTCCAAGCAACCCAAGGCTGGTTTCAGCTGCGTGTTAACACTCGCAGCCGTGCTGTTCAATTGGCTATCCAGTGAACGCTGGTTAGCTCTTGATTTTCCTTCCACACACCGAGCCTTCAGAAATCATTCTTATCTCCACTTCAGAATGTTCCATTCGTTCCCTGCGAATCTGGAATTCCTCTGACTCTCCACACCAGGCAGATTTTCCTAACAACACTGGTGAATGACCAGGTAATCCAATGCTGGTTTTCAGCGGCTGTTCACACTCACAGCCTTGCTGTTCAATTGGCAATCCAGTCAAACCTAGTCAGCTCTTCATTTTCCTGTCCACACAACCCAGCGTTCAGAAATCATTGGAATCTCTACTACAGAAATTTCCATTCATTCACTGTGAATCTGGAAATACTCTGAATCTGCATTCCAGGAAGGCTTTCGTTACACCACTGATGAATGTCCAAGTAATGCAATGCTGCTTCTTAGTGGTCTGTTCACACTCGAAACCGTGCTGTTCATTGGCTATCCACTCAATATCGGTCAGCTCTTCAATATCCTGTCCAGACTATCCAGATTCCTAAATGTTGGCAATCACCACTACAGAATGTTCCATTCAATCACGCGAATCTGGAATTCATCAGAGTCTCCACTCCTGGAAGGTTTTCGTGACACCACTGGTAAATGTCCAAGGAAGACAATGCTGGTTTTAAGCCGCCTGCTAACACACTCAGCCGTGCTGTTCAATTTGCTATCCACCCAACCCTATTCAGCTCTACATTTTCCTGTCCTCATAACCCAACCTTCAGAAATAATTGGTATCTCCTCCACAGAATGTTCCGTTCATTCACTGCGAATCTTAAATTCATCTGACTCTCAACTCCCGGCGGGTTATCGTTACACCACTTGTGAATGTCCAAGTAAGCCAATGCTGGTTTTCAGTGGCCTGTTCCTACTAAGAGACGTGCTGTTCATTTGGCTATCCACTCCACCCTGTTCAGCTCTACATTTTCGTGTCCACAAAACCCAGCCTTCAGAAATCATTGGAATCACCACTAGAGAATGTTCCATTCATTCACTGCGAATCTGGAATTCCTCTGAACCTCCACTCCTGGCAGGTTTTCGTTACGCCACTGGTGAATGTCCAAGTAACTCAATACTGGTTTTCAGAGGCATGTTCAACTCGCAGAAGTGCTGTTCAATGGGCTATCCACTCAATATTGGTCAGCTCTTCATTTTCCTCTCCACACAAACCAGCCTTCAGAAATCATTGGGCTCTCCACTACAGACTGTTCCATTCATTCACTGCGATTCTGCAATTCATCTGACTCTCCGCTCCAGGCAGGTTTTCATTACAGCACTGGTGAATGACCAAGTAATCCAATGCTGGTTTTCAGCCGCCTTTTCACACTCGCAGTGTGCTGTTCAATTGTCTATCCACTCAAACCTGGTCAGCCTTTCATTTTCTTTTCCACAATATCAGACTTCAGAAATCATTGGAATCGCCAGTACAGAATGTTCCATTCATTCACTGCCAATCTGGAATTCATCTGAATCTGCACTCCAGGTAGGCTTTCATTACACCACTTATGAATGTCCAAGTAACACAATGCTGGTTTTCAGCGGTCTGTTCACACTCTAAGCCCTGCTTTTTACTGGGTATCCACACAACTGTGGTCAGCTCTTCATTTTCATGTCCAAACAATCCAGACTTGAGAAATCATGGCAATCTCCAGTACAGAATGTTCCATTCATTCACTGCGAATCTGGAATTCAACTGAATCTCCACTACCTGCAGATTTATCTTACACCACTTGTGAATGTCCAAGTAAAACAATGCTGGTTTTCAGAGGCCTGTTCATGTTCGCAGTCGTGCTGTTCAATTGGCTATCCACTCAACCTGTTTTGCTCCTCATTTTCCTGTGCACACAACCCAGCCTTCAGAAATCATTGTAATCTCCACTACAGGATGTTCCATTCATTCACTGGGAATCTGGAATTCATCTGAATCTGCACTCCACGCAGGCTTTCGTTACACCACTGCTGAAAGTCGAAGTAATGCAATACTGGTTTTCAGTGGTCTGTTCACATTCGAAGCCGAGGCTTTTTACAGGCTATCCACTCAACACTGGTCAGCTCTTCATTTTCGTGTCCCCACAATCCAGATTTCAGAAATCATTGCAATCTCCACTACAGAATGTTCCATTCATTCACTGCGAGTCTGGAGTTTATCTGATTCTCCACTCCCGCCTGGTTAACATTACACCACTTGTGAATGTCCAAGTAAGCCAATGCTGGTTTTCAGAGGCCTGTTCATACTCGCAGCCGTGCTGTTTAATTGACAATTCACTCCACCCTGTTCAGCTCTTCATTGTCCCACCACACTACCAGCCTTCAGAAATCTTTGTTATCTCCACTACAGAATGTTCCATTCATTCACTGCGAATCTGGAATTCATCTGACTCTCAACTCCACGCAGGTTTTCATTACACCACTGTTGAATGTCCAAGTAACCCAATGCTGGTTTTCAGCGGCCTGTTCATATTCGCAGCCCTGCTGTTTACTTGGCTATCGATTCAAGCCTGGTCAGCTCTTCATTTTCCTGTCCACACAACACAGGCTTCAGAAATCATTGGAATCTCCTCTACAGAATGTTCCATTCATTCACTGCGAATGTGGAATTCAACTGACTCTCCACTCCATGCAGGTTTTCCTTACACCACTGATGAATGTCCAAGTAACCCAATGCTGGTTTTCAGCTGCATGTTCACACTCACAGCCATGCTATACAATTGGCTTTCCACTAAATCCTGATTAGTTCTTGATTTTCCTTCCACACGACCCAGCCTTCAGAAATCGTTGGAATCTCCACTAGAGAATGTTCCATTCATTCACTGCGAATCTGGAATTCCTCTGAACCTCCACTCCCGGCAGGTTTTCGTTACACCACTGTTGAATGTCCAAGTAACCCAATGTTTTAAGTGTTTTCTTCACAAGCGCAGTGGTGCTGTTCAATTGGCTATCCACTCAACCCTGGCCAGCTCTACATTTTCCTGTCCACACCACAGAGACTGGAGAAATCATTGTTATCTCCACTACAGAATGTTCCATTCATTCACAGCGAATCTGGAATTCATCTGAATCTCCACTCCCGGCAGGTTTTCGTGACACCACTGGTAAATATCCAAGTAAGCCAATGCTGGTTTTAAGTGGCCTGCTCATACTCTCAGCCGTGCTGTTCAATTTGCTATCCACTCAACCCTCTTCAGCTCCATTTTCCTGTCCACATAACCCAAACTTCAGAAACAATTGGTATCTCCTCCACAGAATGTTCCATTCATTGACGGCAAATCTGAAATTCATCTAATTCTCAACTCCCGTCAGGTTTTCGTTACACCACTTGTGAATGTCCAATTAAGCCAAAGCTGGTTTTCAGTGGCCTGTTCTTACTACGAGACGTGCTGTTCATTTGGCTATCCATTCCACCCTGTTCAGCTCTACATTTTCGTGTCCACAAAACCCAGCCTTCAGAAATCATTGGAATCACCACTAGAGAATGTTCCATTCATTCACTGCGAATCTGGAATTCATCTGAATCTCCACTCCCGGCAGGTTTTCATTGCACCACTGCTGAATGTTCAAGTAACGCAATGATGGTTTTCAGCGGTCTATTCACACTCGAACCCGTGCTGTTCACGGTCTAGCGACTCAACACTGGTGAGTTCTTCTTTTTCCAGTTCAGACAATACAAACCTCAGAAACCATTGCAATCTACACTACAGAATGTTTCATTCATTCAGGCGAATCTTGAATTCATCTTGTTCTCCACTCCCAGCAGGTTTTCGTTTCACCACTGGTGAATGTCCAAGCAACCCAAGGCTGGTTTCAGCTGCGTGTTAACACTCGCAGCCGTGCTGTTCAATTGGCTATCCAGTGAACGCTGGTTAGCTCTTGATTTTCCTTCCACACACCGAGCCTTCAGAAATCATTCTTATCTCCACTTCAGAATGTTCCATTCGTTCCCTGCGAATCTGGAATTCCTCTGACTCTCCACACCAGGCAGATTTTCCTAACAACACTGGTGAATGACCAGGTAATCCAATGCTGGTTTTCAGCGGCTGTTCACACTCACAGCCTTGCTGTTCAATTGGCAATCCAGTCAAACCTAGTCAGCTCTTCATTTTCCTGTCCACACAACCCAGCGTTCAGAAATCATTGGAATCTCTACTACAGAAATTTCCATTCATTCACTGTGAATCTGGAAATACTCTGAATCTGCATTCCAGGAAGGCTTTCGTTACACCACTGATGAATGTCCAAGTAATGCAATGCTGCTTCTTAGTGGTCTGTTCACACTCGAAACCGTGCTGTTCATTGGCTATCCACTCAATATCGGTCAGCTCTTCAATATCCTGTCCAGACTATCCAGATTCCTAAATGTTGGCAATCACCACTACAGAATGTTCCATTCAATCACGCGAATCTGGAATTCATCAGAGTCTCCACTCCTGGAAGGTTTTCGTGACACCACTGGTAAATGTCCAAGGAAGACAATGCTGGTTTTAAGCCGCCTGCTAACACACTCAGCCGTGCTGTTCAATTTGCTATCCACCCAACCCTATTCAGCTCTACATTTTCCTGTCCTCATAACCCAACCTTCAGAAATAATTGGTATCTCCTCCACAGAATGTTCCGTTCATTCACTGCGAATCTTAAATTCATCTGACTCTCAACTCCCGGCGGGTTATCGTTACACCACTTGTGAATGTCCAAGTAAGCCAATGCTGGTTTTCAGTGGCCTGTTCATACTAAGAGACGTGCTGTTCATTTGGCTATCCACTCCACCCTGTTCAGCTCTACATTTTCGTGTCCACAAAACCCAGCCTTCAGAAATCATTGGAATCACCACTAGAGAATGTTCCATTCATTCACTGCGAATCTGGAATTCCTCTGAACCTCCACTCCTGGCAGGTTTTCGTTACGCCACTGGTGAATGTCCAAGTAACTCAATACTGGTTTTCAGAGGCATGTTCAACTCGCAGAAGTGCTGTTCAATGGGCTATCCACTCAATATTGGTCAGCTCTTCATTTTCCTCTCCACACAAACCAGCCTTCAGAAATCATTGGGCTCTCCACTACAGACTGTTCCATTCATTCACTGCGATTCTGCAATTCATCTGACTCTCCGCTCCAGGCAGGTTTTCATTACAGCACTGGTGAATGACCAAGTAATCCAATGCTGGTTTTCAGCCGCCTTTTCACACTCGCAGTGTGCTGTTCAATTGTCTATCCACTCAAACCTGGTCAGCCTTTCATTTTCTTTTCCACAATATCAGACTTCAGAAATCATTGGAATCGCCAGTACAGAATGTTCCATTCATTCACTGCCAATCTGGAATTCATCTGAATCTGCACTCCAGGTAGGCTTTCATTACACCACTTATGAATGTCCAAGTAACACAATGCTGGTTTTCAGCGGTCTGTTCACACTCTAAGCCCTGCTTTTTACTGGGTATCCACACAACTGTGGTCAGCTCTTCATTTTCATGTCCAAACAATCCAGACTTGAGAAATCATGGCAATCTCCAGTACAGAATGTTCCATTCATTCACTGCGAATCTGGAATTCAACTGAATCTCCACTACCTGCAGATTTATCTTACACCACTTGTGAATGTCCAAGTAAAACAATGCTGGTTTTCAGAGGCCTGTTCATGTTCGCAGTCGTGCTGTTCAATTGGCTATCCACTCAACCTGTTTTGCTCCTCATTTTCCTGTGCACACAACCCAGCCTTCAGAAATCATTGTAATCTCCACTACAGGATGTTCCATTCATTCACTGGGAATCTGGAATTCATCTGAATCTGCACTCCACGCAGGCTTTCGTTACACCACTGCTGAAAGTCGAAGTAATGCAATACTGGTTTTCAGTGGTCTGTTCACATTCGAAGCCGAGGCTTTTTACAGGCTATCCACTCAACACTGGTCAGCTCTTCATTTTCGTGTCCCCACAATCCAGATTTCAGAAATCATTGCAATCTCCACTACAGAATGTTCCATTCATTCACTGCGAGTCTGGAGTTTATCTGATTCTCCACTCCCGCCTGGTTAACATTACACCACTTGTGAATGTCCAAGTAAGCCAATGCTGGTTTTCAGAGGCCTGTTCATACTCGCAGCCGTGCTGTTTAATTGACAATTCACTCCACCCTGTTCAGCTCTTCATTGTCCCACCACACTACCAGCCTTCAGAAATCTTTGTTATCTCCACTACAGAATGTTCCATTCATTCACTGCGAATCTGGAATTCATCTGACTCTCAACTCCACGCAGGTTTTCATTACACCACTGTTGAATGTCCAAGTAACCCAATGCTGGTTTTCAGCGGCCTGTTCATATTCGCAGCCCTGCTGTTTACTTGGCTATCGATTCAAGCCTGGTCAGCTCTTCATTTTCCTGTCCACACAACACAGGCTTCAGAAATCATTGGAATCTCCTCTACAGAATGTTCCATTCATTCACTGCGAATGTGGAATTCAACTGACTCTCCACTCCATGCAGGTTTTCCTTACACCACTGATGAATGTCCAAGTAACCCAATGCTGGTTTTCAGCTGCATGTTCACACTCACAGCCATGCTATACAATTGGCTTTCCACTAAATCCTGATTAGTTCTTGATTTTCCTTCCACACGACCCAGCCTTCAGAAATCGTTGGAATCTCCACTAGAGAATGTTCCATTCATTCACTGCGAATCTGGAATTCCTCTGAACCTCCACTCCCGGCAGGTTTTCGTTACACCACTGTTGAATGTCCAAGTAACCCAATGTTTTAAGTGTTTTCTTCACAAGCGCAGTGGTGCTGTTCAATTGGCTATCCACTCAACCCTGGCCAGCTCTACATTTTCCTGTCCACACCACAGAGACTGGAGAAATCATTGTTATCTCCACTACAGAATGTTCCATTCATTCACAGCGAATCTGGAATTCATCTGAATCTCCACTCCCGGCAGGTTTTCGTGACACCACTGGTAAATATCCAAGTAAGCCAATGCTGGTTTTAAGTGGCCTGCTCATACTCTCAGCCGTGCTGTTCAATTTGCTATCCACTCAACCCTCTTCAGCTCCATTTTCCTGTCCACATAACCCAAACTTCAGAAACAATTGGTATCTCCTCCACAGAATGTTCCATTCATTGACGGCAAATCTGAAATTCATCTAATTCTCAACTCCCGTCAGGTTTTCGTTACACCACTTGTGAATGTCCAATTAAGCCAAAGCTGGTTTTCAGTGGCCTGTTCTTACTACGAGACGTGCTGTTCATTTGGCTATCCATTCCACCCTGTTCAGCTCTACATTTTCGTGTCCACAAAACCCAGCCTTCAGAAATCATTGGAATCACCACTAGAGAATGTTCCATTCATTCACTGCGAATCTGGAATTCATCTGAATCTCCACTCCCGGCAGGTTTTCATTGCACCACTGCTGAATGTTCAAGTAACGCAATGATGGTTTTCAGCGGTCTATTCACACTCGAACCCGTGCTGTTCACGGTCTAGCGACTCAACACTGGTGAGTTCTTCTTTTTCCAGTTCAGACAATACAAACCTCAGAAACCATTGCAATCTACACTACAGAATGTTTCATTCATTCAGGCGAATCTTGAATTCATCTTGTTCTCCACTCCCAGCAGGTTTTCGTTTCACCACTGGTGAATGTCCAAGCAACCCAAGGCTGGTTTCAGCTGCGTGTTAACACTCGCAGCCGTGCTGTTCAATTGGCTATCCAGTGAACGCTGGTTAGCTCTTGATTTTCCTTCCACACACCGAGCCTTCAGAAATCATTCTTATCTCCACTTCAGAATGTTCCATTCGTTCCCTGCGAATCTGGAATTCCTCTGACTCTCCACACCAGGCAGATTTTCCTAACAACACTGGTGAATGACCAGGTAATCCAATGCTGGTTTTCAGCGGCTGTTCACACTCACAGCCTTGCTGTTCAATTGGCAATCCAGTCAAACCTAGTCAGCTCTTCATTTTCCTGTCCACACAACCCAGCGTTCAGAAATCATTGGAATCTCTACTACAGAAATTTCCATTCATTCACTGTGAATCTGGAAATACTCTGAATCTGCATTCCAGGAAGGCTTTCGTTACACCACTGATGAATGTCCAAGTAATGCAATGCTGCTTCTTAGTGGTCTGTTCACACTCGAAACCGTGCTGTTCATTGGCTATCCACTCAATATCGGTCAGCTCTTCAATATCCTGTCCAGACTATCCAGATTCCTAAATGTTGGCAATCACCACTACAGAATGTTCCATTCAATCACGCGAATCTGGAATTCATCAGAGTCTCCACTCCTGGAAGGTTTTCGTGACACCACT
Source organism: Sorex fumeus (assembly GCF_029834395.1). Lineage (NCBI taxonomy): Eukaryota > Metazoa > Chordata > Mammalia > Eulipotyphla > Soricidae > Sorex > Sorex fumeus. The sequence goes on from NW_026606204.1 coordinate 649,697, forward strand.
GGTAAATGTCCAAGGAAGACAATGCTGGTTTTAAGCCGCCTGCTAACACACTCAGCCGTGCTGTTCAATTTGCTATCCACCCAACCCTATTCAGCTCTACATTTTCCTGTCCTCATAACCCAACCTTCAGAAATAATTGGTATCTCCTCCACAGAATGTTCCGTTCATTCACTGCGAATCTTAAATTCATCTGACTCTCAACTCCCGGCGGGTTATCGTTACACCACTTGTGAATGTCCAAGTAAGCCAATGCTGGTTTTCAGTGGCCTGTTCCTACTAAGAGACGTGCTGTTCATTTGGCTATCCACTCCACCCTGTTCAGCTCTACATTTTCGTGTCCACAAAACCCAGCCTTCAGAAATCATTGGAATCACCACTAGAGAATGTTCCATTCATTCACTGCGAATCTGGAATTCCTCTGAACCTCCACTCCTGGCAGGTTTTCGTTACGCCACTGGTGAATGTCCAAGTAACTCAATACTGGTTTTCAGAGGCATGTTCAACTCGCAGAAGTGCTGTTCAATGGGCTATCCACTCAATATTGGTCAGCTCTTCATTTTCCTCTCCACACAAACCAGCCTTCAGAAATCATTGGGCTCTCCACTACAGACTGTTCCATTCATTCACTGCGATTCTGCAATTCATCTGACTCTCCGCTCCAGGCAGGTTTTCATTACAGCACTGGTGAATGACCAAGTAATCCAATGCTGGTTTTCAGCCGCCTTTTCACACTCGCAGTGTGCTGTTCAATTGTCTATCCACTCAAACCTGGTCAGCCTTTCATTTTCTTTTCCACAATATCAGACTTCAGAAATCATTGGAATCGCCAGTACAGAATGTTCCATTCATTCACTGCCAATCTGGAATTCATCTGAATCTGCACTCCAGGTAGGCTTTCATTACACCACTTATGAATGTCCAAGTAACACAATGCTGGTTTTCAGCGGTCTGTTCACACTCTAAGCCCTGCTTTTTACTGGGTATCCACACAACTGTGGTCAGCTCTTCATTTTCATGTCCAAACAATCCAGACTTGAGAAATCATTGCAATCTCCAGTACAGAATGTTCCATTCATTCACTGCGAATCTGGAATTCAACTGAATCTCCACTACCTGCAGATTTATCTTACACCACTTGTGAATGTCCAAGTAAAACAATGCTGGTTTTCAGAGGCCTGTTCATGTTCGCAGTCGTGCTGTTCAATTGGCTATCCACTCAACCTGTTTTGCTCCTCATTTTCCTGTGCACACAACCCAGCCTTCAGAAATCATTGTAATCTCCACTACAGGATGTTCCATTCATTCACTGGGAATCTGGAATTCATCTGAATCTGCACTCCACGCAGGCTTTCGTTACACCACTGCTGAAAGTCGAAGTAATGCAATACTGGTTTTCAGTGGTCTGTTCACATTCGAAGCCGAGGCTTTTTACAGGCTATCCACTCAACACTGGTCAGCTCTTCATTTTCGTGTCCCCACAATCCAGATTTCAGAAATCATTGCAATCTCCACTACAGAATGTTCCATTCATTCACTGCGAGTCTGGAGTTTATCTGATTCTCCACTCCCGCCTGGTTAACATTACACCACTTGTGAATGTCCAAGTAAGCCAATGCTGGTTTTCAGAGGCCTGTTCATACTCGCAGCCGTGCTGTTTAATTGACAATTCACTCCACCCTGTTCAGCTCTTCATTGTCCCACCACACTACCAGCCTTCAGAAATCTTTGTTATCTCCACTACAGAATGTTCCATTCATTCACAGCCAATCTGGAATTCATCTGAATCTGCACTCCAGGTAGGCTTTCATTACACCACTTATGAATGTCCAAGTAACACAGTGCTGGTTTTCAGCGGTCTGTTCACACTCTAAGCCCTGCTTTTTACTGGGTATCCACACAACTGTGGTCAGCTCTTCATTTTCATGTCCAAACAATCCAGACTTGAGAAATCATTGCAATCTCCAGTACAGAATGTTCCATTCATTCACTGCGAATCTGGAATTCAACTGAATCTCCACTACCTGCAGATTTATCTTACACCACTTGTGAATGTCCAAGTAAAACAATGCTGGTTTTCAGAGGCCTGTTCATGTTCGCAGTCGTGCTGTTCAATTGGCTATCCACTCAACCTGTTTTGCTCCTCATTTTCCTGTGCACACAACCCAGCCTTCAGAAATCATTGTAATCTCCACTACAGGATGTTCCATTCATTCACTGGGAATCTGGAATTCATCTGAATCTGCACTCCACGCAGGCTTTCGTTACACCACTGCTGAAAGTCGAAGTAATGCAATACTGGTTTTCAGTGGTCTGTTCACATTCGAAGCCGAGGCTTTTTACAGGCTATCCACTCAACACTGGTCAGCTCTTCATTTTCGTGTCCCCACAATCCAGATTTCAGAAATCATTGCAATCTCCACTACAGAATGTTCCATTCATTCACTGCGAGTCTGGAGTTTATCTGATTCTCCACTCCCGCCTGGTTAACATTACACCACTTGTGAATGTCCAAGTAAGCCAATGCTGGTTTTCAGAGGCCTGTTCATACTCGCAGCCGTGCTGTTTAATTGACAATTCACTCCACCCTGTTCAGCTCTTCATTGTCCCACCACACTACCAGCCTTCAGAAATCTTTGTTATCTCCACTACAGAATGTTCCATTCATTCACTGCGAATCTGGAATTCATCTGACTCTCAACTCCACGCAGGTTTTCATTACACCACTGTTGAATGTCCAAGTAACCCAATGCTGGTTTTCAGCGGCCTGTTCATATTCGCAGCCCTGCTGTTTACTTGGCTATCGATTCAAGCCTGGTCAGCTCTTCATTTTCCTGTCCACACAACACAGGCTTCAGAAATCATTGGAATCTCCTCTACAGAATGTTCCATTCATTCACTGCGAATGTGGAATTCAACTGACTCTCCACTCCATGCAGGTTTTCCTTACACCACTGATGAATGTCCAAGTAACCCAATGCTGGTTTTCAGCTGCATGTTCACACTCGCAGCCATGCTATACAATTGGCTTTCCACTAAATCCTGATTAGTTCTTGATTTTCCTTCCACACGACCCAGCCTTCAGAAATCGTTGGAATCTCCACTAGAGAATGTTCCATTCATTCACTGCGAATCTGGAATTCCTCTGAACCTCCACTCCCGGCAGGTTTTCGTTACACCACTGTTGAATGTCCAAGTAACCCAATGTTTTAAGTGTTTTCTTCACAAGCGCAGTGGTGCTGTTCAATTGGCTATCCACTCAACCCTGGCCAGCTCTACATTTTCCTGTCCACACCACAGAGACTGGAGAAATCATTGTTATCTCCACTACAGAATGTTCCATTCATTCACAGCGAATCTGGAATTCATCTGAATCTCCACTCCCGGCAGGTTTTCGTGACACCACTGGTAAATATCCAAGTAAGCCAATGCTGGTTTTAAGTGGCCTGCTCATACTCTCAGCCGTGCTGTTCAATTTGCTATCCACTCAACCCTCTTCAGCTCCATTTTCCTGTCCACATAACCCAAACTTCAGAAACAATTGGTATCTCCTCCACAGAATGTTCCATTCATTGACGGCAAATCTGAAATTCATCTAATTCTCAACTCCCGTCAGGTTTTCGTTACACCACTTGTGAATGTCCAATTAAGCCAAAGCTGGTTTTCAGTGGCCTGTTCTTACTACGAGACGTGCTGTTCATTTGGCTATCCATTCCACCCTGTTCAGCTCTACATTTTCGTGTCCACAAAACCCAGCCTTCAGAAATCATTGGAATCACCACTAGAGAATGTTCCATTCATTCACTGCGAATCTGGAATTCATCTGAATCTCCACTCCCGGCAGGTTTTCATTGCACCACTGCTGAATGTTCAAGTAACGCAATGATGGTTTTCAGCGGTCTATTCACACTCGAACCCGTGCTGTTCACGGTCTAGCGACTCAACACTGGTGAGTTCTTCTTTTTCCAGTTCAGACAATACAAACCTCAGAAACCATTGCAATCTACACTACAGAATGTTTCATTCATTCAGGCGAATCTTGAATTCATCTTGTTCTCCACTCCCAGCAGGTTTTCGTTTCACCACTGGTGAATGTCCAAGCAACCCAAGGCTGGTTTCAGCTGCGTGTTAACACTCGCAGCCGTGCTGTTCAATTGGCTATCCAGTGAACGCTGGTTAGCTCTTGATTTTCCTTCCACACACCGAGCCTTCAGAAATCATTCTTATCTCCACTTCAGAGTGTTCCATTCGTTCCCTGCGAATCTGGAATTCCTCTGACTCTCCACACCAGGCAGATTTTCCTAACAACACTGGTGAATGACCAGGTAATCCAATGCTGGTTTTCAGCGGCTGTTCACACTCACAGCCTTGCTGTTCAATTGGCAATCCAGTCAAACCTAGTCAGCTCTTCATTTTCCTGTCCACACAACCCAGCGTTCAGAAATCATTGGAATCTCTACTACAGAAATTTCCATTCATTCACTGTGAATCTGGAAATACTCTGAATCTGCATTCCAGGAAGGCTTTCGTTACACCACTGATGAATGTCCAAGTAATGCAATGCTGCTTCTTAGTGGTCTGTTCACACTCGAAACCGTGCTGTTCATTGGCTATCCACTCAATATCGGTCAGCTCTTCAATATCCTGTCCAGACTATCCAGATTCCTAAATGTTGGCAATCACCACTACAGAATGTTCCATTCAATCACGCGAATCTGGAATTCATCAGAGTCTCCACTCCTGGAAGGTTTTCGTGACACCACTGGTAAATGTCCAAGGAAGACAATGCTGGTTTTAAGCCGCCTGCTAACACACTCAGCCGTGCTGTTCAATTTGCTATCCACCCAACCCTATTCAGCTCTACATTTTCCTGTCCTCATAACCCAACCTTCAGAAATAATTGGTATCTCCTCCACAGAATGTTCCGTTCATTCACTGCGAATCTTAAATTCATCTGACTCTCAACTCCCGGCGGGTTATCGTTACACCACTTGTGAATGTCCAAGTAAGCCAATGCTGGTTTTCAGTGGCCTGTTCATACTAAGAGACGTGCTGTTCATTTGGCTATCCACTCCACCCTGTTCAGCTCTACATTCTCGTGTCCACAAAACCCAGCCTTCAGAAATCATTGGAATCACCACTAGAGAATGTTCCATTCATTCACTGCGAATCTGGAATTCATCTGAACCTCCACTCCTGGCAGGTTTTCGTTACGCCACTGGTGAATGTCCAAGTAACTCAATACTGGTTTTCAGAGGCATGTTCAACTCGCAGAAGTGCTGTTCAATGGGCTATCCACTCAATATTGGTCAGCTCTTCATTTTCCTCTCCACACAAACCAGCCTTCAGAAATCATTGGGCTCTCCACTACAGACTGTTCCATTCATTCACTGCGATTCTGCAATTCATCTGACTCTCCGCTCCAGGCAGGTTTTCATTACAGCACTGGTGAATGACCAAGTAATCCAATGCTGGTTTTCAGCCGCCTTTTCACACTCGCAGTGTGCTGTTCAATTGTCTATCCACTCAAACCTGGTCAGCCTTTCATTTTCTTTTCCACAATATCAGACTTCAGAAATCATTGGAATCGCCAGTACAGAATGTTCCATTCATTCACTGCCAATCTGGAATTCATCTGAATCTGCACTCCAGGTAGGCTTTCATTACACCACTTATGAATGTCCAAGTAACACAATGCTGGTTTTCAGCGGTCTGTTCACACTCTAAGCCCTGCTTTTTACTGGGTATCCACACAACTGTGGTCAGCTCTTCATTTTCATGTCCAAACAATCCAGACTTGAGAAATCATTGCAATCTCCAGTACAGAATGTTCCATTCATTCACTGCGAATCTGGAATTCAACTGAATCTCCACTACCTGCAGATTTATCTTACACCACTTGTGAATGTCCAAGTAAAACAATGCTGGTTTTCAGAGGCCTGTTCATGTTCGCAGTCGTGCTGTTCAATTGGCTATCCACTCAACCTGTTTTGCTCCTCATTTTCCTGTGCACACAACCCAGCCTTCAGAAATCATTGTAATCTCCACTACAGGATGTTCCATTCATTCACTGGGAATCTGGAATTCATCTGAATCTGCACTCCACGCAGGCTTTCGTTACACCACTGCTGAAAGTCGAAGTAATGCAATACTGGTTTTCAGTGGTCTGTTCACATTCGAAGCCGAGGCTTTTTACAGGCTATCCACTCAACACTGGTCAGCTCTTCATTTTCGTGTCCCCACAATCCAGATTTCAGAAATCATTGCAATCTCCACTACAGAATGTTCCATTCATTCACTGCGAGTCTGGAGTTTATCTGATTCTCCACTCCCGCCTGGTTAACATTACACCACTTGTGAATGTCCAAGTAAGCCAATGCTGGTTTTCAGAGGCCTGTTCATACTTGCAGCCGTGCTGTTTAATTGACAATTCACTCCACCCTGTTCAGCTCTTCATTGTCCCACCACACTACCAGCCTTCAGAAATCTTTGTTATCTCCACTACAGAATGTTCCATTCATTCACTGCGAATCTGGAATTCATCTGACTCTCAACTCCACGCAGGTTTTCATTACACCACTGTTGAATGTCCAAGTAACCCAATGCTGGTTTTCAGCGGCCTGTTCATATTCGCAGCCCTGCTGTTTACTTGGCTATCGATTCAAGCCTGGTCAGCTCTTCATTTTCCTGTCCACACAACACAGGCTTCAGAAATCATTGGAATCTCCTCTACAGAATGTTCCATTCATTCACTGCGAATGTGGAATTCAACTGACTCTCCACTCCATGCAGGTTTTCCTTACACCACTGATGAATGTCCAAGTAACCCAATGCTGGTTTTCAGCTGCATGTTCACACTCGCAGCCATGCTATACAATTGGCTTTCCACTAAATCCTGATTAGTTCTTGATTTTCCTTCCACACGACCCAGCCTTCAGAAATCGTTGGAATCTCCACTAGAGAATGTTCCATTCATTCACTGCGAATCTGGAATTCCTCTGAACCTCCACTCCCGGCAGGTTTTCGTTACACCACTGTTGAATGTCCAAGTAACCCAATGTTTTAAGTGTTTTCTTCACAAGCGCAGTGGTGCTGTTCAATTGGCTATCCACTCAACCCTGGCCAGCTCTACATTTTCCTGTCCACACCACAGAGACTGGAGAAATCATTGTTATCTCCACTACAGAATGTTCCATTCATTCACAGCGAATCTGGAATTCATCTGAATCTCCACTCCCGGCAGGTTTTCGTGACACCACTGGTAAATATCCAAGTAAGCCAATGCTGGTTTTAAGTGGCCTGCTCATACTCTCAGCCGTGCTGTTCAATTTGCTATCCACTCAACCCTCTTCAGCTCCATTTTCCTGTCCACATAACCCAAACTTCAGAAACAATTGGTATCTCCTCCACAGAATGTTCCATTCATTGACGGCAAATCTGAAATTCATCTAATTCTCAACTCCCGTCAGGTTTTCGTTACACCACTTGTGAATGTCCAATTAAGCCAAAGCTGGTTTTCAGTGGCCTGTTCTTACTACGAGACGTGCTGTTCATTTGGCTATCCATTCCACCCTGTTCAGCTCTACATTTTCGTGTCCACAAAACCCAGCCTTCAGAAATCATTGGAATCACCACTAGAGAATGTTCCATTCATTCACTGCGAATCTGGAATTCATCTGAATCTCCACTCCCGGCAGGTTTTCATTGCACCACTGCTGAATGTTCAAGTAACGCAATGATGGTTTTCAGCGGTCTATTCACACTCGAACCCGTGCTGTTCACGGTCTAGCGACTCAACACTGGTGAGTTCTTCTTTTTCCAGTTCAGACAATACAAACCTCAGAAACCATTGCAATCTACACTACAGAATGTTTCATTCATTCAGGCGAATCTTGAATTCATCTTGTTCTCCACTCCCAGCAGGTTTTCGTTTCACCACTGGTGAATGTCCAAGCAACCCAAGGCTGGTTTCAGCTGCGTGTTAACACTCGCAGCCGTGCTGTTCAATTGGCTATCCAGTGAACGCTGGTTAGCTCTTGATTTTCCTTCCACACACCGAGCCTTCAGAAATCATTCTTATCTCCACTTCAGAATGTTCCACTCGTTCCCTGCGAATCTGGAATTCCTCTGACTCTCCACACCAGGCAGATTTTCCTAACAACACTGGTGAATGACCAGGTAATCCAATGCTGGTTTTCAGCGGCTGTTCACACTCACAGCCTTGCTGTTCAATTGGCAATCCAGTCAAACCTAGTCAGCTCTTCATTTTCCTGTCCACACAACCCAGCGTTCAGAAATCATTGGAATCTCTACTACAGAAATTTCCATTCATTCACTGTGAATCTGGAAATACTCTGAATCTGCATTCCAGGAAGGCTTTCGTTACACCACTGATGAATGTCCAAGTAATGCAATGCTGCTTCTTAGTGGTCTGTTCATTGGCTATCCACTCAATATCGGTCAGCTCTTCAATATCCTGTCCAGACTATCCAGATTCCTAAATGTTGGCAATCACCACTACAGAATGTTCCATTCAATCACGCGAATCTGGAATTCATCAGAGTCTCCACTCCTGGAAGGTTTTCGTGACACCACTGGTAAATGTCCAAGGAAGACAATGCTGGTTTTAAGCCGCCTGCTAACACACTCAGCCGTGCTGTTCAATTTGCTATCCACCCAACCCTATTCAGCTCTACATTTTCCTGTCCTCATAACCCAACCTTCAGAAATAATTGGTATCTCCTCCACAGAATGTTCCGTTCATTCACTGCGAATCTTAAATTCATCTGACTCTCAACTCCCGGCGGGTTATCGTTACACCACTTGTGAATGTCCAAGTAAGCCAATGCTGGTTTTCAGTGGCCTGTTCATACTAAGAGACGTGCTGTTCATTTGGCTATCCACTCCACCCTGTTCAGCTCTACATTCTCGTGTCCACAAAACCCAGCCTTCAGAAATCATTGGAATCACCACTAGAGAATGTTCCATTCATTCACTGCGAATCTGGAATTCATCTGAACCTCCACTCCTGGCAGGTTTTCGTTACGCCACTGGTGAATGTCCAAGTAACTCAATACTGGTTTTCAGAGGCATGTTCAACTCGCAGAAGTGCTGTTCAATGGGCTATCCACTCAATATTCGTCAGCTCTTCATTTTCCTCTCCACACAAACCAGCCTTCAGAAATCATTGGGCTCTCCACTACAGACTGTTCCATTCATTCACTGCGATTCTGCAATTCATCTGACTCTCCGCTCCAGGCAGGTTTTCATTACAGCACTGGTGAATGACCAAGTAATCCAATGCTGGTTTTCAGCCGCCTTTTCACACTCGCAGTGTGCTGTTCAATTGTCTATCCACTCAAACCTGGTCAGCCTTTCATTTTCTTTGCCACAATATCAGACTTCAGAAATCATTGGAATCGCCAGTACAGAATGTTCCATTCATTCACTGCCAATCTGGAATTCATCTGAATCTGCACTCCAGGTAGGCTTTCATTACACCACTTATGAATGTCCAAGTAACACAATGCTGGTTTTCAGCGGTCTGTTCACACTCTAAGCCCTGCTTTTTACTGGGTATCCACACAACTGTGGTCAGCTCTTCATTTTCATGTCCAAACAATCCAGACTTGAGAAATCATGGCAATCTCCAGTACAGAATGTTCCATTCATTCACTGCGAATCTGGAATTCAACTGAATCTCCACTACCTGCAGATTTATCTTACACCACTTGTGAATGTCCAAGTAAAACAATGCTGGTTTTCAGAGGCCTGTTCATGTTCGCAGTCGTGCTGTTCAATTGGCTATCCACTCAACCTGTTTTGCTCCTCATTTTCCTGTGCACACAACCCAGCCTTCAGAAATCATTGTAATCTCCACTACAGGATGTTCCATTCATTCACTGGGAATCTGGAATTCATCTGAATCTGCACTCCACGCAGGCTTTCGTTACACCACTGCTGAAAGTCGAAGTAATGCAATACTGGTTTTCAGTGGTCTGTTCACATTCGAAGCCGAGGCTTTTTACAGGCTATCCACTCAACACTGGTCAGCTCTTCATTTTCGTGTCCCCACAATCCAGATTTCAGAAATCATTGCAATCTCCACTACAGAATGTTCCATTCATTCACTGCGAGTCTGGAGTTTATCTGATTCTCCACTCCCGCCTGGTTAACATTACACCACTTGTGAATGTCCAAGTAAGCCAATGCTGGTTTTCAGAGGCCTGTTCATACTCGCAGCCGTGCTGTTTAATTGACAATTCACTCCACCCTGTTCAGCTCTTCATTGTCCCACCACACTACCAGCCTTCAGAAATCTTTGTTATCTCCACTACAGAATGTTCCATTCATTCACTGCGAATCTGGAATTCATCTGACTCTCAACTCCACGCAGGTTTTCATTACACCACTGTTGAATGTCCAAGTAACCCAATGCTGGTTTTCAGCGGCCTGTTCATATTCGCAGCCCTGCTGTTTACTTGGCTATCGATTCAAGCCTGGTCAGCTCTTCATTTTCCTGTCCACACAACACAGGCTTCAGAAATCATTGGAATCTCCTCTACAGAATGTTCCATTCATTCACTGCGAATGTGGAATTCAACTGACTCTCCACTCCATGCAGGTTTTCCTTACACCACTGATGAATGTCCAAGTAACCCAATGCTGGTTTTCAGCTGCATGTTCACACTCGCAGCCATGCTATACAATTGGCTTTCCACTAAATCCTGATTAGTTCTTGATTTTCCTTCCACACGACCCAGCCTTCAGAAATCGTTGGAATCTCCACTAGAGAATGTTCCATTCATTCACTGCGAATCTGGAATTCCTCTGAACCTCCACTCCCGGCAGGTTTTCGTTACACCACTGTTGAATGTCCAAGTAACCCAATGTTTTAAGTGTTTTCTTCACAAGCGCAGTGGTGCTGTTCAATTGGCTATCCACTCAACCCTGGCCAGCTCTACATTTTCCTGTCCACACCACAGAGACTGGAGAAATCATTGTTATCTCCACTACAGAATGTTCCATTCATTCACAGCGAATCTGGAATTCATCTGAATCTCCACTCCCGGCAGGTTTTCGTGACACCACTGGTAAATATCCAAGTAAGCCAATGCTGGTTTTAAGTGGCCTGCTCATACTCTCAGCCGTGCTGTTCAATTTGCTATCCACTCAACCCTCTTCAGCTCCATTTTCCTGTCCACATAACCCAAACTTCAGAAACAATTGGTATCTCCTCCACAGAATGTTCCATTCATTGACGGCAAATCTGAAATTCATCTAATTCTCAACTCCCGTCAGGTTTTCGTTACACCACTTGTGAATGTCCAATTAAGCCAAAGCTGGTTTTCAGTGGCCTGTTCTTACTACGAGACGTGCTGTTCATTTGGCTATCCATTCCACCCTGTTCAGCTCTACATTTTCGTGTCCACAAAACCCAGCCTTCAGAAATCATTGGAATCACCACTAGAGAATGTTCCATTCATTCACTGCGAATCTGGAATTCATCTGAATCTCCACTCCCGGCAGGTTTTCATTGCACCACTGCTGAATGTTCAAGTAACGCAATGATGGTTTTCAGCGGTCTATTCACACTCGAACCCGTGCTGTTCACGGTCTAGCGACTCAACACTGGTGAGTTCTTCTTTTTCCAGTTCAGACAATACAAACCTCAGAAACCATTGCAATCTACACTACAGAATGTTTCATTCATTCAGGCGAATCTTGAATTCATCTTGTTCTCCACTCCCAGCAGGTTTTCGTTTCACCACTGGTGAATGTCCAAGCAACCCAAGGCTGGTTTCAGCTGCGTGTTAACACTCGCAGCCGTGCTGTTCAATTGGCTATCCAGTGAACGCTGGTTAGCTCTTGATTTTCCTTCCACACACCGAGCCTTCAGAAATCATTCTTATCTCCACTTCAGAATGTTCCATTCGTTCCCTGCGAATCTGGAATTCCTCTGACTCTCCACACCAGGCAGATTTTCCTAACAACACTGGTGAATGACCAGGTAATCCAATGCTGGTTTTCAGCGGCTGTTCACACTCACAGCCTTGCTGTTCAATTGGCAATCCAGTCAAACCTAGTCAGCTCTTCATTTTCCTGTCCACACAACCCAGCGTTCAGAAATCATTGGAATCTCTACTACAGAAATTTCCATTCATTCACTGTGAATCTGGAAATACTCTGAATCTGCATTCCAGGAAGGCTTTCGTTACACCACTGATGAATGTCCAAGTAATGCAATGCTGCTTCTTAGTGGTCTGTTCACACTCGAAACCGTGCTGTTCATTGGCTATCCACTCAATATCGGTCAGCTCTTCAATATCCTGTCCAGACTATCCAGATTCCTAAATGTTGGCAATCACCACTACAGAATGTTCCATTCAATCACGCGAATCTGGAATTCATCAGAGTCTCCACTCCTGGAAGGTTTTCGTGACACCACTGGTAAATGTCCAAGGAAGACAATGCTGGTTTTAAGCCGCCTGCTAACACACTCAGCCGTGCTGTTCAATTTGCTATCCACCCAACCCTATTCAGCTCTACATTTTCCTGTCCTCATAACCCAACCTTCAGAAATAATTGGTATCTCCTCCACAGAATGTTCCGTTCATTCACTGCGAATCTTAAATTCATCTGACTCTCAACTCCCGGCGGGTTATCGTTACACCACTTGTGAATGTCCAAGTAAGCCAATGCTGGTTTTCAGTGGCCTGTTCATACTAAGAGACGTGCTGTTCATTTGGCTATCCACTCCACCCTGTTCAGCTCTACATTTTCGTGTCCACAAAACCCAGCCTTCAGAAATCATTGGAATCACCACTAGAGAATGTTCCATTCATTCACTGCGAATCTGGAATTCCTCTGAACCTCCACTCCTGGCAGGTTTTCGTTACGCCACTGGTGAATGTCCAAGTAACTCAATACTGGTTTTCAGAGGCATGTTCAACTCGCAGAAGTGCTGTTCAATGGGCTATCCACTCAATATTGGTCAGCTCTTCATTTTCCTCTCCACACAAACCAGCCTTCAGAAATCATTGGGCTCTCCACTACAGACTGTTCCATTCATTCACTGCGATTCTGCAATTCATCTGACTCTCCGCTCCAGGCAGGTTTTCATTACAGCACTGGTGAATGACCAAGTAATCCAATGCTGGTTTTCAGCCGCCTTTTCACACTCGCAGTGTGCTGTTCAATTGTCTATCCACTCAAACCTGGTCAGCCTTTCATTTTCTTTTCCACAATATCAGACTTCAGAAATCATTGGAATCGCCAGTACAGAATGTTCCATTCATTCACTGCCAATCTGGAATTCATCTGAATCTGCACTCCAGGTAGGCTTTCATTACACCACTTATGAATGTCCAAGTAACACAATGCTGGTTTTCAGCGGTCTGTTCACACTCTAAGCCCTGCTTTTTACTGGGTATCCACACAACTGTGGTCAGCTCTTCATTTTCATGTCCAAACAATCCAGACTTGAGAAATCATGGCAATCTCCAGTACAGAATGTTCCATTCATTCACTGCGAATCTGGAATTCAACTGAATCTCCACTACCTGCAGATTTATCTTACACCACTTGTGAATGTCCAAGTAAAACAATGCTGGTTTTCAGAGGCCTGTTCATGTTCGCAGTCGTGCTGTTCAATTGGCTATCCACTCAACCTGTTTTGCTCCTCATTTTCCTGTGCACACAACCCAGCCTTCAGAAATCATTGTAATCTCCACTACAGGATGTTCCATTCATTCACTGGGAATCTGGAATTCATCTGAATCTGCACTCCACGCAGGCTTTCGTTACACCACTGCTGAAAGTCGAAGTAATGCAATACTGGTTTTCAGTGGTCTGTTCACATTCGAAGCCGAGGCTTTTTACAGGCTATCCACTCAACACTGGTCAGCTCTTCATTTTCGTGTCCCCACAATCCAGATTTCAGAAATCATTGCAATCTCCACTACAGAATGTTCCATTCATTCACTGCGAGTCTGGAGTTTATCTGATTCTCCACTCCCGCCTGGTTAACATTACACCACTTGTGAATGTCCAAGTAAGCCAATGCTGGTTTTCAGAGGCCTGTTCATACTCGCAGCCGTGCTGTTTAATTGACAATTCACTCCACCCTGTTCAGCTCTTCATTGTCCCACCACACTACCAGCCTTCAGAAATCTTTGTTATCTCCACTACAGAATGTTCCATTCATTCACTGCCAATCTGGAATTCATCTGAATCTGCACTCCAGGTAGGCTTTCATTACACCACTTATGAATGTCCAAGTAACACAGTGCTGGTTTTCAGCGGTCTGTTCACACTCTAAGCCCTGCTTTTTACTGGGTATCCACACAACTGTGGTCAGCTCTTCATTTTCATGTCCAAACAATCCAGACTTGAGAAATCATTGCAATCTCCAGTACAGAATGTTCCATTCATTCACTGCGAATCTGGAATTCAACTGAATCTCCACTACCTGCAGATTTATCTTACACCACTTGTGAATGTCCAAGTAAAACAATGCTGGTTTTCAGAGGCCTGTTCATGTTCGCAGTCGTGCTGTTCAATTGGCTATCCACTCAACCTGTTTTGCTCCTCATTTTCCTGTGCACACAACCCAGCCTTCAGAAATCATTGTAATCTCCACTACAGGATGTTCCATTCATTCACTGGGAATCTGGAATTCATCTGAATCTGCACTCCACGCAGGCTTTCGTTACACCACTGCTGAAAGTCGAAGTAATGCAATACTGGTTTTCAGTGGTCTGTTCACATTCGAAGCCGAGGCTTTTTACAGGCTATCCACTCAACACTGGTCAGCTCTTCATTTTCGTGTCCCCACAATCCAGATTTCAGAAATCATTGCAATCTCCACTACAGAATGTTCCATTCATTCACTGCGAGTCTGGAGTTTATCTGATTCTCCACTCCCGCCTGGTTAACATTACACCACTTGTGAATGTCCAAGTAAGCCAATGCTGGTTTTCAGAGGCCTGTTCATACTCGCAGCCGTGCTGTTTAATTGACAATTCACTCCACCCTGTTCAGCTCTTCATTGTCCCACCACACTACCAGCCTTCAGAAATCTTTGTTATCTCCACTACAGAATGTTCCATTCATTCACTGCGAATCTGGAATTCATCTGACTCTCAACTCCACGCAGGTTTTCATTACACCACTGTTGAATGTCCAAGTAACCCAATGCTGGTTTTCAGCGGCCTGTTCATATTCGCAGCCCTGCTGTTTACTTGGCTATCGATTCAAGCCTGGTCAGCTCTTCATTTTCCTGTCCACACAACACAGGCTTCAGAAATCATTGGAATCTCCTCTACAGAATGTTCCATTCATTCACTGCGAATGTGGAATTCAACTGACTCTCCACTCCATGCAGGTTTTCCTTACACCACTGATGAATGTCCAAGTAACCCAATGCTGGTTTTCAGCTGCATGTTCACACTCGCAGCCATGCTATACAATTGGCTTTCCACTAAATCCTGATTAGTTCTTGATTTTCCTTCCACACGACCCAGCCTTCAGAAATCGTTGGAATCTCCACTAGAGAATGTTCCATTCATTCACTGCGAATCTGGAATTCCTCTGAACCTCCACTCCCGGCAGGTTTTCGTTACACCACTGTTGAATGTCCAAGTAACCCAATGTTTTAAGTGTTTTCTTCACAAGCGCAGTGGTGCTGTTCAATTGGCTATCCACTCAACCCTGGCCAGCTCTACATTTTCCTGTCCACACCACAGAGACTGGAGAAATCATTGTTATCTCCACTACAGAATGTTCCATTCATTCACAGCGAATCTGGAATTCATCTGAATCTCCACTCCCGGCAGGTTTTCGTGACACCACTGGTAAATATCCAAGTAAGCCAATGCTGGTTTTAAGTGGCCTGCTCATACTCTCAGCCGTGCTGTTCAATTTGCTATCCACTCAACCCTCTTCAGCTCCATTTTCCTGTCCACATAACCCAAACTTCAGAAACAATTGGTATCTCCTCCACAGAATGTTCCATTCATTGACGGCAAATCTGAAATTCATCTAATTCTCAACTCCCGTCAGGTTTTCGTTACACCACTTGTGAATGTCCAATTAAGCCAAAGCTGGTTTTCAGTGGCCTGTTCTTACTACGAGACGTGCTGTTCATTTGGCTATCCATTCCACCCTGTTCAGCTCTACATTTTCGTGTCCACAAAACCCAGCCTTCAGAAATCATTGGAATCACCACTAGAGAATGTTCCATTCATTCACTGCGAATCTGGAATTCATCTGAATCTCCACTCCCGGCAGGTTTTCATTGCACCACTGCTGAATGTTCAAGTAACGCAATGATGGTTTTCAGCGGTCTATTCACACTCGAACCCGTGCTGTTCACGGTCTAGCGACTCAACACTGGTGAGTTCTTCTTTTTCCAGTTCAGACAATACAAACCTCAGAAACCATTGCAATCTACACTACAGAATGTTTCATTCATTCAGGCGAATCTTGAATTCATCTTGTTCTCCACTCCCAGCAGGTTTTCGTTTCACCACTGGTGAATGTCCAAGCAACCCAAGGCTGGTTTCAGCTGCGTGTTAACACTCGCAGCCGTGCTGTTCAATTGGCTATCCAGTGAACGCTGGTTAGCTCTTGATTTTCCTTCCACACACCGAGCCTTCAGAAATCATTCTTATCTCCACTTCAGAATGTTCCATTCGTTCCCTGCGAATCTGGAATTCCTCTGACTCTCCACACCAGGCAGATTTTCCTAACAACACTGGTGAATGACCAGGTAATCCAATGCTGGTTTTCAGCGGCTGTTCACACTCACAGCCTTGCTGTTCAATTGGCAATCCAGTCAAACCTAGTCAGCTCTTCATTTTCCTGTCCACACAACCCAGCGTTCAGAAATCATTGGAATCTCTACTACAGAAATTTCCATTCATTCACTGTGAATCTGGAAATACTCTGAATCTGCATTCCAGGAAGGCTTTCGTTACACCACTGATGAATGTCCAAGTAATGCAATGCTGCTTCTTAGTGGTCTGTTCACACTCGAAACCGTGCTGTTCATTGGCTATCCACTCAATATCGGTCAGCTCTTCAATATCCTGTCCAGACTATCCAGATTCCTAAATGTTGGCAATCACCACTACAGAATGTTCCATTCAATCACGCGAATCTGGAATTCATCAGAGTCTCCACTCCTGGAAGGTTTTCGTGACACCACTGGTAAATGTCCAAGGAAGACAATGCTGGTTTTAAGCCGCCTGCTAACACACTCAGCCGTGCTGTTCAATTTGCTATCCACCCAACCCTATTCAGCTCTACATTTTCCTGTCCTCATAACCCAACCTTCAGAAATAATTGGTATCTCCTCCACAGAATGTTCCGTTCATTCACTGCGAATCTTAAATTCATCTGACTCTCAACTCCCGGCGGGTTATCGTTACACCACTTGTGAATGTCCAAGTAAGCCAATGCTGGTTTTCAGTGGCCTGTTCATACTAAGAGACGTGCTGTTCATTTGGCTATCCACTCCACCCTGTTCAGCTCTACATTCTCGTGTCCACAAAACCCAGCCTTCAGAAATCATTGGAATCACCACTAGAGAATGTTCCATTCATTCACTGCGAATCTGGAATTCATCTGAACCTCCACTCCTGGCAGGTTTTCGTTACGCCACTGGTGAATGTCCAAGTAACTCAATACTGGTTTTCAGAGGCATGTTCAACTCGCAGAAGTGCTGTTCAATGGGCTATCCACTCAATATTGGTCAGCTCTTCATTTTCCTCTCCACACAAACCAGCCTTCAGAAATCATTGGGCTCTCCACTACAGACTGTTCCATTCATTCACTGCGATTCTGCAATTCATCTGACTCTCCGCTCCAGGCAGGTTTTCATTACAGCACTGGTGAATGACCAAGTAATCCAATGCTGGTTTTCAGCCGCCTTTTCACACTCGCAGTGTGCTGTTCAATTGTCTATCCACTCAAACCTGGTCAGCCTTTCATTTTCTTTTCCACAATATCAGA
Source organism: Sorex fumeus (assembly GCF_029834395.1). Classification (NCBI taxonomy): domain Eukaryota; kingdom Metazoa; phylum Chordata; class Mammalia; order Eulipotyphla; family Soricidae; genus Sorex; species Sorex fumeus. The sequence goes on from NW_026606204.1 coordinate 667,709, forward strand.
CTTCAGAAATCATTGGAATCGCCAGTACAGAATGTTCCATTCATTCACTGCCAATCTGGAATTCATCTGAATCTGCACTCCAGGTAGGCTTTCATTACACCACTTATGAATGTCCAAGTAACACAATGCTGGTTTTCAGCGGTCTGTTCACACTCTAAGCCCTGCTTTTTACTGGGTATCCACACAACTGTGGTCAGCTCTTCATTTTCATGTCCAAACAATCCAGACTTGAGAAATCATGGCAATCTCCAGTACAGAATGTTCCATTCATTCACTGCGAATCTGGAATTCAACTGAATCTCCACTACCTGCAGATTTATCTTACACCACTTGTGAATGTCCAAGTAAAACAATGCTGGTTTTCAGAGGCCTGTTCATGTTCGCAGTCGTGCTGTTCAATTGGCTATCCACTCAACCTGTTTTGCTCCTCATTTTCCTGTGCACACAACCCAGCCTTCAGAAATCATTGTAATCTCCACTACAGGATGTTCCATTCATTCACTGGGAATCTGGAATTCATCTGAATCTGCACTCCACGCAGGCTTTCGTTACACCACTGCTGAAAGTCGAAGTAATGCAATACTGGTTTTCAGTGGTCTGTTCACATTCGAAGCCGAGGCTTTTTACAGGCTATCCACTCAACACTGGTCAGCTCTTCATTTTCGTGTCCCCACAATCCAGATTTCAGAAATCATTGCAATCTCCACTACAGAATGTTCCATTCATTCACTGCGAGTCTGGAGTTTATCTGATTCTCCACTCCCGCCTGGTTAACATTACACCACTTGTGAATGTCCAAGTAAGCCAATGCTGGTTTTCAGAGGCCTGTTCATACTCGCAGCCGTGCTGTTTAATTGACAATTCACTCCACCCTGTTCAGCTCTTCATTGTCCCACCACACTACCAGCCTTCAGAAATCTTTGTTATCTCCACTACAGAATGTTCCATTCATTCACTGCGAATCTGGAATTCATCTGACTCTCAACTCCACGCAGGTTTTCATTACACCACTGTTGAATGTCCAAGTAACCCAATGCTGGTTTTCAGCGGCCTGTTCATATTCGCAGCCCTGCTGTTTACTTGGCTATCGATTCAAGCCTGGTCAGCTCTTCATTTTCCTGTCCACACAACACAGGCTTCAGAAATCATTGGAATCTCCTCTACAGAATGTTCCATTCATTCACTGCGAATGTGGAATTCAACTGACTCTCCACTCCATGCAGGTTTTCCTTACACCACTGATGAATGTCCAAGTAACCCAATGCTGGTTTTCAGCTGCATGTTCACACTCGCAGCCATGCTATACAATTGGCTTTCCACTAAATCCTGATTAGTTCTTGATTTTCCTTCCACACGACCCAGCCTTCAGAAATCGTTGGAATCTCCACTAGAGAATGTTCCATTCATTCACTGCGAATCTGGAATTCCTCTGAACCTCCACTCCCGGCAGGTTTTCGTTACACCACTGTTGAATGTCCAAGTAACCCAATGTTTTAAGTGTTTTCTTCACAAGCGCAGTGGTGCTGTTCAATTGGCTATCCACTCAACCCTGGCCAGCTCTACATTTTCCTGTCCACACCACAGAGACTGGAGAAATCATTGTTATCTCCACTACAGAATGTTCCATTCATTCACAGCGAATCTGGAATTCATCTGAATCTCCACTCCCGGCAGGTTTTCGTGACACCACTGGTAAATATCCAAGTAAGCCAATGCTGGTTTTAAGTGGCCTGCTCATACTCTCAGCCGTGCTGTTCAATTTGCTATCCACTCAACCCTCTTCAGCTCCATTTTCCTGTCCACATAACCCAAACTTCAGAAACAATTGGTATCTCCTCCACAGAATGTTCCATTCATTGACGGCAAATCTGAAATTCATCTAATTCTCAACTCCCGTCAGGTTTTCGTTACACCACTTGTGAATGTCCAATTAAGCCAAAGCTGGTTTTCAGTGGCCTGTTCTTACTACGAGACGTGCTGTTCATTTGGCTATCCATTCCACCCTGTTCAGCTCTACATTTTCGTGTCCACAAAACCCAGCCTTCAGAAATCATTGGAATCACCACTAGAGAATGTTCCATTCATTCACTGCGAATCTGGAATTCATCTGAATCTCCACTCCCGGCAGGTTTTCATTGCACCACTGCTGAATGTTCAAGTAACGCAATGATGGTTTTCAGCGGTCTATTCACACTCGAACCCGTGCTGTTCACGGTCTAGCGACTCAACACTGGTGAGTTCTTCTTTTTCCAGTTCAGACAATACAAACCTCAGAAACCATTGCAATCTACACTACAGAATGTTTCATTCATTCAGGCGAATCTTGAATTCATCTTGTTCTCCACTCCCAGCAGGTTTTCGTTTCACCACTGGTGAATGTCCAAGCAACCCAAGGCTGGTTTCAGCTGCGTGTTAACACTCGCAGCCGTGCTGTTCAATTGGCTATCCAGTGAACGCTGGTTAGCTCTTGATTTTCCTTCCACACACCGAGCCTTCAGAAATCATTCTTATCTCCACTTCAGAATGTTCCATTCGTTCCCTGCGAATCTGGAATTCCTCTGACTCTCCACACCAGGCAGATTTTCCTAACAACACTGGTGAATGACCAGGTAATCCAATGCTGGTTTTCAGCGGCTGTTCACACTCACAGCCTTGCTGTTCAATTGGCAATCCAGTCAAACCTAGTCAGCTCTTCATTTTCCTGTCCACACAACCCAGCGTTCAGAAATCATTGGAATCTCTACTACAGAAATTTCCATTCATTCACTGTGAATCTGGAAATACTCTGAATCTGCATTCCAGGAAGGCTTTCGTTACACCACTGATGAATGTCCAAGTAATGCAATGCTGCTTCTTAGTGGTCTGTTCACACTCGAAACCGTGCTGTTCATTGGCTATCCACTCAATATCGGTCAGCTCTTCAATATCCTGTCCAGACTATCCAGATTCCTAAATGTTGGCAATCACCACTACAGAATGTTCCATTCAATCACGCGAATCTGGAATTCATCAGAGTCTCCACTCCTGGAAGGTTTTCGTGACACCACTGGTAAATGTCCAAGGAAGACAATGCTGGTTTTAAGCCGCCTGCTAACACACTCAGCCGTGCTGTTCAATTTGCTATCCACCCAACCCTATTCAGCTCTACATTTTCCTGTCCTCATAACCCAACCTTCAGAAATAATTGGTATCTCCTCCACAGAATGTTCCGTTCATTCACTGCGAATCTTAAATTCATCTGACTCTCAACTCCCGGCGGGTTATCGTTACACCACTTGTGAATGTCCAAGTAAGCCAATGCTGGTTTTCAGTGGCCTGTTCATACTAAGAGACGTGCTGTTCATTTGGCTATCCACTCCACCCTGTTCAGCTCTACATTCTCGTGTCCACAAAACCCAGCCTTCAGAAATCATTGGAATCACCACTAGAGAATGTTCCATTCATTCACTGCGAATCTGGAATTCATCTGAACCTCCACTCCTGGCAGGTTTTCGTTACGCCACTGGTGAATGTCCAAGTAACTCAATACTGGTTTTCAGAGGCATGTTCAACTCGCAGAAGTGCTGTTCAATGGGCTATCCACTCAATATTGGTCAGCTCTTCATTTTCCTCTCCACACAAACCAGCCTTCAGAAATCATTGGGCTCTCCACTACAGACTGTTCCATTCATTCACTGCGATTCTGCAATTCATCTGACTCTCCGCTCCAGGCAGGTTTTCATTACAGCACTGGTGAATGACCAAGTAATCCAATGCTGGTTTTCAGCCGCCTTTTCACACTCGCAGTGTGCTGTTCAATTGTCTATCCACTCAAACCTGGTCAGCCTTTCATTTTCTTTTCCACAATATCAGACTTCAGAAATCATTGGAATCGCCAGTACAGAATGTTCCATTCATTCACTGCCAATCTGGAATTCATCTGAATCTGCACTCCAGGTAGGCTTTCATTACACCACTTATGAATGTCCAAGTAACACAATGCTGGTTTTCAGCGGTCTGTTCACACTCTAAGCCCTGCTTTTTACTGGGTATCCACACAACTGTGGTCAGCTCTTCATTTTCATGTCCAAACAATCCAGACTTGAGAAATCATGGCAATCTCCAGTACAGAATGTTCCATTCATTCACTGCGAATCTGGAATTCAACTGAATCTCCACTACCTGCAGATTTATCTTACACCACTTGTGAATGTCCAAGTAAAACAATGCTGGTTTTCAGAGGCCTGTTCATGTTCGCAGTCGTGCTGTTCAATTGGCTATCCACTCAACCTGTTTTGCTCCTCATTTTCCTGTGCACACAACCCAGCCTTCAGAAATCATTGTAATCTCCACTACAGGATGTTCCATTCATTCACTGGGAATCTGGAATTCATCTGAATCTGCACTCCACGCAGGCTTTCGTTACACCACTGCTGAAAGTCGAAGTAATGCAATACTGGTTTTCAGTGGTCTGTTCACATTCGAAGCCGAGGCTTTTTACAGGCTATCCACTCAACACTGGTCAGCTCTTCATTTTCGTGTCCCCACAATCCAGATTTCAGAAATCATTGCAATCTCCACTACAGAATGTTCCATTCATTCACTGCGAGTCTGGAGTTTATCTGATTCTCCACTCCCGCCTGGTTAACATTACACCACTTGTGAATGTCCAAGTAAGCCAATGCTGGTTTTCAGAGGCCTGTTCATACTCGCAGCCGTGCTGTTTAATTGACAATTCACTCCACCCTGTTCAGCTCTTCATTGTCCCACCACACTACCAGCCTTCAGAAATCTTTGTTATCTCCACTACAGAATGTTCCATTCATTCACTGCCAATCTGGAATTCATCTGAATCTGCACTCCAGGTAGGCTTTCATTACACCACTTATGAATGTCCAAGTAACACAGTGCTGGTTTTCAGCGGTCTGTTCACACTCTAAGCCCTGCTTTTTACTGGGTATCCACACAACTGTGGTCAGCTCTTCATTTTCATGTCCAAACAATCCAGACTTGAGAAATCATTGCAATCTCCAGTACAGAATGTTCCATTCATTCACTGCGAATCTGGAATTCAACTGAATCTCCACTACCTGCAGATTTATCTTACACCACTTGTGAATGTCCAAGTAAAACAATGCTGGTTTTCAGAGGCCTGTTCATGTTCGCAGTCGTGCTGTTCAATTGGCTATCCACTCAACCTGTTTTGCTCCTCATTTTCCTGTGCACACAACCCAGCCTTCAGAAATCATTGTAATCTCCACTACAGGATGTTCCATTCATTCACTGGGAATCTGGAATTCATCTGAATCTGCACTCCACGCAGGCTTTCGTTACACCACTGCTGAAAGTCGAAGTAATGCAATACTGGTTTTCAGTGGTCTGTTCACATTCGAAGCCGAGGCTTTTTACAGGCTATCCACTCAACACTGGTCAGCTCTTCATTTTCGTGTCCCCACAATCCAGATTTCAGAAATCATTGCAATCTCCACTACAGAATGTTCCATTCATTCACTGCGAGTCTGGAGTTTATCTGATTCTCCACTCCCGCCTGGTTAACATTACACCACTTGTGAATGTCCAAGTAAGCCAATGCTGGTTTTCAGAGGCCTGTTCATACTCGCAGCCGTGCTGTTTAATTGACAATTCACTCCACCCTGTTCAGCTCTTCATTGTCCCACCACACTACCAGCCTTCAGAAATCTTTGTTATCTCCACTACAGAATGTTCCATTCATTCACTGCGAATCTGGAATTCATCTGACTCTCAACTCCACGCAGGTTTTCATTACACCACTGTTGAATGTCCACGTAACCCAATGCCGGTTTTCAGCGGCCTGTTCATATTCGCAGCCCTGCTGTTTACTTGGCTATCGATTCAAGCCTGGTCAGCTCTTCATTTTCCTGTCCACACAACACAGGCTTCAGAAATCATTGGAATCTCCTCTACAGAATGTTCCATTCATTCACTGCGAATGTGGAATTCAACTGACTCTCCACTCCATGCAGGTTTTCCTTACACCACTGATGAATGTCCAAGTAACCCAATGCTGGTTTTCAGCTGCATGTTCACACTCGCAGCCATGCTATACAATTGGCTTTCCACTAAATCCTGATTAGTTCTTGATTTTCCTTCCACACGACCCAGCCTTCAGAAATCGTTGGAATCTCCACTAGAGAATGTTCCATTCATTCACTGCGAATCTGGAATTCCTCTGAACCTCCACTCCCGGCAGGTTTTCGTTACACCACTGTTGAATGTCCAAGTAACCCAATGTTTTAAGTGTTTTCTTCACAAGCGCAGTGGTGCTGTTCAATTGGCTATCCACTCAACCCTGGCCAGCTCTACATTTTCCTGTCCACACCACAGAGACTGGAGAAATCATTGTTATCTCCACTACAGAATGTTCCATTCATTCACAGCAAATCTGGAATTCATCTGAATCTCCACTCCCGGCAGGTTTTCGTGACACCACTGGTAAATATCCAAGTAAGCCAATGCTGGTTTTAAGTGGCCTGCTCATACTCTCAGCCGTGCTGTTCAATTTGCTATCCACTCAACCCTCTTCAGCTCCATTTTCCTGTCCACATAACCCAAACTTCAGAAACAATTGGTATCTCCTCCACAGAATGTTCCATTCATTGACGGCAAATCTGAAATTCATCTAATTCTCAACTCCCGTCAGGTTTTCGTTACACCACTTGTGAATGTCCAATTAAGCCAAAGCTGGTTTTCAGTGGCCTGTTCTTACTACGAGACGTGCTGTTCATTTGGCTATCCATTCCACCCTGTTCAGCTCTACATTTTCGTGTCCACAAAACCCAGCCTTCAGAAATCATTGGAATCACCACTAGAGAATGTTCCATTCATTCACTGCGAATCTGGAATTCATCTGAATCTCCACTCCCGGCAGGTTTTCATTGCACCACTGCTGAATGTTCAAGTAACGCAATGATGGTTTTCAGCGGTCTATTCACACTCGAACCCGTGCTGTTCACGGTCTAGCGACTCAACACTGGTGAGTTCTTCTTTTTCCAGTTCAGACAATACAAACCTCAGAAACCATTGCAATCTACACTACAGAATGTTTCATTCATTCAGGCGAATCTTGAATTCATCTTGTTCTCCACTCCCAGCAGGTTTTCGTTTCACCACTGGTGAATGTCCAAGCAACCCAAGGCTGGTTTCAGCTGCGTGTTAACACTCGCAGCCGTGCTGTTCAATTGGCTATCCAGTGAACGCTGGTTAGCTCTTGATTTTCCTTCCACACACCGAGCCTTCAGAAATCATTCTTATCTCCACTTCAGAGTGTTCCATTCGTTCCCTGCGAATCTGGAATTCCTCTGACTCTCCACACCAGGCAGATTTTCCTAACAACACTGGTGAATGACCAGGTAATCCAATGCTGGTTTTCAGCGGCTGTTCACACTCACAGCCTTGCTGTTCAATTGGCAATCCAGTCAAACCTAGTCAGCTCTTCATTTTCCTGTCCACACAACCCAGCGTTCAGAAATCATTGGAATCTCTACTACAGAAATTTCCATTCATTCACTGTGAATCTGGAAATACTCTGAATCTGCATTCCAGGAAGGCTTTCGTTACACCACTGATGAATGTCCAAGTAATGCAATGCTGCTTCTTAGTGGTCTGTTCACACTCGAAACCGTGCTGTTCATTGGCTATCCACTCAATATCGGTCAGCTCTTCAATATCCTGTCCAGACTATCCAGATTCCTAAATGTTGGCAATCACCACTACAGAATGTTCCATTCAATCACGCGAATCTGGAATTCATCAGAGTCTCCACTCCTGGAAGGTTTTCGTGACACCACTGGTAAATGTCCAAGGAAGACAATGCTGGTTTTAAGCCGCCTGCTAACACACTCAGCCGTGCTGTTCAATTTGCTATCCACCCAACCCTATTCAGCTCTACATTTTCCTGTCCTCATAACCCAACCTTCAGAAATAATTGGTATCTCCTCCACAGAATGTTCCGTTCATTCACTGCGAATCTTAAATTCATCTGACTCTCAACTCCCGGCGGGTTATCGTTACACCACTTGTGAATGTCCAAGTAAGCCAATGCTGGTTTTCAGTGGCCTGTTCATACTAAGAGACGTGCTGTTCATTTGGCTATCCACTCCACCCTGTTCAGCTCTACATTCTCGTGTCCACAAAACCCAGCCTTCAGAAATCATTGGAATCACCACTAGAGAATGTTCCATTCATTCACTGCGAATCTGGAATTCATCTGAACCTCCACTCCTGGCAGGTTTTCGTTACGCCACTGGTGAATGTCCAAGTAACTCAATACTGGTTTTCAGAGGCATGTTCAACTCGCAGAAGTGCTGTTCAATGGGCTATCCACTCAATATTGGTCAGCTCTTCATTTTCCTCTCCACACAAACCAGCCTTCAGAAATCATTGGGCTCTCCACTACAGACTGTTCCATTCATTCACTGCGATTCTGCAATTCATCTGACTCTCCGCTCCAGGCAGGTTTTCATTACAGCACTGGTGAATGACCAAGTAATCCAATGCTGTTTTTCAGCCGCCTTTTCACACTCGCAGTGTGCTGTTCAATTGTCTATCCACTCAAACCTGGTCAGCCTTTCATTTTCTTTTCCACAATATCAGACTTCAGAAATCATTGGAATCGCCAGTACAGAATGTTCCATTCATTCACTGCCAATCTGGAATTCATCTGAATCTGCACTCCAGGTAGGCTTTCATTACAAAACTTATGAATGTCCAAGTAACACAATGCTGGTTTTCAGCGGTCTGTTCACACTCTAAGCCCTGCTTTTTACTGGGTATCCACACAACTGTGGTCAGCTCTTCATTTTCATGTCCAAACAATCCAGACTTGAGAAATCATGGCAATCTCCAGTACAGAATGTTCCATTCATTCACTGCGAATCTGGAATTCAACTGAATCTCCACTACCTGCAGATTTATCTTACACCACTTGTGAATGTCCAAGTAAAACAATGCTGGTTTTCAGAGGCCTGTTCATGTTCGCAGTCGTGCTGTTCAATTGGCTATCCACTCAACCTGTTTTGCTCCTCATTTTCCTGTGCACACAACCCAGCCTTCAGAAATCATTGTAATCTCCAGTACAGGATGTTCCATTCATTCACTGGGAATCTGGAATTCATCTGAATCTGCACTCCACGCAGGCTTTCGTTACACCACTGCTGAAAGTCGAAGTAATGCAATACTGGTTTTCAGTGGTCTGTTCACATTCGAAGCCGAGGCTTTTTACAGGCTATCCACTCAACACTGGTCAGCTCTTCATTTTCGTGTCCCCACAATCCAGATTTCAGAAATCATTGCAATCTCCACTACAGAATGTTCCATTCATTCACTGCGAGTCTGGAGTTTATCTGATTCTCCACTCCCGCCTGGTTAACATTACACCACTTGTGAATGTCCAAGTAAGCCAATGCTGGTTTTCAGAGGCCTGTTCATACTCGCAGCCGTGCTGTTTAATTGACAATTCACTCCACCCTGTTCAGCTCTTCATTGTCCCACCACACTACCAGCCTTCAGAAATCTTTGTTATCTCCACTACAGAATGTTCCATTCATTCACTGCCAATCTGGAATTCATCTGAATCTGCACTCCAGGTAGGCTTTCATTACACCACTTATGAATGTCCAAGTAACACAGTGCTGGTTTTCAGCGGTCTGTTCACACTCTAAGCCCTGCTTTTTACTGGGTATCCACACAACTGTGGTCAGCTCTTCATTTTCATGTCCAAACAATCCAGACTTGAGAAATCATTGCAATCTCCAGTACAGAATGTTCCATTCATTCACTGCGAATCTGGAATTCAACTGAATCTCCACTACCTGCAGATTTATCTTACACCACTTGTGAATGTCCAAGTAAAACAATGCTGGTTTTCAGAGGCCTGTTCATGTTCGCAGTCGTGCTGTTCAATTGGCTATCCACTCAACCTGTTTTGCTCCTCATTTTCCTGTGCACACAACCCAGCCTTCAGAAATCATTGTAATCTCCACTACAGGATGTTCCATTCATTCACTGGGAATCTGGAATTCATCTGAATCTGCACTCCACGCAGGCTTTCGTTACACCACTGCTGAAAGTCGAAGTAATGCAATACTGGTTTTCAGTGGTCTGTTCACATTCGAAGCCGAGGCTTTTTACAGGCTATCCACTCAACACTGGTCAGCTCTTCATTTTCGTGTCCCCACAATCCAGATTTCAGAAATCATTGCAATCTCCACTACAGAATGTTCCATTCATTCACTGCGAGTCTGGAGTTTATCGGATTCTCCACTCCCGCCTGGTTAACATTACACCACTTGTGAATGTCCAAGTAAGCCAATGCTGGTTTTCAGAGGCCTGTTCATACTCGCAGCCGTGCTGTTTAATTGACAATTCACTCCACCCTGTTCAGCTCTTCATTGTCCCACCACACTACCAGCCTTCAGAAATCTTTGTTATCTCCACTACAGAATGTTCCATTCATTCACTGCGAATCTGGAATTCATCTGACTCTCAACTCCACGCAGGTTTTCATTACACCACTGTTGAATGTCCAAGTAACCCAATGCTGGTTTTCAGCGGCCTGTTCATATTCGCAGCCCTGCTGTTTACTTGGCTATCGATTCAAGCCTGGTCAGCTCTTCATTTTCCTGTCCACACAACACAGGCTTCAGAAATCATTGGAATCTCCTCTACAGAATGTTCCATTCATTCACTGCGAATGTGGAATTCAACTGACTCTCCACTCCATGCAGGTTTTCCTTACACCACTGATGAATGTCCAAGTAACCCAATGCTGGTTTTCAGCTGCATGTTCACACTCGCAGCCATGCTATACAATTGGCTTTCCACTAAATCCTGATTAGTTCTTGATTTTCCTTCCACACGACCCAGCCTTCAGAAATCGTTGGAATCTCCACTAGAGAATGTTCCATTCATTCACTGCGAATCTGGAATTCCTCTGAACCTCCACTCCCGGCAGGTTTTCGTTACACCACTGTTGAATGTCCAAGTAACCCAATGTTTTAAGTGTTTTCTTCACAAGCGCAGTGGTGCTGTTCAATTGGCTATCCACTCAACCCTGGCCAGCTCTACATTTTCCTGTCCACACCACAGAGACTGGAGAAATCATTGTTATCTCCACTACAGAATGTTCCATTCATTCACAGCGAATCTGGAATTCATCTGAATCTCCACTCCCGGCAGGTTTTCGTGACACCACTGGTAAATATCCAAGTAAGCCAATGCTGGTTTTAAGTGGCCTGCTCATACTCTCAGCCGTGCTGTTCAATTTGCTATCCACTCAACCCTCTTCAGCTCCATTTTCCTGTCCACATAACCCAAACTTCAGAAACAATTGGTATCTCCTCCACAGAATGTTCCATTCATTGACGGCAAATCTGAAATTCATCTAATTCTCAACTCCCGTCAGGTTTTCGTTACACCACTTGTGAATGTCCAATTAAGCCAAAGCTGGTTTTCAGTGGCCTGTTCTTACTACGAGACGTGCTGTTCATTTGGCTATCCATTCCACCCTGTTCAGCTCTACATTTTCGTGTCCACAAAACCCAGCCTTCAGAAATCATTGGAATCACCACTAGAGAATGTTCCATTCATTCACTGCGAATCTGGAATTCATCTGAATCTCCACTCCCGGCAGGTTTTCATTGCACCACTGCTGAATGTTCAAGTAACGCAATGATGGTTTTCAGCGGTCTATTCACACTCGAACCCGTGCTGTTCACGGTCTAGCGACTCAACACTGGTGAGTTCTTCTTTTTCCAGTTCAGACAATACAAACCTCAGAAACCATTGCAATCTACACTACAGAATGTTTCATTCATTCAGGCGAATCTTGAATTCATCTTGTTCTCCACTCCCAGCAGGTTTTCGTTTCACCACTGGTGAATGTCCAAGCAACCCAAGGCTGGTTTCAGCTGCGTGTTAACACTCGCAGCCGTGCTGTTCAATTGGCTATCCAGTGAACGCTGGTTAGCTCTTGATTTTCCTTCCACACACCGAGCCTTCAGAAATCATTCTTATCTCCACTTCAGAATGTTCCATTCGTTCCCTGCGAATCTGGAATTCCTCTGACTCTCCACACCAGGCAGATTTTCCTAACAACACTGGTGAATGACCAGGTAATCCAATGCTGGTTTTCAGCGGCTGTTCACACTCACAGCCTTGCTGTTCAATTGGCAATCCAGTCAAACCTAGTCAGCTCTTCATTTTCCTGTCCACACAACCCAGCGTTCAGAAATCATTGGAATCTCTACTACAGAAATTTCCATTCATTCACTGTGAATCTGGAAATACTCTGAATCTGCATTCCAGGAAGGCTTTCGTTACACCACTGATGAATGTCCAAGTAATGCAATGCTGCTTCTTAGTGGTCTGTTCACACTCGAAACCGTGCTGTTCATTGGCTATCCACTCAATATCGGTCAGCTCTTCAATATCCTGTCCAGACTATCCAGATTCCTAAATGTTGGCAATCACCACTACAGAATGTTCCATTCAATCACGCGAATCTGGAATTCATCAGAGTCTCCACTCCTGGAAGGTTTTCGTGACACCACTGGTAAATGTCCAAGGAAGACAATGCTGGTTTTAAGCCGCCTGCTAACACACTCAGCCGTGCTGTTCAATTTGCTATCCACCCAACCCTATTCAGCTCTACATTTTCCTGTCCTCATAACCCAACCTTCAGAAATAATTGGTATCTCCTCCACAGAATGTTCCGTTCATTCACTGCGAATCTTAAATTCATCTGACTCTCAACTCCCGGCGGGTTATCGTTACACCACTTGTGAATGTCCAAGTAAGCCAATGCTGGTTTTCAGTGGCCTGTTCATACTAAGAGACGTGCTGTTCATTTGGCTATCCACTCCACCCTGTTCAGCTCTACATTCTCGTGTCCACAAAACCCAGCCTTCAGAAATCATTGGAATCACCACTAGAGAATGTTCCATTCATTCACTGCGAATCTGGAATTCATCTGAACCTCCACTCCTGGCAGGTTTTCGTTACGCCACTGGTGAATGTCCAAGTAACTCAATACTGGTTTTCAGAGGCATGTTCAACTCGCAGAAGTGCTGTTCAATGGGCTATCCACTCAATATTGGTCAGCTCTTCATTTTCCTCTCCACACAAACCAGCCTTCAGAAATCATTGGGCTCTCCACTACAGACTGTTCCATTCATTCACTGCGATTCTGCAATTCATCTGACTCTCCGCTCCAGGCAGGTTTTCATTACAGCACTGGTGAATGACCAAGTAATCCAATGCTGGTTTTCAGCCGCCTTTTCACACTCGCAGTGTGCTGTTCAATTGTCTATCCACTCAAACCTGGTCAGCCTTTCATTTTCTTTTCCACAATATCAGACTTCAGAAATCATTGGAATCGCCAGTACAGAATGTTCCATTCATTCACTGCCAATCTGGAATTCATCTGAATCTGCACTCCAGGTAGGCTTTCATTACACCACTTATGAATGTCCAAGTAACACAATGCTGGTTTTCAGCGGTCTGTTCACACTCTAAGCCCTGCTTTTTACTGGGTATCCACACAACTGTGGTCAGCTCTTCATTTTCATGTCCAAACAATCCAGACTTGAGAAATCATTGCAATCTCCAGTACAGAATGTTCCATTCATTCACTGCGAATCTGGAATTCAACTGAATCTCCACTACCTGCAGATTTATCTTACACCACTTGTGAATGTCCAAGTAAAACAATGCTGGTTTTCAGAGGCCTGTTCATGTTCGCAGTCGTGCTGTTCAATTGGCTATCCACTCAACCTGTTTTGCTCCTCATTTTCCTGTGCACACAACCCAGCCTTCAGAAATCATTGTAATCTCCACTACAGGATGTTCCATTCATTCACTGGGAATCTGGAATTCATCTGAATCTGCACTCCACGCAGGCTTTCGTTACACCACTGCTGAAAGTCGAAGTAATGCAATACTGGTTTTCAGTGGTCTGTTCACATTCGAAGCCGAGGCTTTTTACAGGCTATCCACTCAACACTGGTCAGCTCTTCATTTTCGTGTCCCCACAATCCAGATTTCAGAAATCATTGCAATCTCCACTACAGAATGTTCCATTCATTCACTGCGAGTCTGGAGTTTATCTGATTCTCCACTCCCGCCTGGTTAACATTACACCACTTGTGAATGTCCAAGTAAGCCAATGCTGGTTTTCAGAGGCCTGTTCATACTCGCAGCCGTGCTGTTTAATTGACAATTCACTCCACCCTGTTCAGCTCTTCATTGTCCCACCACACTACCAGCCTTCAGAAATCTTTGTTATCTCCACTACAGAATGTTCCATTCATTCACTGCGAATCTGGAATTCATCTGACTCTCAACTCCACGCAGGTTTTCATTACACCACTGTTGAATGTCCAAGTAACCCAATGCTGGTTTTCAGCGGCCTGTTCATATTCGCAGCCCTGCTGTTTACTTGGCTATCGATTCAAGCCTGGTCAGCTCTTCATTTTCCTGTCCACACAACACAGGCTTCAGAAATCATTGGAATCTCCTCTACAGAATGTTCCATTCATTCACTGCGAATGTGGAATTCAACTGACTCTCCACTCCATGCAGGTTTTCCTTACACCACTGATGAATGTCCAAGTAACCCAATGCTGGTTTTCAGCTGCATGTTCACACTCGCAGCCATGCTATACAATTGGCTTTCCACTAAATCCTGATTAGTTCTTGATTTTCCTTCCACACGACCCAGCCTTCAGAAATCGTTGGAATCTCCACTAGAGAATGTTCCATTCATTCACTGCGAATCTGGAATTCCTCTGAACCTCCACTCCCGGCAGGTTTTCGTTACACCACTGTTGAATGTCCAAGTAACCCAATGTTTTAAGTGTTTTCTTCACAAGCACAGTGGTGCTGTTCAATTGGCTATCCACTCAACCCTGGCCAGCTCTACATTTTCCTGTCCACACCACAGAGACTGGAGAAATCATTGTTATCTCCACTACAGAATGTTCCATTCATTCACAGCGAATCTGGAATTCATCTGAATCTCCACTCCCGGCAGGTTTTCGTGACACCACTGGTAAATATCCAAGTAAGCCAATGCTGGTTTTAAGTGGCCTGCTCATACTCTCAGCCGTGCTGTTCAATTTGCTATCCACTCAACCCTCTTCAGCTCCATTTTCCTGTCCACATAACCCAAACTTCAGAAACAATTGGTATCTCCTCCACAGAATGTTCCATTCATTGACGGCAAATCTGAAATTCATCTAATTCTCAACTCCCGTCAGGTTTTCGTTACACCACTTGTGAATGTCCAATTAAGCCAAAGCTGGTTTTCAGTGGCCTGTTCTTACTACGAGACGTGCTGTTCATTTGGCTATCCATTCCACCCTGTTCAGCTCTACATTTTCGTGTCCACAAAACCCAGCCTTCAGAAATCATTGGAATCACCACTAGAGAATGTTCCATTCATTCACTGCGAATCTGGAATTCATCTGAATCTCCACTCCCGGCAGGTTTTCATTGCACCACTGCTGAATGTTCAAGTAACGCAATGATGGTTTTCAGCGGTCTATTCACACTCGAACCCGTGCTGTTCACGGTCTAGCGACTCAACACTGGTGAGTTCTTCTTTTTCCAGTTCAGACAATACAAACCTCAGAAACCATTGCAATCTACACTACAGAATGTTTCATTCATTCAGGCGAATCTTGAATTCATCTTGTTCTCCACTCCCAGCAGGTTTTCGTTTCACCACTGGTGAATGTCCAAGCAACCCAAGGCTGGTTTCAGCTGCGTGTTAACACTCGCAGCCGTGCTGTTCAATTGGCTATCCAGTGAACGCTGGTTAGCTCTTGATTTTCCTTCCACACACCGAGCCTTCAGAAATCATTCTTATCTCCACTTCAGAATGTTCCATTCGTTCCCTGCGAATCTGGAATTCCTCTGACTCTCCACACCAGGCAGATTTTCCTAACAACACTGGTGAATGACCAGGTAATCCAATGCTGGTTTTCAGCGGCTGTTCACACTCACAGCCTTGCTGTTCAATTGGCAATCCAGTCAAACCTAGTCAGCTCTTCATTTTCCTGTCCACACAACCCAGCGTTCAGAAATCATTGGAATCTCTACTACAGAAATTTCCATTCATTCACTGTGAATCTGGAAATACTCTGAATCTGCATTCCAGGAAGGCTTTCGTTACACCACTGATGAATGTCCAAGTAATGCAATGCTGCTTCTTAGTGGTCTGTTCACACTCGAAACCGTGCTGTTCATTGGCTATCCACTCAATATCGGTCAGCTCTTCAATATCCTGTCCAGACTATCCAGATTCCTAAATGTTGGCAATCACCACTACAGAATGTTCCATTCAATCACGCGAATCTGGAATTCATCAGAGTCTCCACTCCTGGAAGGTTTTCGTGACACCACTGGTAAATGTCCAAGGAAGACAATGCTGGTTTTAAGCCGCCTGCTAACACACTCAGCCGTGCTGTTCAATTTGCTATCCACCCAACCCTATTCAGCTCTACATTTTCCTGTCCTCATAACCCAACCTTCAGAAATAATTGGTATCTCCTCCACAGAATGTTCCGTTCATTCACTGCGAATCTTAAATTCATCTGACTCTCAACTCCCGGCGGGTTATCGTTACACCACTTGTGAATGTCCAAGTAAGCCAATGCTGGTTTTCAGTGGCCTGTTCATACTAAGAGACGTGCTGTTCATTTGGCTATCCACTCCACCCTGTTCAGCTCTACATTTTCGTGTCCACAAAACCAGCCTTCAGAAATCATTGGAATCACCACTAGAGAATGTTCCATTCATTCACTGCGAATCTGGAATTCCTCTGAACCTCCACTCCTGGCAGGTTTTCGTTACGCCACTGGTGAATGTCCAAGTAACTCAATACTGGTTTTCAGAGGCATGTTCAACTCGCAGAAGTGCTGTTCAATGGGCTATCCACTCAATATTGGTCAGCTCTTCATTTTCCTCTCCACACAAACCAGCCTTCAGAAATCATTGGGCTCTCCACTACAGACTGTTCCATTCATTCACTGCGATTCTGCAATTCATCTGACTCTCCGCTCCAGGCAGGTTTTCATTACAGCACTGGTGAATGACCAAGTAATCCAATGCTGGTTTTCAGCCGCCTTTTCACACTCGCAGTGTGCTGTTCAATTGTCTATCCACTCAAACCTGGTCAGCCTTTCATTTTCTTTTCCACAATATCAGACTTCAGAAACCATTGGAATCGCCAGTACAGAATGTTCCATTCATTCACTGCCAATCTGGAATTCATCTGAATCTGCACTCCAGGTAGGCTTTCATTACACCACTTATGAATGTCCAAGTAACACAATGCTGGTTTTCAGCGGTCTGTTCACACTCTAAGCCCTGCTTTTTACTGGGTATCCACACAACTGTGGTCAGCTCTTCATTTTCATGTCCAAACAATCCAGACTTGAGAAATCATTGCAATCTCCAGTACAGAATGTTCCATTCATTCACTGCGAATCTGGAATTCAACTGAATCTCCACTACCTGCAGATTTATCTTACACCACTTGTGAATGTCCAAGTAAAACAATGCTGGTTTTCAGAGGCCTGTTCATGTTCGCAGTCGTGCTGATCAATTGGCTATCCACTCAACCTGTTTTGCTCCTCATTTTCCTGTGCACACAACCCAGCCTTCAGAAATCATTGTAATCTCCACTACAGGATGTTCCATTCATTCACTGGGAATCTGGAATTCATCTGAATCTGCACTCCACGCAGGCTTTCGTTACACCACTGCTGAAAGTCGAAGTAATGCAATACTGGTTTTCAGTGGTCTGTTCACATTCGAAGCCGAGGCTTTTTACAGGCTATCCACTCAACACTGGTCAGCTCTTCATTTTCGTGTCCCCACAATCCAGATTTCAGAAATCATTGCAATCTCCACTACAGAATGTTCCATTCATTCACTGCGAGTCTGGAGTTTATCTGATTCTCCACTCCCGCCTGGTTAACATTACACCACTTGTGAATGTCCAAGTAAGCCAATGCTGGTTTTCAGAGGCCTGTTCATACTCGCAGCCGTGCTGTTTAATTGACAATTCACTCCACCCTGTTCAGCTCTTCATTGTCCCACCACACTACCAGCCTTCAGAAATCTTTGTTATCTCCACTACAGAATGTTCCATTCATTCACTGCGAATCTGGAATTCATCTGACTCTCAACTCCACGCAGGTTTTCATTACACCACTGTTGAATGTCCAAGTAACCCAATGCTGGTTTTCAGCGGCCTGTTCATATTCGCAGCCCTGCTGTTTACTTGGCTATCGATTCAAGCCTGGTCAGCTCTTCATTTTCCTGTCCACACAACACAGGCTTCAGAAATCATTGGAATCTCCTCTACAGAATGTTCCATTCATTCACTGCGAATGTGGAATTCAACTGACTCTCCACTCCATGCAGGTTTTCCTTACACCACTGATGAATGTCCAAGTAACCCAATGCTGGTTTTCAGCTGCATGTTCACACTCGCAGCCATGCTATACAATTGGCTTTCCACTAAATCCTGATTAGTTCTTGATTTTCCTTCCACACGACCCAGCCTTCAGAAATCGTTGGAATCTCCACTAGAGAATGTTCCATTCATTCACTGCGAATCTGGAATTCCTCTGAACCTCCACTCCCGGCAGGTTTTCGTTACACCACTGTTGAATGTCCAAGTAACCCAATGTTTTAAGTGTTTTCTTCACAAGCGCAGTGGTGCTGTTCAATTGGCTATCCACTCAACCCTGGCCAGCTCTACATTTTCCTGTCCACACCACAGAGACTGGAGAAATCATTGTTATCTCCACTACAGAATGTTCCATTCATTCACAGCGAATCTGGAATTCATCTGAATCTCCACTCCCGGCAGGTTTTCGTGACACCACTGGTAAATATCCAAGTAAGCCAATGCTGGTTTTAAGTGGCCTGCTCATACTCTCAGCCGTGCTGTTCAATTTGCTATCCACTCAACCCTCTTCAGCTCCATTTTCCTGTCCACATAACCCAAACTTCAGAAACAATTGGTATCTCCTCCACAGAATGTTCCATTCATTGACGGCAAATCTGAAATTCATCTAATTCTCAACTCCCGTCAGGTTTTCGTTACACCACTTGTGAATGTCCAATTAAGCCAAAGCTGGTTTTCAGTGGCCTGTTCTTACTACGAGACGTGCTGTTCATTTGGCTATCCATTCCACCCTGTTCAGCTCTACATTTTCGTGTCCACAAAACCCAGCCTTCAGAAATCATTGGAATCACCACTAGAGAATGTTCCATTCATTCACTGCGAATCTGGAATTCATCTGAATCTCCACTCCCGGCAGGTTTTCATTGCACCACTGCTGAATGTTCAAGTAACGCAATGATGGTTTTCAGCGGTCTATTCACACTCGAACCCGTGCTGTTCACGGTCTAGCGACTCAACACTGGTGAGTTCTTCTTTTTCCAGTTCAGACAATACAAACCTCAGAAACCATTGCAATCTACACTACAGAATGTTTCATTCATTCAGGCGAATCTTGAATTCATCTTGTTCTCCACTCCCAGCAGGTTTTCGTTTCACCACTGGTGAATGTCCAAGCAACCCAAGGCTGGTTTCAGCTGCGTGTTAACACTCGCAGCCGTGCTGTTCAATTGGCTATCCAGTGAACGCTGGTTAGCTCTTGATTTTCCTTCCACACACCGAGCCTTCAGAAATCATTCTTATCTCCACTTCAGAGTGTTCCATTCGTTCCCTGCGAATCTGGAATTCCTCTGACTCTCCACACCAGGCAGATTTTCCTAACAACACTGGTGAATGACCAGGTAATCCAATGCTGGTTTTCAGCGGCTGTTCACACTCACAGCCTTGCTGTTCAATTGGCAATCCAGTCAAACCTAGTCAGCTCTTCATTTTCCTGTCCACACAACCCAGCGTTCAGAAATCATTGGAATCTCTACTACAGAAATTTCCATTCATTCACTGTGAATCTGGAAATACTCTGAATCTGCATTCCAGGAAGGCTTTCGTTACACCACTGATGAATGTCCAAGTAATGCAATGCTGCTTCTTAGTGGTCTGTTCACACTCGAAACCGTGCTGTTCATTGGCTATCCACTCAATATCGGTCAGCTCTTCAATATCCTGTCCAGACTATCCAGATTCCTAAATGTTGGCAATCACCACTACAGAATGTTCCATTCAATCACGCGAATCTGGAATTCATCAGAGTCTCCACTCCTGGAAGGTTTTCGTGACACCACTGGTAAATGTCCAAGGAAGACAATGCTGGTTTTAAGCCGCCTGCTAACACACTCAGCCGTGCTGTTCAATTTGCTATCCACCCAACCCTATTCAGCTCTACATTTTCCTGTCCTCATAACCCAACCTTCAGAAATAATTGGTATCTCCTCCACAGAATGTTCCGTTCATTCACTGCGAATCTTAAATTCATCTGACTCTCAACTCCCGGCGGGTTATCGTTACACCACTTGTGAATGTCCAAGTAAGCCAATGCTGGTTTTCAGTGGCCTGTTCATACTAAGAGACGTGCTGTTCATTTGGCTATCCACTCCACCCTGTTCAGCTCTACATTTTCGTGTCCACAAAACCAGCCTTCAGAAATCATTGGAATCACCACTAGAGAATGTTCCATTCATTCACTGCGAATCTGGAATTCCTCTGAACCTCCACTCCTGGCAGGTTTTCGTTACGCCACTGGTGAATGTCCAAGTAACTCAATACTGGTTTTCAGAGGCATGTTCAACTCGCAGAAGTGCTGTTCAATGGGCTATCCACTCAATATTGGTCAGCTCTTCATTTTCCTCTCCACACAAACCAGCCTTCAGAAATCATTGGGCTCTCCACTACAGACTGTTCCATTCATTCACTGCGATTCTGCAATTCATCTGACTCTCCGCTCCAGGCAGGTTTTCATTACAGCACTGGTGAATGACCAAGTAATCCAATGCTGGTTTTCAGCCGCCTTTTCACACTCGCAGTGTGCTGTTCAATTGTCTATCCACTCAAACCTGGTCAGCCTTTCATTTTCTTTTCCACAATATCAGACTTCAGAAACCATTGGAATCGCCAGTACAGAATGTTCCATTCATTCACTGCCAATCTGGAATTCATCTGAATCTGCACTCCAGGTAGGCTTTCATTACACCACTTATGAATGTCCAAGTAACACAATGCTGGTTTTCAGCGGTCTGTTCACACTCTAAGCCCTGCTTTTTACTGGGTATCCACACAACTGTGGTCAGCTCTTCATTTTCATGTCCAAACAATCCAGACTTGAGAAATCATTGCAATCTCCAGTACAGAATGTTCCATTCATTCACTGCGAATCTGGAATTCAACTGAATCTCCACTACCTGCAGATTTATCTTACACCACTTGTGAATGTCCAAGTAAAACAATGCTGGTTTTCAGAGGCCTGTTCATGTTCGCAGTCGTGCTGATCAATTGGCTATCCACTCAACCTGTTTTGCTCCTCATTTTCCTGTGCACACAACCCAGCCTTCAGAAATCATTGTAATCTCCACTACAGGATGTTCCATTCATTCACTGGGAATCTGGAATTCATCTGAATCTGCACTCCACGCAGGCTTTCGTTACACCACTGCTGAAAGTCGAAGTAATGCAATACTGGTTTTCAGTGGTCTGTTCACATTCGAAGCCGAGGCATTTTACAGGCTATCCACTCAACACTGGTCAGCTCTTCATTTTCGTGTCCCCACAATCCAGATTTCAGAAATCATTGCAATCTCCACTACAGAATGTTCCATTCATTCACTGCGAGTCTGGAGTTTATCTGATTCTCCACTCCCGCCTGGTTAACATTACACCACTTGTGAATGTCCAAGTAAGCCAATGCTGGTTTTCAGAGGCCTGTTCATACTCGCAGCCGTGCTGTTTAATTGACAATTCACTCCACCCTGTTCAGCTCTTCATTGTCCCACCACACTACCAGCCTTCAGAAATCTTTGTTATCTCCACTACAGAATGTTCCATTCATTCACTGCGAATCTGGAATTCATCTGACTCTCAACTCCACGCAGGTTTTCATTACACCACTGTTGAATGTCCAAGTAACCCAATGCTGGTTTTCAGCGGCCTGTTCATATTCGCAGCCCTGCTGTTTACTTGGCTATCGATTCAAGCCTGGTCAGCTCTTCATTTTCCTGTCCACACAACACAGGCTTCAGAAATCATTGGAATCTCCTCTACAGAATGTTCCATTCATTCACTGCGAATGTGGAATTCAACTGACTCTCCACTCCATGCAGGTTTTCCTTACACCACTGATGAATGTCCAAGTAACCCAATGCTGGTTTTCAGCTGCATGTTCACACTCGCAGCCATGCTATACAATTGGCTTTCCACTAAATCCTGATTAGTTCTTGATTTTCCTTCCACACGACCCAGCCTTCAGAAATCGTTGGAATCTCCACTAGAGAATGTTCCATTCATTCACTGCGAATCTGGAATTCCTCTGAACCTCCACTCCCGGCAGGTTTTCGTTACACCACTGTTGAATGTCCAAGTAACCCAATGTTTTAAGTGTTTTCTTCACAAGCGCAGTGGTGCTGTTCAATTGGCTATCCACTCAACCCTGGCCAGCTCTACATTTTCCTGTCCACACCACAGAGACTGGAGAAATCATTGTTATCTCCACTACAGAATGTTCCATTCATTCACAGCGAATCTGGAATTCATCTGAATCTCCACTCCCGGCAGGTTTTCGTGACACCACTGGTAAATATCCAAGTAAGCCAATGCTGGTTTTAAGTGGCCTGCTCATACTCTCAGCCGTGCTGTTCAATTTGCTATCCACTCAACCCTCTTCAGCTCCATTTTCCTGTCCACATAACCCAAACTTCAGAAACAATTGGTATCTCCTCCACAGAATGTTCCATTCATTGACGGCAAATCTGAAATTCATCTAATTCTCAACTCCCGTCAGGTTTTCGTTACACCACTTGTGAATGTCCAATTAAGCCAAAGCTGGTTTTCAGTGGCCTGTTCTTACTACGAGACGTGCTGTTCATTTGGCTATCCATTCCACCCTGTTCAGCTCTACATTTTCGTGTCCACAAAACCCAGCCTTCAGAAATCATTGGAATCACCACTAGAGAATGTTCCATTCATTCACTGCGAATCTGGAATTCATCTGAATCTCCACTCCCGGCAGGTTTTCATTGCACCACTGCTGAATGTTCAAGTAACGCAATGATGGTTTTCAGCGGTCTATTCACACTCGAACCCGTGCTGTTCACGGTCTAGCGACTCAACACTGGTGAGTTCTTCTTTTTCCAGTTCAGACAATACAAACCTCAGAAACCATTGCAATCTACACTACAGAATGTTTCATTCATTCAGGCGAATCTTGAATTCATCTTGTTCTCCACTCCCAGCAGGTTTTCGTTTCACCACTGGTGAATGTCCAAGCAACCCAAGGCTGGTTTCAGCTGCGTGTTAACACTCGCAGCCGTGCTGTTCAATTGGCTATCCAGTGAACGCTGGTTAGCTCTTGATTTTCCTTCCACACACCGAGCCTTCAGAAATCATTCTTATCTCCACTTCAGAATGTTCCATTCGTTCCCTGCGAATCTGGAATTCCTCTGACTCTCCACACCAGGCAGATTTTCCTAACAACACTGGTGAATGACCAGGTAATCCAATGCTGGTTTTCAGCGGCTGTTCACACTCACAGCCTTGCTGTTCAATTGGCAATCCAGTCAAACCTAGTCAGCTCTTCATTTTCCTGTCCACACAACCCAGCGTTCAGAAATCATTGGAATCTCTACTACAGAAATTTCCATTCATTCACTGTGAATCTGGAAATACTCTGAATCTGCATTCCAGGAAGGCTTTCGTTACACCACTGATGAATGTCCAAGTAATGCAATGCTGCTTCTTAGTGGTCTGTTCACACTCGAAACCGTGCTGTTCATTGGCTATCCACTCAATATCGGTCAGCTCTTCAATATCCTGTCCAGACTATCCAGATTCCTAAATGTTGGCAATCACCACTACAGAATGTTCCATTCAATCACGCGAATCTGGAATTCATCAGAGTCTCCACTCCTGGAAGGTTTTCGTGACACCACTGGTAAATGTCCAAGGAAGACAATGCTGGTTTTAAGCCGCCTGCTAACACACTCAGCCGTGCTGTTCAATTTGCTATCCACCCAACCCTATTCAGCTCTACATTTTCCTGTCCTCATAACCCAACCTTCAGAAATAATTGGTATCTCCTCCACAGAATGTTCCGTTCATTCACTGCGAATCTTAAATTCATCTGACTCTCAACTCCCGGCGGGTTATCGTTACACCACTTGTGAATGTCCAAGTAAGCCAATGCTGGTTTTCAGTGGCCTGTTCATACTAAGAGACGTGCTGTTCATTTGGCTATCCACTCCACCCTGTTCAGCTCTACATTTTCGTGTCCACAAAACCCAGCCTTCAGAAATCATTGGAATCACCACTAGAGAATGTTCCATTCATTCACTGCGAATCTGGAATTCCTCTGAACCTCCACTCCTGGCAGGTTTTCGTTACGCCACTGGTGAATGTCCACGTAACTCAATACTGGTTTTCAGAGGCATGTTCAACTCGCAGAAGTGCTGTTCAATGGGCTATCCACTCAATATTGGTCAGCTCTTCATTTTCCTCTCCACACAAACCAGCCTTCAGAAATCATTGGGCTCTCCACTACAGACTGTTCCATTCATTCACTGCGATTCTGCAATTCATCTGACTCTCCGCTCCAGGCAGGTTTTCATTACAGCACTGGTGAATGACCAAGTAATCCAATGCTGGTTTTCAGCCGCCTTTTCACACTCGCAGTGTGCTGTTCAATTGTCTATCCACTCCAACCTTGTCAGCCTTTCATTTTCTTTTCCACAATATCAGACTTCAGAAATCATTGGAATCGCCAGTACAGAATGTTCCATTCATTCACTGCCAATCTGGAATTCATCTGAATCTGCACTCCAGGTAGGCTTTCATTACACCACTTATGAATGTCCAAGTAACACAATGCTGGTTTTCAGCGGTCTGTTCACACTCTAAGCCCTGCTTTTTACTGGGTATCCACACAACTGTGGTCAGCTCTTCATTTTCATGTCCAAACAATCCAGACTTGAGAAATCATGGCAATCTCCAGTACAGAATGTTCCATTCATTCACTGCGAATCTGGAATTCAACTGAATCTCCACTACCTGCAGATTTATCTTACACCACTTGTGAATGTCCAAGTAAAACAATGCTGGTTTTCAGAGGCCTGTTCATGTTCGCAGTCGTGCTGTTCAATTGGCTATCCACTCAACCTGTTTTGCTCCTCATTTTCCTGTGCACACAACCCAGCCTTCAGAAATCATTGTAATCTCCACTACAGGATGTTCCATTCATTCACTGGGAATCTGGAATTCATCTGAATCTGCACTCCACGCAGGCTTTCGTTACACCACTGCTGAAAGTCGAAGTAATGCAATACTGGTTTTCAGTGGTCTGTTCACATTCGAAGCCGAGGCTTTTTACAGGCTATCCACTCAACACTGGTCAGCTCTTCATTTTCGTGTCCCCACAATCCAGATTTCAGAAATCATTGCAATCTCCACTACAGAATGTTCCATTCATTCACTGCGAGTCTGGAGTTTATCTGATTCTCCACTCCCGCCTGGTTAACATTACACCACTTGTGAATGTCCAAGTAAGCCAATGCTGGTTTTCAGAGGCCTGTTCATACTCGCAGCCGTGCTGTTTAATTGACAATTCACTCCACCCTGTTCAGCTCTTCATTGTCCCACCACACTACCAGCCTTCAGAAATCTTTGTTATCTCCACTACAGAATGTTCCATTCATTCACTGCGAATCTGGAATTCATCTGACTCTCAACTCCACGCAGGTTTTCATTACACCACTGTTGAATGTCCAAGTAACCCAATGCTGGTTTTCAGCGGCCTGTTCATATTCGCAGCCCTGCTGTTTACTTGGCTATCGATTCAAGCCTGGTCAGCTCTTCATTTTCCTGTCCACACAACACAGGCTTCAGAAATCATTGGAATCTCCTCTACAGAATGTTCCATTCATTCACTGCGAATGTGGAATTCAACTGACTCTCCACTCCATGCAGGTTTTCCTTACACCACTGATGAATGTCCAAGTAACCCAATGCTGGTTTTCAGCTGCATGTTCACACTCGCAGCCATGCTATACAATTGGCTTTCCACTAAATCCTGATTAGTTCTTGATTTTCCTTCCACACGACCCAGCCTTCAGAAATCGTTGGAATCTCCACTAGAGAATGTTCCATTCATTCACTGCGAATCTGGAATTCCTCTGAACCTCCACTCCCGGCAGGTTTTCGTTACACCACTGTTGAATGTCCAAGTAACCCAATGTTTTAAGTGTTTTCTTCACAAGCGCAGTGGTGCTGTTCAATTGGCTATCCACTCAACCCTGGCCAGCTCTACATTTTCCTGTCCACACCACAGAGACTGGAGAAATCATTGTTATCTCCACTACAGAATGTTCCATTCATTCACAGCGAATCTGGAATTCATCTGAATCTCCACTCCCGGCAGGTTTTCGTGACACCACTGGTAAATATCCAAGTAAGCCAATGCTGGTTTTAAGTGGCCTGCTCATACTCTCAGCCGTGCTGTTCAATTTGCTATCCACTCAACCCTCTTCAGCTCCATTTTCCTGTCCACATAACCCAAACTTCAGAAACAATTGGTATCTCCTCCACAGAATGTTCCATTCATTGACGGCAAATCTGAAATTCATCTAATTCTCAACTCCCGTCAGGTTTTCGTTACACCACTTGTGAATGTCCAATTAAGCCAAAGCTGGTTTTCAGTGGCCTGTTCTTACTACGAGACGTGCTGTTCATTTGGCTATCCATTCCACCCTGTTCAGCTCTACATTTTCGTGTCCACAAAACCCAGCCTTCAGAAATCATTGGAATCACCACTAGAGAATGTTCCATTCATTCACTGCGAATCTGGAATTCATCTGAATCTCCACTCCCGGCAGGTTTTCATTGCACCACTGCTGAATGTTCAAGTAACGCAATGATGGTTTTCAGCGGTCTATTCACACTCGAACCCGTGCTGTTCACGGTCTAGCGACTCAACACTGGTGAGTTCTTCTTTTTCCAGTTCAGACAATACAAACCTCAGAAACCATTGCAATCTACACTACAGAATGTTTCATTCATTCAGGCGAATCTTGAATTCATCTTGTTCTCCACTCCCAGCAGGTTTTCGTTTCACCACTGGTGAATGTCCAAGCAACCCAAGGCTGGTTTCAGCTGCGTGTTAACACTCGCAGCCGTGCTGTTCAATTGGCTATCCAGTGAACGCTGGTTAGCTCTTGATTTTCCTTCCACACACCGAGCCTTCAGAAATCATTCTTATCTCCACTTCAGAGTGTTCCATTCGTTCCCTGCGAATCTGGAATTCCTCTGACTCTCCACACCAGGCAGATTTTCCTAACAACACTGGTGAATGACCAGGTAATCCAATGCTGGTTTTCAGCGGCTGTTCACACTCACAGCCTTGCTGTTCAATTGGCAATCCAGTCAAACCTAGTCAGCTCTTCATTTTCCTGTCCACACAACCCAGCGTTCAGAAATCATTGGAATCTCTACTACAGAAATTTCCATTCATTCACTGTGAATCTGGAAATACTCTGAATCTGCATTCCAGGAAGGCTTTCGTTACACCACTGATGAATGTCCAAGTAATGCAATGCTGCTTCTTAGTGGTCTGTTCACACTCGAAACCGTGCTGTTCATTGGCTATCCACTCAATATCGGTCAGCTCTTCAATATCCTGTCCAGACTATCCAGATTCCTAAATGTTGGCAATCACCACTACAGAATGTTCCATTCAATCACGCGAATCTGGAATTCATCAGAGTCTCCACTCCTGGAAGGTTTTCGTGACACCACTGGTAAATGTCCAAGGAAGACAATGCTGGTTTTAAGCCGCCTGCTAACACACTCAGCCGTGCTGTTCAATTTGCTATCCACCCAACCCTATTCAGCTCTACATTTTCCTGTCCTCATAACCCAACCTTCAGAAATAATTGGTATCTCCTCCACAGAATGTTCCGTTCATTCACTGCGAATCTTAAATTCATCTGACTCTCAACTCCCGGCGGGTTATCGTTACACCACTTGTGAATGTCCAAGTAAGCCAATGCTGGTTTTCAGTGGCCTGTTCATACTAAGAGACGTGCTGTTCATTTGGCTATCCACTCCACCCTGTTCAGCTCTACATTTTCGTGTCCACAAAACCCAGCCTTCAGAAATCATTGGAATCACCACTAGAGAATGTTCCATTCATTCACTGCGAATCTGGAATTCCTCTGAACCTCCACTCCTGGCAGGTTTTCGTTACGCCACTGGTGAATGTCCACGTAACTCAATACTGGTTTTCAGAGGCATGTTCAACTCGCAGAAGTGCTGTTCAATGGGCTATCCACTCAATATTGGTCAGCTCTTCATTTTCCTCTCCACACAAACCAGCCTTCAGAAATCATTGGGCTCTCCACTACAGACTGTTCCATTCATTCACTGCGATTCTGCAATTCATCTGACTCTCCGCTCCAGGCAGGTTTTCATTACAGCACTGGTGAATGACCAAGTAATCCAATGCTGGTTTTCAGCCGCCTTTTCACACTCGCAGTGTGCTGTTCAATTGTCTATCCACTCAAACCTGGTCAGCCTTTCATTTTCTTTTCCACAATATCAGACTTCAGAAATCATTGGAATCGCCAGTACAGAATGTTCCATTCATTCACTGCCAATCTGGAATTCATCTGAATCTGCACTCCAGGTAGGCTTTCATTACACCACTTATGAATGTCCAAGTAACACAATGCTGGTTTTCAGCGGTCTGTTCACACTCTAAGCCCTGCTTTTTACTGGGTATCCACACAACTGTGGTCAGCTCTTCATTTTCATGTCCAAACAATCCAGACTTGAGAAATCATGGCAATCTCCAGTACAGAATGTTCCATTCATTCACTGCGAATCTGGAATTCAACTGAATCTCCACTACCTGCAGATTTATCTTACACCACTTGTGAATGTCCAAGTAAAACAATGCTGGTTTTCAGAGGCCTGTTCATGTTCGCAGTCGTGCTGTTCAATTGGCTATCCACTCAACCTGTTTTGCTCCTCATTTTCCTGTGCACACAACCCAGCCTTCAGAAATCATTGTAATCTCCACTACAGGATGTTCCATTCATTCACTGGGAATCTGGAATTCATCTGAATCTGCACTCCACGCAGGCTTTCGTTACACCACTGCTGAAAGTCGAAGTAATGCAATACTGGTTTTCAGTGGTCTGTTCACATTCGAAGCCGAGGCTTTTTACAGGCTATCCACTCAACACTGGTCAGCTCTTCATTTTCGTGTCCCCACAATCCAGATTTCAGAAATCATTGCAATCTCCACTACAGAATGTTCCATTCATTCACTGCGAGTCTGGAGTTTATCTGATTCTCCACTCCCGCCTGGTTAACATTACACCACTTGTGAATGTCCAAGTAAGCCAATGCTGGTTTTCAGAGGCCTGTTCATACTCGCAGCCGTGCTGTTTAATTGACAATTCACTCCACCCTGTTCAGCTCTTCATTGTCCCACCACACTACCAGCCTTCAGAAATCTTTGTTATCTCCACTACAGAATGTTCCATTCATTCACTGCGAATCTGGAATTCATCTGACTCTCAACTCCACGCAGGTTTTCATTACACCACTGTTGAATGTCCAAGTAACCCAATGCTGGTTTTCAGCGGCCTGTTCATATTCGCAGCCCTGCTGTTTACTTGGCTATCGATTCAAGCCTGGTCAGCTCTTCATTTTCCTGTCCACACAACACAGGCTTCAGAAATCATTGGAATCTCCTCTACAGAATGTTCCATTCATTCACTGCGAATGTGGAATTCAACTGACTCTCCACTCCATGCAGGTTTTCCTTACACCACTGATGAATGTCCAAGTAACCCAATGCTGGTTTTCAGCTGCATGTTCACACTCGCAGCCATGCTATACAATTGGCTTTCCACTAAATCCTGATTAGTTCTTGATTTTCCTTCCACACGACCCAGCCTTCAGAAATCGTTGGAATCTCCACTAGAGAATGTTCCATTCATTCACTGCGAATCTGGAATTCCTCTGAACCTCCACTCCCGGCAGGTTTTCGTTACACCACTGTTGAATGTCCAAGTAACCCAATGTTTTAAGTGTTTTCTTCACAAGCGCAGTGGTGCTGTTCAATTGGCTATCCACTCAACCCTGGCCAGCTCTACATTTTCCTGTCCACACCACAGAGACTGGAGAAATCATTGTTATCTCCACTACAGAATGTTCCATTCATTCACAGCGAATCTGGAATTCATCTGAATCTCCACTCCCGGCAGGTTTTCGTGACACCACTGGTAAATATCCAAGTAAGCCAATGCTGGTTTTAAGTGGCCTGCTCATACTCTCAGCCGTGCTGTTCAATTTGCTATCCACTCAACCCTCTTCAGCTCCATTTTCCTGTCCACATAACCCAAACTTCAGAAACAATTGGTATCTCCTCCACAGAATGTTCCATTCATTGACGGCAAATCTGAAATTCATCTAATTCTCAACTCCCGTCAGGTTTTCGTTACACCACTTGTGAATGTCCAATTAAGCCAAAGCTGGTTTTCAGTGGCCTGTTCTTACTACGAGACGTGCTGTTCATTTGGCTATCCATTCCACCCTGTTCAGCTCTACATTTTCGTGTCCACAAAACCCAGCCTTCAGAAATCATTGGAATCACCACTAGAGAATGTTCCATTCATTCACTGCGAATCTGGAATTCATCTGAATCTCCACTCCCGGCAGGTTTTCATTGCACCACTGCTGAATGTTCAAGTAACGCAATGATGGTTTTCAGCGGTCTATTCACACTCGAACCCGTGCTGTTCACGGTCTAGCGACTCAACACTGGTGAGTTCTTCTTTTTCCAGTTCAGACAATACAAACCTCAGAAACCATTGCAATCTACACTACAGAATGTTTCATTCATTCAGGCGAATCTTGAATTCATCTTGTTCTCCACTCCCAGCAGGTTTTCGTTTCACCACTGGTGAATGTCCAAGCAACCCAAGGCTGGTTTCAGCTGCGTGTTAACACTCGCAGCCGTGCTGTTCAATTGGCTATCCAGTGAACGCTGGTTAGCTCTTGATTTTCCTTCCACACACCGAGCCTTCAGAAATCATTCTTATCTCCACTTCAGAGTGTTCCATTCGTTCCCTGCGAATCTGGAATTCCTCTGACTCTCCACACCAGGCAGATTTTCCTAACAACACTGGTGAATGACCAGGTAATCCAATGCTGGTTTTCAGCGGCTGTTCACACTCACAGCCTTGCTGTTCAATTGGCAATCCAGTCAAACCTAGTCAGCTCTTCATTTTCCTGTCCACACAACCCAGCGTTCAGAAATCATTGGAATCTCTACTACAGAAATTTCCATTCATTCACTGTGAATCTGGAAATACTCTGAATCTGCATTCCAGGAAGGCTTTCGTTACACCACTGATGAATGTCCAAGTAATGCAATGCTGCTTCTTAGTGGTCTGTTCACACTCGAAACCGTGCTGTTCATTGGCTATCCACTCAATATCGGTCAGCTCTTCAATATCCTGTCCAGACTATCCAGATTCCTAAATGTTGGCAATCACCACTACAGAATGTTCCATTCAATCACGCGAATCTGGAATTCATCAGAGTCTCCACTCCTGGAAGGTTTTCGTGACACCACTGGTAAATGTCCAAGGAAGACAATGCTGGTTTTAAGCCGCCTGCTAACACACTCAGCCGTGCTGTTCAATTTGCTATCCACCCAACCCTATTCAGCTCTACATTTTCCTGTCCTCATAACCCAACCTTCAGAAATAATTGGTATCTCCTCCACAGAATGTTCCGTTCATTCACTGCGAATCTTAAATTCATCTGACTCTCAACTCCCGGCGGGTTATCGTTACACCACTTGTGAATGTCCAAGTAAGCCAATGCTGGTTTTCAGTGGCCTGTTCATACTAAGAGACGTGCTGTTCATTTGGCTATCCACTCCACCCTGTTCAGCTCTACATTTTCGTGTCCACAAAACCCAGCCTTCAGAAATCATTGGAATCACCACTAGAGAATGTTCCATTCATTCACTGCGAATCTGGAATTCCTCTGAACCTCCACTCCTGGCAGGTTTTCGTTACGCCACTGGTGAATGTCCAAGTAACTCAATACTGGTTTTCAGAGGCATGTTCAACTCGCAGAAGTGCTGTTCAATGGGCTATCCACTCAATATTGGTCAGCTCTTCATTTTCCTCTCCACACAAACCAGCCTTCAGAAATCATTGGGCTCTCCACTACAGACTGTTCCATTCATTCACTGCGATTCTGCAATTCATCTGACTCTCCGCTCCAGGCAGGTTTTCATTACAGCACTGGTGAATGACCAAGTAATCCAATGCTGGTTTTCAGCCGCCTTTTCACACTCGCAGTGTGCTGTTCAATTGTCTATCCACTCAAACCTGGTCAGCCTTTCATTTTCTTTTCCACAATATCAGACTTCAGAAATCATTGGAATCGCCAGTACAGAATGTTCCATTCATTCACTGCCAATCTGGAATTCATCTGAATCTGCACTCCAGGTAGGCTTTCATTACACCACTTATGAATGTCCAAGTAACACAATGCTGGTTTTCAGCGGTCTGTTCACACTCTAAGCCCTGCTTTTTACTGGGTATCCACACAACTGTGGTCAGCTCTTCATTTTCATGTCCAAACAATCCAGACTTGAGAAATCATGGCAATCTCCAGTACAGAATGTTCCATTCATTCACTGCGAATCTGGAATTCAACTGAATCTCCACTACCTGCAGATTTATCTTACACCACTTGTGAATGTCCAAGTAAAACAATGCTGGTTTTCAGAGGCCTGTTCATGTTCGCAGTCGTGCTGTTCAATTGGCTATCCACTCAACCTGTTTTGCTCCTCATTTTCCTGTGCACACAACCCAGCCTTCAGAAATCATTGTAATCTCCACTACAGGATGTTCCATTCATTCACTGGGAATCTGGAATTCATCTGAATCTGCACTCCACGCAGGCTTTCGTTACACCACTGCTGAAAGTCGAAGTAATGCAATACTGGTTTTCAGTGGTCTGTTCACATTCGAAGCCGAGGCTTTTTACAGGCTATCCACTCAACACTGGTCAGCTCTTCATTTTCGTGTCCCCACAATCCAGATTTCAGAAATCATTGCAATCTCCACTACAGAATGTTCCATTCATTCACTGCGAGTCTGGAGTTTATCTGATTCTCCACTCCCGCCTGGTTAACATTACACCACTTGTGAATGTCCAAGTAAGCCAATGCTGGTTTTCAGAGGCCTGTTCATACTCGCAGCCGTGCTGTTTAATTGACAATTCACTCCACCCTGTTCAGCTCTTCATTGTCCCACCACACTACCAGCCTTCAGAAATCTTTGTTATCTCCACTACAGAATGTTCCATTCATTCACTGCGAATCTGGAATTCATCTGACTCTCAACTCCACGCAGGTTTTCATTACACCACTGTTGAATGTCCAAGTAACCCAATGCTGGTTTTCAGCGGCCTGTTCATATTCGCAGCCCTGCTGTTTACTTGGCTATCGATTCAAGCCTGGTCAGCTCTTCATTTTCCTGTCCACACAACACAGGCTTCAGAAATCATTGGAATCTCCTCTACAGAATGTTCCATTCATTCACTGCGAATGTGGAATTCAACTGACTCTCCACTCCATGCAGGTTTTCCTTACACCACTGATGAATGTCCAAGTAACCCAATGCTGGTTTTCAGCTGCATGTTCACACTCGCAGCCATGCTATACAATTGGCTTTCCACTAAATCCTGATTAGTTCTTGATTTTCCTTCCACACGACCCAGCCTTCAGAAATCATTGGAATCTCCACTAGAGAATGTTCCATTCATTCACTGCGAATCTGGAATTCCTCTGAACCTCCACTCCCGGCAGGTTTTCGTTACACCACTGTTGAATGTCCAAGTAACCCAATGTTTTAAGTGTTTTCTTCACAAGCGCAGTGGTGCTGTTCAATTGGCTATCCACTCAACCCTGGCCAGCTCTACATTTTCCTGTCCACACCACAGAGACTGGAGAAATCATTGTTATCTCCACTACAGAATGTTCCATTCATTCACAGCGAATCTGGAATTCATCTGAATCTCCACTCCCGGCAGGTTTTCGTGACACCACTGGTAAATATCCAAGTAAGCCAATGCTGGTTTTAAGTGGCCTGCTCATACTCTCAGCCGTGCTGTTCAATTTGCTATCCACTCAACCCTCTTCAGCTCCATTTTCCTGTCCACATAACCCAAACTTCAGAAACAATTGGTATCTCCTCCACAGAATGTTCCATTCATTGACGGCAAATCTGAAATTCATCTAATTCTCAACTCCCGTCAGGTTTTCGTTACACCACTTGTGAATGTCCAATTAAGCCAAAGCTGGTTTTCAGTGGCCTGTTCTTACTACGAGACGTGCTGTTCATTTGGCTATCCATTCCACCCTGTTCAGCTCTACATTTTCGTGTCCACAAAACCCAGCCTTCAGAAATCATTGGAATCACCACTAGAGAATGTTCCATTCATTCACTGCGAATCTGGAATTCATCTGAATCTCCACTCCCGGCAGGTTTTCATTGCACCACTGCTGAATGTTCAAGTAACGCAATGATGGTTTTCAGCGGTCTATTCACACTCGAACCCGTGCTGTTCACGGTCTAGCGACTCAACACTGGTGAGTTCTTCTTTTTCCAGTTCAGACAATACAAACCTCAGAAACCATTGCAATCTACACTACAGAATGTTTCATTCATTCAGGCGAATCTTGAATTCATCTTGTTCTCCACTCCCAGCAGGTTTTCGTTTCACCACTGGTGAATGTCCAAGCAACCCAAGGCTGGTTTCAGCTGCGTGTTAACACTCGCAGCCGTGCTGTTCAATTGGCTATCCAGTGAACGCTGGTTAGCTCTTGATTTTCCTTCCACACACCGAGCCTTCAGAAATCATTCTTATCTCCACTTCAGAATGTTCCATTCGTTCCCTGCGAATCTGGAATTCCTCTGACTCTCCACACCAGGCAGATTTTCCTAACAACACTGGTGAATGACCAGGTAATCCAATGCTGGTTTTCAGCGGCTGTTCACACTCACAGCCTTGCTGTTCAATTGGCAATCCAGTCAAACCTAGTCAGCTCTTCATTTTCCTGTCCACACAACCCAGCGTTCAGAAATCATTGGAATCTCTACTACAGAAATTTCCATTCATTCACTGTGAATCTGGAAATACTCTGAATCTGCATTCCAGGAAGGCTTTCGTTACACCACTGATGAATGTCCAAGTAATGCAATGCTGCTTCTTAGTGGTCTGTTCACACTCGAAACCGTGCTGTTCATTGGCTATCCACTCAATATCGGTCAGCTCTTCAATATCCTGTCCAGACTATCCAGATTCCTAAATGTTGGCAATCACCACTACAGAATGTTCCATTCAATCACGCGAATCTGGAATTCATCAGAGTCTCCACTCCTGGAAGGTTTTCGTGACACCACTGGTAAATGTCCAAGGAAGACAATGCTGGTTTTAAGCCGCCTGCTAACACACTCAGCCGTGCTGTTCAATTTGCTATCCACCCAACCCTATTCAGCTCTACATTTTCCTGTCCTCATAACCCAACCTTCAGAAATAATTGGTATCTCCTCCACAGAATGTTCCGTTCATTCACTGCGAATCTTAAATTCATCTGACTCTCAACTCCCGGCGGGTTATCGTTACACCACTTGTGAATGTCCAAGTAAGCCAATGCTGGTTTTCAGTGGCCTGTTCATACTAAGAGACGTGCTGTTCATTTGGCTATCCACTCCACCCTGTTCAGCTCTACATTTTCGTGTCCACAAAACCCAGCCTTCAGAAATCATTGGAATCACCACTAGAGAATGTTCCATTCATTCACTGCGAATCTGGAATTCCTCTGAACCTCCACTCCTGGCAGGTTTTCGTTACGCCACTGGTGAATGTCCAAGTAACTCAATACTGGTTTTCAGAGGCATGTTCAACTCGCAGAAGTGCTGTTCAATGGGCTATCCACTCAATATTGGTCAGCTCTTCATTTTCCTCTCCACACAAACCAGCCTTCAGAAATCATTGGGCTCTCCACTACAGACTGTTCCATTCATTCACTGCGATTCTGCAATTCATCTGACTCTCCGCTCCAGGCAGGTTTTCATTACAGCACTGGTGAATGACCAAGTAATCCAATGCTGGTTTTCAGCCGCCTTTTCACACTCGCAGTGTGCTGTTCAATTGTCTATCCACTCAAACCTGGTCAGCCTTTCATTTTCTTTTCCACAATATCAGACTTCAGAAATCATTGGAATCGCCAGTACAGAATGTTCCATTCATTCACTGCCAATCTGGAATTCATCTGAATCTGCACTCCAGGTAGGCTTTCATTACACCACTTATGAATGTCCAAGTAACACAATGCTGGTTTTCAGCGGTCTGTTCACACTCTAAGCCCTGCTTTTTACTGGGTATCCACACAACTGTGGTCAGCTCTTCATTTTCATGTCCAAACAATCCAGACTTGAGAAATCATGGCAATCTCCAGTACAGAATGTTCCATTCATTCACTGCGAATCTGGAATTCAACTGAATCTCCACTACCTGCAGATTTATCTTACACCACTTGTGAATGTCCAAGTAAAACAATGCTGGTTTTCAGAGGCCTGTTCATGTTCGCAGTCGTGCTGTTCAATTGGCTATCCACTCAACCTGTTTTGCTCCTCATTTTCCTGTGCACACAACCCAGCCTTCAGAAATCATTGTAATCTCCACTACAGGATGTTCCATTCATTCACTGGGAATCTGGAATTCATCTGAATCTGCACTCCACGCAGGCTTTCGTTACACCACTGCTGAAAGTCGAAGTAATGCAATACTGGTTTTCAGTGGTCTGTTCACATTCGAAGCCGAGGCTTTTTACAGGCTATCCACTCAACACTGGTCAGCTCTTCATTTTCGTGTCCCCACAATCCAGATTTCAGAAATCATTGCAATCTCCACTACAGAATGTTCCATTCATTCACTGCGAGTCTGGAGTTTATCTGATTCTCCACTCCCGCCTGGTTAACATTACACCACTTGTGAATGTCCAAGTAAGCCAATGCTGGTTTTCAGAGGCCTGTTCATACTCGCAGCCGTGCTGTTTAATTGACAATTCACTCCACCCTGTTCAGCTCTTCATTGTCCCACCACACTACCAGCCTTCAGAAATCTTTGTTATCTCCACTACAGAATGTTCCATTCATTCACTGCGAATCTGGAATTCATCTGACTCTCAACTCCACGCAGGTTTTCATTACACCACTGTTGAATGTCCAAGTAACCCAATGCTGGTTTTCAGCGGCCTGTTCATATTCGCAGCCCTGCTGTTTACTTGGCTATCGATTCAAGCCTGGTCAGCTCTTCATTTTCCTGTCCACACAACACAGGCTTCAGAAATCATTGGAATCTCCTCTACAGAATGTTCCATTCATTCACTGCGAATGTGGAATTCAACTGACTCTCCACTCCATGCAGGTTTTCCTTACACCACTGATGAATGTCCAAGTAACCCAATGCTGGTTTTCAGCTGCATGTTCACACTCGCAGCCATGCTATACAATTGGCTTTCCACTAAATCCTGATTAGTTCTTGATTTTCCTTCCACACGACCCAGCCTTCAGAAATCGTTGGAATCTCCACTAGAGAATGTTCCATTCATTCACTGCGAATCTGGAATTCCTCTGAACCTCCACTCCCGGCAGGTTTTCGTTACACCACTGTTGAATGTCCAAGTAACCCAATGTTTTAAGTGTTTTCTTCAC
This sequence comes from Sorex fumeus, assembly GCF_029834395.1. NCBI lineage: Eukaryota > Metazoa > Chordata > Mammalia > Eulipotyphla > Soricidae > Sorex > Sorex fumeus. Next base: position 705,710 of record NW_026606204.1, read on the forward strand.
AAGCGCAGTGGTGCTGTTCAATTGGCTATCCACTCAACCCTGGCCAGCTCTACATTTTCCTGTCCACACCACAGAGACTGGAGAAATCATTGTTATCTCCACTACAGAATGTTCCATTCATTCACAGCGAATCTGGAATTCATCTGAATCTCCACTCCCGGCAGGTTTTCGTGACACCACTGGTAAATATCCAAGTAAGCCAATGCTGGTTTTAAGTGGCCTGCTCATACTCTCAGCCGTGCTGTTCAATTTGCTATCCACTCAACCCTCTTCAGCTCCATTTTCCTGTCCACATAACCCAAACTTCAGAAACAATTGGTATCTCCTCCACAGAATGTTCCATTCATTGACGGCAAATCTGAAATTCATCTAATTCTCAACTCCCGTCAGGTTTTCGTTACACCACTTGTGAATGTCCAATTAAGCCAAAGCTGGTTTTCAGTGGCCTGTTCTTACTACGAGACGTGCTGTTCATTTGGCTATCCATTCCACCCTGTTCAGCTCTACATTTTCGTGTCCACAAAACCCAGCCTTCAGAAATCATTGGAATCACCACTAGAGAATGTTCCATTCATTCACTGCGAATCTGGAATTCATCTGAATCTCCACTCCCGGCAGGTTTTCATTGCACCACTGCTGAATGTTCAAGTAACGCAATGATGGTTTTCAGCGGTCTATTCACACTCGAACCCGTGCTGTTCACGGTCTAGCGACTCAACACTGGTGAGTTCTTCTTTTTCCAGTTCAGACAATACAAACCTCAGAAACCATTGCAATCTACACTACAGAATGTTTCATTCATTCAGGCGAATCTTGAATTCATCTTGTTCTCCACTCCCAGCAGGTTTTCGTTTCACCACTGGTGAATGTCCAAGCAACCCAAGGCTGGTTTCAGCTGCGTGTTAACACTCGCAGCCGTGCTGTTCAATTGGCTATCCAGTGAACGCTGGTTAGCTCTTGATTTTCCTTCCACACACCGAGCCTTCAGAAATCATTCTTATCTCCACTTCAGAAAGTTCCATTCGTTCCCTGCGAATCTGGAATTCCTCTGACTCTCCACACCAGGCAGATTTTCCTAACAACACTGGTGAATGACCAGGTAATCCAATGCTGGTTTTCAGCGGCTGTTCACACTCACAGCCTTGCTGTTCAATTGGCAATCCAGTCAAACCTAGTCAGCTCTTCATTTTCCTGTCCACACAACCCAGCGTTCAGAAATCATTGGAATCTCTACTACAGAAATTTCCATTCATTCACTGTGAATCTGGAAATACTCTGAATCTGCATTCCAGGAAGGCTTTCGTTACACCACTGATGAATGTCCAAGTAATGCAATGCTGCTTCTTAGTGGTCTGTTCACACTCGAAACCGTGCTGTTCATTGGCTATCCACTCAATATCGGTCAGCTCTTCAATATCCTGTCCAGACTATCCAGATTCCTAAATGTTGGCAATCACCACTACAGAATGTTCCATTCAATCACGCGAATCTGGAATTCATCAGAGTCTCCACTCCTGGAAGGTTTTCGTGACACCACTGGTAAATGTCCAAGGAAGACAATGCTGGTTTTAAGCCGCCTGCTAACACACTCAGCCGTGCTGTTCAATTTGCTATCCACCCAACCCTATTCAGCTCTACATTTTCCTGTCCTCATAACCCAACCTTCAGAAATAATTGGTATCTCCTCCACAGAATGTTCCGTTCATTCACTGCGAATCTTAAATTCATCTGACTCTCAACTCCCGGCGGGTTATCGTTACACCACTTGTGAATGTCCAAGTAAGCCAATGCTGGTTTTCAGTGGCCTGTTCCTACTAAGAGACGTGCTGTTCATTTGGCTATCCACTCCACCCTGTTCAGCTCTACATTTTCGTGTCCACAAAACCCAGCCTTCAGAAATCATTGGAATCACCACTAGAGAATGTTCCATTCATTCACTGCGAATCTGGAATTCCTCTGAACCTCCACTCCTGGCAGGTTTTCGTTACGCCACTGGTGAATGTCCAAGTAACTCAATACTGGTTTTCAGAGGCATGTTCAACTCGCAGAAGTGCTGTTCAATGGGCTATCCACTCAATATTGGTCAGCTCTTCATTTTCCTCTCCACACAAACCAGCCTTCAGAAATCATTGGGCTCTCCACTACAGACTGTTCCATTCATTCACTGCGATTCTGCAATTCATCTGACTCTCCGCTCCAGGCAGGTTTTCATTACAGCACTGGTGAATGACCAAGTAATCCAATGCTGGTTTTCAGCCGCCTTTTCACACTCGCAGTGTGCTGTTCAATTGTCTATCCACTCAAACCTGGTCAGCCTTTCATTTTCTTTTCCACAATATCAGACTTCAGAAATCATTGGAATCGCCAGTACAGAATGTTCCATTCATTCACTGCCAATCTGGAATTCATCTGAATCTGCACTCCAGGTAGGCTTTCATTACACCACTTATGAATGTCCAAGTAACACAATGCTGGTTTTCAGCGGTCTGTTCACACTCTAAGCCCTGCTTTTTACTGGGTATCCACACAACTGTGGTCAGCTCTTCATTTTCATGTCCAAACAATCCAGACTTGAGAAATCATGGCAATCTCCAGTACAGAATGTTCCATTCATTCACTGCGAATCTGGAATTCAACTGAATCTCCACTACCTGCAGATTTATCTTACACCACTTGTGAATGTCCAAGTAAAACAATGCTGGTTTTCAGAGGCCTGTTCATGTTCGCAGTCGTGCTGTTCAATTGGCTATCCACTCAACCTGTTTTGCTCCTCATTTTCCTGTGCACACAACCCAGCCTTCAGAAATCATTGTAATCTCCACTACAGGATGTTCCATTCATTCACTGGGAATCTGGAATTCATCTGAATCTGCACTCCACGCAGGCTTTCGTTACACCACTGCTGAAAGTCGAAGTAATGCAATACTGGTTTTCAGTGGTCTGTTCACATTCGAAGCCGAGGCTTTTTACAGGCTATCCACTCAACACTGGTCAGCTCTTCATTTTCGTGTCCCCACAATCCAGATTTCAGAAATCATTGCAATCTCCACTACAGAATGTTCCATTCATTCACTGCGAGTCTGGAGTTTATCTGATTCTCCACTCCCGCCTGGTTAACATTACACCACTTGTGAATGTCCAAGTAAGCCAATGCTGGTTTTCAGAGGCCTGTTCATACTCGCAGCCGTGCTGTTTAATTGACAATTCACTCCACCCTGTTCAGCTCTTCATTGTCCCACCACACTACCAGCCTTCAGAAATCTTTGTTATCTCCACTACAGAATGTTCCATTCATTCACTGCGAATCTGGAATTCATCTGACTCTCAACTCCACGCAGGTTTTCATTACACCACTGTTGAATGTCCAAGTAACCCAATGCTGGTTTTCAGCGGCCTGTTCATATTCGCAGCCCTGCTGTTTACTTGGCTATCGATTCAAGCCTGGTCAGCTCTTCATTTTCCTGTCCACACAACACAGGCTTCAGAAATCATTGGAATCTCCTCTACAGAATGTTCCATTCATTCACTGCGAATGTGGAATTCAACTGACTCTCCACTCCATGCAGGTTTTCCTTACACCACTGATGAATGTCCAAGTAACCCAATGCTGGTTTTCAGCTGCATGTTCACACTCGCAGCCATGCTATACAATTGGCTTTCCACTAAATCCTGATTAGTTCTTGATTTTCCTTCCACACGACCCAGCCTTCAGAAATCGTTGGAATCTCCACTAGAGAATGTTCCATTCATTCACTGCGAATCTGGAATTCCTCTGAACCTCCACTCCCGGCAGGTTTTCGTTACACCACTGTTGAATGTCCAAGTAACCCAATGTTTTAAGTGTTTTCTTCACAAGCGCAGTGGTGCTGTTCAATTGGCTATCCACTCAACCCTGGCCAGCTCTACATTTTCCTGTCCACACCACAGAGACTGGAGAAATCATTGTTATCTCCACTACAGAATGTTCCATTCATTCACAGCGAATCTGGAATTCATCTGAATCTCCACTCCCGGCAGGTTTTCGTGACACCACTGGTAAATATCCAAGTAAGCCAATGCTGGTTTTAAGTGGCCTGCTCATACTCTCAGCCGTGCTGTTCAATTTGCTATCCACTCAACCCTCTTCAGCTCCATTTTCCTGTCCACATAACCCAAACTTCAGAAACAATTGGTATCTCCTCCACAGAATGTTCCATTCATTGACGGCAAATCTGAAATTCATCTAATTCTCAACTCCCGTCAGGTTTTCGTTACACCACTTGTGAATGTCCAATTAAGCCAAAGCTGGTTTTCAGTGGCCTGTTCTTACTACGAGACGTGCTGTTCATTTGGCTATCCATTCCACCCTGTTCAGCTCTACATTTTCGTGTCCACAAAACCCAGCCTTCAGAAATCATTGGAATCACCACTAGAGAATGTTCCATTCATTCACTGCGAATCTGGAATTCATCTGAATCTCCACTCCCGGCAGGTTTTCATTGCACCACTGCTGAATGTTCAAGTAACGCAATGATGGTTTTCAGCGGTCTATTCACACTCGAACCCGTGCTGTTCACGGTCTAGCGACTCAACACTGGTGAGTTCTTCTTTTTCCAGTTCAGACAATACAAACCTCAGAAACCATTGCAATCTACACTACAGAATGTTTCATTCATTCAGGCGAATCTTGAATTCATCTTGTTCTCCACTCCCAGCAGGTTTTCGTTTCACCACTGGTGAATGTCCAAGCAACCCAAGGCTGGTTTCAGCTGCGTGTTAACACTCGCAGCCGTGCTGTTCAATTGGCTATCCAGTGAACGCTGGTTAGCTCTTGATTTTCCTTCCACACACCGAGCCTTCAGAAATCATTCTTATCTCCACTTCAGAGTGTTCCATTCGTTCCCTGCGAATCTGGAATTCCTCTGACTCTCCACACCAGGCAGATTTTCCTAACAACACTGGTGAATGACCAGGTAATCCAATGCTGGTTTTCAGCGGCTGTTCACACTCACAGCCTTGCTGTTCAATTGGCAATCCAGTCAAACCTAGTCAGCTCTTCATTTTCCTGTCCACACAACCCAGCGTTCAGAAATCATTGGAATCTCTACTACAGAAATTTCCATTCATTCACTGTGAATCTGGAAATACTCTGAATCTGCATTCCAGGAAGGCTTTCGTTACACCACTGATGAATGTCCAAGTAATGCAATGCTGCTTCTTAGTGGTCTGTTCACACTCGAAACCGTGCTGTTCATTGGCTATCCACTCAATATCGGTCAGCTCTTCAATATCCTGTCCAGACTATCCAGATTCCTAAATGTTGGCAATCACCACTACAGAATGTTCCATTCAATCACGCGAATCTGGAATTCATCAGAGTCTCCACTCCTGGAAGGTTTTCGTGACACCACTGGTAAATGTCCAAGGAAGACAATGCTGGTTTTAAGCCGCCTGCTAACACACTCAGCCGTGCTGTTCAATTTGCTATCCACCCAACCCTATTCAGCTCTACATTTTCCTGTCCTCATAACCCAACCTTCAGAAATAATTGGTATCTCCTCCACAGAATGTTCCGTTCATTCACTGCGAATCTTAAATTCATCTGACTCTCAACTCCCGGCGGGTTATCGTTACACCACTTGTGAATGTCCAAGTAAGCCAATGCTGGTTTTCAGTGGCCTGTTCCTACTAAGAGACGTGCTGTTCATTTGGCTATCCACTCCACCCTGTTCAGCTCTACATTTTCGTGTCCACAAAACCCAGCCTTCAGAAATCATTGGAATCACCACTAGAGAATGTTCCATTCATTCACTGCGAATCTGGAATTCCTCTGAACCTCCACTCCTGGCAGGTTTTCGTTACGCCACTGGTGAATGTCCAAGTAACTCAATACTGGTTTTCAGAGGCATGTTCAACTCGCAGAAGTGCTGTTCAATGGGCTATCCACTCAATATTGGTCAGCTCTTCATTTTCCTCTCCACACAAACCAGCCTTCAGAAATCATTGGGCTCTCCACTACAGACTGTTCCATTCATTCACTGCGATTCTGCAATTCATCTGACTCTCCGCTCCAGGCAGGTTTTCATTACAGCACTGGTGAATGACCAAGTAATCCAATGCTGGTTTTCAGCCGCCTTTTCACACTCGCAGTGTGCTGTTCAATTGTCTATCCACTCAAACCTGGTCAGCCTTTCATTTTCTTTTCCACAATATCAGACTTCAGAAATCATTGGAATCGCCAGTACAGAATGTTCCATTCATTCACTGCCAATCTGGAATTCATCTGAATCTGCACTCCAGGTAGGCTTTCATTACACCACTTATGAATGTCCAAGTAACACAATGCTGGTTTTCAGCGGTCTGTTCACACTCTAAGCCCTGCTTTTTACTGGGTATCCACACAACTGTGGTCAGCTCTTCATTTTCATGTCCAAACAATCCAGACTTGAGAAATCATGGCAATCTCCAGTACAGAATGTTCCATTCATTCACTGCGAATCTGGAATTCAACTGAATCTCCACTACCTGCAGATTTATCTTACACCACTTGTGAATGTCCAAGTAAAACAATGCTGGTTTTCAGAGGCCTGTTCATGTTCGCAGTCGTGCTGTTCAATTGGCTATCCACTCAACCTGTTTTGCTCCTCATTTTCCTGTGCACACAACCCAGCCTTCAGAAATCATTGTAATCTCCACTACAGGATGTTCCATTCATTCACTGGGAATCTGGAATTCATCTGAATCTGCACTCCACGCAGGCTTTCGTTACACCACTGCTGAAAGTCGAAGTAATGCAATACTGGTTTTCAGTGGTCTGTTCACATTCGAAGCCGAGGCTTTTTACAGGCTATCCACTCAACACTGGTCAGCTCTTCATTTTCGTGTCCCCACAATCCAGATTTCAGAAATCATTGCAATCTCCACTACAGAATGTTCCATTCATTCACTGCGAGTCTGGAGTTTATCTGATTCTCCACTCCCGCCTGGTTAACATTACACCACTTGTGAATGTCCAAGTAAGCCAATGCTGGTTTTCAGAGGCCTGTTCATACTCGCAGCCGTGCTGTTTAATTGACAATTCACTCCACCCTGTTCAGCTCTTCATTGTCCCACCACACTACCAGCCTTCAGAAATCTTTGTTATCTCCACTACAGAATGTTCCATTCATTCACTGCGAATCTGGAATTCATCTGACTCTCAACTCCACGCAGGTTTTCATTACACCACTGTTGAATGTCCAAGTAACCCAATGCTGGTTTTCAGCGGCCTGTTCATATTCGCAGCCCTGCTGTTTACTTGGCTATCGATTCAAGCCTGGTCAGCTCTTCATTTTCCTGTCCACACAACACAGGCTTCAGAAATCATTGGAATCTCCTCTACAGAATGTTCCATTCATTCACTGCGAATGTGGAATTCAACTGACTCTCCACTCCATGCAGGTTTTCCTTACACCACTGATGAATGTCCAAGTAACCCAATGCTGGTTTTCAGCTGCATGTTCACACTCGCAGCCATGCTATACAATTGGCTTTCCACTAAATCCTGATTAGTTCTTGATTTTCCTTCCACACGACCCAGCCTTCAGAAATCGTTGGAATCTCCACTAGAGAATGTTCCATTCATTCACTGCGAATCTGGAATTCCTCTGAACCTCCACTCCCGGCAGGTTTTCGTTACACCACTGTTGAATGTCCAAGTAACCCAATGTTTTAAGTGTTTTCTTCACAAGCGCAGTGGTGCTGTTCAATTGGCTATCCACTCAACCCTGGCCAGCTCTACATTTTCCTGTCCACACCACAGAGACTGGAGAAATCATTGTTATCTCCACTACAGAATGTTCCATTCATTCACAGCGAATCTGGAATTCATCTGAATCTCCACTCCCGGCAGGTTTTCGTGACACCACTGGTAAATATCCAAGTAAGCCAATGCTGGTTTTAAGTGGCCTGCTCATACTCTCAGCCGTGCTGTTCAATTTGCTATCCACTCAACCCTCTTCAGCTCCATTTTCCTGTCCACATAACCCAAACTTCAGAAACAATTGGTATCTCCTCCACAGAATGTTCCATTCATTGACGGCAAATCTGAAATTCATCTAATTCTCAACTCCCGTCAGGTTTTCGTTACACCACTTGTGAATGTCCAATTAAGCCAAAGCTGGTTTTCAGTGGCCTGTTCTTACTACGAGACGTGCTGTTCATTTGGCTATCCATTCCACCCTGTTCAGCTCTACATTTTCGTGTCCACAAAACCCAGCCTTCAGAAATCATTGGAATCACCACTAGAGAATGTTCCATTCATTCACTGCGAATCTGGAATTCATCTGAATCTCCACTCCCGGCAGGTTTTCATTGCACCACTGCTGAATGTTCAAGTAACGCAATGATGGTTTTCAGCGGTCTATTCACACTCGAACCCGTGCTGTTCACGGTCTAGCGACTCAACACTGGTGAGTTCTTCTTTTTCCAGTTCAGACAATACAAACCTCAGAAACCATTGCAATCTACACTACAGAATGTTTCATTCATTCAGGCGAATCTTGAATTCATCTTGTTCTCCACTCCCAGCAGGTTTTCGTTTCACCACTGGTGAATGTCCAAGCAACCCAAGGCTGGTTTCAGCTGCGTGTTAACACTCGCAGCCGTGCTGTTCAATTGGCTATCCAGTGAACGCTGGTTAGCTCTTGATTTTCCTTCCACACACCGAGCCTTCAGAAATCATTCTTATCTCCACTTCAGAGTGTTCCATTCGTTCCCTGCGAATCTGGAATTCCTCTGACTCTCCACACCAGGCAGATTTTCCTAACAACACTGGTGAATGACCAGGTAATCCAATGCTGGTTTTCAGCGGCTGTTCACACTCACAGCCTTGCTGTTCAATTGGCAATCCAGTCAAACCTAGTCAGCTCTTCATTTTCCTGTCCACACAACCCAGCGTTCAGAAATCATTGGAATCTCTACTACAGAAATTTCCATTCATTCACTGTGAATCTGGAAATACTCTGAATCTGCATTCCAGGAAGGCTTTCGTTACACCACTGATGAATGTCCAAGTAATGCAATGCTGCTTCTTAGTGGTCTGTTCACACTCGAAACCGTGCTGTTCATTGGCTATCCACTCAATATCGGTCAGCTCTTCAATATCCTGTCCAGACTATCCAGATTCCTAAATGTTGGCAATCACCACTACAGAATGTTCCATTCAATCACGCGAATCTGGAATTCATCAGAGTCTCCACTCCTGGAAGGTTTTCGTGACACCACTGGTAAATGTCCAAGGAAGACAATGCTGGTTTTAAGCCGCCTGCTAACACACTCAGCCGTGCTGTTCAATTTGCTATCCACCCAACCCTATTCAGCTCTACATTTTCCTGTCCTCATAACCCAACCTTCAGAAATAATTGGTATCTCCTCCACAGAATGTTCCGTTCATTCACTGCGAATCTTAAATTCATCTGACTCTCAACTCCCGGCGGGTTATCGTTACACCACTTGTGAATGTCCAAGTAAGCCAATGCTGGTTTTCAGTGGCCTGTTCATACTAAGAGACGTGCTGTTCATTTGGCTATCCACTCCACCCTGTTCAGCTCTACATTTTCGTGTCCACAAAACCCAGCCTTCAGAAATCATTGGAATCACCACTAGAGAATGTTCCATTCATTCACTGCGAATCTGGAATTCCTCTGAACCTCCACTCCTGGCAGGTTTTCGTTACGCCACTGGTGAATGTCCAAGTAACTCAATACTGGTTTTCAGAGGCATGTTCAACTCGCAGAAGTGCTGTTCAATGGGCTATCCACTCAATATTGGTCAGCTCTTCATTTTCCTCTCCACACAAACCAGCCTTCAGAAATCATTGGGCTCTCCACTACAGACTGTTCCATTCATTCACTGCGATTCTGCAATTCATCTGACTCTCCGCTCCAGGCAGGTTTTCATTACAGCACTGGTGAATGACCAAGTAATCCAATGCTGGTTTTCAGCCGCCTTTTCACACTCGCAGTGTGCTGTTCAATTGTCTATCCACTCAAACCTGGTCAGCCTTTCATTTTCTTTTCCACAATATCAGACTTCAGAAATCATTGGAATCGCCAGTACAGAATGTTCCATTCATTCACTGCCAATCTGGAATTCATCTGAATCTGCACTCCAGGTAGGCTTTCATTACACCACTTATGAATGTCCAAGTAACACAATGCTGGTTTTCAGCGGTCTGTTCACACTCTAAGCCCTGCTTTTTACTGGGTATCCACACAACTGTGGTCAGCTCTTCATTTTCATGTCCAAACAATCCAGACTTGAGAAATCATGGCAATCTCCAGTACAGAATGTTCCATTCATTCACTGCGAATCTGGAATTCAACTGAATCTCCACTACCTGCAGATTTATCTTACACCACTTGTGAATGTCCAAGTAAAACAATGCTGGTTTTCAGAGGCCTGTTCATGTTCGCAGTCGTGCTGTTCAATTGGCTATCCACTCAACCTGTTTTGCTCCTCATTTTCCTGTGCACACAACCCAGCCTTCAGAAATCATTGTAATCTCCACTACAGGATGTTCCATTCATTCACTGGGAATCTGGAATTCATCTGAATCTGCACTCCACGCAGGCTTTCGTTACACCACTGCTGAAAGTCGAAGTAATGCAATACTGGTTTTCAGTGGTCTGTTCACATTCGAAGCCGAGGCTTTTTACAGGCTATCCACTCAACACTGGTCAGCTCTTCATTTTCGTGTCCCCACAATCCAGATTTCAGAAATCATTGCAATCTCCACTACAGAATGTTCCATTCATTCACTGCGAGTCTGGAGTTTATCTGATTCTCCACTCCCGCCTGGTTAACATTACACCACTTGTGAATGTCCAAGTAAGCCAATGCTGGTTTTCAGAGGCCTGTTCATACTCGCAGCCGTGCTGTTTAATTGACAATTCACTCCACCCTGTTCAGCTCTTCATTGTCCCACCACACTACCAGCCTTCAGAAATCTTTGTTATCTCCACTACAGAATGTTCCATTCATTCACTGCGAATCTGGAATTCATCTGACTCTCAACTCCACGCAGGTTTTCATTACACCACTGTTGAATGTCCAAGTAACCCAATGCTGGTTTTCAGCGGCCTGTTCATATTCGCAGCCCTGCTGTTTACTTGGCTATCGATTCAAGCCTGGTCAGCTCTTCATTTTCCTGTCCACACAACACAGGCTTCAGAAATCATTGGAATCTCCTCTACAGAATGTTCCATTCATTCACTGCGAATGTGGAATTCAACTGACTCTCCACTCCATGCAGGTTTTCCTTACACCACTGATGAATGTCCAAGTAACCCAATGCTGGTTTTCAGCTGCATGTTCACACTCGCAGCCATGCTATACAATTGGCTTTCCACTAAATCCTGATTAGTTCTTGATTTTCCTTCCACACGACCCAGCCTTCAGAAATCGTTGGAATCTCCACTAGAGAATGTTCCATTCATTCACTGCGAATCTGGAATTCCTCTGAACCTCCACTCCCGGCAGGTTTTCGTTACACCACTGTTGAATGTCCAAGTAACCCAATGTTTTAAGTGTTTTCTTCACAAGCGCAGTGGTGCTGTTCAATTGGCTATCCACTCAACCCTGGCCAGCTCTACATTTTCCTGTCCACACCACAGAGACTGGAGAAATCATTGTTATCTCCACTACAGAATGTTCCATTCATTCACAGCGAATCTGGAATTCATCTGAATCTCCACTCCCGGCAGGTTTTCGTGACACCACTGGGAAATATCCAAGTAAGCCAATGCTGGTTTTAAGTGGCCTGCTCATACTCTCAGCCGTGCTGTTCAATTTGCTATCCACTCAACCCTCTTCAGCTCCATTTTCCTGTCCACATAACCCAAACTTCAGAAACAATTGGTATCTCCTCCACAGAATGTTCCATTCATTGACGGCAAATCTGAAATTCATCTAATTCTCAACTCCCGTCAGGTTTTCGTTACACCACTCGTGAATGTCCAATTAAGCCAAAGCTGGTTTTCAGTGGCCTGTTCTTACTACGAGACGTGCTGTTCATTTGGCTATCCATTCCACCCTGTTCAGCTCTACATTTTCGTGTCCACAAAACCCAGCCTTCAGAAATCATTGGAATCACCACTAGAGAATGTTCCATTCATTCACTGCGAATCTGGAATTCATCTGAATCTCCACTCCCGGCAGGTTTTCATTGCACCACTGCTGAATGTTCAAGTAACGCAATGATGGTTTTCAGCGGTCTATTCACACTCGAACCCGTGCTGTTCACGGTCTAGCGACTCAACACTGGTGAGTTCTTCTTTTTTCCAGTTCAGACAATACAAACCTCAGAAACCATTGCAATCTACACTACAGAATGTTTCATTCATTCAGGCGAATCTTGAATTCATCTTGTTCTCCACTCCCAGCAGGTTTTCGTTTCACCACTGGTGAATGTCCAAGCAACCCAAGGCTGGTTTCAGCTGCGTGTTAACACTCGCAGCCGTGCTGTTCAATTGGCTATCCAGTGAACGCTGGTTAGCTCTTGATTTTCCTTCCACACACCGAGCCTTCAGAAATCATTCTTATCTCCACTTCAGAATGTTCCATTCGTTCCCTGCGAATCTGGAATTCCTCTGACTCTCCACACCAGGCAGATTTTCCTAACAACACTGGTGAATGACCAGGTAATCCAATGCTGGTTTTCAGCGGCTGTTCACACTCACAGCCTTGCTGTTCAATTGGCAATCCAGTCAAACCTAGTCAGCTCTTCATTTTCCTGTCCACACAACCCAGCGTTCAGAAATCATTGGAATCTCTACTACAGAAATTTCCATTCATTCACTGTGAATCTGGAAATACTCTGAATCTGCATTCCAGGAAGGCTTTCGTTACACCACTGATGAATGTCCAAGTAATGCAATGCTGCTTCTTAGTGGTCTGTTCACACTCGAAACCGTGCTGTTCATTGGCTATCCACTCAATATCGGTCAGCTCTTCAATATCCTGTCCAGACTATCCAGATTCCTAAATGTTGGCAATCACCACTACAGAATGTTCCATTCAATCACGCGAATCTGGAATTCATCAGAGTCTCCACTCCTGGAAGGTTTTCGTGACACCACTGGTAAATGTCCAAGGAAGACAATGCTGGTTTTAAGCCGCCTGCTAACACACTCAGCCGTGCTGTTCAATTTGCTATCCACCCAACCCTATTCAGCTCTACATTTTCCTGTCCTCATAACCCAACCTTCAGAAATAATTGGTATCTCCTCCACAGAATGTTCCGTTCATTCACTGCGAATCTTAAATTCATCTGACTCTCAACTCCCGGCGGGTTATCGTTACACCACTTGTGAATGTCCAAGTAAGCCAATGCTGGTTTTCAGTGGCCTGTTCATACTAAGAGACGTGCTGTTCATTTGGCTATCCACTCCACCCTGTTCAGCTCTACATTTTCGTGTCCACAAAACCCAGCCTTCAGAAATCATTGGAATCACCACTAGAGAATGTTCCATTCATTCACTGCGAATCTGGAATTCATCTGAACCTCCACTCCTGGCAGGTTTTCGTTACGCCACTGGTGAATGTCCAAGTAACTCAATACTGGTTTTCAGAGGCATGTTCAACTCGCAGAAGTGCTGTTCAATGGGCTATCCACTCAATATTGGTCAGCTCTTCATTTTCCTCTCCACACAAACCAGCCTTCAGAAATCATTGGGCTCTCCACTACAGACTGTTCCATTCATTCACTGCGATTCTGCAATTCATCTGACTCTCCGCTCCAGGCAGGTTTTCATTACAGCACTGGTGAATGACCAAGTAATCCAATGCTGGTTTTCAGCCGCCTTTTCACACTCGCAGTGTGCTGTTCAATTGTCTATCCACTCAAACCTGGTCAGCCTTTCATTTTCTTTTCCACAATATCAGACTTCAGAAATCATTGGAATCGCCAGTACAGAATGTTCCATTCATTCACTGCCAATCTGGAATTCATCTGAATCTGCACTCCAGGTAGGCTTTCATTACACCACTTATGAATGTCCAAGTAACACAATGCTGGTTTTCAGCGGTCTGTTCACACTCTAAGCCCTGCTTTTTACTGGGTATCCACACAACTGTGGTCAGCTCTTCATTTTCATGTCCAAACAATCCAGACTTGAGAAATCATGGCAATCTCCAGTACAGAATGTTCCATTCATTCACTGCGAATCTGGAATTCAACTGAATCTCCACTACCTGCAGATTTATCTTACACCACTTGTGAATGTCCAAGTAAAACAATGCTGGTTTTCAGAGGCCTGTTCATGTTCGCAGTCGTGCTGTTCAATTGGCTATCCACTCAACCTGTTTTGCTCCTCATTTTCCTGTGCACACAACCCAGCCTTCAGAAATCATTGTAATCTCCACTACAGGATGTTCCATTCATTCACTGGGAATCTGGAATTCATCTGAATCTGCACTCCACGCAGGCTTTCGTTACACCACTGCTGAAAGTCGAAGTAATGCAATACTGGTTTTCAGTGGTCTGTTCACATTCGAAGCCGAGGCTTTTTACAGGCTATCCACTCAACACTGGTCAGCTCTTCATTTTCGTGTCCCCACAATCCAGATTTCAGAAATCATTGCAATCTCCACTACAGAATGTTCCATTCATTCACTGCGAGTCTGGAGTTTATCGGATTCTCCACTCCCGCCTGGTTAACATTACACCACTTGTGAATGTCCAAGTAAGCCAATGCTGGTTTTCAGAGGCCTGTTCATACTCGCAGCCGTGCTGTTTAATTGACAATTCACTCCACCCTGTTCAGCTCTTCATTGTCCCACCACACTACCAGCCTTCAGAAATCTTTGTTATCTCCACTACAGAATGTTCCATTCATTCACTGCGAATCTGGAATTCATCTGACTCTCAACTCCACGCAGGTTTTCATTACACCACTGTTGAATGTCCAAGTAACCCAATGCTGGTTTTCAGCGGCCTGTTCATATTCGCAGCCCTGCTGTTTACTTGGCTATCGATTCAAGCCTGGTCAGCTCTTCATTTTCCTGTCCACACAACACAGGCTTCAGAAATCATTGGAATCTCCTCTACAGAATGTTCCATTCATTCACTGCGAATGTGGAATTCAACTGACTCTCCACTCCATGCAGGTTTTCCTTACACCACTGATGAATGTCCAAGTAACCCAATGCTGGTTTTCAGCTGCATGTTCACACTCGCAGCCATGCTATACAATTGGCTTTCCACTAAATCCTGATTAGTTCTTGATTTTCCTTCCACACGACCCAGCCTTCAGAAATCGTTGGAATCTCCACTAGAGAATGTTCCATTCATTCACTGCGAATCTGGAATTCCTCTGAACCTCCACTCCCGGCAGGTTTTCGTTACACCACTGTTGAATGTCCAAGTAACCCAATGTTTTAAGTGTTTTCTTCACAAGCGCAGTGGTGCTGTTCAATTGGCTATCCACTCAACCCTGGCCAGCTCTACATTTTCCTGTCCACACCACAGAGACTGGAGAAATCATTGTTATCTCCACTACAGAATGTTCCATTCATTCACAGCGAATCTGGAATTCATCTGAATCTCCACTCCCGGCAGGTTTTCGTGACACCACTGGTAAATATCCAAGTAAGCCAATGCTGGTTTTAAGTGGCCTGCTCATACTCTCAGCCGTGCTGTTCAATTTGCTATCCACTCAACCCTCTTCAGCTCCATTTTCCTGTCCACATAACCCAAACTTCAGAAACAATTGGTATCTCCTCCACAGAATGTTCCATTCATTGACGGCAAATCTGAAATTCATCTAATTCTCAACTCCCGTCAGGTTTTCGTTACACCACTCGTGAATGTCCAATTAAGCCAAAGCTGGTTTTCAGTGGCCTGTTCTTACTACGAGACGTGCTGTTCATTTGGCTATCCATTCCACCCTGTTCAGCTCTACATTTTCGTGTCCACAAAACCCAGCCTTCAGAAATCATTGGAATCACCACTAGAGAATGTTCCATTCATTCACTGCGAATCTGGAATTCATCTGAATCTCCACTCCCGGCAGGTTTTCATTGCACCACTGCTGAATGTTCAAGTAACGCAATGATGGTTTTCAGCGGTCTATTCACACTCGAACCCGTGCTGTTCACGGTCTAGCGACTCAACACTGGTGAGTTCTTCTTTTTTCCAGTTCAGACAATACAAACCTCAGAAACCATTGCAATCTACACTACAGAATGTTTCATTCATTCAGGCGAATCTTGAATTCATCTTGTTCTCCACTCCCAGCAGGTTTTCGTTTCACCACTGGTGAATGTCCAAGCAACCCAAGGCTGGTTTCAGCTGCGTGTTAACACTCGCAGCCGTGCTGTTCAATTGGCTATCCAGTGAACGCTGGTTAGCTCTTGATTTTCCTTCCACACACCGAGCCTTCAGAAATCATTCTTATCTCCACTTCAGAATGTTCCATTCGTTCCCTGCGAATCTGGAATTCCTCTGACTCTCCACACCAGGCAGATTTTCCTAACAACACTGGTGAATGACCAGGTAATCCAATGCTGGTTTTCAGCGGCTGTTCACACTCACAGCCTTGCTGTTCAATTGGCAATCCAGTCAAACCTAGTCAGCTCTTCATTTTCCTGTCCACACAACCCAGCGTTCAGAAATCATTGGAATCTCTACTACAGAAATTTCCATTCATTCACTGTGAATCTGGAAATACTCTGAATCTGCATTCCAGGAAGGCTTTCGTTACACCACTGATGAATGTCCAAGTAATGCAATGCTGCTTCTTAGTGGTCTGTTCACACTCGAAACCGTGCTGTTCATTGGCTATCCACTCAATATCGGTCAGCTCTTCAATATCCTGTCCAGACTATCCAGATTCCTAAATGTTGGCAATCACCACTACAGAATGTTCCATTCAATCACGCGAATCTGGAATTCATCAGAGTCTCCACTCCTGGAAGGTTTTCGTGACACCACTGGTAAATGTCCAAGGAAGACAATGCTGGTTTTAAGCCGCCTGCTAACACACTCAGCCGTGCTGTTCAATTTGCTATCCACCCAACCCTATTCAGCTCTACATTTTCCTGTCCTCATAACCCAACCTTCAGAAATAATTGGTATCTCCTCCACAGAATGTTCCGTTCATTCACTGCGAATCTTAAATTCATCTGACTCTCAACTCCCGGCGGGTTATCGTTACACCACTTGTGAATGTCCAAGTAAGCCAATGCTGGTTTTCAGTGGCCTGTTCATACTAAGAGACGTGCTGTTCATTTGGCTATCCACTCCACCCTGTTCAGCTCTACATTTTCGTGTCCACAAAACCCAGCCTTCAGAAATCATTGGAATCACCACTAGAGAATGTTCCATTCATTCACTGCGAATCTGGAATTCATCTGAACCTCCACTCCTGGCAGGTTTTCGTTACGCCACTGGTGAATGTCCAAGTAACTCAATACTGGTTTTCAGAGGCATGTTCAACTCGCAGAAGTGCTGTTCAATGGGCTATCCACTCAATATTGGTCAGCTCTTCATTTTCCTCTCCACACAAACCAGCCTTCAGAAATCATTGGGCTCTCCACTACAGACTGTTCCATTCATTCACTGCGATTCTGCAATTCATCTGACTCTCCGCTCCAGGCAGGTTTTCATTACAGCACTGGTGAATGACCAAGTAATCCAATGCTGGTTTTCAGCCGCCTTTTCACACTCGCAGTGTGCTGTTCAATTGTCTATCCACTCAAACCTGGTCAGCCTTTCATTTTCTTTTCCACAATATCAGACTTCAGAAATCATTGGAATCGCCAGTACAGAATGTTCCATTCATTCACTGCCAATCTGGAATTCATCTGAATCTGCACTCCAGGTAGGCTTTCATTACACCACTTATGAATGTCCAAGTAACACAATGCTGGTTTTCAGCGGTCTGTTCACACTCTAAGCCCTGCTTTTTACTGGGTATCCACACAACTGTGGTCAGCTCTTCATTTTCATGTCCAAACAATCCAGACTTGAGAAATCATGGCAATCTCCAGTACAGAATGTTCCATTCATTCACTGCGAATCTGGAATTCAACTGAATCTCCACTACCTGCAGATTTATCTTACACCACTTGTGAATGTCCAAGTAAAACAATGCTGGTTTTCAGAGGCCTGTTCATGTTCGCAGTCGTGCTGTTCAATTGGCTATCCACTCAACCTGTTTTGCTCCTCATTTTCCTGTGCACACAACCCAGCCTTCAGAAATCATTGTAATCTCCACTACAGGATGTTCCATTCATTCACTGGGAATCTGGAATTCATCTGAATCTGCACTCCACGCAGGCTTTCGTTACACCACTGCTGAAAGTCGAAGTAATGCAATACTGGTTTTCAGTGGTCTGTTCACATTCGAAGCCGAGGCTTTTTACAGGCTATCCACTCAACACTGGTCAGCTCTTCATTTTCGTGTCCCCACAATCCAGATTTCAGAAATCATTGCAATCTCCACTACAGAATGTTCCATTCATTCACTGCGAGTCTGGAGTTTATCTGATTCTCCACTCCCGCCTGGTTAACATTACACCACTTGTGAATGTCCAAGTAAGCCAATGCTGGTTTTCAGAGGCCTGTTCATACTCGCAGCCGTGCTGTTTAATTGACAATTCACTCCACCCTGTTCAGCTCTTCATTGTCCCACCACACTACCAGCCTTCAGAAATCTTTGTTATCTCCACTACAGAATGTTCCATTCATTCACTGCGAATCTGGAATTCATCTGACTCTCAACTCCACGCAGGTTTTCATTACACCACTGTTGAATGTCCAAGTAACCCAATGCTGGTTTTCAGCGGCCTGTTCATATTCGCAGCCCTGCTGTTTACTTGGCTATCGATTCAAGCCTGGTCAGCTCTTCATTTTCCTGTCCACACAACACAGGCTTCAGAAATCATTGGAATCTCCTCTACAGAATGTTCCATTCATTCACTGCGAATGTGGAATTCAACTGACTCTCCACTCCATGCAGGTTTTCCTTACACCACTGATGAATGTCCAAGTAACCCAATGCTGGTTTTCAGCTGCATGTTCACACTCGCAGCCATGCTATACAATTGGCTTTCCACTAAATCCTGATTAGTTCTTGATTTTCCTTCCACACGACCCAGCCTTCAGAAATCGTTGGAATCTCCACTAGAGAATGTTCCATTCATTCACTGCGAATCTGGAATTCCTCTGAACCTCCACTCCCGGCAGGTTTTCGTTACACCACTGTTGAATGTCCAAGTAACCCAATGTTTTAAGTGTTTTCTTCACAAGCGCAGTGGTGCTGTTCAATTGGCTATCCACTCAACCCTGGCCAGCTCTACATTTTCCTGTCCACACCACAGAGACTGGAGAAATCATTGTTATCTCCACTACAGAATGTTCCATTCATTCACAGCGAATCTGGAATTCATCTGAATCTCCACTCCCGGCAGGTTTTCGTGACACCACTGGTAAATATCCAAGTAAGCCAATGCTGGTTTTAAGTGGCCTGCTCATACTCTCAGCCGTGCTGTTCAATTTGCTATCCACTCAACCGTCTTCAGCTCCATTTTCCTGTCCACATAACCCAAACTTCAGAAACAATTGGTATCTCCTCCACAGAATGTTCCATTCATTGACGGCAAATCTGAAATTCATCTAATTCTCAACTCCCGTCAGGTTTTCGTTACACCACTTGTGAATGTCCAATTAAGCCAAAGCTGGTTTTCAGTGGCCTGTTCTTACTACGAGACGTGCTGTTCATTTGGCTATCCATTCCACCCTGTTCAGCTCTACATTTTCGTGTCCACAAAACCCAGCCTTCAGAAATCATTGGAATCACCACTAGAGAATGTTCCATTCATTCACTGCGAATCTGGAATTCATCTGAATCTCCACTCCCGGCAGGTTTTCATTGCACCACTGCTGAATGTTCAAGTAACGCAATGATGGTTTTCAGCGGTCTATTCACACTCGAACCCGTGCTGTTCACGGTCTAGCGACTCAACACTGGTGAGTTCTTCTTTTTCCAGTTCAGACAATACAAACCTCAGAAACCATTGCAATCTACACTACAGAATGTTTCATTCATTCAGGCGAATCTTGAATTCATCTTGTTCTCCACTCCCAGCAGGTTTTCGTTTCACCACTGGTGAATGTCCAAGCAACCCAAGGCTGGTTTCAGCTGCGTGTTAACACTCGCAGCCGTGCTGTTCAATTGGCTATCCAGTGAACGCTGGTTAGCTCTTGATTTTCCTTCCACACACCGAGCCTTCAGAAATCATTCTTATCTCCACTTCAGAGTGTTCCATTCGTTCCCTGCGAATCTGGAATTCCTCTGACTCTCCACACCAGGCAGATTTTCCTAACAACACTGGTGAATGACCAGGTAATCCAATGCTGGTTTTCAGCGGCTGTTCACACTCACAGCCTTGCTGTTCAATTGGCAATCCAGTCAAACCTAGTCAGCTCTTCATTTTCCTGTCCACACAACCCAGCGTTCAGAAATCATTGGAATCTCTACTACAGAAATTTCCATTCATTCACTGTGAATCTGGAAATACTCTGAATCTGCATTCCAGGAAGGCTTTCGTTACACCACTGATGAATGTCCAAGTAATGCAATGCTGCTTCTTAGTGGTCTGTTCACACTCGAAACCGTGCTGTTCATTGGCTATCCACTCAATATCGGTCAGCTCTTCAATATCCTGTCCAGACTATCCAGATTCCTAAATGTTGGCAATCACCACTACAGAATGTTCCATTCAATCACGCGAATCTGGAATTCATCAGAGTCTCCACTCCTGGAAGGTTTTCGTGACACCACTGGTAAATGTCCAAGGAAGACAATGCTGGTTTTAAGCCGCCTGCTAACACACTCAGCCGTGCTGTTCAATTTGCTATCCACCCAACCCTATTCAGCTCTACATTTTCCTGTCCTCATAACCCAACCTTCAGAAATAATTGGTATCTCCTCCACAGAATGTTCCGTTCATTCACTGCGAATCTTAAATTCATCTGACTCTCAACTCCCGGCGGGTTATCGTTACACCACTTGTGAATGTCCAAGTAAGCCAATGCTGGTTTTCAGTGGCCTGTTCATACTAAGAGACGTGCTGTTCATTTGGCTATCCACTCCACCCTGTTCAGCTCTACATTTTCGTGTCCACAAAACCCAGCCTTCAGAAATCATTGGAATCACCACTAGAGAATGTTCCATTCATTCACTGCGAATCTGGAATTCATCTGAACCTCCACTCCTGGCAGGTTTTCGTTACGCCACTGGTGAATGTCCAAGTAACTCAATACTGGTTTTCAGAGGCATGTTCAACTCGCAGAAGTGCTGTTCAATGGGCTATCCACTCAATATTGGTCAGCTCTTCATTTTCCTCTCCACACAAACCAGCCTTCAGAAATCATTGGGCTCTCCACTACAGACTGTTCCATTCATTCACTGCGATTCTGCAATTCATCTGACTCTCCGCTCCAGGCAGGTTTTCATTACAGCACTGGTGAATGACCAAGTAATCCAATGCTGGTTTTCAGCCGCCTTTTCACACTCGCAGTGTGCTGTTCAATTGTCTATCCACTCAAACCTGGTCAGCCTTTCATTTTCTTTTCCACAATATCAGACTTCAGAAATCATTGGAATCGCCAGTACAGAATGTTCCATTCATTCACTGCCAATCTGGAATTCATCTGAATCTGCACTCCAGGTAGGCTTTCATTACACCACTTATGAATGTCCAAGTAACACAATGCTGGTTTTCAGCGGTCTGTTCACACTCTAAGCCCTGCTTTTTACTGGGTATCCACACAACTGTGGTCAGCTCTTCATTTTCATGTCCAAACAATCCAGACTTGAGAAATCATGGCAATCTCCAGTACAGAATGTTCCATTCATTCACTGCGAATCTGGAATTCAACTGAATCTCCACTACCTGCAGATTTATCTTACACCACTTGTGAATGTCCAAGTAAAACAATGCTGGTTTTCAGAGGCCTGTTCATGTTCGCAGTCGTGCTGTTCAATTGGCTATCCACTCAACCTGTTTTGCTCCTCATTTTCCTGTGCACACAACCCAGCCTTCAGAAATCATTGTAATCTCCACTACAGGATGTTCCATTCATTCACTGGGAATCTGGAATTCATCTGAATCTGCACTCCACGCAGGCTTTCGTTACACCACTGCTGAAAGTCGAAGTAATGCAATACTGGTTTTCAGTGGTCTGTTCACATTCGAAGCCGAGGCTTTTTACAGGCTATCCACTCAACACTGGTCAGCTCTTCATTTTCGTGTCCCCACAATCCAGATTTCAGAAATCATTGCAATCTCCACTACAGAATGTTCCATTCATTCACTGCGAGTCTGGAGTTTATCGGATTCTCCACTCCCGCCTGGTTAACATTACACCACTTGTGAATGTCCAAGTAAGCCAATGCTGGTTTTCAGAGGCCTGTTCATACTCGCAGCCGTGCTGTTTAATTGACAATTCACTCCACCCTGTTCAGCTCTTCATTGTCCCACCACACTACCAGCCTTCAGAAATCTTTGTTATCTCCACTACAGAATGTTCCATTCATTCACTGCGAATCTGGAATTCATCTGACTCTCAACTCCACGCAGGTTTTCATTACACCACTGTTGAATGTCCAAGTAACCCAATGCTGGTTTTCAGCGGCCTGTTCATATTCGCAGCCCTGCTGTTTACTTGGCTATCGATTCAAGCCTGGTCAGCTCTTCATTTTCCTGTCCACACAACACAGGCTTCAGAAATCATTGGAATCTCCTCTACAGAATGTTCCATTCATTCACTGCGAATGTGGAATTCAACTGACTCTCCACTCCATGCAGGTTTTCCTTACACCACTGATGAATGTCCAAGTAACCCAATGCTGGTTTTCAGCTGCATGTTCACACTCGCAGCCATGCTATACAATTGGCTTTCCACTAAATCCTGATTAGTTCTTGATTTTCCTTCCACACGACCCAGCCTTCAGAAATCGTTGGAATCTCCACTAGAGAATGTTCCATTCATTCACTGCGAATCTGGAATTCCTCTGAACCTCCACTCCCGGCAGGTTTTCGTTACACCACTGTTGAATGTCCAAGTAACCCAATGTTTTAAGTGTTTTCTTCACAAGCGCAGTGGTGCTGTTCAATTGGCTATCCACTCAACCCTGGCCAGCTCTACATTTTCCTGTCCACACCACAGAGACTGGAGAAATCATTGTTATCTCCACTACAGAATGTTCCATTCATTCACAGCGAATCTGGAATTCATCTGAATCTCCACTCCCGGCAGGTTTTCGTGACACCACTGGTAAATATCCAAGTAAGCCAATGCTGGTTTTAAGTGGCCTGCTCATACTCTCAGCCGTGCTGTTCAATTTGCTATCCACTCAACCCTCTTCAGCTCCATTTTCCTGTCCACATAACCCAAACTTCAGAAACAATTGGTATCTCCTCCACAGAATGTTCCATTCATTGACGGCAAATCTGAAATTCATCTAATTCTCAACTCCCGTCAGGTTTTCGTTACACCACTTGTGAATGTCCAATTAAGCCAAAGCTGGTTTTCAGTGGCCTGTTCTTACTACGAGACGTGCTGTTCATTTGGCTATCCATTCCACCCTGTTCAGCTCTACATTTTCGTGTCCACAAAACCCAGCCTTCAGAAATCATTGGAATCACCACTAGAGAATGTTCCATTCATTCACTGCGAATCTGGAATTCATCTGAATCTCCACTCCCGGCAGGTTTTCATTGCACCACTGCTGAATGTTCAAGTAACGCAATGATGGTTTTCAGCGGTCTATTCACACTCGAACCCGTGCTGTTCACGGTCTAGCGACTCAACACTGGTGAGTTCTTCTTTTTCCAGTTCAGACAATACAAACCTCAGAAACCATTGCAATCTACACTACAGAATGTTTCATTCATTCAGGCGAATCTTGAATTCATCTTGTTCTCCACTCCCAGCAGGTTTTCGTTTCACCACTGGTGAATGTCCAAGCAACCCAAGGCTGGTTTCAGCTGCGTGTTAACACTCGCAGCCGTGCTGTTCAATTGGCTATCCAGTGAACGCTGGTTAGCTCTTGATTTTCCTTCCACACACCGAGCCTTCAGAAATCATTCTTATCTCCACTTCAGAGTGTTCCATTCGTTCCCTGCGAATCTGGAATTCCTCTGACTCTCCACACCAGGCAGATTTTCCTAACAACACTGGTGAATGACCAGGTAATCCAATGCTGGTTTTCAGCGGCTGTTCACACTCACAGCCTTGCTGTTCAATTGGCAATCCAGTCAAACCTAGTCAGCTCTTCATTTTCCTGTCCACACAACCCAGCGTTCAGAAATCATTGGAATCTCTACTACAGAAATTTCCATTCATTCACTGTGAATCTGGAAATACTCTGAATCTGCATTCCAGGAAGGCTTTCGTTACACCACTGATGAATGTCCAAGTAATGCAATGCTGCTTCTTAGTGGTCTGTTCACACTCGAAACCGTGCTGTTCATTGGCTATCCACTCAATATCGGTCAGCTCTTCAATATCCTGTCCAGACTATCCAGATTCCTAAATGTTGGCAATCACCACTACAGAATGTTCCATTCAATCACGCGAATCTGGAATTCATCAGAGTCTCCACTCCTGGAAGGTTTTCGTGACACCACTGGTAAATGTCCAAGGAAGACAATGCTGGTTTTAAGCCGCCTGCTAACACACTCAGCCGTGCTGTTCAATTTGCTATCCACCCAACCCTATTCAGCTCTACATTTTCCTGTCCTCATAACCCAACCTTCAGAAATAATTGGTATCTCCTCCACAGAATGTTCCGTTCATTCACTGCGAATCTTAAATTCATCTGACTCTCAACTCCCGGCGGGTTATCGTTACACCACTTGTGAATGTCCAAGTAAGCCAATCCTAGTTTTCAGTGGCCTGTTCATACTAAGAGACGTGCTGTTCATTTGGCTATCCACTCCACCCTGTTCAGCTCTACATTTTCGTGTCCACAAAACCCAGCCTTCAGAAATCATTGGAATCACCACTAGAGAATGTTCCATTCATTCACTGCGAATCTGGAATTCCTCTGAACCTCCACTCCTGGCAGGTTTTCGTTACGCCACTGGTGAATGTCCAAGTAACTCAATACTGGTTTTCAGAGGCATGTTCAACTCGCAGAAGTGCTGTTCAATGGGCTATCCACTCAATATTGGTCAGCTCTTCATTTTCCTCTCCACACAAACCAGCCTTCAGAAATCATTGGGCTCTCCACTACAGACTGTTCCATTCATTCACTGCGATTCTGCAATTCATCTGACTCTCCGCTCCAGGCAGGTTTTCATTACAGCACTGGTGAATGACCAAGTAATCCAATGCTGGTTTTCAGCCGCCTTTTCACACTCGCAGTGTGCTGTTCAATTGTCTATCCACTCAAACCTGGTCAGCCTTTCATTTTCTTTTCCACAATATCAGACTTCAGAAATCATTGGAATCGCCAGTACAGAATGTTCCATTCATTCACTGCCAATCTGGAATTCATCTGAATCTGCACTCCAGGTAGGCTTTCATTACACCACTTATGAATGTCCAAGTAACACAATGCTGGTTTTCAGCGGTCTGTTCACACTCTAAGCCCTGCTTTTTACTGGGTATCCACACAACTGTGGTCAGCTCTTCATTTTCATGTCCAAACAATCCAGACTTGAGAAATCATTGCAATCTCCAGTACAGAATGTTCCATTCATTCACTGCGAATCTGGAATTCAACTGAATCTCCACTACCTGCAGATTTATCTTACACCACTTGTGAATGTCCAAGTAAAACAATGCTGGTTTTCAGAGGCCTGTTCATGTTCGCAGTCGTGCTGTTCAATTGGCTATCCACTCAACCTGTTTTGCTCCTCATTTTCCTGTGCACACAACCCAGCCTTCAGAAATCATTGTAATCTCCACTACAGGATGTTCCATTCATTCACTGGGAATCTGGAATTCATCTGAATCTGCACTCCACGCAGGCTTTCGTTACACCACTGCTGAAAGTCGAAGTAATGCAATACTGGTTTTCAGTGGTCTGTTCACATTCGAAGCCGAGGCTTTTTACAGGCTATCCACTCAACACTGGTCAGCTCTTCATTTTCGTGTCCCCACAATCCAGATTTCAGAAATCATTGCAATCTCCACTACAGAATGTTCCATTCATTCACTGCGAGTCTGGAGTTTATCTGATTCTCCACTCCCGCCTGGTTAACATTACACCACTTGTGAATGTCCAAGTAAGCCAATGCTGGTTTTCAGAGGCCTGTTCATACTCGCAGCCGTGCTGTTTAATTGACAATTCACTCCACCCTGTTCAGCTCTTCATTGTCCCACCACACTACCAGCCTTCAGAAATCTTTGTTATCTCCACTACAGAATGTTCCATTCATTCACTGCGAATCTGGAATTCATCTGACTCTCAACTCCACGCAGGTTTTCATTACACCACTGTTGAATGTCCAAGTAACCCAATGCTGGTTTTCAGCGGCCTGTTCATATTCGCAGCCCTGCTGTTTACTTGGCTATCGATTCAAGCCTGGTCAGCTCTTCATTTTCCTGTCCACACAACACAGGCTTCAGAAATCATTGGAATCTCCTCTACAGAATGTTCCATTCATTCACTGCGAATGTGGAATTCAACTGACTCTCCACTCCATGCAGGTTTTCCTTACACCACTGATGAATGTCCAAGTAACCCAATGCTGGTTTTCAGCTGCATGTTCACACTCGCAGCCATGCTATACAATTGGCTTTCCACTAAATCCTGATTAGTTCTTGATTTTCCTTCCACACGACCCAGCCTTCAGAAATCGTTGGAATCTCCACTAGAGAATGTTCCATTCATTCACTGCGAATCTGGAATTCCTCTGAACCTCCACTCCCGGCAGGTTTTCGTTACACCACTGTTGAATGTCCAAGTAACCCAATGTTTTAAGTGTTTTCTTCACAAGCGCAGTGGTGCTGTTCAATTGGCTATCCACTCAACCCTGGCCAGCTCTACATTTTCCTGTCCACACCACAGAGACTGGAGAAATCATTGTTATCTCCACTACAGAATGTTCCATTCATTCACAGCGAATCTGGAATTCATCTGAATCTCCACTCCCGGCAGGTTTTCGTGACACCACTGGTAAATATCCAAGTAAGCCAATGCTGGTTTTAAGTGGCCTGCTCATACTCTCAGCCGTGCTGTTCAATTTGCTATCCACTCAACCCTCTTCAGCTCCATTTTCCTGTCCACATAACCCAAACTTCAGAAACAATTGGTATCTCCTCCACAGAATGTTCCATTCATTGACGGCAAATCTGAAATTCATCTAATTCTCAACTCCCGTCAGGTTTTCGTTACACCACTTGTGAATGTCCAATTAAGCCAAAGCTGGTTTTCAGTGGCCTGTTCTTACTACGAGACGTGCTGTTCATTTGGCTATCCATTCCACCCTGTTCAGCTCTACATTTTCGTGTCCACAAAACCCAGCCTTCAGAAATCATTGGAATCACCACTAGAGAATGTTCCATTCATTCACTGCGAATCTGGAATTCATCTGAATCTCCACTCCCGGCAGGTTTTCATTGCACCACTGCTGAATGTTCAAGTAACGCAATGATGGTTTTCAGCGGTCTATTCACACTCGAACCCGTGCTGTTCACGGTCTAGCGACTCAACACTGGTGAGTTCTTCTTTTTCCAGTTCAGACAATACAAACCTCAGAAACCATTGCAATCTACACTACAGAATGTTTCATTCATTCAGGCGAATCTTGAATTCATCTTGTTCTCCACTCCCAGCAGGTTTTCGTTTCACCACTGGTGAATGTCCAAGCAACCCAAGGCTGGTTTCAGCTGCGTGTTAACACTCGCAGCCGTGCTGTTCAATTGGCTATCCAGTGAACGCTGGTTAGCTCTTGATTTTCCTTCCACACACCGAGCCTTCAGAAATCATTCTTATCTCCACTTCAGAGTGTTCCATTCGTTCCCTGCGAATCTGGAATTCCTCTGACTCTCCACACCAGGCAGATTTTCCTAACAACACTGGTGAATGACCAGGTAATCCAATGCTGGTTTTCAGCGGCTGTTCACACTCACAGCCTTGCTGTTCAATTGGCAATCCAGTCAAACCTAGTCAGCTCTTCATTTTCCTGTCCACACAACCCAGCGTTCAGAAATCATTGGAATCTCTACTACAGAAATTTCCATTCATTCACTGTGAATCTGGAAATACTCTGAATCTGCATTCCAGGAAGGCTTTCGTTACACCACTGATGAATGTCCAAGTAATGCAATGCTGCTTCTTAGTGGTCTGTTCACACTCGAAACCGTGCTGTTCATTGGCTATCCACTCAATATCGGTCAGCTCTTCAATATCCTGTCCAGACTATCCAGATTCCTAAATGTTGGCAATCACCACTACAGAATGTTCCATTCAATCACGCGAATCTGGAATTCATCAGAGTCTCCACTCCTGGAAGGTTTTCGTGACACCACTGGTAAATGTCCAAGGAAGACAATGCTGGTTTTAAGCCGCCTGCTAACACACTCAGCCGTGCTGTTCAATTTGCTATCCACCCAACCCTATTCAGCTCTACATTTTCCTGTCCTCATAACCCAACCTTCAGAAATAATTGGTATCTCCTCCACAGAATGTTCCGTTCATTCACTGCGAATCTTAAATTCATCTGACTCTCAACTCCCGGCGGGTTATCGTTACACCACTTGTGAATGTCCAAGTAAGCCAATGCTGGTTTTCAGTGGCCTGTTCATACTAAGAGACGTGCTGTTCATTTGGCTATCCACTCCACCCTGTTCAGCTCTACATTTTCGTGTCCACAAAACCCAGCCTTCAGAAATCATTGGAATCACCACTAGAGAATGTTCCATTCATTCACTGCGAATCTGGAATTCATCTGAACCTCCACTCCTGGCAGGTTTTCGTTACGCCACTGGTGAATGTCCAAGTAACTCAATACTGGTTTTCAGAGGCATGTTCAACTCGCAGAAGTGCTGTTCAATGGGCTATCCACTCAATATTGGTCAGCTCTTCATTTTCCTCTCCACACAAACCAGCCTTCAGAAATCATTGGGCTCTCCACTACAGACTGTTCCATTCATTCACTGCGATTCTGCAATTCATCTGACTCTCCGCTCCAGGCAGGTTTTCATTACAGCACTGGTGAATGACCAAGTAATCCAATGCTGGTTTTCAGCCGCCTTTTCACACTCGCAGTGTGCTGTTCAATTGTCTATCCACTCAAACCTGGTCAGCCTTTCATTTTCTTTTCCACAATATCAGACTTCAGAAATCATTGGAATCGCCAGTACAGAATGTTCCATTCATTCACTGCCAATCTGGAATTCATCTGAATCTGCACTCCAGGTAGGCTTTCATTACACCACTTATGAATGTCCAAGTAACACAATGCTGGTTTTCAGCGGTCTGTTCACACTCTAAGCCCTGCTTTTTACTGGGTATCCACACAACTGTGGTCAGCTCTTCATTTTCATGTCCAAACAATCCAGACTTGAGAAATCATTGCAATCTCCAGTACAGAATGTTCCATTCATTCACTGCGAATCTGGAATTCAACTGAATCTCCACTACCTGCAGATTTATCTTACACCACTTGTGAATGTCCAAGTAAAACAATGCTGGTTTTCAGAGGCCTGTTCATGTTCGCAGTCGTGCTGTTCAATTGGCTATCCACTCAACCTGTTTTGCTCCTCATTTTCCTGTGCACACAACCCAGCCTTCAGAAATCATTGTAATCTCCACTACAGGATGTTCCATTCATTCACTGGGAATCTGGAATTCATCTGAATCTGCACTCCACGCAGGCTTTCGTTACACCACTGCTGAAAGTCGAAGTAATGCAATACTGGTTTTCAGTGGTCTGTTCACATTCGAAGCCGAGGCTTTTTACAGGCTATCCACTCAACACTGGTCAGCTCTTCATTTTCGTGTCCCCACAATCCAGATTTCAGAAATCATTGCAATCTCCACTACAGAATGTTCCATTCATTCACTGCGAGTCTGGAGTTTATCTGATTCTCCACTCCCGCCTGGTTAACATTACACCACTTGTGAATGTCCAAGTAAGCCAATGCTGGTTTTCAGAGGCCTGTTCATACTCGCAGCCGTGCTGTTTAATTGACAATTCACTCCACCCTGTTCAGCTCTTCATTGTCCCACCACACTACCAGCCTTCAGAAATCTTTGTTATCTCCACTACAGAATGTTCCATTCATTCACTGCGAATCTGGAATTCATCTGACTCTCAACTCCACGCAGGTTTTCATTACACCACTGTTGAATGTCCAAGTAACCCAATGCTGGTTTTCAGCGGCCTGTTCATATTCGCAGCCCTGCTGTTTACTTGGCTATCGATTCAAGCCTGGTCAGCTCTTCATTTTCCTGTCCACACAACACAGGCTTCAGAAATCATTGGAATCTCCTCTACAGAATGTTCCATTCATTCACTGCGAATGTGGAATTCAACTGACTCTCCACTCCATGCAGGTTTTCCTTACACCACTGATGAATGTCCAAGTAACCCAATGCTGGTTTTCAGCTGCATGTTCACACTCGCAGCCATGCTATACAATTGGCTTTCCACTAAATCCTGATTAGTTCTTGATTTTCCTTCCACACGACCCAGCCTTCAGAAATCGTTGGAATCTCCACTAGAGAATGTTCCATTCATTCACTGCGAATCTGGAATTCCTCTGAACCTCCACTCCCGGCAGGTTTTCGTTACACCACTGTTGAATGTCCAAGTAACCCAATGTTTTAAGTGTTTTCTTCACAAGCGCAGTGGTGCTGTTCAATTGGCTATCCACTCAACCCTGGCCAGCTCTACATTTTCCTGTCCACACCACAGAGACTGGAGAAATCATTGTTATCTCCACTACAGAATGTTCCATTCATTCACAGCGAATCTGGAATTCATCTGAATCTCCACTCCCGGCAGGTTTTCGTGACACCACTGGTAAATATCCAAGTAAGCCAATGCTGGTTTTAAGTGGCCTGCTCATACTCTCAGCCGTGCTGTTCAATTTGCTATCCACTCAACCCTCTTCAGCTCCATTTTCCTGTCCACATAACCCAAACTTCAGAAACAATTGGTATCTCCTCCACAGAATGTTCCATTCATTGACGGCAAATCTGAAATTCATCTAATTCTCAACTCCCGTCAGGTTTTCGTTACACCACTTGTGAATGTCCAATTAAGCCAAAGCTGGTTTTCAGTGGCCTGTTCTTACTACGAGACGTGCTGTTCATTTGGCTATCCATTCCACCCTGTTCAGCTCTACATTTTCGTGTCCACAAAACCCAGCCTTCAGAAATCATTGGAATCACCACTAGAGAATGTTCCATTCATTCACTGCGAATCTGGAATTCATCTGAATCTCCACTCCCGGCAGGTTTTCATTGCACCACTGCTGAATGTTCAAGTAACGCAATGATGGTTTTCAGCGGTCTATTCACACTCGAACCCGTGCTGTTCACGGTCTAGCGACTCAACACTGGTGAGTTCTTCTTTTTCCAGTTCAGACAATACAAACCTCAGAAACCATTGCAATCTACACTACAGAATGTTTCATTCATTCAGGCGAATCTTGAATTCATCTTGTTCTCCACTCCCAGCAGGTTTTCGTTTCACCACTGGTGAATGTCCAAGCAACCCAAGGCTGGTTTCAGCTGCGTGTTAACACTCGCAGCCGTGCTGTTCAATTGGCTATCCAGTGAACGCTGGTTAGCTCTTGATTTTCCTTCCACACACCGAGCCTTCAGAAATCATTCTTATCTCCACTTCAGAGTGTTCCATTCGTTCCCTGCGAATCTGGAATTCCTCTGACTCTCCACACCAGGCAGATTTTCCTAACAACACTGGTGAATGACCAGGTAATCCAATGCTGGTTTTCAGCGGCTGTTCACACTCACAGCCTTGCTGTTCAATTGGCAATCCAGTCAAACCTAGTCAGCTCTTCATTTTCCTGTCCACACAACCCAGCGTTCAGAAATCATTGGAATCTCTACTACAGAAATTTCCATTCATTCACTGTGAATCTGGAAATACTCTGAATCTGCATTCCAGGAAGGCTTTCGTTACACCACTGATGAATGTCCAAGTAATGCAATGCTGCTTCTTAGTGGTCTGTTCACACTCGAAACCGTGCTGTTCATTGGCTATCCACTCAATATCGGTCAGCTCTTCAATATCCTGTCCAGACTATCCAGATTCCTAAATGTTGGCAATCACCACTACAGAATGTTCCATTCAATCACGCGAATCTGGAATTCATCAGAGTCTCCACTCCTGGAAGGTTTTCGTGACACCACTGGTAAATGTCCAAGGAAGACAATGCTGGTTTTAAGCCGCCTGCTAACACACTCAGCCGTGCTGTTCAATTTGCTATCCACCCAACCCTATTCAGCTCTACATTTTCCTGTCCTCATAACCCAACCTTCAGAAATAATTGGTATCTCCTCCACAGAATGTTCCGTTCATTCACTGCGAATCTTAAATTCATCTGACTCTCAACTCCCGGCGGGTTATCGTTACACCACTTGTGAATGTCCAAGTAAGCCAATGCTGGTTTTCAGTGGCCTGTTCATACTAAGAGACGTGCTGTTCATTTGGCTATCCACTCCACCCTGTTCAGCTCTACATTTTCGTGTCCACAAAACCCAGCCTTCAGAAATCATTGGAATCACCACTAGAGAATGTTCCATTCATTCACTGCGAATCTGGAATTCATCTGAACCTCCACTCCTGGCAGGTTTTCGTTACGCCACTGGTGAATGTCCAAGTAACTCAATACTGGTTTTCAGAGGCATGTTCAACTCGCAGAAGTGCTGTTCAATGGGCTATCCACTCAATATTGGTCAGCTCTTCATTTTCCTCTCCACACAAACCAGCCTTCAGAAATCATTGGGCTCTCCACTACAGACTGTTCCATTCATTCACTGCGATTCTGCAATTCATCTGACTCTCCGCTCCAGGCAGGTTTTCATTACAGCACTGGTGAATGACCAAGTAATCCAATGCTGGTTTTCAGCCGCCTTTTCACACTCGCAGTGTGCTGTTCAATTGTCTATCCACTCAAACCTGGTCAGCCTTTCATTTTCTTTTCCACAATATCAGACTTCAGAAATCATTGGAATCGCCAGTACAGAATGTTCCATTCATTCACTGCCAATCTGGAATTCATCTGAATCTGCACTCCAGGTAGGCTTTCATTACACCACTTATGAATGTCCAAGTAACACAATGCTGGTTTTCAGCGGTCTGTTCACACTCTAAGCCCTGCTTTTTACTGGGTATCCACACAACTGTGGTCAGCTCTTCATTTTCATGTCCAAACAATCCAGACTTGAGAAATCATTGCAATCTCCAGTACAGAATGTTCCATTCATTCACTGCGAATCTGGAATTCAACTGAATCTCCACTACCTGCAGATTTATCTTACACCACTTGTGAATGTCCAAGTAAAACAATGCTGGTTTTCAGAGGCCTGTTCATGTTCGCAGTCGTGCTGTTCAATTGGCTATCCACTCAACCTGTTTTGCTCCTCATTTTCCTGTGCACACAACCCAGCCTTCAGAAATCATTGTAATCTCCACTACAGGATGTTCCATTCATTCACTGGGAATCTGGAATTCATCTGAATCTGCACTCCACGCAGGCTTTCGTTACACCACTGCTGAAAGTCGAAGTAATGCAATACTGGTTTTCAGTGGTCTGTTCACATTCGAAGCCGAGGCTTTTTACAGGCTATCCACTCAACACTGGTCAGCTCTTCATTTTCGTGTCCCCACAATCCAGATTTCAGAAATCATTGCAATCTCCACTACAGAATGTTCCATTCATTCACTGCGAGTCTGGAGTTTATCTGATTCTCCACTCCCGCCTGGTTAACATTACACCACTTGTGAATGTCCAAGTAAGCCAATGCTGGTTTTCAGAGGCCTGTTCATACTCGCAGCCGTGCTGTTTAATTGACAATTCACTCCACCCTGTTCAGCTCTTCATTGTCCCACCACACTACCAGCCTTCAGAAATCTTTGTTATCTCCACTACAGAATGTTCCATTCATTCACTGCGAATCTGGAATTCATCTGACTCTCAACTCCACGCAGGTTTTCATTACACCACTGTTGAATGTCCAAGTAACCCAATGCTGGTTTTCAGCGGCCTGTTCATATTCGCAGCCCTGCTGTTTACTTGGCTATCGATTCAAGCCTGGTCAGCTCTTCATTTTCCTGTCCACACAACACAGGCTTCAGAAATCATTGGAATCTCCTCTACAGAATGTTCCATTCATTCACTGCGAATGTGGAATTCAACTGACTCTCCACTCCATGCAGGTTTTCCTTACACCACTGATGAATGTCCAAGTAACCCAATGCTGGTTTTCAGCTGCATGTTCACACTCGCAGCCATGCTATACAATTGGCTTTCCACTAAATCCTGATTAGTTCTTGATTTTCCTTCCACACGACCCAGCCTTCAGAAATCGTTGGAATCTCCACTAGAGAATGTTCCATTCATTCACTGCGAATCTGGAATTCCTCTGAACCTCCACTCCCGGCAGGTTTTCGTTACACCACTGTTGAATGTCCAAGTAACCCAATGTTTTAAGTGTTTTCTTCACAAGCGCAGTGGTGCTGTTCAATTGGCTATCCACTCAACCCTGGCCAGCTCTACATTTTCCTGTCCACACCACAGAGACTGGAGAAATCATTGTTATCTCCACTACAGAATGTTCCATTCATTCACAGCGAATCTGGAATTCATCTGAATCTCCACTCCCGGCAGGTTTTCGTGACACCACTGGTAAATATCCAAGTAAGCCAATGCTGGTTTTAAGTGGCCTGCTCATACTCTCAGCCGTGCTGTTCAATTTGCTATCCACTCAACCCTCTTCAGCTCCATTTTCCTGTCCACATAACCCAAACTTCAGAAACAATTGGTATCTCCTCCACAGAATGTTCCATTCATTGACGGCAAATCTGAAATTCATCTAATTCTCAACTCCCGTCAGGTTTTCGTTACACCACTTGTGAATGTCCAATTAAGCCAAAGCTGGTTTTCAGTGGCCTGTTCTTACTACGAGACGTGCTGTTCATTTGGCTATCCATTCCACCCTGTTCAGCTCTACATTTTCGTGTCCACAAAACCCAGCCTTCAGAAATCATTGGAATCACCACTAGAGAATGTTCCATTCATTCACTGCGAATCTGGAATTCATCTGAATCTCCACTCCCGGCAGGTTTTCATTGCACCACTGCTGAATGTTCAAGTAACGCAATGATGGTTTTCAGCGGTCTATTCACACTCGAACCCGTGCTGTTCACGGTCTAGCGACTCAACACTGGTGAGTTCTTCTTTTTCCAGTTCAGACAATACAAACCTCAGAAACCATTGCAATCTACACTACAGAATGTTTCATTCATTCAGGCGAATCTTGAATTCATCTTGTTCTCCACTCCCAGCAGGTTTTCGTTTCACCACTGGTGAATGTCCAAGCAACCCAAGGCTGGTTTCAGCTGCGTGTTAACACTCGCAGCCGTGCTG
This sequence comes from Sorex fumeus, assembly GCF_029834395.1. Classification (NCBI taxonomy): domain Eukaryota; kingdom Metazoa; phylum Chordata; class Mammalia; order Eulipotyphla; family Soricidae; genus Sorex; species Sorex fumeus. The sequence goes on from NW_026606204.1 coordinate 741,312, forward strand.
TTCAATTGGCTATCCAGTGAACGCTGGTTAGCTCTTGATTTTCCTTCCACACACCGAGCCTTCAGAAATCATTCTTATCTCCACTTCAGAGTGTTCCATTCGTTCCCTGCGAATCTGGAATTCCTCTGACTCTCCACACCAGGCAGATTTTCCTAACAACACTGGTGAATGACCAGGTAATCCAATGCTGGTTTTCAGCGGCTGTTCACACTCACAGCCTTGCTGTTCAATTGGCAATCCAGTCAAACCTAGTCAGCTCTTCATTTTCCTGTCCACACAACCCAGCGTTCAGAAATCATTGGAATCTCTACTACAGAAATTTCCATTCATTCACTCTGAATCTGGAAATACTCTGAATCTGCATTCCAGGAAGGCTTTCGTTACACCACTGATGAATGTCCAAGTAATGCAATGCTGCTTCTTAGTGGTCTGTTCACACTCGAAACCGTGCTGTTCATTGGCTATCCACTCAATATCGGTCAGCTCTTCAATATCCTGTCCAGACTATCCAGATTCCTAAATGTTGGCAATCACCACTACAGAATGTTCCATTCAATCACGCGAATCTGGAATTCATCAGAGTCTCCACTCCTGGAAGGTTTTCGTGACACCACTGGTAAATGTCCAAGGAAGACAATGCTGGTTTTAAGCCGCCTGCTAACACACTCAGCCGTGCTGTTCAATTTGCTATCCACCCAACCCTATTCAGCTCTACATTTTCCTGTCCTCATAACCCAACCTTCAGAAATAATTGGTATCTCCTCCACAGAATGTTCCGTTCATTCACTGCGAATCTTAAATTCATCTGACTCTCAACTCCCGGCGGGTTATCGTTACACCACTTGTGAATGTCCAAGTAAGCCAATGCTGGTTTTCAGTGGCCTGTTCATACTAAGAGACGTGCTGTTCATTTGGCTATCCACTCCACCCTGTTCAGCTCTACATTTTCGTGTCCACAAAACCCAGCCTTCAGAAATCATTGGAATCACCACTAGAGAATGTTCCATTCATTCACTGCGAATCTGGAATTCCTCTGAACCTCCACTCCTGGCAGGTTTTCGTTACGCCACTGGTGAATGTCCAAGTAACTCAATACTGGTTTTCAGAGGCATGTTCAACTCGCAGAAGTGCTGTTCAATGGGCTATCCACTCAATATTGGTCAGCTCTTCATTTTCCTCTCCACACAAACCAGCCTTCAGAAATCATTGGGCTCTCCACTACAGACTGTTCCATTCATTCACTGCGATTCTGCAATTCATCTGACTCTCCGCTCCAGGCAGGTTTTCATTACAGCACTGGTGAATGACCAAGTAATCCAATGCTGGTTTTCAGCCGCCTTTTCACACTCGCAGTGTGCTGTTCAATTGTCTATCCACTCAAACCTGGTCAGCCTTTCATTTTCTTTTCCACAATATCAGACTTCAGAAATCATTGGAATCGCCAGTACAGAATGTTCCATTCATTCACTGCCAATCTGGAATTCATCTGAATCTGCACTCCAGGTAGGCTTTCATTACACCACTTATGAATGTCCAAGTAACACAATGCTGGTTTTCAGCGGTCTGTTCACACTCTAAGCCCTGCTTTTTACTGGGTATCCACACAACTGTGGTCAGCTCTTCATTTTCATGTCCAAACAATCCAGACTTGAGAAATCATTGCAATCTCCAGTACAGAATGTTCCATTCATTCACTGCGAATCTGGAATTCAACTGAATCTCCACTACCTGCAGATTTATCTTACACCACTTGTGAATGTCCAAGTAAAACAATGCTGGTTTTCAGAGGCCTGTTCATGTTCGCAGTCGTGCTGTTCAATTGGCTATCCACTCAACCTGTTTTGCTCCTCATTTTCCTGTGCACACAACCCAGCCTTCAGAAATCATTGTAATCTCCACTACAGGATGTTCCATTCATTCACTGGGAATCTGGAATTCATCTGAATCTGCACTCCACGCAGGCTTTCGTTACACCACTGCTGAAAGTCGAAGTAATGCAATACTGGTTTTCAGTGGTCTGTTCACATTCGAAGCCGAGGCTTTTTACAGGCTATCCACTCAACACTGGTCAGCTCTTCATTTTCGTGTCCCCACAATCCAGATTTCAGAAATCATTGCAATCTCCACTACAGAATGTTCCATTCATTCACTGCGAGTCTGGAGTTTATCTGATTCTCCACTCCCGCCTGGTTAACATTACACCACTTGTGAATGTCCAAGTAAGCCAATGCTGGTTTTCAGAGGCCTGTTCATACTCGCAGCCGTGCTGTTTAATTGACAATTCACTCCACCCTGTTCAGCTCTTCATTGTCCCACCACACTACCAGCCTTCAGAAATCTTTGTTATCTCCACTACAGAATGTTCCATTCATTCACTGCGAATCTGGAATTCATCTGACTCTCAACTCCACGCAGGTTTTCATTACACCACTGTTGAATGTCCAAGTAACCCAATGCTGGTTTTCAGCGGCCTGTTCATATTCGCAGCCCTGCTGTTTACTTGGCTATCGATTCAAGCCTGGTCAGCTCTTCATTTTCCTGTCCACACAACACAGGCTTCAGAAATCATTGGAATCTCCTCTACAGAATGTTCCATTCATTCACTGCGAATGTGGAATTCAACTGACTCTCCACTCCATGCAGGTTTTCCTTACACCACTGATGAATGTCCAAGTAACCCAATGCTGGTTTTCAGCTGCATGTTCACACTCGCAGCCATGCTATACAATTGGCTTTCCACTAAATCCTGATTAGTTCTTGATTTTCCTTCCACACGACCCAGCCTTCAGAAATCGTTGGAATCTCCACTAGAGAATGTTCCATTCATTCACTGCGAATCTGGAATTCCTCTGAACCTCCACTCCCGGCAGGTTTTCGTTACACCACTGTTGAATGTCCAAGTAACCCAATGTTTTAAGTGTTTTCTTCACAAGCGCAGTGGTGCTGTTCAATTGGCTATCCACTCAACCCTGGCCAGCTCTACATTTTCCTGTCCACACCACAGAGACTGGAGAAATCATTGTTATCTCCACTACAGAATGTTCCATTCATTCACAGCGAATCTGGAATTCATCTGAATCTCCACTCCCGGCAGGTTTTCGTGACACCACTGGTAAATATCCAAGTAAGCCAATGCTGGTTTTAAGTGGCCTGCTCATACTCTCAGCCGTGCTGTTCAATTTGCTATCCACTCAACCCTCTTCAGCTCCATTTTCCTGTCCACATAACCCAAACTTCAGAAACAATTGGTATCTCCTCCACAGAATGTTCCATTCATTGACGGCAAATCTGAAATTCATCTAATTCTCAACTCCCGTCAGGTTTTCGTTACACCACTTGTGAATGTCCAATTAAGCCAAAGCTGGTTTTCAGTGGCCTGTTCTTACTACGAGACGTGCTGTTCATTTGGCTATCCATTCCACCCTGTTCAGCTCTACATTTTCGTGTCCACAAAACCCAGCCTTCAGAAATCATTGGAATCACCACTAGAGAATGTTCCATTCATTCACTGCGAATCTGGAATTCATCTGAATCTCCACTCCCGGCAGGTTTTCATTGCACCACTGCTGAATGTTCAAGTAACGCAATGATGGTTTTCAGCGGTCTATTCACACTCGAACCCGTGCTGTTCACGGTCTAGCGACTCAATACTGGTGAGTTCTTCTTTTTCCAGTTCAGACAATACAAACCTCAGAAACCATTGCAATCTACACTACAGAATGTTTCATTCATTCAGGCGAATCTTGAATTCATCTTGTTCTCCACTCCCAGCAGGTTTTCGTTTCACCACTGGTGAATGTCCAAGCAACCCAAGGCTGGTTTCAGCTGCGTGTTAACACTCGCAGCCGTGCTGTTCAATTGGCTATCCAGTGAACGCTGGTTAGCTCTTGATTTTCCTTCCACACACCGAGCCTTCAGAAATCATTCTTATCTCCACTTCAGAATGTTCCATTCGTTCCCTGCGAATCTGGAATTCCTCTGACTCTCCACACCAGGCAGATTTTCCTAACAACACTGGTGAATGACCAGGTAATCCAATGCTGGTTTTCAGCGGCTGTTCACACTCACAGCCTTGCTGTTCAATTGGCAATCCAGTCAAACCTAGTCAGCTCTTCATTTTCCTGTCCACACAACCCAGCGTTCAGAAATCATAGGAATCTCTACTACAGAAATTTCCATTCATTCACTGTGAATCTGGAAATACTCTGAATCTGCATTCCAGGAAGGCTTTCGTTACACCACTGATGAATGTCCAAGTAATGCAATGCTGCTTCTTAGTGGTCTGTTCACACTCGAAACCGTGCTGTTCATTGGCTATCCACTCAATATCGGTCAGCTCTTCAATATCCTGTCCAGACTATCCAGATTCCTAAATGTTGGCAATCACCACTACAGAATGTTCCATTCAATCACGCGAATCTGGAATTCATCAGAGTCTCCACTCCTGGAAGGTTTTCGTGACACCACTGGTAAATGTCCAAGGAAGACAATGCTGGTTTTAAGCCGCCTGCTAACACACTCAGCCGTGCTGTTCAATTTGCTATCCACCCAACCCTATTCAGCTCTACATTTTCCTGTCCTCATAACCCAACCTTCAGAAATAATTGGTATCTCCTCCACAGAATGTTCCGTTCATTCACTGCGAATCTTAAATTCATCTGACTCTCAACTCCCGGCGGGTTATCGTTACACCACTTGTGAATGTCCAAGTAAGCCAATGCTGGTTTTCAGTGGCCTGTTCATACTAAGAGACGTGCTGTTCATTTGGCTATCCACTCCACCCTGTTCAGCTCTACATTTTCGTGTCCACAAAACCCAGCCTTCAGAAATCATTGGAATCACCACTAGAGAATGTTCCATTCATTCACTGCGAATCTGGAATTCCTCTGAACCTCCACTCCTGGCAGGTTTTCGTTACGCCACTGGTGAATGTCCAAGTAACTCAATACTGGTTTTCAGAGGCATGTTCAACTCGCAGAAGTGCTGTTCAATGGGCTATCCACTCAATATTGGTCAGCTCTTCATTTTCCTCTCCACACAAACCAGCCTTCAGAAATCATTGGGCTCTCCACTACAGACTGTTCCATTCATTCACTGCGATTCTGCAATTCATCTGACTCTCCGCTCCAGGCAGGTTTTCATTACAGCACTGGTGAATGACCAAGTAATCCAATGCTGGTTTTCAGCCGCCTTTTCACACTCGCAGTGTGCTGTTCAATTGTCTATCCACTCAAACCTGGTCAGCCTTTCATTTTCTTTTCCACAATATCAGACTTCAGAAATCATTGGAATCGCCAGTACAGAATGTTCCATTCATTCACTGCCAATCTGGAATTCATCTGAATCTGCACTCCAGGTAGGCTTTCATTACACCACTTATGAATGTCCAAGTAACACAATGCTGGTTTTCAGCGGTCTGTTCACACTCTAAGCCCTGCTTTTTACTGGGTATCCACACAACTGTGGTCAGCTCTTCATTTTCATGTCCAAACAATCCAGACTTGAGAAATCATTGCAATCTCCAGTACAGAATGTTCCATTCATTCACTGCGAATCTGGAATTCAACTGAATCTCCACTACCTGCAGATTTATCTTACACCACTTGTGAATGTCCAAGTAAAACAATGCTGGTTTTCAGAGGCCTGTTCATGTTCGCAGTCGTGCTGTTCAATTGGCTATCCACTCAACCTGTTTTGCTCCTCATTTTCCTGTGCACACAACCCAGCCTTCAGAAATCATTGTAATCTCCACTACAGGATGTTCCATTCATTCACTGGGAATCTGGAATTCATCTGAATCTGCACTCCACGCAGGCTTTCGTTACACCACTGCTGAAAGTCGAAGTAATGCAATACTGGTTTTCAGTGGTCTGTTCACATTCGAAGCCGAGGCTTTTTACAGGCTATCCACTCAACACTGGTCAGCTCTTCATTTTCGTGTCCCCACAATCCAGATTTCAGAAATCATTGCAATCTCCACTACAGAATATTCCATTCATTCACTGCGAGTCTGGAGTTTATCTGATTCTCCACTCCCGCCTGGTTAACATTACACCACTTGTGAATGTCCAAGTAAGCCAATGCTGGTTTTCAGAGGCCTGTTCATACTCGCAGCCGTGCTGTTTAATTGACAATTCACTCCACCCTGTTCAGCTCTTCATTGTCCCACCACACTACCAGCCTTCAGAAATCTTTGTTATCTCCACTACAGAATGTTCCATTCATTCACTGCGAATCTGGAATTCATCTGACTCTCAACTCCACGCAGGTTTTCATTACACCACTGTTGAATGTCCAAGTAACCCAATGCTGGTTTTCAGCGGCCTGTTCATATTCGCAGCCCTGCTGTTTACTTGGCTATCGATTCAAGCCTGGTCAGCTCTTCATTTTCCTGTCCACACAACACAGGCTTCAGAAATCATTGGAATCTCCTCTACAGAATGTTCCATTCATTCACTGCGAATGTGGAATTCAACTGACTCTCCACTCCATGCAGGTTTTCCTTACACCACTGATGAATGTCCAAGTAACCCAATGCTGGTTTTCAGCTGCATGTTCACACTCGCAGCCATGCTATACAATTGGCTTTCCACTAAATCCTGATTAGTTCTTGATTTTCCTTCCACACGACCCAGCCTTCAGAAATCGTTGGAATCTCCACTAGAGAATGTTCCATTCATTCACTGCGAATCTGGAATTCCTCTGAACCTCCACTCCCGGCAGGTTTTCGTTACACCACTGTTGAATGTCCAAGTAACCCCATGTTTTAAGTGTTTTCTTCACAATCGCAGTGGTGCTGTTCAATTGGCTATCCACTCAACCCTGGCCAGCTCTACATTTTCCTGTCCACACCACAGAGACTGGAGAAATCATTGTTATCTCCACTACAGAATGTTCCATTCATTCACAGCGAATCTGGAATTCATCTGAATCTCCACTCCCGGCAGGTTTTCGTGACACCACTGGTAAATATCCAAGTAAGCCAATGCTGGTTTTAAGTGGCCTGCTCATACTCTCAGCCGTGCTGTTCAATTTGCTATCCACTCAACCCTCTTCAGCTCCATTTTCCTGTCCACATAACCCAAACTTCAGAAACAATTGGTATCTCCTCCACAGAATGTTCCATTCATTGACGGCAAATCTGAAATTCATCTAATTCTCAACTCCCGTCAGGTTTTCGTTACACCACTTGTGAATGTCCAATTAAGCCAAAGCTGGTTTTCAGTGGCCTGTTCTTACTACGAGACGTGCTGTTCATTTGGCTATCCATTCCACCCTGTTCAGCTCTACATTTTCGTGTCCACAAAACCCAGCCTTCAGAAATCATTGGAATCACCACTAGAGAATGTTCCATTCATTCACTGCGAATCTGGAATTCCTCTGAACCTCCACTCCTGGCAGGTTTTCGTTACGCCACTGGTGAATGTCCAAGTAACGCAATGATGGTTTTCAGCGGTCTATTCACACTCGAACCCGTGCTGTTCACGGTCTAGCGACTCAATACTGGTGAGTTCTTCTTTTTCCAGTTCAGACAATACAAACCTCAGAAACCATTGCAATCTACACTACAGAATGTTTCATTCATTCAGGCGAATCTTGAATTCATCTTGTTCTCCACTCCCAGCAGGTTTTCGTTTCACCACTGGTGAATGTCCAAGCAACCCAAGGCTGGTTTCAGCTGCGTGTTAACACTCGCAGCCGTGCTGTTCAATTGGCTATCCAGTGAACGCTGGTTAGCTCTTGATTTTCCTTCCACACACCGAGCCTTCAGAAATCATTCTTATCTCCACTTCAGAGTGTTCCATTCGTTCCCTGCGAATCTGGAATTCCTCTGACTCTCCACACCAGGCAGATTTTCCTAACAACACTGGTGAATGACCAGGTAATCCAATGCTGGTTTTCAGCGGCTGTTCACACTCACAGCCTTGCTGTTCAATTGGCAATCCAGTCAAACCTAGTCAGCTCTTCATTTTCCTGTCCACACAACCCAGCGTTCAGAAATCATTGGAATCTCTACTACAGAAATTTCCATTCATTCACTGTGAATCTGGAAATACTCTGAATCTGCATTCCAGGAAGGCTTTCGTTACACCACTGATGAATGTCCAAGTAATGCAATGCTGCTTCTTAGTGGTCTGTTCACACTCGAAACCGTGCTGTTCATTGGCTATCCACTCAATATCGGTCAGCTCTTCAATATCCTGTCCAGACTATCCAGATTCCTAAATGTTGGCAATCACCACTACAGAATGTTCCATTCAATCACGCGAATCTGGAATTCATCAGAGTCTCCACTCCTGGAAGGTTTTCGTGACACCACTGGTAAATGTCCAAGGAAGACAATGCTGGTTTTAAGCCGCCTGCTAACACACTCAGCCGTGCTGTTCAATTTGCTATCCACCCAACCCTATTCAGCTCTACATTTTCCTGTCCTCATAACCCAACCTTCAGAAATAATTGGTATCTCCTCCACAGAATGTTCCGTTCATTCACTGCGAATCTTAAATTCATCTGACTCTCAACTCCCGGCGGGTTATCGTTACACCACTTGTGAATGTCCAAGTAAGCCAATGCTGGTTTTCAGTGGCCTGTTCATACTAAGAGACGTGCTGTTCATTTGGCTATCCACTCCACCCTGTTCAGCTCTACATTTTCGTGTCCACAAAACCCAGCCTTCAGAAATCATTGGAATCACCACTAGAGAATGTTCCATTCATTCACTGCGAATCTGGAATTCCTCTGAACCTCCACTCCTGGCAGGTTTTCGTTACGCCACTGGTGAATGTCCAAGTAACTCAATACTGGTTTTCAGAGGCATGTTCAACTCGCAGAAGTGCTGTTCAATGGGCTATCCACTCAATATTGGTCAGCTCTTCATTTTCCTCTCCACACAAACCAGCCTTCAGAAATCATTGGGCTCTCCACTACAGACTGTTCCATTCATTCACTGCGATTCTGCAATTCATCTGACTCTCCGCTCCAGGCAGGTTTTCATTACAGCACTGGTGAATGACCAAGTAATCCAATGCTGGTTTTCAGCCGCCTTTTCACACTCGCAGTGTGCTGTTCAATTGTCTATCCACTCAAACCTGGTCAGCCTTTCATTTTCTTTTCCACAATATCAGACTTCAGAAATCATTGGAATCGCCAGTACAGAATGTTCCATTCATTCACTGCCAATCTGGAATTCATCTGAATCTGCACTCCAGGTAGGCTTTCATTACACCACTTATGAATGTCCAAGTAACACAATGCTGGTTTTCAGCGGTCTGTTCACACTCTAAGCCCTGCTTTTTACTGGGTATCCACACAACTGTGGTCAGCTCTTCATTTTCATGTCCAAACAATCCAGACTTGAGAAATCATGGCAATCTCCAGTACAGAATGTTCCATTCATTCACTGCGAATCTGGAATTCAACTGAATCTCCACTACCTGCAGATTTATCTTACACCACTTGTGAATGTCCAAGTAAAACAATGCTGGTTTTCAGAGGCCTGTTCATGTTCGCAGTCGTGCTGTTCAATTGGCTATCCACTCAACCTGTTTTGCTCCTCATTTTCCTGTGCACACAACCCAGCCTTCAGAAATCATTGTAATCTCCACTACAGGATGTTCCATTCATTCACTGGGAATCTGGAATTCATCTGAATCTGCACTCCACGCAGGCTTTCGTTACACCACTGCTGAAAGTCGAAGTAATGCAATACTGGTTTTCAGTGGTCTGTTCACATTCGAAGCCGAGGCTTTTTACAGGCTATCCACTCAACACTGGTCAGCTCTTCATTTTCGTGTCCCCACAATCCAGATTTCAGAAATCATTGCAATCTCCACTACAGAATGTTCCATTCATTCACTGCGAGTCTGGAGTTTATCTGATTCTCCACTCCCGCCTGGTTAACATTACACCACTTGTGAATGTCCAAGTAAGCCAATGCTGGTTTTCAGAGGCCTGTTCATACTCGCAGCCGTGCTGTTTAATTGACAATTCACTCCACCCTGTTCAGCTCTTCATTGTCCCACCACACTACCAGCCTTCAGAAATCTTTGTTATCTCCACTACAGAATGTTCCATTCATTCACTGCGAATCTGGAATTCATCTGACTCTCAACTCCACGCAGGTTTTCATTACACCACTGTTGAATGTCCAAGTAACCCAATGCTGGTTTTCAGCGGCCTGTTCATATTCGCAGCCCTGCTGTTTACTTGGCTATCGATTCAAGCCTGGTCAGCTCTTCATTTTCCTGTCCACACAACACAGGCTTCAGAAATCATTGGAATCTCCTCTACAGAATGTTCCATTCATTCACTGCGAATGTGGAATTCAACTGACTCTCCACTCCATGCAGGTTTTCCTTACACCACTGATGAATGTCCAAGTAACCCAATGCTGGTTTTCAGCTGCATGTTCACACTCGCAGCCATGCTATACAATTGGCTTTCCACTAAATCCTGATTAGTTCTTGATTTTCCTTCCACACGACCCAGCCTTCAGAAATCGTTGGAATCTCCACTAGAGAATGTTCCATTCATTCACTGCGAATCTGGAATTCCTCTGAACCTCCACTCCCGGCAGGTTTTCGTTACACCACTGTTGAATGTCCAAGTAACCCAATGTTTTAAGTGTTTTCTTCACAAGCGCAGTGGTGCTGTTCAATTGGCTATCCACTCAACCCTGGCCAGCTCTACATTTTCCTGTCCACACCACAGAGACTGGAGAAATCATTGTTATCTCCACTACAGAATGTTCCATTCATTCACAGCGAATCTGGAATTCATCTGAATCTCCACTCCCGGCAGGTTTTCGTGACACCACTGGTAAATATCCAAGTAAGCCAATGCTGGTTTTAAGTGGCCTGCTCATACTCTCAGCCGTGCTGTTCAATTTGCTATCCACTCAACCCTCTTCAGCTCCATTTTCCTGTCCACATAACCCAAACTTCAGAAACAATTGGTATCTCCTCCACAGAATGTTCCATTCATTGACGGCAAATCTGAAATTCATCTAATTCTCAACTCCCGTCAGGTTTTCGTTACACCACTTGTGAATGTCCAATTAAGCCAAAGCTGGTTTTCAGTGGCCTGTTCTTACTACGAGACGTGCTGTTCATTTGGCTATCCATTCCACCCTGTTCAGCTCTACATTTTCGTGTCCACAAAACCCAGCCTTCAGAAATCATTGGAATCACCACTAGAGAATGTTCCATTCATTCACTGCGAATCTGGAATTCATCTGAATCTCCACTCCCGGCAGGTTTTCATTGCACCACTGCTGAATGTTCAAGTAACGCAATGATGGTTTTCAGCGGTCTATTCACACTCGAACCCGTGCTGTTCACGGTCTAGCGACTCAACACTGGTGAGTTCTTCTTTTTCCAGTTCAGACAATACAAACCTCAGAAACCATTGCAATCTACACTACAGAATGTTTCATTCATTCAGGCGAATCTTGAATTCATCTTGTTCTCCACTCCCAGCAGGTTTTCGTTTCACCACTGGTGAATGTCCAAGCAACCCAAGGCTGGTTTCAGCTGCGTGTTAACACTCGCAGCCGTGCTGTTCAATTGGCTATCCAGTGAACGCTGGTTAGCTCTTGATTTTCCTTCCACACACCGAGCCTTCAGAAATCATTCTTATCTCCACTTCAGAATGTTCCATTCGTTCCCTGCGAATCTGGAATTCCTCTGACTCTCCACACCAGGCAGATTTTCCTAACAACACTGGTGAATGACCAGGTAATCCAATGCTGGTTTTCAGCGGCTGTTCACACTCACAGCCTTGCTGTTCAATTGGCAATCCAGTCAAACCTAGTCAGCTCTTCATTTTCCTGTCCACACAACCCAGCGTTCAGAAATCATTGGAATCTCTACTACAGAAATTTCCATTCATTCACTGTGAATCTGGAAATACTCTGAATCTGCATTCCAGGAAGGCTTTCGTTACACCACTGATGAATGTCCAAGTAATGCAATGCTGCTTCTTAGTGGTCTGTTCACACTCGAAACCGTGCTGTTCATTGGCTATCCACTCAATATCGGTCAGCTCTTCAATATCCTGTCCAGACTATCCAGATTCCTAAATGTTGGCAATCACCACTACAGAATGTTCCATTCAATCACGCGAATCTGGAATTCATCAGAGTCTCCACTCCTGGAAGGTTTTCGTGACACCACTGGTAAATGTCCAAGGAAGACAATGCTGGTTTTAAGCCGCCTGCTAACACACTCAGCCGTGCTGTTCAATTTGCTATCCACCCAACCCTATTCAGCTCTACATTTTCCTGTCCTCATAACCCAACCTTCAGAAATAATTGGTATCTCCTCCACAGAATGTTCCGTTCATTCACTGCGAATCTTAAATTCATCTGACTCTCAACTCCCGGCGGGTTATCGTTACACCACTTGTGAATGTCCAAGTAAGCCAATGCTGGTTTTCAGTGGCCTGTTCATACTAAGAGACGTGCTGTTCATTTGGCTATACACTCCACCCTGTTCAGCTCTACATTTTCGTGTCCACAAAACCCAGCCTTCAGAAATCATTGGAATCACCACTAGAGAATGTTCCATTCATTCACTGCGAATCTGGAATTCATCTGAACCTCCACTCCTGGCAGGTTTTCGTTACGCCACTGGTGAATGTCCAAGTAACTCAATACTGGTTTTCAGAGGCATGTTCAACTCGCAGAAGTGCTGTTCAATGGGCTATCCACTCAATATTGGTCAGCTCTTCATTTTCCTCTCCACACAAACCAGCCTTCAGAAATCATTGGGCTCTCCACTACAGACTGTTCCATTCATTCACTGCGATTCTGCAATTCATCTGACTCTCCGCTCCAGGCAGGTTTTCATTACACCACTGTTGAATGTCCAAGTAACCCAATGCTGGTTTTCAGCGGCCTGTTCATATTCGCAGCCCTGCTGTTTACTTGGCTATCGATTCAAGCCTGGTCAGCTCTTCATTTTCCTGTCCACACAACACAGGCTTCAGAAATCATTGGAATCTCCTCTACAGAATGTTCCATTCATTCACTGCGAATGTGGAATTCAACTGACTCTCCACTCCATGCAGGTTTTCCTTACACCACTGATGAATGTCCAAGTAACCCAATGCTGGTTTTCAGCTGCATGTTCACACTCGCAGCCATGCTATACAATTGGCTTTCCACTAAATCCTGATTAGTTCTTGATTTTCCTTCCACACGACCCAGCCTTCAGAAATCGTTGGAATCTCCACTAGAGAATGTTCCATTCATTCACTGAGAATCTGGAATTCCTCTGAACCTCCACTCCCGGCAGGTTTTCGTTACACCACTGTTGAATGTCCAAGTAACCCAATGTTTTAAGTGTTTTCTTCACAAGCGCAGTGGTGCTGTTCAATTGGCTATCCACTCAACCCTGGCCAGCTCTACATTTTCCTGTCCACACCACAGAGACTGGAGAAATCATTGTTATCTCCACTACAGAATGTTCCATTCATTCACAGCGAATCTGGAATTCATCTGAATCTCCACTCCCGGCAGGTTTTCGTGACACCACTGGGAAATATCCAAGTAAGCCAATGCTGGTTTTAAGTGGCCTGCTCATACTCTCAGCCGTGCTGTTCAATTTGCTATCCACTCAACCCTCTTCAGCTCCATTTTCCTGTCCACATAACCCAAACTTCAGAAACAATTGGTATCTCCTCCACAGAATGTTCCATTCATTGACGGCAAATCTGAAATTCATCTAATTCTCAACTCCCGTCAGGTTTTCGTTACACCACTTGTGAATGTCCAATTAAGCCAAAGCTGGTTTTCAGTGGCCTGTTCTTACTACGAGACGTGCTGTTCATTTGGCTATCCATTCCACCCTGTTCAGCTCTACATTTTCGTGTCCACAAAACCCAGCCTTCAGAAATCATTGGAATCACCACTAGAGAATGTTCCATTCATTCACTGCGAATCTGGAATTCATCTGAATCTCCACTCCCGGCAGGTTTTCATTGCACCACTGCTGAATGTTCAAGTAACGCAATGATGGTTTTCAGCGGTCTATTCACACTCGAACCCGTGCTGTTCACGGTCTAGCGACTCAACACTGGTGAGTTCTTCTTTTTCCAGTTCAGACAATACAAACCTCAGAAACCATTGCAATCTACACTACAGAATGTTTCATTCATTCAGGCGAATCTTGAATTCATCTTGTTCTCCACTCCCAGCAGGTTTTCGTTTCACCACTGGTGAATGTCCAAGCAACCCAAGGCTGGTTTCAGCTGCGTGTTAACACTCGCAGCCGTGCTGTTCAATTGGCTATCCAGTGAACGCTGGTTAGCTCTTGATTTTCCTTCCACACACCGAGCCTTCAGAAATCATTCTTATCTCCACTTCAGAATGTTCCATTCGTTCCCTGCGAATCTGGAATTCCTCTGACTCTCCACACCAGGCAGATTTTCCTAACAACACTGGTGAATGACCAGGTAATCCAATGCTGGTTTTCAGCGGCTGTTCACACTCACAGCCTTGCTGTTCAATTGGCAATCCAGTCAAACCTAGTCAGCTCTTCATTTTCCTGTCCACACAACCCAGCGTTCAGAAATCATTGGAATCTCTACTACAGAAATTTCCATTCATTCACTCTGAATCTGGAAATACTCTGAATCTGCATTCCAGGAAGGCTTTCGTTACACCACTGATGAATGTCCAAGTAATGCAATGCTGCTTCTTAGTGGTCTGTTCACACTCGAAACCGTGCTGTTCATTGGCTATCCACTCAATATCGGTCAGCTCTTCAATATCCTGTCCAGACTATCCAGATTCCTAAATGTTGGCAATCACCACTACAGAATGTTCCATTCAATCACGCGAATCTGGAATTCATCAGAGTCTCCACTCCTGGAAGGTTTTCGTGACACCACTGGTAAATGTCCAAGGAAGACAATGCTGGTTTTAAGCCGCCTGCTAACACACTCAGCCGTGCTGTTCAATTTGCTATCCACCCAACCCTATTCAGCTCTACATTTTCCTGTCCTCATAACCCAACCTTCAGAAATAATTGGTATCTCCTCCACAGAATGTTCCGTTCATTCACTGCGAATCTTAAATTCATCTGACTCTCAACTCCCGGCGGGTTATCGTTACACCACTTGTGAATGTCCAAGTAAGCCAATGCTGGTTTTCAGTGGCCTGTTCATACTAAGAGACGTGCTGTTCATTTGGCTATCCACTCCACCCTGTTCAGCTCTACATTTTCGTGTCCACAAAACCCAGCCTTCAGAAATCATTGGAATCACCACTAGAGAATGTTCCATTCATTCACTGCGAATCTGGAATTCCTCTGAACCTCCACTCCTGGCAGGTTTTCGTTACGCCACTGGTGAATGTCCAAGTAACTCAATACTGGTTTTCAGAGGCATGTTCAACTCGCAGAAGTGCTGTTCAATGGGCTATCCACTCAATATTGGTCAGCTCTTCATTTTCCTCTCCACACAAACCAGCCTTCAGAAATCATTGGGCTCTCCACTACAGACTGTTCCATTCATTCACTGCGATTCTGCAATTCATCTGACTCTCCGCTCCAGGCAGGTTTTCATTACAGCACTGGTGAATGACCAAGTAATCCAATGCTGGTTTTCAGCCGCCTTTTCACACTCGCAGTGTGCTGTTCAATTGTCTATCCACTCAAACCTGGTCAGCCTTTCATTTTCTTTTCCACAATATCAGACTTCAGAAATCATTGGAATCGCCAGTACAGAATGTTCCATTCATTCACTGCCAATCTGGAATTCATCTGAATCTGCACTCCAGGTAGGCTTTCATTACACCACTTATGAATGTCCAAGTAACACAATGCTGGTTTTCAGCGGTCTGTTCACACTCTAAGCCCTGCTTTTTACTGGGTATCCACACAACTGTGGTCAGCTCTTCATTTTCATGTCCAAACAATCCAGACTTGAGAAATCATGGCAATCTCCAGTACAGAATGTTCCATTCATTCACTGCGAATCTGGAATTCAACTGAATCTCCACTACCTGCAGATTTATCTTACACCACTTGTGAATGTCCAAGTAAAACAATGCTGGTTTTCAGAGGCCTGTTCATGTTCGCAGTCGTGCTGTTCAATTGGCTATCCACTCAACCTGTTTTGCTCCTCATTTTCCTGTGCACACAACCCAGCCTTCAGAAATCATTGTAATCTCCACTACAGGATGTTCCATTCATTCACTGGGAATCTGGAATTCATCTGAATCTGCACTCCACGCAGGCTTTCGTTACACCACTGCTGAAAGTCGAAGTAATGCAATACTGGTTTTCAGTGGTCTGTTCACATTCGAAGCCGAGGCTTTTAACAGGCTATCCACTCAACACTGGTCAGCTCTTCATTTTCGTGTCCCCACAATCCAGATTTCAGAAATCATTGCAATCTCCACTACAGAATGTTCCATTCATTCACTGCGAGTCTGGAGTTTATCTGATTCTCCACTCCCGCCTGGTTAACATTACACCACTTGTGAATGTCCAAGTAAGCCAATGCTGGTTTTCAGAGGCCTGTTCATACTCGCAGCCGTGCTGTTTAATTGACAATTCACTCCACCCTGTTCAGCTCTTCATTGTCCCACCACACTACCAGCCTTCAGAAATCTTTGTTATCTCCACTACAGAATGTTCCATTCATTCACTGCGAATCTGGAATTCATCTGACTCTCAACTCCACGCAGGTTTTCATTACACCACTGTTGAATGTCCAAGTAACCCAATGCTGGTTTTCAGCGGCCTGTTCATATTCGCAGCCCTGCTGTTTACTTGGCTATCGATTCAAGCCTGGTCAGCTCTTCATTTTCCTGTCCACACAACACAGGCTTCAGAAATCATTGGAATCTCCTCTACAGAATGTTCCATTCATTCACTGCGAATGTGGAATTCAACTGACTCTCCACTCCATGCAGGTTTTCCTTACACCACTGATGAATGTCCAAGTAACCCAATGCTGGTTTTCAGCTGCATGTTCACACTCGCAGCCATGCTATACAATTGGCTTTCCACTAAATCCTGATTAGTTCTTGATTTTCCTTCCACACGACCCAGCCTTCAGAAATCGTTGGAATCTCCACTAGAGAATGTTCCATTCATTCACTGCGAATCTGGAATTCCTCTGAACCTCCACTCCCGGCAGGTTTTCGTTACACCACTGTTGAATGTCCAAGTAACCCAATGTTTTAAGTGTTTTCTTCACAAGCGCAGTGGTGCTGTTCAATTGGCTATCCACTCAACCCTGGCCAGCTCTACATTTTCCTGTCCACACCACAGAGACTGGAGAAATCATTGTTATCTCCACTACAGAATGTTCCATTCATTCACAGCGAATCTGGAATTCATCTGAATCTCCACTCCCGGCAGGTTTTCGTGACACCACTGGTAAATATCCAAGTAAGCCAATGCTGGTTTTAAGTGGCCTGCTCATACTCTCAGCCGTGCTGTTCAATTTGCTATCCACTCAACCCTCTTCAGCTCCATTTTCCTGTCCACATAACCCAAACTTCAGAAACAATTGGTATCTCCTCCACAGAATGTTCCATTCATTGACGGCAAATCTGAAATTCATCTAATTCTCAACTCCCGTCAGGTTTTCGTTACACCACTTATGAATGTCCAATTAAGCCAAAGCTGGTTTTCAGTGGCCTGTTCTTACTACGAGACGTGCTGTTCATTTGGCTATCCATTCCACCCTGTTCAGCTCTACATTTTCGTGTCCACAAAACCCAGCCTTCAGAAATCATTGGAATCACCACTAGAGAATGTTCCATTCATTCACTGCGAATCTGGAATTCATCTGAATCTCCACTCCCGGCAGGTTTTCATTGCACCACTGCTGAATGTTCAAGTAACGCAATGATGGTTTTCAGCGGTCTATTCACACTCGAACCCGTGCTGTTCACGGTCTAGCGACTCAACACTGGTGAGTTCTTCTTTTTCCAGTTCAGACAATACAAACCTCAGAAACCATTGCAATCTACACTACAGAATGTTTCATTCATTCAGGCGAATCTTGAATTCATCTTGTTCTCCACTCCCAGCAGGTTTTCGTTTCACCACTGGTGAATGTCCAAGCAACCCAAGGCTGGTTTCAGCTGCGTGTTAACACTCGCAGCCGTGCTGTTCAATTGGCTATCCAGTGAACGCTGGTTAGCTCTTGATTTTCCTTCCACACACCGAGCCTTCAGAAATCATTCTTATCTCCACTTCAGAATGTTCCATTCGTTCCCTGCGAATCTGGAATTCCTCTGACTCTCCACACCAGGCAGATTTTCCTAACAACACTGGTGAATGACCAGGTAATCCAATGCTGGTTTTCAGCGGCTGTTCACACTCACAGCCTTGCTGTTCAATTGGCAATCCAGTCAAACCTAGTCAGCTCTTCATTTTCCTGTCCACACAACCCAGCGTTCAGAAATCATTGGAATCTCTACTACAGAAATTTCCATTCATTCACTGTGAATCTGGAAATACTCTGAATCTGCATTCCAGGAAGGCTTTCGTTACACCACTGATGAATGTCCAAGTAATGCAATGCTGCTTCTTAGTGGTCTGTTCACACTCGAAACCGTGCTGTTCATTGGCTATCCACTCAATATCGGTCAGCTCTTCAATATCCTGTCCAGACTATCCAGATTCCTAAATGTTGGCAATCACCACTACAGAATGTTCCATTCAATCACGCGAATCTGGAATTCATCAGAGTCTCCACTCCTGGAAGGTTTTCGTGACACCACTGGTAAATGTCCAAGGAAGACAATGCTGGTTTTAAGCCGCCTGCTAACACACTCAGCCGTGCTGTTCAATTTGCTATCCACCCAACCCTATTCAGCTCTACATTTTCCTGTCCTCATAACCCAACCTTCAGAAATAATTGGTATCTCCTCCACAGAATGTTCCGTTCATTCACTGCGAATCTTAAATTCATCTGACTCTCAACTCCCGGCGGGTTATCGTTACACCACTTGTGAATGTCCAAGTAAGCCAATGCTGGTTTTCAGTGGCCTGTTCATACTAAGAGACGTGCTGTTCATTTGGCTATCCACTCCACCCTGTTCAGCTCTACATTTTCGTGTCCACAAAACCCAGCCTTCAGAAATCATTGGAATCACCACTAGAGAATGTTCCATTCATTCACTTCGAATCTGGAATTCATCTGAACCTCCACTCCTGGCAGGTTTTCGTTACGCCACTGGTGAATGTCCAAGTAACTCAATACTGGTTTTCAGAGGCATGTTCAACTCGCAGAAGTGCTGTTCAATGGGCTATCCACTCAATATTGGTCAGCTCTTCATTTTCCTCTCCACACAAACCAGCCTTCAGAAATCATTGGGCTCTCCACTACAGACTGTTCCATTCATTCACTGCGATTCTGCAATTCATCTGACTCTCCGCTCCAGGCAGGTTTTCATTACACCACTGTTGAATGTCCAAGTAACCCAATGCTGGTTTTCAGCGGCCTGTTCATATTCGCAGCCCTGCTGTTTACTTGGCTATCGATTCAAGCCTGGTCAGCTCTTCATTTTCCTGTCCACACAACACAGGCTTCAGAAATCATTGGAATCTCCTCTACAGAATGTTCCATTCATTCACTGCGAATGTGGAATTCAACTGACTCTCCACTCCATGCAGGTTTTCCTTACACCACTGATGAATGTCCAAGTAACCCAATGCTGGTTTTCAGCTGCATGTTCACACTCGCAGCCATGCTATACAATTGGCTTTCCACTAAATCCTGATTAGTTCTTGATTTTCCTTCCACACGACCCAGCCTTCAGAAATCGTTGGAATCTCCACTAGAGAATGTTCCATTCATTCACTGAGAATCTGGAATTCCTCTGAACCTCCACTCCCGGCAGGTTTTCGTTACACCACTGTTGAATGTCCAAGTAACCCAATGTTTTAAGTGTTTTCTTCACAAGCGCAGTGGTGCTGTTCAATTGGCTATCCACTCAACCCTGGCCAGCTCTACATTTTCCTGTCCACACCACAGAGACTGGAGAAATCATTGTTATCTCCACTACAGAATGTTCCATTCATTCACAGCGAATCTGGAATTCATCTGAATCTCCACTCCCGGCAGGTTTTCGTGACACCACTGGGAAATATCCAAGTAAGCCAATGCTGGTTTTAAGTGGCCTGCTCATACTCTCAGCCGTGCTGTTCAATTTGCTATCCACTCAACCCTCTTCAGCTCCATTTTCCTGTCCACATAACCCAAACTTCAGAAACAATTGGTATCTCCTCCACAGAATGTTCCATTCATTGACGGCAAATCTGAAATTCATCTAATTCTCAACTCCCGTCAGGTTTTCGTTACACCACTTGTGAATGTCCAATTAAGCCAAAGCTGGTTTTCAGTGGCCTGTTCTTACTACGAGACGTGCTGTTCATTTGGCTATCCATTCCACCCTGTTCAGCTCTACATTTTCGTGTCCACAAAACCCAGCCTTCAGAAATCATTGGAATCACCACTAGAGAATGTTCCATTCATTCACTGCGAATCTGGAATTCATCTGAATCTCCACTCCCGGCAGGTTTTCATTGCACCACTGCTGAATGTTCAAGTAACGCAATGATGGTTTTCAGCGGTCTATTCACACTCGAACCCGTGCTGTTCACGGTCTAGCGACTCAACACTGGTGAGTTCTTCTTTTTCCAGTTCAGACAATACAAACCTCAGAAACCATTGCAATCTACACTACAGAATGTTTCATTCATTCAGGCGAATCTTGAATTCATCTTGTTCTCCACTCCCAGCAGGTTTTCGTTTCACCACTGGTGAATGTCCAAGCAACCCAAGGCTGGTTTCAGCTGCGTGTTAACACTCGCAGCCGTGCTGTTCAATTGGCTATCCAGTGAACGCTGGTTAGCTCTTGATTTTCCTTCCACACACCGAGCCTTCAGAAATCATTCTTATCTCCACTTCAGAATGTTCCATTCGTTCCCTGCGAATCTGGAATTCCTCTGACTCTCCACACCAGGCAGATTTTCCTAACAACACTGGTGAATGACCAGGTAATCCAATGCTGGTTTTCAGCGGCTGTTCACACTCACAGCCTTGCTGTTCAATTGGCAATCCAGTCAAACCTAGTCAGCTCTTCATTTTCCTGTCCACACAACCCAGCGTTCAGAAATCATTGGAATCTCTACTACAGAAATTTCCATTCATTCACTCTGAATCTGGAAATACTCTGAATCTGCATTCCAGGAAGGCTTTCGTTACACCACTGATGAATGTCCAAGTAATGCAATGCTGCTTCTTAGTGGTCTGTTCACACTCGAAACCGTGCTGTTCATTGGCTATCCACTCAATATCGGTCAGCTCTTCAATATCCTGTCCAGACTATCCAGATTCCTAAATGTTGGCAATCACCACTACAGAATGTTCCATTCAATCACGCGAATCTGGAATTCATCAGAGTCTCCACTCCTGGAAGGTTTTCGTGACACCACTGGTAAATGTCCAAGGAAGACAATGCTGGTTTTAAGCCGCCTGCTAACACACTCAGCCGTGCTGTTCAATTTGCTATCCACCCAACCCTATTCAGCTCTACATTTTCCTGTCCTCATAACCCAACCTTCAGAAATAATTGGTATCTCCTCCACAGAATGTTCCGTTCATTCACTGCGAATCTTAAATTCATCTGACTCTCAACTCCCGGCGGGTTATCGTTACACCACTTGTGAATGTCCAAGTAAGCCAATGCTGGTTTTCAGTGGCCTGTTCATACTAAGAGACGTGCTGTTCATTTGGCTATCCACTCCACCCTGTTCAGCTCTACATTTTCGTGTCCACAAAACCCAGCCTTCAGAAATCATTGGAATCACCACTAGAGAATGTTCCATTCATTCACTGCGAATCTGGAATTCCTCTGAACCTCCACTCCTGGCAGGTTTTCGTTACGCCACTGGTGAATGTCCAAGTAACTCAATACTGGTTTTCAGAGGCATGTTCAACTCGCAGAAGTGCTGTTCAATGGGCTATCCACTCAATATTGGTCAGCTCTTCATTTTCCTCTCCACACAAACCAGCCTTCAGAAATCATTGGGCTCTCCACTACAGACTGTTCCATTCATTCACTGCGATTCTGCAATTCATCTGACTCTCCGCTCCAGGCAGGTTTTCATTACAGCACTGGTGAATGACCAAGTAATCCAATGCTGGTTTTCAGCCGCCTTTTCACACTCGCAGTGTGCTGTTCAATTGTCTATCCACTCAAACCTGGTCAGCCTTTCATTTTCTTTTCCACAATATCAGACTTCAGAAATCATTGGAATCGCCAGTACAGAATGTTCCATTCATTCACTGCCAATCTGGAATTCATCTGAATCTGCACTCCAGGTAGGCTTTCATTACACCACTTATGAATGTCCAAGTAACACAATGCTGGTTTTCAGCGGTCTGTTCACACTCTAAGCCCTGCTTTTTACTGGGTATCCACACAACTGTGGTCAGCTCTTCATTTTCATGTCCAAACAATCCAGACTTGAGAAATCATTGCAATCTCCAGTACAGAATGTTCCATTCATTCACTGCGAATCTGGAATTCAACTGAATCTCCACTACCTGCAGATTTATCTTACACCACTTGTGAATGTCCAAGTAAAACAATGCTGGTTTTCAGAGGCCTGTTCATATTCGCAGTCGTGCTGTTCAATTGGCTATCCACTCAACCTGTTTTGCTCCTCATTTTCCTGTGCACACAACCCAGCGATCAGAAATCATTGTAATCTCCACTACAGGATGTTCCATTCATTCACTGGGAATCTGGAATTCATCTGAATCTGCACTCCACGCAGGCTTTCGTTACACCACTGCTGAAAGTCGAAGTAATGCAATACTGGTTTTCAGTGGTCTGTTCACATTCGAAGCCGAGGCTTTTTACAGGCTATCCACTCAACACTGGTCAGCTCTTCATTTTCGTGTCCCCACAATCCAGATTTCAGAAATCATTGCAATCTCCACTACAGAATGTTCCATTCATTCACTGCGAGTCTGGAGTTTATCTGATTCTCCACTCCCGCCTGGTTAACATTACACCACTTGTGAATGTCCAAGTAAGCCAATGCTGGTTTTCAGAGGCCTGTTCATACTCGCAGCCGTGCTGTTTAATTGACAATTCACTCCACCCTGTTCAGCTCTTCATTGTCCCACCACACTACCAGCCTTCAGAAATCTTTGTTATCTCCACTACAGAACGTTCCATTCATTCACTGCGAATCTGGAATTCATCTGACTCTCAACTCCACGCAGGTTTTCATTACACCACTGTTGAATGTCCAAGTAACCCAATGCTGGTTTTCAGCGGCCTGTTCATAATCGCAGCCCTGCTGTTTACTTGGCTATCGATTCAAGCCTGGTCAGCTCTTCATTTTCCTGTCCACACAACACAGGCTTCAGAAATCATTGGAATCTCCTCTACAGAATGTTCCATTCATTCACTGCGAATGTGGAATTCAACTGACTCTCCACTCCATGCAGGTTTTCCTTACACCACTGATGAATGTCCAAGTAACCCAATGCTGGTTTTCAGCTGCATGTTCACACTCGCAGCCATGCTATACAATTGGCTTTCCACTAAATCCTGATTAGTTCTTGATTTTCCTTCCACACGACCCAGCCTTCAGAAATCGTTGGAATCTCCACTAGAGAATGTTCCATTCATTCACTGAGAATCTGGAATTCCTCTGAACCTCCACTCCCGGCAGGTTTTCGTTACACCACTGTTGAATGTCCAAGTAACCCAATGTTTTAAGTGTTTTCTTCACAAGCGCAGTGGTGCTGTTCAATTGGCTATCCACTCAACCCTGGCCAGCTCTACATTTTCCTGTCCACACCACAGAGACTGGAGAAATCATTGTTATCTCCACTACAGAATGTTCCATTCATTCACAGCGAATCTGGAATTCATCTGAATCTCCACTCCCGGCAGGTTTTCGTGACACCACTGGTAAATATCCAAGTAAGCCAATGCTGGTTTTAAGTGGCCTGCTCATACTCTCAGCCGTCCTGTTCAATTTGCTATCCACTCAACCCTCTTCAGCTCCATTTTCCTGTCCACATAACCCAAACTTCAGAAACAATTGGTATCTCCTCCACAGAATGTTCCATTCATTGACGGCAAATCTGAAATTCATCTAATTCTCAACTCCCGTCAGGTTTTCGTTACACCACTTGTGAATGTCCAATTAAGCCAAAGCTGGTTTTCAGTGGCCTGTTCTTACTACGAGACGTGCTGTTCATTTGGCTATCCATTCCACCCTGTTCAGCTCTACATTTTCGTGTCCACAAAACCCAGCCTTCAGAAATCATTGGAATCACCACTAGAGAATGTTCCATTCATTCACTGCGAATCTGGAATTCATCTGAATCTCCACTCCCGGCAGGTTTTCATTGCACCACTGCTGAATGTTCAAGTAACGCAATGATGGTTTTCAGCGGTCTATTCACACTCGAACCCGTGCTGTTCACGGTCTAGCGACTCAACACTGGTGAGTTCTTCTTTTTCCAGTTCAGACAATACAAACCTCAGAAACCATTGCAATCTACACTACAGAATGTTTCATTCATTCAGGCGAATCTTGAATTCATCTTGTTCTCCACTCCCAGCAGGTTTTCGTTTCACCACTGGTGAATGTCCAAGCAACCCAAGGCTGGTTTCAGCTGCGTGTTAACACTCGCAGCCGTGCTGTTCAATTGGCTATCCAGTGAACGCTGGTTAGCTCTTGATTTTCCTTCCACACACCGAGCCTTCAGAAATCATTCTTATCTCCACTTCAGAATGTTCCATTCGTTCCCTGCGAATCTGGAATTCCTCTGACTCTCCACACCAGGCAGATTTTCCTAACAACACTGGTGAATGACCAGGTAATCCAATGCTGGTTTTCAGCGGCTGTTCACACTCACAGCCTTGCTGTTCAATTGGCAATCCAGTCAAACCTAGTCAGCTCTTCATTTTCCTGTCCACACAACCCAGCGTTCAGAAATCATTGGAATCTCTACTACAGAAATTTCCATTCATTCACTGTGAATCTGGAAATACTCTGAATCTGCATTCCAGGAAGGCTTTCGTTACACCACTGATGAATGTCCAAGTAATGCAATGCTGCTTCTTAGTGGTCTGTTCACACTCGAAACCGTGCTGTTCATTGGCTATCCACTCAATATCGGTCAGCTCTTCAATATCCTGTCCAGACTATCCAGATTCCTAAATGTTGGCAATCACCACTACAGAATGTTCCATTCAATCACGCGAATCTGGAATTCATCAGAGTCTCCACTCCTGGAAGGTTTTCGTGACACCACTGGTAAATGTCCAAGGAAGACAATGCTGGTTTTAAGCCGCCTGCTAACACACTCAGCCGTGCTGTTCAATTTGCTATCCACCCAACCCTATTCAGCTCTACATTTTCCTGTCCTCATAACCCAACCTTCAGAAATAATTGGTATCTCCTCCACAGAATGTTCCGTTCATTCACTGCGAATCTTAAATTCATCTGACTCTCAACTCCCGGCGGGTTATCGTTACACCACTTGTGAATGTCCAAGTAAGCCAATGCTGGTTTTCAGTGGCCTCTTCATACTAAGAGACGTGCTGTTCATTTGGCTATCCACTCCACCCTGTTCAGCTCTACATTCTCGTGTCCACAAAACCCAGCCTTCAGAAATCATTGGAATCACCACTAGAGAATGTTCCATTCATTCACTGCGAATCTGGAATTCATCTGAACCTCCACTCCTGGCAGGTTTTCGTTACGCCACTGGTGAATGTCCAAGTAACTCAATACTGGTTTTCAGAGGCATGTTCAACTCGCAGAAGTGCTGTTCAATGGGCTATCCACTCAATATTGGTCAGCTCTTCATTTTCCTCTCCACACAAACCAGCCTTCAGAAATCATTGGGCTCTCCACTACAGACTGTTCCATTCATTCACTGCGATTCTGCAATTCATCTGACTCTCCGCTCCAGGCAGGTTTTCATTACAGCACTGGTGAATGACCAAGTAATCCAATGCTGGTTTTCAGCCGCCTTTTCACACTCGCAGTGTGCTGTTCAATTGTCTATCCACTCAAACCTGGTCAGCCTTTCATTTTCTTTTCCACAATATCAGACTTCAGAAATCATTGGAATCGCCAGTACAGAATGTTCCATTCATTCACTGCCAATCTGGAATTCATCTGAATCTGCACTCCAGGTAGGCTTTCATTACACCACTTATGAATGTCCAAGTAACACAATGCTGGTTTTCAGCGGTCTGTTCACACTCTAAGCCCTGCTTTTTACTGGGTATCCACACAACTGTGGTCAGCTCTTCATTTTCATGTCCAAACAATCCAGACTTGAGAAATCATTGCAATCTCCAGTACAGAATGTTCCATTCATTCACTGCGAATCTGGAATTCAACTGAATCTCCACTACCTGCAGATTTATCTTACACCACTTGTGAATGTCCAAGTAAAACAATGCTGGTTTTCAGAGGCCTGTTCATGTTCGCAGTCGTGCTGTTCAATTGGCTATCCACTCAACCTGTTTTGCTCCTCATTTTCCTGTGCACACAACCCAGCCTTCAGAAATCATTGTAATCTCCACTACAGGATGTTCCATTCATTCACTGGGAATCTGGAATTCATCTGAATCTGCACTCCACGCAGGCTTTCGTTACACCACTGCTGAAAGTCGAAGTAATGCAATACTGGTTTTCAGTGGTCTGTTCACATTCGAAGCCGAGGCTTTTTACAGGCTATCCACTCAACACTGGTCAGCTCTTCATTTTCGTGTCCCCACAATCCAGATTACAGAAATCATTGCAATCTCCACTACAGAATGTTCCATTCATTCACTGCGAGTCTGGAGTTTATCTGATTCTCCACTCCCGCCTGGTTAACATTACACCACTTGTGAATGTCCAAGTAAGCCAATGCTGGTTTTCAGAGGCCTGTTCATACTCGCAGCCGTGCTGTTTAATTGACAATTCACTCCACCCTGTTCAGCTCTTCATTGTCCCACCACACTACCAGCCTTCAGAAATCTTTGTTATCTCCACTACAGAACGTTCCATTCATTCACTGCGAATCTGGAATTCATCTGACTCTCAACTCCACGCAG
The DNA here is from genome assembly GCF_029834395.1 of Sorex fumeus. Taxonomy (NCBI): domain Eukaryota; kingdom Metazoa; phylum Chordata; class Mammalia; order Eulipotyphla; family Soricidae; genus Sorex; species Sorex fumeus. Next base: position 768,430 of record NW_026606204.1, read on the forward strand.
GTTTTCATTACACCACTGTTGAATGTCCAAGTAACCCAATGCTGGTTTTCAGCGGCCTGTTCATATTCGCAGCCCTGCTGTTTACTTGGCTATCGATTCAAGCCTGGTCAGCTCTTCATTTTCCTGTCCACACAACACAGGCTTCAGAAATCATTGGAATCTCCTCTACAGAATGTTCCATTCATTCACTGCGAATGTGGAATTCAACTGACTCTCCACTCCATGCAGGTTTTCCTTACACCACTGATGAATGTCCAAGTAACCCAATGCTGGTTTTCAGCTGCATGTTCACACTCGCAGCCATGCTATACAATTGGCTTTCCACTAAATCCTGATTAGTTCTTGATTTTCCTTCCACACGACCCAGCCTTCAGAAATCGTTGGAATCTCCACTAGAGAATGTTCCATTCATTCACTGCGAATCTGGAATTCCTCTGAACCTCCACTCCCGGCAGGTTTTCGTTACACCACTGTTGAATGTCCAAGTAACCCAATGTTTTAAGTGTTTTCTTCACAAGCGCAGTGGTGCTGTTCAAGTGGCTATCCACTCAACCCTGGCCAGCTCTACATTTTCCTGTCCACACCACAGAGACTGGAGAAATCATTGTTATCTCCACTACAGAATGTTCCATTCATTCACAGCGAATCTGGAATTCATCTGAATCTCCACTCCCGGCAGGTTTTCGTGACACCACTGGTAAATATCCAAGTAAGCCAATGCTGGTTTTAAGTGGCCTGCTCATACTCTCAGCCGTCCTGTTCAATTTGCTATCCACTCAACCCTCTTCAGCTCCATTTTCCTGTCCACATAACCCAAACTTCAGAAACAATTGGTATCTCCTCCACAGAATGTTCCATTCATTGACGGCAAATCTGAAATTCATCTAATTCTCAACTCCCGTCAGGTTTTCGTTACACCACTTGTGAATGTCCAATTAAGCCAAAGCTGGTTTTCAGTGGCCTGTTCTTACTACGAGACGTGCTGTTCATTTGGCTATCCATTCCACCCTGTTCAGCTCTACATTTTCGTGTCCACAAAACCCAGCCTTCAGAAATCATTGGAATCACCACTAGAGAATGTTCCATTCATTCACTGCGAATCTGGAATTCATCTGAATCTCCACTCCCGGCAGGTTTTCATTGCACCACTGCTGAATGTTCAAGTAACGCAATGATGGTTTTCAGCGGTCTATTCACACTCGAACCCGTGCTGTTCACGGTCTAGCGACTCAACACTGGTGAGTTCTTCTTTTTCCAGTTCAGACAATACAAACCTCAGAAACCATTGCAATCTACACTACAGAATGTTTCATTCATTCAGGCGAATCTTGAATTCATCTTGTTCTCCACTCCCAGCAGGTTTTCGTTTCACCACTGGTGAATGTCCAAGCAACCCAAGGCTGGTTTCAGCTGCGTGTTAACACTCGCAGCCGTGCTGTTCAATTGGCTATCCAGTGAACGCTGGTTAGCTCTTGATTTTCCTTCCACACACCGAGCCTTCAGAAATCATTCTTATCTCCACTTCAGAATGTTCCATTCGTTCCCTGCGAATCTGGAATTCCTCTGACTCTCCACACCAGGCAGATTTTCCTAACAACACTGGTGAATGACCAGGTAATCCAATGCTGGTTTTCAGCGGCTGTTCACACTCACAGCCTTGCTGTTCAATTGGCAATCCAGTCAAACCTAGTCAGCTCTTCATTTTCCTGTCCACACAACCCAGCGTTCAGAAATCATTGGAATCTCTACTACAGAAATTTCCATTCATTCACTGTGAATCTGGAAATACTCTGAATCTGCATTCCAGGAAGGCTTTCGTTACACCACTGATGAATGTCCAAGTAATGCAATGCTGCTTCTTAGTGGTCTGTTCACACTCGAAACCGTGCTGTTCATTGGCTATCCACTCAATATCGGTCAGCTCTTCAATATCCTGTCCAGACTATCCAGATTCCTAAATGTTGGCAATCACCACTACAGAATGTTCCATTCAATCACGCGAATCTGGAATTCATCAGAGTCTCCACTCCTGGAAGGTTTTCGTGACACCACTGGTAAATGTCCAAGGAAGACAATGCTGGTTTTAAGCCGCCTGCTAACACACTCAGCCGTGCTGTTCAATTTGCTATCCACCCAACCCTATTCAGCTCTACATTTTCCTGTCCTCATAACCCAACCTTCAGAAATAATTGGTATCTCCTCCACAGAATGTTCCGTTCATTCACTGCGAATCTTAAATTCATCTGACTCTCAACTCCCGGCGGGTTATCGTTACACCACTTGTGAATGTCCAAGTAAGCCAATGCTGGTTTTCAGTGGCCTCTTCATACTAAGAGACGTGCTGTTCATTTGGCTATCCACTCCACCCTGTTCAGCTCTACATTCTCGTGTCCACAAAACCCAGCCTTCAGAAATCATTGGAATCACCACTAGAGAATGTTCCATTCATTCACTGCGAATCTGGAATTCATCTGAACCTCCACTCCTGGCAGGTTTTCGTTACGCCACTGGTGAATGTCCAAGTAACTCAATACTGGTTTTCAGAGGCATGTTCAACTCGCAGAAGTGCTGTTCAATGGGCTATCCACTCAATATTGGTCAGCTCTTCATTTTCCTCTCCACACAAACCAGCCTTCAGAAATCATTGGGCTCTCCACTACAGACTGTTCCATTCATTCACTGCGATTCTGCAATTCATCTGACTCTCCGCTCCAGGCAGGTTTTCATTACAGCACTGGTGAATGACCAAGTAATCCAATGCTGGTTTTCAGCCGCCTTTTCACACTCGCAGTGTGCTGTTCAATTGTCTATCCACTCAAACCTGGTCAGCCTTTCATTTTCTTTTCCACAATATCAGACTTCAGAAATCATTGGAATCGCCAGTACAGAATGTTCCATTCATTCACTGCCAATCTGGAATTCATCTGAATCTGCACTCCAGGTAGGCTTTCATTACACCACTTATGAATGTCCAAGTAACACAATGCTGGTTTTCAGCGGTCTGTTCACACTCTAAGCCCTGCTTTTTACTGGGTATCCACACAACTGTGGTCAGCTCTTCATTTTCATGTCCAAACAATCCAGACTTGAGAAATCATTGCAATCTCCAGTACAGAATGTTCCATTCATTCACTGCGAATCTGGAATTCAACTGAATCTCCACTACCTGCAGATTTATCTTACACCACTTGTGAATGTCCAAGTAAAACAATGCTGGTTTTCAGAGGCCTGTTCATGTTCGCAGTCGTGCTGTTCAATTGGCTATCCACTCAACCTGTTTTGCTCCTCATTTTCCTGTGCACACAACCCAGCCTTCAGAAATCATTGTAATCTCCACTACAGGATGTTCCATTCATTCACTGGGAATCTGGAATTCATCTGAATCTGCACTCCACGCAGGCTTTCGTTACACCACTGCTGAAAGTCGAAGTAATGCAATACTGGTTTTCAGTGGTCTGTTCACATTCGAAGCCGAGGCTTTTTACAGGCTATCCACTCAACACTGGTCAGCTCTTCATTTTCGTGTCCCCACAATCCAGATTTCAGAAATCATTGCAATCTCCACTACAGAATGTTCCATTCATTCACTGCGAGTCTGGAGTTTATCTGATTCTCCACTCCCGCCTGGTTAACATTACACCACTTGTGAATGTCCAAGTAAGCCAATGCTGGTTTTCAGAGGCCTGTTCATACTCGCAGCCGTGCTGTTTAATTGACAATTCACTCCACCCTGTTCAGCTCTTCATTGTCCCACCACACTACCAGCCTTCAGAAATCTTTGTTATCTCCACTACAGAACGTTCCATTCATTCACTGCGAATCTGGAATTCATCTGACTCTCAACTCCACGCAGGTTTTCATTACACCACTGTTGAATGTCCAAGTAACCCAATGCTGGTTTTCAGCGGCCTGTTCATATTCGCAGCCCTGCTGTTTACTTGGCTATCGATTCAAGCCTGGTCAGCTCTTCATTTTCCTGTCCACACAACACAGGCTTCAGAAATCATTGGAATCTCCTCTACAGAATGTTCCATTCATTCACTGCGAATGTGGAATTCAACTGACTCTCCACTCCATGCAGGTTTTCCTTACACCACTGATGAATGTCCAAGTAACCCAATGCTGGTTTTCAGCTGCATGTTCACACTCGCAGCCATGCTATACAATTGGCTTTCCACTAAATCCTGATTAGTTCTTGATTTTCCTTCCACACGACCCAGCCTTCAGAAATCGTTGGAATCTCCACTAGAGAATGTTCCATTCATTCACTGCGAATCTGGAATTCCTCTGAACCTCCACTCCCGGCAGGTTTTCGTTACACCACTGTTGAATGTCCAAGTAACCCAATGTTTTAAGTGTTTTCTTCACAAGCGCAGTGGTGCTGTTCAATTGGCTATCCACTCAACCCTGGCCAGCTCTACATTTTCCTGTCCACACCACAGAGACTGGAGAAATCATTGTTATCTCCACTACAGAATGTTCCATTCATTCACAGCGAATCTGGAATTCATCTGAATCTCCACTCCCGGCAGGTTTTCGTGACACCACTGGTAAATATCCAAGTAAGCCAATGCTGGTTTTAAGTGGCCTGCTCATACTCTCAGCCGTCCTGTTCAATTTGCTATCCACTCAACCCTCTTCAGCTCCATTTTCCTGTCCACATAACCCAAACTTCAGAAACAATTGGTATCTCCTCCACAGAATGTTCCATTCATTGACGGCAAATCTGAAATTCATCTAATTCTCAACTCCCGTCAGGTTTTCGTTACACCACTTGTGAATGTCCAATTAAGCCAAAGCTGGTTTTCAGTGGCCTGTTCTTACTACGAGACGTGCTGTTCATTTGGCTATCCATTCCACCCTGTTCAGCTCTACATTTTCGTGTCCACAAAACCCAGCCTTCAGAAATCATTGGAATCACCACTAGAGAATGTTCCATTCATTCACTGCGAATCTGGAATTCATCTGAATCTCCACTCCCGGCAGGTTTTCATTGCACCACTGCTGAATGTTCAAGTAACGCAATGATGGTTTTCAGCGGTCTATTCACACTCGAACCCGTGCTGTTCACGGTCTAGCGACTCAACACTGGTGAGTTCTTCTTTTTCCAGTTCAGACAATACAAACCTCAGAAACCATTGCAATCTACACTACAGAATGTTTCATTCATTCAGGCGAATCTTGAATTCATCTTGTTCTCCACTCCCAGCAGGTTTTCGTTTCACCACTGGTGAATGTCCAAGCAACCCAAGGCTGGTTTCAGCTGCGTGTTAACACTCGCAGCCGTGCTGTTCAATTGGCTATCCAGTGAACGCTGGTTAGCTCTTGATTTTCCTTCCACACACCGAGCCTTCAGAAATCATTCTTATCTCCACTTCAGAATGTTCCATTCGTTCCCTGCGAATCTGGAATTCCTCTGACTCTCCACACCAGGCAGATTTTCCTAACAACACTGGTGAATGACCAGGTAATCCAATGCTGGTTTTCAGCGGCTGTTCACACTCACAGCCTTGCTGTTCAATTGGCAATCCAGTCAAACCTAGTCAGCTCTTCATTTTCCTGTCCACACAACCCAGCGTTCAGAAATCATTGGAATCTCTACTACAGAAATTTCCATTCATTCACTGTGAATCTGGAAATACTCTGAATCTGCATTCCAGGAAGGCTTTCGTTACACCACTGATGAATGTCCAAGTAATGCAATGCTGCTTCTTAGTGGTCTGTTCACACTCGAAACCGTGCTGTTCATTGGCTATCCACTCAATATCGGTCAGCTCTTCAATATCCTGTCCAGACTATCCAGATTCCTAAATGTTGGCAATCACCACTACAGAATGTTCCATTCAATCACGCGAATCTGGAATTCATCAGAGTCTCCACTCCTGGAAGGTTTTCGTGACACCACTGGTAAATGTCCAAGGAAGACAATGCTGGTTTTAAGCCGCCTGCTAACACACTCAGCCGTGCTGTTCAATTTGCTATCCACCCAACCCTATTCAGCTCTACATTTTCCTGTCCTCATAACCCAACCTTCAGAAATAATTGGTATCTCCTCCACAGAATGTTCCGTTCATTCACTGCGAATCTTAAATTCATCTGACTCTCAACTCCCGGCGGGTTATCGTTACACCACTTGTGAATGTCCAAGTAAGCCAATGCTGGTTTTCAGTGGCCTGTTCATACTAAGAGACGTGCTGTTCATTTGGCTATCCACTCCACCCTGTTCAGCTCTACATTCTCGTGTCCACAAAACCCAGCCTTCAGAAATCATTGGAATCACCACTAGAGAATGTTCCATTCATTCACTGCGAATCTGGAATTCATCTGAACCTCCACTCCTGGCAGGTTTTCGTTACGCCACTGGTGAATGTCCAAGTAACTCAATACTGGTTTTCAGAGGCATGTTCAACTCGCAGAAGTGCTGTTCAATGGGCTATCCACTCAATATTGGTCAGCTCTTCATTTTCCTCTCCACACAAACCAGCCTTCAGAAATCATTGGGCTCTCCACTACAGACTGTTCCATTCATTCACTGCGATTCTGCAATTCATCTGACTCTCCGCTCCAGGCAGGTTTTCATTACAGCACTGGTGAATGACCAAGTAATCCAAAGCTGGTTTTCAGCCGCCTTTTCACACTCGCAGTGTGCTGTTCAATTGTCTATCCACTCAAACCTGGTCAGCCTTTCATTTTCTTTTCCACAATATCAGACTTCAGAAATCATTGGAATCGCCAGTACAGAATGTTCCATTCATTCACTGCCAATCTGGAATTCATCTGAATCTGCACTCCAGGTAGGCTTTCATTACACCACTTATGAATGTCCAAGTAACACAATGCTGGTTTTCAGCGGTCTGTTCACACTCTAAGCCCTGCTTTTTACTGGGTATCCACACAACTGTGGTCAGCTCTTCATTTTCATGTCCAAACAATCCAGACTTGAGAAATCATTGCAATCTCCAGTACAGAATGTTCCATTCATTCACTGCGAATCTGGAATTCAACTGAATCTCCACTACCTGCAGATTTATCTTACACCACTTGTGAATGTCCAAGTAACACAATGCTGGTTTTCAGCGGTCTGTTCACACTCTAAGCCCTGCTTTTTACTGGGTATCCACACAACTGTGGTCAGCTCTTCATTTTCATGTCCAAACAATCCAGACTTGAGAAATCATTGCAATCTCCAGTACAGAATGTTCCATTCATTCACTGCGAATCTGGAATTCAACTGAATCTCCACTACCTGCAGATTTATCTTACACCACTTGTGAATGTCCAAGTAAAACAATGCTGGTTTTCAGAGGCCTGTTCATATTCGCAGTCGTGCTGTTCAATTGGCTATCCACTCAACCTGTTTTGCTCCTCATTTTCCTGTGCACACAACCCAGCCTTCAGAAATCATTGTAATCTCCACTACAGGATGTTCCATTCATTCACTGGGAATCTGGAATTCATCTGAATCTGCACTCCACGCAGGCTTTCGTTACACCACTGCTGAAAGTCGAAGTAATGCAATACTGGTTTTCAGTGGTCTGTTCACATTCGAAGCCGAGGCTTTTTACAGGCTATCCACTCAACACTGGTCAGCTCTTCATTTTCGTGTCCCCACAATCCAGATTTCAGAAATCATTGCAATCTCCACTACAGAATGTTCCATTCATTCACTGCGAGTCTGGAGTTTATCTGATTCTCCACTCCCGCCTGGTTAACATTACACCACTTGTGAATGTCCAAGTAAGCCAATGCTGGTTTTCAGAGGCCTGTTCATACTCGCAGCCGTGCTGTTTAATTGACAATTCACTCCACCCTGTTCAGCTCTTCATTGTCCCACCACACTACCAGCCTTCAGAAATCTTTGTTATCTCCACTACAGAACGTTCCATTCATTCACTGCGAATCTGGAATTCATCTGACTCTCAACTCCACGCAGGTTTTCATTACACCACTGTTGAATGTCCAAGTAACCCAATGCTGGTTTTCAGCGGCCTGTTCATATTCGCAGCCCTGCTGTTTACTTGGCTATCGATTCAAGCCTGGTCAGCTCTTCATTTTCCTGTCCACACAACACAGGCTTCAGAAATCATTGGAATCTCCTCTACAGAATGTTCCATTCATTCACTGCGAATGTGGAATTCAACTGACTCTCCACTCCATGCAGGTTTTCCTTACACCACTGATGAATGTCCAAGTAACCCAATGCTGGTTTTCAGCTGCATGTTCACACTCGCAGCCATGCTATACAATTGGCTTTCCACTAAATCCTGATTAGTTCTTGATTTTCCTTCCACACGACCCAGCCTTCAGAAATCGTTGGAATCTCCACTAGAGAATGTTCCATTCATTCACTGCGAATCTGGAATTCCTCTGAACCTCCACTCCCGGCAGGTTTTCGTTACACCACTGTTGAATGTCCAAGTAACCCAATGTTTTAAGTGTTTTCTTCACAAGCGCAGTGGTGCTGTTCAATTGGCTATCCACTCAACCCTGGCCAGCTCTACATTTTCCTGTCCACACCACAGAGACTGGAGAAATCATTGTTATCTCCACTACAGAATGTTCCATTCATTCACAGCGAATCTGGAATTCATCTGAATCTCCACTCCCGGCAGGTTTTCGTGACACCACTGGTAAATATCCAAGTAAGCCAATGCTGGTTTTAAGTGGCCTGCTCATACTCTCAGCCGTCCTGTTCAATTTGCTATCCACTCAACCCTCTTCAGCTCCATTTTCCTGTCCACATAACCCAAACTTCAGAAACAATTGGTATCTCCTCCACAGAATGTTCCATTCATTGACGGCAAATCTGAAATTCATCTAATTCTCAACTCCCGTCAGGTTTTCGTTACACCACTTGTGAATGTCCAATTAAGCCAAAGCTGGTTTTCAGTGGCCTGTTCTTACTACGAGACGTGCTGTTCATTTGGCTATCCATTCCACCCTGTTCAGCTCTACATTTTCGTGTCCACAAAACCCAGCCTTCAGAAATCATTGGAATCACCACTAGAGAATGTTCCATTCATTCACTGCGAATCTGGAATTCATCTGAATCTCCACTCCCGGCAGGTTTTCATTGCACCACTGCTGAATGTTCAAGTAACGCAATGATGGTTTTCAGCGGTCTATTCACACTCGAACCCGTGCTGTTCACGGTCTAGCGACTCAACACTGGTGAGTTCTTCTTTTTCCAGTTCAGACAATACAAACCTCAGAAACCATTGCAATCTACACTACAGAATGTTTCATTCATTCAGGCGAATCTTGAATTCATCTTGTTCTCCACTCCCAGCAGGTTTTCGTTTCACCACTGGTGAATGTCCAAGCAACCCAAGGCTGGTTTCAGCTGCGTGTTAACACTCGCAGCCGTGCTGTTCAATTGGCTATCCAGTGAACGCTGGTTAGCTCTTGATTTTCCTTCCACACACCGAGCCTTCAGAAATCATTCTTATCTCCACTTCAGAATGTTCCATTCGTTCCCTGCGAATCTGGAATTCCTCTGACTCTCCACACCAGGCAGATTTTCCTAACAACACTGGTGAATGACCAGGTAATCCAATGCTGGTTTTCAGCGGCTGTTCACACTCACAGCCTTGCTGTTCAATTGGCAATCCAGTCAAACCTAGTCAGCTCTTCATTTTCCTGTCCACACAACCCAGCGTTCAGAAATCATTGGAATCTCTACTACAGAAATTTCCATTCATTCACTGTGAATCTGGAAATACTCTGAATCTGCATTCCAGGAAGGCTTTCGTTACACCACTGATGAATGTCCAAGTAATGCAATGCTGCTTCTTAGTGGTCTGTTCACACTCGAAACCGTGCTGTTCATTGGCTATCCACTCAATATCGGTCAGCTCTTCAATATCCTGTCCAGACTATCCAGATTCCTAAATGTTGGCAATCACCACTACAGAATGTTCCATTCAATCACGCGAATCTGGAATTCATCAGAGTCTCCACTCCTGGAAGGTTTTCGTGACACCACTGGTAAATGTCCAAGGAAGACAATGCTGGTTTTAAGCCGCCTGCTAACACACTCAGCCGTGCTGTTCAATTTGCTATCCACCCAACCCTATTCAGCTCTACATTTTCCTGTCCTCATAACCCAACCTTCAGAAATAATTGGTATCTCCTCCACAGAATGTTCCGTTCATTCACTGCGAATCTTAAATTCATCTGACTCTCAACTCCCGGCGGGTTATCGTTACACCACTTGTGAATGTCCAAGTAAGCCAATGCTGGTTTTCAGTGGCCTCTTCATACTAAGAGACGTGCTGTTCATTTGGCTATCCACTCCACCCTGTTCAGCTCTACATTCTCGTGTCCACAAAACCCAGCCTTCAGAAATCATTGGAATCACCACTAGAGAATGTTCCATTCATTCACTGCGAATCTGGAATTCCTCTGAACCTCCACTCCTGGCAGGTTTTCGTTACGCCACTGGTGAATGTCCAAGTAACTCAATACTGGTTTTCAGAGGCATGTTCAACTCGCAGAAGTGCTGTTCAATGGGCTATCCACTCAATATTGGTCAGCTCTTCATTTTCCTCTCCACACAAACCAGCCTTCAGAAATCATTGGGCTCTCCACTACAGACTGTTCCATTCATTCACTGCGATTCTGCAATTCATCTGACTCTCCGCTCCAGGCAGGTTTTCATTACAGCACTGGTGAATGACCAAGTAATCCAATGCTGGTTTTCAGCCGCCTTTTCACACTCGCAGTGTGCTGTTCAATTGTCTATCCACTCAAACCTGGTCAGCCTTTCATTTTCTTTTCCACAATATCAGACTTCAGAAATCATTGGAATCGCCAGTACAGAATGTTCCATTCATTCACTGCCAATCTGGAATTCATCTGAATCTGCACTCCAGGTAGGCTTTCATTACACCACTTATGAATGTCCAAGTAACACAATGCTGGTTTTCAGCGGTCTGTTCACACTCTAAGCCCTGCTTTTTACTGGGTATCCACACAACTGTGGTCAGCTCTTCATTTTCATGTCCAAACAATCCAGACTTGAGAAATCATTGCAATCTCCAGTACAGAATGTTCCATTCATTCACTGCGAATCTGGAATTCAACTGAATCTCCACTACCTGCAGATTTATCTTACACCACTTGTGAATGTCCAAGTAAAACAATGCTGGTTTTCAGAGGCCTGTTCATGTTCGCAGTCGTGCTGTTCAATTGGCTATCCACTCAACCTGTTTTGCTCCTCATTTTCCTGTGCACACAACCCAGCCTTCAGAAATCATTGTAATCTCCACTACAGGATGTTCCATTCATTCACTGGGAATCTGGAATTCATCTGAATCTGCACTCCACGCAGGCTTTCGTTACACCACTGCTGAAAGTCGAAGTAATGCAATACTGGTTTTCAGTGGTCTGTTCACATTCGAAGCCGAGGCTTTTTACAGGCTATCCACTCAACACTGGTCAGCTCTTCATTTTCGTGTCCCCACAATCCAGATTTCAGAAATCATTGCAATCTCCACTACAGAATGTTCCATTCATTCACTGCGAGTCTGGAGTTTATCTGATTCTCCACTCCCGCCTGGTTAACATTACACCACTTGTGAATGTCCAAGTAAGCCAATGCTGGTTTTCAGAGGCCTGTTCATACTCGCAGCCGTGCTGTTTAATTGACAATTCACTCCACCCTGTTCAGCTCTTCATTGTCCCACCACACTACCAGCCTTCAGAAATCTTTGTTATCTCCACTACAGAACGTTCCATTCATTCACTGCGAATCTGGAATTCATCTGACTCTCAACTCCACGCAGGTTTTCATTACACCACTGTTGAATGTCCAAGTAACCCAATGCTGGTTTTCAGCGGCCTGTTCATATTCGCAGCCCTGCTGTTTACTTGGCTATCGATTCAAGCCTGGTCAGCTCTTCATTTTCCTGTCCACACAACACAGGCTTCAGAAATCATTGGAATCTCCTCTACAGAATGTTCCATTCATTCACTGCGAATGTGGAATTCAACTGACTCTCCACTCCATGCAGGTTTTCCTTACACCACTGATGAATGTCCAAGTAACCCAATGCTGGTTTTCAGCTGCATGTTCACACTCGCAGCCATGCTATACAATTGGCTTTCCACTAAATCCTGATTAGTTCTTGATTTTCCTTCCACACGACCCAGCCTTCAGAAATCGTTGGAATCTCCACTAGAGAATGTTCCATTCATTCACTGCGAATCTGGAATTCCTCTGAACCTCCACTCCCGGCAGGTTTTCGTTACACCACTGTTGAATGTCCAAGTAACCCAATGTTTTAAGTGTTTTCTTCACAAGCGCAGTGGTGCTGTTCAATTGGCTATCCACTCAACCCTGGCCAGCTCTACATTTTCCTGTCCACACCACAGAGACTGGAGAAATCATTGTTATCTCCACTACAGAATGTTCCATTCATTCACAGCGAATCTGGAATTCATCTGAATCTCCACTCCCGGCAGGTTTTCGTGACACCACTGGTAAATATCCAAGTAAGCCAATGCTGGTTTTAAGTGGCCTGCTCATACTCTCAGCCGTCCTGTTCAATTTGCTATCCACTCAACCCTCTTCAGCTCCATTTTCCTGTCCACATAACCCAAACTTCAGAAACAATTGGTATCTCCTCCACAGAATGTTCCATTCATTGACGGCAAATCTGAAATTCATCTAATTCTCAACTCCCGTCAGGTTTTCGTTACACCACTTGTGAATGTCCAATTAAGCCAAAGCTGGTTTTCAGTGGCCTGTTCTTACTACGAGACGTGCTGTTCATTTGGCTATCCATTCCACCCTGTTCAGCTCTACATTTTCGTGTCCACAAAACCCAGCCTTCAGAAATCATTGGAATCACCACTAGAGAATGTTCCATTCATTCACTGCGAATCTGGAATTCATCTGAATCTCCACTCCCGGCAGGTTTTCATTGCACCACTGCTGAATGTTCAAGTAACGCAATGATGGTTTTCAGCGGTCTATTCACACTCGAACCCGTGCTGTTCACGGTCTAGCGACTCAACACTGGTGAGTTCTTCTTTTTCCAGTTCAGACAATACAAACCTCAGAAACCATTGCAATCTACACTACAGAATGTTTCATTCATTCAGGCGAATCTTGAATTCATCTTGTTCTCCACTCCCAGCAGGTTTTCGTTTCACCACTGGTGAATGTCCAAGCAACCCAAGGCTGGTTTCAGCTGCGTGTTAACACTCGCAGCCGTGCTGTTCAATTGGCTATCCAGTGAACGCTGGTTAGCTCTTGATTTTCCTTCCACACACCGAGCCTTCAGAAATCATTCTTATCTCCACTTCAGAATGTTCCATTCGTTCCCTGCGAATCTGGAATTCCTCTGACTCTCCACACCAGGCAGATTTTCCTAACAACACTGGTGAATGACCAGGTAATCCAATGCTGGTTTTCAGCGGCTGTTCACACTCACAGCCTTGCTGTTCAATTGGCAATCCAGTCAAACCTAGTCAGCTCTTCATTTTCCTGTCCACACAACCCAGCGTTCAGAAATCATTGGAATCTCTACTACAGAAATTTCCATTCATTCACTGTGAATCTGGAAATACTCTGAATCTGCATTCCAGGAAGGCTTTCGTTACACCACTGATGAATGTCCAAGTAATGCAATGCTGCTTCTTAGTGGTCTGTTCACACTCGAAACCGTGCTGTTCATTGGCTATCCACTCAATATCGGTCAGCTCTTCAATATCCTGTCCAGACTATCCAGATTCCTAAATGTTGGCAATCACCACTACAGAATGTTCCATTCAATCACGCGAATCTGGAATTCATCAGAGTCTCCACTCCTGGAAGGTTTTCGTGACACCACTGGTAAATGTCCAAGGAAGACAATGCTGGTTTTAAGCCGCCTGCTAACACACTCAGCCGTGCTGTTCAATTTGCTATCCACCCAACCCTATTCAGCTCTACATTTTCCTGTCCTCATAACCCAACCTTCAGAAATAATTGGTATCTCCTCCACAGAATGTTCCGTTCATTCACTGCGAATCTTAAATTCATCTGACTCTCAACTCCCGGCGGGTTATCGTTACACCACTTGTGAATGTCCAAGTAAGCCAATGCTGGTTTTCAGTGGCCTGTTCATACTAAGAGACGTGCTGTTCATTTGGCTATCCACTCCACCCTGTTCAGCTCTACATTCTCGTGTCCACAAAACCCAGCCTTCAGAAATCATTGGAATCACCACTAGAGAATGTTCCATTCATTCACTGCGAATCTGGAATTCATCTGAACCTCCACTCCTGGCAGGTTTTCGTTACGCCACTGGTGAATGTCCAAGTAACTCAATACTGGTTTTCAGAGGCATGTTCAACTCGCAGAAGTGCTGTTCAATGGGCTATCCACTCAATATTGGTCAGCTCTTCATTTTCCTCTCCACACAAACCAGCCTTCAGAAATCATTGGGCTCTCCACTACAGACTGTTCCATTCATTCACTGCGATTCTGCAATTCATCTGACTCTCCGCTCCAGGCAGGTTTTCATTACAGCACTGGTGAATGACCAAGTAATCCAAAGCTGGTTTTCAGCCGCCTTTTCACACTCGCAGTGTGCTGTTCAATTGTCTATCCACTCAAACCTGGTCAGCCTTTCATTTTCTTTTCCACAATATCAGACTTCAGAAATCATTGGAATCGCCAGTACAGAATGTTCCATTCATTCACTGCCAATCTGGAATTCATCTGAATCTGCACTCCAGGTAGGCTTTCATTACACCACTTATGAATGTCCAAGTAACACAATGCTGGTTTTCAGCGGTCTGTTCACACTCTAAGCCCTGCTTTTTACTGGGTATCCACACAACTGTGGTCAGCTCTTCATTTTCATGTCCAAACAATCCAGACTTGAGAAATCATTGCAATCTCCAGTACAGAATGTTCCATTCATTCACTGCGAATCTGGAATTCAACTGAATCTCCACTACCTGCAGATTTATCTTACACCACTTGTGAATGTCCAAGTAAAACAATGCTGGTTTTCAGAGGCCTGTTCATATTCGCAGTCGTGCTGTTCAATTGGCTATCCACTCAACCTGTTTTGCTCCTCATTTTCCTGTGCACACAACCCAGCCTTCAGAAATCATTGTAATCTCCACTACAGGATGTTCCATTCATTCACTGGGAATCTGGAATTCATCTGAATCTGCACTCCACGCAGGCTTTCGTTACACCACTGCTGAAAGTCGAAGTAATGCAATACTGGTTTTCAGTGGTCTGTTCACATTCGAAGCCGAGGCTTTTTACAGGCTATCCACTCAACACTGGTCAGCTCTTCATTTTCGTGTCCCCACAATCCAGATTTCAGAAATCATTGCAATCTCCACTACAGAATGTTCCATTCATTCACTGCGAGTCTGGAGTTTATCTGATTCTCCACTCCCGCCTGGTTAACATTACACCACTTGTGAATGTCCAAGTAAGCCAATGCTGGTTTTCAGAGGCCTGTTCATACTCGCAGCCGTGCTGTTTAATTGACAATTCACTCCACCCTGTTCAGCTCTTCATTGTCCCACCACACTACCAGCCTTCAGAAATCTTTGTTATCTCCACTACAGAACGTTCCATTCATTCACTGCGAATCTGGAATTCATCTGACTCTCAACTCCACGCAGGTTTTCATTACACCACTGTTGAATGTCCAAGTAACCCAATGCTGGTTTTCAGCGGCCTGTTCATATTCGCAGCCCTGCTGTTTACTTGGCTATCGATTCAAGCCTGGTCAGCTCTTCATTTTCCTGTCCACACAACACAGGCTTCAGAAATCATTGGAATCTCCTCTACAGAATGTTCCATTCATTCACTGCGAATGTGGAATTCAACTGACTCTCCACTCCATGCAGGTTTTCCTTACACCACTGATGAATGTCCAAGTAACCCAATGCTGGTTTTCAGCTGCATGTTCACACTCGCAGCCATGCTATACAATTGGCTTTCCACTAAATCCTGATTAGTTCTTGATTTTCCTTCCACACGACCCAGCCTTCAGAAATCGTTGGAATCTCCACTAGAGAATGTTCCATTCATTCACTGCGAATCTGGAATTCCTCTGAACCTCCACTCCCGGCAGGTTTTCGTTACACCACTGTTGAATGTCCAAGTAACCCAATGTTTTAAGTGTTTTCTTCACAAGCGCAGTGGTGCTGTTCAATTGGCTATCCACTCAACCCTGGCCAGCTCTACATTTTCCTGTCCACACCACAGAGACTGGAGAAATCATTGTTATCTCCACTACAGAATGTTCCATTCATTCACAGCGAATCTGGAATTCATCTGAATCTCCACTCCCGGCAGGTTTTCGTGACACCACTGGTAAATATCCAAGTAAGCCAATGCTGGTTTTAAGTGGCCTGCTCATACTCTCAGCCGTGCTGTTCAATTTGCTATCCACTCAACCCTCTTCAGCTCCATTTTCCTGTCCACATAACCCAAACTTCAGAAACAATTGGTATCTCCTCCACAGAATGTTCCATTCATTGACGGCAAATCTGAAATTCATCTAATTCTCAACTCCCGTCAGGTTTTCGTTACACCACTTGTGAATGTCCAATTAAGCCAAAGCTGGTTTTCAGTGGCCTGTTCTTACTACGAGACGTGCTGTTCATTTGGCTATCCATTCCACCCTGTTCAGCTCTACATTTTCGTGTCCACAAAACCCAGCCTTCAGAAATCATTGGAATCACCACTAGAGAATGTTCCATTCATTCACTGCGAATCTGGAATTCATCTGAATCTCCACTCCCGGCAGGTTTTCATTGCACCACTGCTGAATGTTCAAGTAACGCAATGATGGTTTTCAGCGGTCTATTCACACTCGAACCCGTGCTGTTCACGGTCTAGCGACTCAACACTGGTGAGTTCTTCTTTTTCCAGTTCAGACAATACAAACCTCAGAAACCATTGCAATCTACACTACAGAATGTTTCATTCATTCAGGCGAATCTTGAATTCATCTTGTTCTCCACTCCCAGCAGGTTTTCGTTTCACCACTGGTGAATGTCCAAGCAACCCAAGGCTGGTTTCAGCTGCGTGTTAACACTCGCAGCCGTGCTGTTCAATTGGCTATCCAGTGAACGCTGGTTAGCTCTTGATTTTCCTTCCACACACCGAGCCTTCAGAAATCATTCTTATCTCCACTTCAGAATGTTCCATTCGTTCCCTGCGAATCTGGAATTCCTCTGACTCTCCACACCAGGCAGATTTTCCTAACAACACTGGTGAATGACCAGGTAATCCAATGCTGGTTTTCAGCGGCTGTTCACACTCACAGCCTTGCTGTTCAATTGGCAATCCAGTCAAACCTAGTCAGCTCTTCATTTTCCTGTCCACACAACCCAGCGTTCAGAAATCATTGGAATCTCTACTACAGAAATTTCCATTCATTCACTGTGAATCTGGAAATACTCTGAATCTGCATTCCAGGAAGGCTTTCATTACACCACTGATGAATGTCCAAGTAATGCAATGCTGCTTCTTAGTGGTCTGTTCACACTCGAAACCGTGCTGTTCATTGGCTATCCACTCAATATCGGTCAGCTCTTCAATATCCTGTCCAGACTATCCAGATTCCTAAATGTTGGCAATCACCACTACAGAATGTTCCATTCAATCACGCGAATCTGGAATTCATCAGAGTCTCCACTCCTGGAAGGTTTTCGTGACACCACTGGTAAATGTCCAAGGAAGACAATGCTGGTTTTAAGCCGCCTGCTAACACACTCAGCCGTGCTGTTCAATTTGCTATCCACCCAACCCTATTCAGCTCTACATTTTCCTGTCCTCATAACCCAACCTTCAGAAATAATTGGTATCTCCTCCACAGAATGTTCCGTTCATTCACTGCGAATCTTAAATTCATCTGACTCTCAACTCCCGGCGGGTTATCGTTACACCACTTGTGAATGTCCAAGTAAGCCAATGCTGGTTTTCAGTGGCCTGTTCATACTAAGAGACGTGCTGTTCATTTGGCTATCCACTCCACCCTGTTCAGCTCTACATTCTCGTGTCCACAAAACCCAGCCTTCAGAAATCATTGGAATCACCACTAGAGAATGTTCCATTCATTCACTGCGAATCTGGAATTCATCTGAACCTCCACTCCTGGCAGGTTTTCGTTACGCCACTGGTGAATGTCCAAGTAACTCAATACTGGTTTTCAGAGGCATGTTCAACTCGCAGAAGTGCTGTTCAATGGGCTATCCACTCAATATTGGTCAGCTCTTCATTTTCCTCTCCACACAAACCAGCCTTCAGAAATCATTGGGCTCTCCACTACAGACTGTTCCATTCATTCACTGCGATTCTGCAATTCATCTGACTCTCCGCTCCAGGCAGGTTTTCATTACAGCACTGGTGAATGACCAAGTAATCCAATGCTGGTTTTCAGCCGCCTTTTCACACTCGCAGTGTGCTGTTCAATTGTCTATCCACTCCAACCTTGTCAGCCTTTCATTTTCTTTTCCACAATATCAGACTTCAGAAATCATTGGAATCGCCAGTACAGAATGTTCCATTCATTCACTGCCAATCTGGAATTCATCTGAATCTGCACTCCAGGTAGGCTTTCATTACACCACTTATGAATGTCCAAGTAACACAATGCTGGTTTTCAGCGGTCTGTTCACACTCTAAGCCCTGCTTTTTACTGGGTATCCACACAACTGTGGTCAGCTCTTCATTTTCATGTCCAAACAATCCAGACTTGAGAAATCATTGCAATCTCCAGTACAGAATGTTCCATTCATTCACTGCGAATCTGGAATTCAACTGAATCTCCACTACCTGCAGATTTATCTTACACCACTTGTGAATGTCCAAGTAAAACAATGCTGGTTTTCAGAGGCCTGTTCATATTCGCAGTCGTGCTGTTCAATTGGCTATCCACTCAACCTGTTTTGCTCCTCATTTTCCTGTGCACACAACCCAGCCTTCAGAAATCATTGTAATCTCCACTACAGGATGTTCCATTCATTCACTGGGAATCTGGAATTCATCTGAATCTGCACTCCACGCAGGCTTTCGTTACACCACTGCTGAAAGTCGAAGTAATGCAATACTGGTTTTCAGTGGTCTGTTCACATTCGAAGCCGAGGCTTTTTACAGGCTATCCACTCAACACTGGTCAGCTCTTCATTTTCGTGTCCCCACAATCCAGATTTCAGAAATCATTGCAATCTCCACTACAGAATGTTCCATTCATTCACTGCGAGTCTGGAGTTTATCTGATTCTCCACTCCCGCCTGGTTAACATTACACCACTTGTGAATGTCCAAGTAAGCCAATGCTGGTTTTCAGAGGCCTGTTCATACTCGCAGCCGTGCTGTTTAATTGACAATTCACTCCACCTTGTTCAGCTCTTCATTGTCCCACCACACTACCAGCCTTCAGAAATCTTTGTTATCTCCACTACAGAACGTTCCATTCATTCACTGCGAATCTGGAATTCATCTGACTCTCAACTCCACGCAGGTTTTCATTACACCACTGTTGAATGTCCAAGTAACCCAATGCTGGTTTTCAGCGGCCTGTTCATATTCGCAGCCCTGCTGTTTACTTGGCTATCGATTCAAGCCTGGTCAGCTCTTCATTTTCCTGTCCACACAACACAGGCTTCAGAAATCATTGGAATCTCCTCTACAGAATGTTCCATTCATTCACTGCGAATGTGGAATTCAACTGACTCTCCACTCCATGCAGGTTTTCCTTACACCACTGATGAATGTCCAAGTAACCCAATGCTGGTTTTCAGCTGCATGTTCACACTCGCAGCCATGCTATACAATTGGCTTTCCACTAAATCCTGATTAGTTCTTGATTTTCCTTCCACACGACCCAGCCTTCAGAAATCGTTGGAATCTCCACTAGAGAATGTTCCATTCATTCACTGCGAATCTGGAATTCCTCTGAACCTCCACTCCCGGCAGGTTTTCGTTACACCACTGTTGAATGTCCAAGTAACCCAATGTTTTAAGTGTTTTCTTCACAAGCGCAGTGGTGCTGTTCAATTGGCTATCCACTCAACCCTGGCCAGCTCTACATTTTCCTGTCCACACCACAGAGACTGGAGAAATCATTGTTATCTCCACTACAGAATGTTCCATTCATTCACAGCGAATCTGGAATTCATCTGAATCTCCACTCCCGGCAGGTTTTCGTGACACCACTGGTAAATATCCAAGTAAGCCAATGCTGGTTTTAAGTGGCCTGCTCATACTCTCAGCCGTGCTGTTCAATT
Organism: Sorex fumeus; assembly: GCF_029834395.1. NCBI lineage: Eukaryota > Metazoa > Chordata > Mammalia > Eulipotyphla > Soricidae > Sorex > Sorex fumeus. The sequence continues at coordinate 788,688 of NW_026606204.1, forward strand.
TGCTATCCACTCAACCCTCTTCAGCTCCATTTTCCTGTCCACATAACCCAAACTTCAGAAACAATTGGTATCTCCTCCACAGAATGTTCCATTCATTGACGGCAAATCTGAAATTCATCTAATTCTCAACTCCCGTCAGGTTTTCGTTACACCACTTGTGAATGTCCAATTAAGCCAAAGCTGGTTTTCAGTGGCCTGTTCTTACTACGAGACGTGCTGTTCATTTGGCTATCCATTCCACCCTGTTCAGCTCTACATTTTCGTGTCCACAAAACCCAGCCTTCAGAAATCATTGGAATCACCACTAGAGAATGTTCCATTCATTCACTGCGAATCTGGAATTCATCTGAATCTCCACTCCCGGCAGGTTTTCATTGCACCACTGCTGAATGTTCAAGTAACGCAATGATGGTTTTCAGCGGTCTATTCACACTCGAACCCGTGCTGTTCACGGTCTAGCGACTCAACACTGGTGAGTTCTTCTTTTTCCAGTTCAGACAATACAAACCTCAGAAACCATTGCAATCTACACTACAGAATGTTTCATTCATTCAGGCGAATCTTGAATTCATCTTGTTCTCCACTCCCAGCAGGTTTTCGTTTCACCACTGGTGAATGTCCAAGCAACCCAAGGCTGGTTTCAGCTGCGTGTTAACACTCGCAGCCGTGCTGTTCAATTGGCTATCCAGTGAACGCTGGTTAGCTCTTGATTTTCCTTCCACACACCGAGCCTTCAGAAATCATTCTTATCTCCACTTCAGAATGTTCCATTCGTTCCCTGCGAATCTGGAATTCCTCTGACTCTCCACACCAGGCAGATTTTCCTAACAACACTGGTGAATGACCAGGTAATCCAATGCTGGTTTTCAGCGGCTGTTCACACTCACAGCCTTGCTGTTCAATTGGCAATCCAGTCAAACCTAGTCAGCTCTTCATTTTCCTGTCCACACAACCCAGCGTTCAGAAATCATTGGAATCTCTACTACAGAAATTTCCATTCATTCACTGTGAATCTGGAAATAATCTGAATCTGCATTCCAGGAAGGCTTTCGTTACACCACTGATGAATGTCCAAGTAATGCAATGCTGCTTCTTAGTGGTCTGTTCACACTCGAAACCGTGCTGTTCATTGGCTATCCACTCAATATCGGTCAGCTCTTCAATATCCTGTCCAGACTATCCAGATTCCTAAATGTTGGCAATCACCACTACAGAATGTTCCATTCAATCACGCGAATCTGGAATTCATCAGAGTCTCCACTCCTGGAAGGTTTTCGTGACACCACTGGTAAATGTCCAAGGAAGACAATGCTGGTTTTAAGCCGCCTGCTAACACACTCAGCCGTGCTGTTCAATTTGCTATCCACCCAACCCTATTCAGCTCTACATTTTCCTGTCCTCATAACCCAACCTTCAGAAATAATTGGTATCTCCTCCACAGAATGTTCCGTTCATTCACTGCGAATCTTAAATTCATCTGACTCTCAACTCCCGGCGGGTTATCGTTACACCACTTGTGAATGTCCAAGTAAGCCAATGCTGGTTTTCAGTGGCCTGTTCATACTAAGAGACGTGCTGTTCATTTGGCTATCCACTCCACCCTGTTCAGCTCTACATTCTCGTGTCCACAAAACCCAGCCTTCAGAAATCATTGGAATCACCACTAGAGAATGTTCCATTCATTCACTGCGAATCTGGAATTCATCTGAACCTCCACTCCTGGCAGGTTTTCGTTACGCCACTGGTGAATGTCCAAGTAACTCAATACTGGTTTTCAGAGGCATGTTCAACTCGCAGAAGTGCTGTTCAATGGGCTATCCACTCAATATTGGTCAGCTCTTCATTTTCCTCTCCACACAAACCAGCCTTCAGAAATCATTGGGCTCTCCACTACAGACTGTTCCATTCATTCACTGCGATTCTGCAATTCATCTGACTCTCCGCTCCAGGCAGGTTTTCATTACAGCACTGGTGAATGACCAAGTAATCCAATGCTGGTTTTCAGCCGCCTTTTCACACTCGCAGTGTGCTGTTCAATTGTCTATCCACTCAAACCTGGTCAGCCTTTCATTTTCTTTTCCACAATATCAGACTTCAGAAATCATTGGAATCGCCAGTACAGAATGTTCCATTCATTCACTGCCAATCTGGAATTCATCTGAATCTGCACTCCAGGTAGGCTTTCATTACACCACTTATGAATGTCCAAGTAACACAATGCTGGTTTTCAGCGGTCTGTTCACACTCTAAGCCCTGCTTTTTACTGGGTATCCACACAACTGTGGTCAGCTCTGCATTTTCATGTCCAAACAATCCAGACTTGAGAAATCATTGCAATCTCCAGTACAGAATGTTCCATTCATTCACTGCGAATCTGGAATTCAACTGAATCTCCACTACCTGCAGATTTATCTTACACCACTTGTGAATGTCCAAGTAAAACAATGCTGGTTTTCAGAGGCCTGTTCATGTTCGCAGTCGTGCTGTTCAATTGGCTATCCACTCAACCTGTTTTGCTCCTCATTTTCCTGTGCACACAACCCAGCCTTCAGAAATCATTGTAATCTCCACTACAGGATGTTCCATTCATTCACTGGGAATCTGGAATTCATCTGAATCTGCACTCCACGCAGGCTTTCGTTACACCACTGCTGAAAGTCGAAGTAATGCAATACTGGTTTTCAGTGGTCTGTTCACATTCGAAGCCGAGGCTTTTTACAGGCTATCCACTCAACACTGGTCAGCTCTTCATTTTCGTGTCCCCTCAATCCAGATTTCAGAAATCATTGCAATCTCCACTACAGAATGTTCCATTCATTCACTGCGAGTCTGGAGTTTATCTGATTCTCCACTCCCGCCTGGTTAACATTACACCACTTGTGAATGTCCAAGTAAGCCAATGCTGGTTTTCAGAGGCCTGTTCATACTCGCAGCCGTGCTGTTTAATTGACAATTCACTCCACCCTGTTCAGCTCTTCATTGTCCCACCACACTACCAGCCTTCAGAAATCTTTGTTATCTCCACTACAGAATGTTCCATTCATTCACTGCGAATCTGGAATTCATCTGACTCTCAACTCCACGCAGGTTTTCATTACACCACTGTTGAATGTCCAAGTAACCCAATGCTGGTTTTCAGCGGCCTGTTCATATTCGCAGCCCTGCTGTTTACTTGGCTATCGATTCAAGCCTGGTCAGCTCTTCATTTTCCTGTCCACACAACACAGGCTTCAGAAATCATTGGAATCTCCTCTACAGAATGTTCCATTCATTCACTGCGAATGTGGAATTCAACTGACTCTCCACTCCATGCAGGTTTTCCTTACACCACTGATGAATGTCCAAGTAACCCAATGCTGGTTTTCAGCTGCATGTTCACACTCGCAGCCATGCTATACAATTGGCTTTCCACTAAATCCTGATTAGTTCTTGATTTTCCTTCCACACGACCCAGCCTTCAGAAATCGTTGGAATCTCCACTAGAGAATGTTCCATTCATTCACTGCGAATCTGGAATTCCTCTGAACCTCCACTCCCGGCAGGTTTTCGTTACACCACTGTTGAATGTCCAAGTAACCCAATGTTTTAAGTGTTTTCTTCACAAGCGCAGTGGTGCTGTTCAATTGGCTATCCACTCAACCCTGGCCAGCTCTACATTTTCCTGTCCACACCACAGAGACTGGAGAAATCATTGTTATCTCCACTACAGAATGTTCCATTCATTCACAGCGAATCTGGAATTCATCTGAATCTCCACTCCCGGCAGGTTTTCGTGACACCACTGGTAAATATCCAAGTAAGCCAATGCTGGTTTTAAGTGGCCTGCTCATACTCTCAGCCGTCCTGTTCAATTTGCTATCCACTCAACCCTCTTCAGCTCCATTTTCCTGTCCACATAACCCAAACTTCAGAAACAATTGGTATCTCCTCCACAGAATGTTCCATTCATTGACGGCAAATCTGAAATTCATCTAATTCTCAACTCCCGTCAGGTTTTCGTTACACCACTTGTGAATGTCCAATTAAGCCAAAGCTGGTTTTCAGTGGCCTGTTCTTACTACGAGACGTGCTGTTCATTTGGCTATCCATTCCACCCTGTTCAGCTCTACATTTTCGTGTCCACAAAACCCAGCCTTCAGAAATCATTGGAATCACCACTAGAGAATGTTCCATTCATTCACTGCGAATCTGGAATTCATCTGAATCTCCACTCCCGGCAGGTTTTCATTGCACCACTGCTGAATGTTCAAGTAACGCAATGATGGTTTTCAGCGGTCTATTCACACTCGAACCCGTGCTGTTCACGGTCTAGCGACTCAACACTGGTGAGTTCTTCTTTTTCCAGTTCAGACAATACAAACCTCAGAAACCATTGCAATCTACACTACAGAATGTTTCATTCATTCAGGCGAATCTTGAATTCATCTTGTTCTCCACTCCCAGCAGGTTTTCGTTTCACCACTGGTGAATGTCCAAGCAACCCAAGGCTGGTTTCAGCTGCGTGTTAACACTCGCAGCCGTGCTGTTCAATTGGCTATCCAGTGAACGCTGGTTAGCTCTTGATTTTCCTTCCACACACCGAGCCTTCAGAAATCATTCTTATCTCCACTTCAGAATGTTCCATTCGTTCCCTGCGAATCTGGAATTCCTCTGACTCTCCACACCAGGCAGATTTTCCTAACAACACTGGTGAATGACCAGGTAATCCAATGCTGGTTTTCAGCGGCTGTTCACACTCACAGCCTTGCTGTTCAATTGGCAATCCAGTCAAACCTAGTCAGCTCTTCATTTTCCTGTCCACACAACCCAGCGTTCAGAAATCATTGGAATCTCTACTACAGAAATTTCCATTCATTCACTGTGAATCTGGAAATAATCTGAATCTGCATTCCAGGAAGGCTTTCGTTACACCACTGATGAATGTCCAAGTAATGCAATGCTGCTTCTTAGTGGTCTGTTCACACTCGAAACCGTGCTGTTCATTGGCTATCCACTCAATATCGGTCAGCTCTTCAATATCCTGTCCAGACTATCCAGATTCCTAAATGTTGGCAATCACCACTACAGAATGTTCCATTCAATCACGCGAATCTGGAATTCATCAGAGTCTCCACTCCTGGAAGGTTTTCGTGACACCACTGGTAAATGTCCAAGGAAGACAATGCTGGTTTTAAGCCGCCTGCTAACACACTCAGCCGTGCTGTTCAATTTGCTATCCACCCAACCCTATTCAGCTCTACATTTTCCTGTCCTCATAACCCAACCTTCAGAAATAATTGGTATCTCCTCCACAGAATGTTCCGTTCATTCACTGCGAATCTTAAATTCATCTGACTCTCAACTCCCGGCGGGTTATCGTTACACCACTTGTGAATGTCCAAGTAAGCCAATGCTGGTTTTCAGTGGCCTGTTCATACTAAGAGACGTGCTGTTCATTTGGCTATCCACTCCACCCTGTTCAGCTCTACATTCTCGTGTCCACAAAACCCAGCCTTCAGAAATCATTGGAATCACCACTAGAGAATGTTCCATTCATTCACTGCGAATCTGGAATTCATCTGAACCTCCACTCCTGGCAGGTTTTCGTTACGCCACTGGTGAATGTCCAAGTAACTCAATACTGGTTTTCAGAGGCATGTTCAACTCGCAGAAGTGCTGTTCAATGGGCTATCCACTCAATATTGGTCAGCTCTTCATTTTCCTCTCCACACAAACCAGCCTTCAGAAATCATTGGGCTCTCCACTACAGACTGTTCCATTCATTCACTGCGATTCTGCAATTCATCTGACTCTCCGCTCCAGGCAGGTTTTCATTACAGCACTGGTGAATGACCAAGTAATCCAATGCTGGTTTTCAGCCGCCTTTTCACACTCGCAGTGTGCTGTTCAATTGTCTATCCACTCAAACCTGGTCAGCCTTTCATTTTCTTTTCCACAATATCAGACTTCAGAAATCATTGGAATCGCCAGTACAGAATGTTCCATTCATTCACTGCCAATCTGGAATTCATCTGAATCTGCACTCCAGGTAGGCTTTCATTACACCACTTATGAATGTCCAAGTAACACAATGCTGGTTTTCAGCGGTCTGTTCACACTCTAAGCCCTGCTTTTTACTGGGTATCCACACAACTGTGGTCAGCTCTGCATTTTCATGTCCAAACAATCCAGACTTGAGAAATCATTGCAATCTCCAGTACAGAATGTTCCATTCATTCACTGCGAATCTGGAATTCAACTGAATCTCCACTACCTGCAGATTTATCTTACACCACTTGTGAATGTCCAAGTAAAACAATGCTGGTTTTCAGAGGCCTGTTCATGTTCGCAGTCGTGCTGTTCAATTGGCTATCCACTCAACCTGTTTTGCTCCTCATTTTCCTGTGCACACAACCCAGCCTTCAGAAATCATTGTAATCTCCACTACAGGATGTTCCATTCATTCACTGGGAATCTGGAATTCATCTGAATCTGCACTCCACGCAGGCTTTCGTTACACCACTGCTGAAAGTCGAAGTAATGCAATACTGGTTTTCAGTGGTCTGTTCACATTCGAAGCCGAGGCTTTTTACAGGCTATCCACTCAACACTGGTCAGCTCTTCATTTTCGTGTCCCCTCAATCCAGATTTCAGAAATCATTGCAATCTCCACTACAGAATGTTCCATTCATTCACTGCGAGTCTGGAGTTTATCTGATTCTCCACTCCCGCCTGGTTAACATTACACCACTTGTGAATGTCCAAGTAAGCCAATGCTGGTTTTCAGAGGCCTGTTCATACTCGCAGCCGTGCTGTTTAATTGACAATTCACTCCACCCTGTTCAGCTCTTCATTGTCCCACCACACTACCAGCCTTCAGAAATCTTTGTTATCTCCACTACAGAATGTTCCATTCATTCACTGCGAATCTGGAATTCATCTGACTCTCAACTCCACGCAGGTTTTCATTACACCACTGTTGAATGTCCAAGTAACCCAATGCTGGTTTTCAGCGGCCTGTTCATATTCGCAGCCCTGCTGTTTACTTGGCTATCGATTCAAGCCTGGTCAGCTCTTCATTTTCCTGTCCACACAACACAGGCTTCAGAAATCATTGGAATCTCCTCTACAGAATGTTCCATTCATTCACTGCGAATGTGGAATTCAACTGACTCTCCACTCCATGCAGGTTTTCCTTACACCACTGATGAATGTCCAAGTAACCCAATGCTGGTTTTCAGCTGCATGTTCACACTCGCAGCCATGCTATACAATTGGCTTTCCACTAAATCCTGATTAGTTCTTGATTTTCCTTCCACACGACCCAGCCTTCAGAAATCGTTGGAATCTCCACTAGAGAATGTTCCATTCATTCACTGCGAATCTGGAATTCCTCTGAACCTCCACTCCCGGCAGGTTTTCGTTACACCACTGTTGAATGTCCAAGTAACCCAATGTTTTAAGTGTTTTCTTCACAAGCGCAGTGGTGCTGTTCAATTGGCTATCCACTCAACCCTGGCCAGCTCTACATTTTCCTGTCCACACCACAGAGACTGGAGAAATCATTGTTATCTCCACTACAGAATGTTCCATTCATTCACAGCGAATCTGGAATTCATCTGAATCTCCACTCCCGGCAGGTTTTCGTGACACCACTGGTAAATATCCAAGTAAGCCAATGCTGGTTTTAAGTGGCCTGCTCATACTCTCAGCCGTCCTGTTCAATTTGCTATCCACTCAACCCTCTTCAGCTCCATTTTCCTGTCCACATAACCCAAACTTCAGAAACAATTGGTATCTCCTCCACAGAATGTTCCATTCATTGACGGCAAATCTGAAATTCATCTAATTCTCAACTCCCGTCAGGTTTTCGTTACACCACTTGTGAATGTCCAATTAAGCCAAAGCTGGTTTTCAGTGGCCTGTTCTTACTACGAGACGTGCTGTTCATTTGGCTATCCATTCCACCCTGTTCAGCTCTACATTTTCGTGTCCACAAAACCCAGCCTTCAGAAATCATTGGAATCACCACTAGAGAATGTTCCATTCATTCACTGCGAATCTGGAATTCATCTGAATCTCCACTCCCGGCAGGTTTTCATTGCACCACTGCTGAATGTTCAAGTAACGCAATGATGGTTTTCAGCGGTCTATTCACACTCGAACCCGTGCTGTTCACGGTCTAGCGACTCAACACTGGTGAGTTCTTCTTTTTCCAGTTCAGACAATACAAACCTCAGAAACCATTGCAATCTACACTACAGAATGTTTCATTCATTCAGGCGAATCTTGAATTCATCTTGTTCTCCACTCCCAGCAGGTTTTCGTTTCACCACTGGTGAATGTCCAAGCAACCCAAGGCTGGTTTCAGCTGCGTGTTAACACTCGCAGCCGTGCTGTTCAATTGGCTATCCAGTGAACGCTGGTTAGCTCTTGATTTTCCTTCCACACACCGAGCCTTCAGAAATCATTCTTATCTCCACTTCAGAATGTTCCATTCGTTCCCTGCGAATCTGGAATTCCTCTGACTCTCCACACCAGGCAGATTTTCCTAACAACACTGGTGAATGACCAGGTAATCCAATGCTGGTTTTCAGCGGCTGTTCACACTCACAGCCTTGCTGTTCAATTGGCAATCCAGTCAAACCTAGTCAGCTCTTCATTTTCCTGTCCACACAACCCAGCGTTCAGAAATCATTGGAATCTCTACTACAGAAATTTCCATTCATTCACTGTGAATCTGGAAATACTCTGAATCTGCATTCCAGGAAGGCTTTCGTTACACCACTGATGAATGTCCAAGTAATGCAATGCTGCTTCTTAGTGGTCTGTTCACACTCGAAACCGTGCTGTTCATTGGCTATCCACTCAATATCGGTCAGCTCTTCAATATCCTGTCCAGACTATCCAGATTCCTAAATGTTGGCAATCACCACTACAGAATGTTCCATTCAATCACGCGAATCTGGAATTCATCAGAGTCTCCACTCCTGGAAGGTTTTCGTGACACCACTGGTAAATGTCCAAGGAAGACAATGCTGGTTTTAAGCCGCCTGCTAACACACTCAGCCGTGCTGTTCAATTTGCTATCCACCCAACCCTATTCAGCTCTACATTTTCCTGTCCTCATAACCCAACCTTCAGAAATAATTGGTATCTCCTCCACAGAATGTTCCGTTCATTCACTGCGAATCTTAAATTCATCTGACTCTCAACTCCCGGCGGGTTATCGTTACACCACTTGTGAATGTCCAAGTAAGCCAATGCTGGTTTTCAGTGGCCTCTTCATACTAAGAGACGTGCTGTTCATTTGGCTATCCACTCCACCCTGTTCAGCTCTACATTCTCGTGTCCACAAAACCCAGCCTTCAGAAATCATTGGAATCACCACTAGAGAATGTTCCATTCATTCACTGCGAATCTGGAATTCCTCTGAACCTCCACTCCTGGCAGGTTTTCGTTACGCCACTGGTGAATGTCCAAGTAACTCAATACTGGTTTTCAGAGGCATGTTCAACTCGCAGAAGTGCTGTTCAATGGGCTATCCACTCAATATTGGTCAGCTCTTCATTTTCCTCTCCACACAAACCAGCCTTCAGAAATCATTGGGCTCTCCACTACAGACTGTTCCATTCATTCACTGCGATTCTGCAATTCATCTGACTCTCCGCTCCAGGCAGGTTTTCATTACAGCACTGGTGAATGACCAAGTAATCCAATGCTGGTTTTCAGCCGCCTTTTCACACTCGCAGTGTGCTGTTCAATTGTCTATCCACTCAAACCTGGTCAGCCTTTCATTTTCTTTTCCACAATATCAGACTTCAGAAATCATTGGAATCGCCAGTACAGAATGTTCCATTCATTCACTGCCAATCTGGAATTCATCTGAATCTGCACTCCAGGTAGGCTTTCATTACACCACTTATGAATGTCCAAGTAACACAATGCTGGTTTTCAGCGGTCTGTTCACACTCTAAGCCCTGCTTTTTACTGGGTATCCACACAACTGTGGTCAGCTCTTCATTTTCATGTCCAAACAATCCAGACTTGAGAAATCATGGCAATCTCCAGTACAGAATGTTCCATTCATTCACTGCGAATCTGGAATTCAACTGAATCTCCACTACCTGCAGATTTATCTTACACCACTTGTGAATGTCCAAGTAAAACAATGCTGGTTTTCAGAGGCCTGTTCATGTTCGCAGTCGTGCTGTTCAATTGGCTATCCACTCAACCTGTTTTGCTCCTCATTCTCCTGTGCACACAACCCAGCCTTCAGAAATCATTGTAATCTCCACTACAGGATGTTCCATTCATTCACTGGGAATCTGGAATTCATCTGAATCTGCACTCCACGCAGGCTTTCGTTACACCACTGCTGAAAGTCGAAGTAATGCAATACTGGTTTTCAGTGGTCTGTTCACATTCGAAGCCGAGGCTTTTTACAGGCTATCCACTCAACACTGGTCAGCTCTTCATTTTCGTGTCCCCACAATCCAGATTTCAGAAATCATTGCAATCTCCACTACAGAATGTTCCATTCATTCACTGCGAGTCTGGAGTTTATCTGATTCTCCACTCCCGCCTGGTTAACATTACACCACTTGTGAATGTCCAAGTAAGCCAATGCTGGTTTTCAGAGGCCTGTTCATACTCGCAGCCGTGCTGTTTAATTGACAATTCACTCCACCCTGTTCAGCTCTTCATTGTCCCACCACACTACCAGCCTTCAGAAATCTTTGTTATCTCCACTACAGAATGTTCCATTCATTCACTGCGAATCTGGAATTCATCTGACTCTCAACTCCACGCAGGTTTTCATTACACCACTGTTGAATGTCCAAGTAACCCAATGCTGGTTTTCAGCGGCCTGTTCATATTCGCAGCCCTGCTGTTTACTTGGCTATCGATTCAAGCCTGGTCAGCTCTTCATTTTCCTGTCCACACAACACAGGCTTCAGAAATCATTGGAATCTCCTCTACAGAATGTTCCATTCATTCACTGCGAATGTGGAATTCAACTGACTCTCCACTCCATGCAGGTTTTCCTTACACCACTGATGAATGTCCAAGTAACCCAATGCTGGTTTTCAGCTGCATGTTCACACTCGCAGCCATGCTATACAATTGGCTTTCCACTAAATCCTGATTAGTTCTTGATTTTCCTTCCACACGACCCAGCCTTCAGAAATCGTTGGAATCTCCACTAGAGAATGTTCCATTCATTCACTGCGAATCTGGAATTCCTCTGAACCTCCACTCCCGGCAGGTTTTCGTTACACCACTGTTGAATGTCCAAGTAACCCAATGTTTTAAGTGTTTTCTTCACAAGCGCAGTGGTGCTGTTCAATTGGCTATCCACTCAACCCTGGCCAGCTCTACATTTTCCTGTCCACACCACAGAGACTGGAGAAATCATTGTTATCTCCACTACAGAATGTTCCATTCATTCACAGCGAATCTGGAATTCATCTGAATCTCCACTCCCGGCAGGTTTTCGTGACACCACTGGTAAATATCCAAGTAAGCCAATGCTGGTTTTAAGTGGCCTGCTCATACTCTCAGCCGTGCTGTTCAATTTGCTATCCACTCAACCCTCTTCAGCTCCATTTTCCTGTCCACATAACCCAAACTTCAGAAACAATTGGTATCTCCTCCACAGAATGTTCCATTCATTGACGGCAAATCTGAAATTCATCTAATTCTCAACTCCCGTCAGGTTTTCGTTGCACCACTTGTGAATGTCCAATTAAGCCAAAGCTGGTTTTCAGTGGCCTGTTCTTACTACGAGACGTGCTGTTCATTTGGCTATCCATTCCACCCTGTTCAGCTCTACATTTTCGTGTCCACAAAACCCAGCCTTCAGAAATCATTGGAATCACCACTAGAGAATGTTCCATTCATTCACTGCGAATCTGGAATTCATCTGAATCTCCACTCCCGGCAGGTTTTCATTGCACCACTGCTGAATGTTCAAGTAACGCAATGATGGTTTTCAGCGGTCTATTCACACTCGAACCCGTGCTGTTCACGGTCTAGCGACTCAACACTGGTGAGTTCTTCTTTTTCCAGTTCAGACAATACAAACCTCAGAAACCATTGCAATCTACACTACAGAATGTTTCATTCATTCAGGCGAATCTTGAATTCATCTTGTTCTCCACTCCCAGCAGGTTTTCGTTTCACCACTGGTGAATGTCCAAGCAACCCAAGGCTGGTTTCAGCTGCGTGTTAACACTCGCAGCCGTGCTGTTCAATTGGCTATCCAGTGAACGCTGGTTAGCTCTTGATTTTCCTTCCACACACCGAGCCTTCAGAAATCATTCTTATCTCCACTTCAGAGTGTTCCATTCGTTCCCTGCGAATCTGGAATTCCTCTGACTCTCCACACCAGGCAGATTTTCCTAACAACACTGGTGAATGACCAGGTAATCCAATGCTGGTTTTCAGCGGCTGTTCACACTCACAGCCTTGCTGTTCAATTGGCAATCCAGTCAAACCTAGTCAGCTCTTCATTTTCCTGTCCACACAACCCAGCGTTCAGAAATCATTGGAATCTCTACTACAGAAATTTCCATTCATTCACTGTGAATCTGGAAATACTCTGAATCTGCATTCCAGGAAGGCTTTCGTTACACCACTGATGAATGTCCAAGTAATGCAATGCTGCTTCTTAGTGGTCTGTTCACACTCGAAACCGTGCTGTTCATTGGCTATCCACTCAATATCGGTCAGCTCTTCAATATCCTGTCCAGACTATCCAGATTCCTAAATGTTGGCAATCACCACTACAGAATGTTCCATTCAATCACGCGAATCTGGAATTCATCAGAGTCTCCACTCCTGGAAGGTTTTCGTGACACCACTGGTAAATGTCCAAGGAAGACAATGCTGGTTTTAAGCCGCCTGCTAACACACTCAGCCGTGCTGTTCAATTTGCTATCCACCCAACCCTATTCAGCTCTACATTTTCCTGTCCTCATAACCCAACCTTCAGAAATAATTGGTATCTCCTCCACAGAATGTTCCGTTCATTCACTGCGAATCTTAAATTCATCTGACTCTCAACTCCCGGCGGGTTATCGTTACACCACTTGTGAATGTCCAAGTAAGCCAATGCTGGTTTTCAGTGGCCTGTTCATACTAAGAGACGTGCTGTTCATTTGGCTATCCACTCCACCCTGTTCAGCTCTACATTTTCGTGTCCACAAAACCCAGCCTTCAGAAATCATTGGAATCACCACTAGAGAATGTTCCATTCATTCACTGCGAATCTGGAATTCCTCTGAACCTCCACTCCTGGCAGGTTTTCGTTACGCCACTGGTGAATGTCCAAGTAACTCAATACTGGTTTTCAGAGGCATGTTCAACTCGCAGAAGTGCTGTTCAATGGGCTATCCACTCAATATTGGTCAGCTCTTCATTTTCCTCTCCACACAAACCAGCCTTCAGAAATCATTGGGCTCTCCACTACAGACTGTTCCATTCATTCACTGCGATTCTGCAATTCATCTGACTCTCCGCTCCAGGCAGGTTTTCATTACAGCACTGGTGAATGACCAAGTAATCCAATGCTGGTTTTCAGCCGCCTTTTCACACTCGCAGTGTGCTGTTCAATTGTCTATCCACTCAAACCTGGTCAGCCTTTCATTTTCTTTTCCACAATATCAGACTTCAGAAATCATTGGAATCGCCAGTACAGAATGTTCCATTCATTCACTGCCAATCTGGAATTCATCTGAATCTGCACTCCAGGTAGGCTTTCATTACACCACTTATGAATGTCCAAGTAACACAATGCTGGTTTTCAGCGGTCTGTTCACACTCTAAGCCCTGCTTTTTACTGGGTATCCACACAACTGTGGTCAGCTCTTCATTTTCATGTCCAAACAATCCAGACTTGAGAAATCATGGCAATCTCCAGTACAGAATGTTCCATTCATTCACTGCGAATCTGGAATTCAACTGAATCTCCACTACCTGCAGATTTATCTTACACCACTTGTGAATGTCCAAGTAAAACAATGCTGGTTTTCAGAGGCCTGTTCATGTTCGCAGTCGTGCTGTTCAATTGGCTATCCACTCAACCTGTTTTGCTCCTCATTTTCCTGTGCACACAACCCAGCCTTCAGAAATCATTGTAATCTCCACTACAGGATGTTCCATTCATTCACTGGGAATCTGGAATTCATCTGAATCTGCACTCCACGCAGGCTTTCGTTACACCACTGCTGAAAGTCGAAGTAATGCAATACTGGTTTTCAGTGGTCTGTTCACATTCGAAGCCGAGGCTTTTTACAGGCTATCCACTCAACACTGGTCAGCTCTTCATTTTCGTGTCCCCACAATCCAGATTTCAGAAATCATTGCAATCTCCACTACAGAATGTTCCATTCATTCACTGCGAGTCTGGAGTTTATCTGATTCTCCACTCCCGCCTGGTTAACATTACACCACTTGTGAATGTCCAAGTAAGCCAATGCTGGTTTTCAGAGGCCTGTTCATACTCGAAGCCGTGCTGTTTAATTGACAATTCACTCCACCCTGTTCAGCTCTTCATTGTCCCACCACACTACCAGCCTTCAGAAATCTTTGTTATCTCCACTACAGAACGTTCCATTCATTCACTGCGAATCTGGAATTCATCTGACTCTCAACTCCACGCAGGTTTTCATTACACCACTGTTGAATGTCCAAGTAACCCAATGCTGGTTTTCAGCGGCCTGTTCATATTCGCAGCCCTGCTGTTTACTTGGCTATCGATTCAAGCCTGGTCAGCTCTTCATTTTCCTGTCCACACAACACAGGCTTCAGAAATCATTGGAATCTCCTCTACAGAATGTTCCATTCATTCACTGCGAATGTGGAATTCAACTGACTCTCCACTCCATGCAGGTTTTCCTTACACCACTGATGAATGTCCAAGTAACCCAATGCTGGTTTTCAGCTGCATGTTCACACTCGCAGCCATGCTATACAATTGGCTTTCCACTAAATCCTGATTAGTTCTTGATTTTCCTTCCACACGACCCAGCCTTCAGAAATCGTTGGAATCTCCACTAGAGAATGTTCCATTCATTCACTGCGAATCTGGAATTCCTCTGAACCTCCACTCCCGGCAGGTTTTCGTTACACCACTGTTGAATGTCCAAGTAACCCAATGTTTTAAGTGTTTTCTTCACAAGCGCAGTGGTGCTGTTCAATTGGCTATCCACTCAACCCTGGCCAGCTCTACATTTTCCTGTCCACACCACAGAGACTGGAGAAATCATTGTTATCTCCACTACAGAATGTTCCATTCATTCACAGCGAATCTGGAATTCATCTGAATCTCCACTCCCGGCAGGTTTTCGTGACACCACTGGTAAATATCCAAGTAAGCCAATGCTGGTTTTAAGTGGCCTGCTCATACTCTCAGCCGTGCTGTTCAATTTGCTATCCACTCAACCCTCTTCAGCTCCATTTTCCTGTCCACATAACCCAAACTTCAGAAACAATTGGTATCTCCTCCACAGAATGTTCCATTCATTGACGGCAAATCTGAAATTCATCTAATTCTCAACTCCCGTCAGGTTTTCGTTACACCACTTGTGAATGTCCAATTAAGCCAAAGCTGGTTTTCAGTGGCCTGTTCTTACTACGAGACGTGCTGTTCATTTGGCTATCCATTCCACCCTGTTCAGCTCTACATTTTCGTGTCCACAAAACCCAGCCTTCAGAAATCATTGGAATCACCACTAGAGAATGTTCCATTCATTCACTGCGAATCTGGAATTCATCTGAATCTCCACTCCCGGCAGGTTTTCATTGCACCACTGCTGAATGTTCAAGTAACGCAATGATGGTTTTCAGCGGTCTATTCACACTCGAACCCGTGCTGTTCACGGTCTAGCGACTCAACACTGGTGAGTTCTTCTTTTTCCAGTTCAGACAATACAAACCTCAGAAACCATTGCAATCTACACTACAGAATGTTTCATTCATTCAGGCGAATCTTGAATTCATCTTGTTCTCCACTCCCAGCAGGTTTTCGTTTCACCACTGGTGAATGTCCAAGCAACCCAAGGCTGGTTTCAGCTGCGTGTTAACACTCGCAGCCGTGCTGTTCAATTGGCTATCCAGTGAACGCTGGTTAGCTCTTGATTTTCCTTCCACACACCGAGCCTTCAGAAATCATTCTTATCTCCACTTCAGAATGTTCCATTCGTTCCCTGCGAATCTGGAATTCCTCTGACTCTCCACACCAGGCAGATTTTCCTAACAACACTGGTGAATGACCAGGTAATCCAATGCTGGTTTTCAGCGGCTGTTCACACTCACAGCCTTGCTGTTCAATTGGCAATCCAGTCAAACCTAGTCAGCTCTTCATTTTCCTGTCCACACAACCCAGCGTTCAGAAATCATTGGAATCTCTACTACAGAAATTTCCATTCATTCACTGTGAATCTGGAAATACTCTGAATCTGCATTCCAGGAAGGCTTTCGTTACACCACTGATGAATGTCCAAGTAATGCAATGCTGCTTCTTAGTGGTCTGTTCACACTCGAAACCGTGCTGTTCATTGGCTATCCACTCAATATCGGTCAGCTCTTCAATATCCTGTCCAGACTATCCAGATTCCTAAATGTTGGCAATCACCACTACAGAATGTTCCATTCAATCACGCGAATCTGGAATTCATCAGAGTCTCCACTCCTGGAAGGTTTTCGTGACACCACTGGTAAATGTCCAAGGAAGACAATGCTGGTTTTAAGCCGCCTGCTAACACACTCAGCCGTGCTGTTCAATTTGCTATCCACCCAACCCGATTCAGCTCTACATTTTCCTGTCCTCATAACCCAACCTTCAGAAATAATTGGTATCTCCTCCACAGAATGTTCCGTTCATTCACTGCGAATCTTAAATTCATCTGACTCTCAACTCCCGGCGGGTTATCGTTACACCACTTGTGAATGTCCAAGTAAGCCAATGCTGGTTTTCAGTGGCCTGTTCATACTAAGAGACGTGCTGTTCATTTGGCTATCCACTCCACCCTGTTCAGCTCTACATTTTCGTGTCCACAAAACCCAGCCTTCAGAAATCATTGGAATCACCACTAGAGAATGTTCCATTCATTCACTGCGAATCTGGAATTCATCTGAACCTCCACTCCTGGCAGGTTTTCGTTACGCCACTGGTGAATGTCCAAGTAACTCAATACTGGTTTTCAGAGGCATGTTCAACTCGCAGAAGTGCTGTTCAATGGGCTATCCACTCAATATTCGTCAGCTCTTCATTTTCCTCTCCACACAAACCAGCCTTCAGAAATCATTGGGCTCTCCACTACAGACTGTTCCATTCATTCACTGCGATTCTGCAATTCATCTGACTCTCCGCTCCAGGCAGGTTTTCATTACAGCACTGGTGAATGACCAAGTAATCCAATGCTGGTTTTCAGCCGCCTTTTCACACTCGCAGTGTGCTGTTCAATTGTCTATCCACTCAAACCTGGTCAGCCTTTCATTTTCTTTTCCACAATATCAGACTTCAGAAATCATTGGAATCGCCAGTACAGAATGTTCCATTCATTCACTGCCAATCTGGAATTCATCTGAATCTGCACTCCAGGTAGGCTTTCATTACACCACTTATGAATGTCCAAGTAACACAATGCTGGTTTTCAGCGGTCTGTTCACACTCTAAGCCCTGCTTTTTACTGGGTATCCACACAACTGTGGTCAGCTCTTCATTTTCATGTCCAAACAATCCAGACTTGAGAAATCATTGCAATCTCCAGTACAGAATGTTCCATTCATTCACTGCGAATCTGGAATTCAACTGAATCTCCACTACCTGCAGATTTATCTTACACCACTTGTGAATGTCCAAGTAAAACAATGCTGGTTTTCAGAGGCCTGTTCATGTTCGCAGTCGTGCTGTTCAATTGGCTATCCACTCAACCTGTTTTGCTCCTCATTTTCCTGTGCACACAACCCAGCCTTCAGAAATCATTGTAATCTCCACTACAGGATGTTCCATTCATTCACTGGGAATCTGGAATTCATCTGAATCTGCACTCCACGCAGGCTTTCGTTACACCACTGCTGAAAGTCGAAGTAATGCAATACTGGTTTTCAGTGGTCTGTTCACATTCGAAGCCGAGGCTTTTTACAGGCTATCCACTCAACACTGGTCAGCTCTTCATTTTCGTGTCCCCACAATCCAGATTTCAGAAATCATTGCAATCTCCACTACAGAATGTTCCATTCATTCACTGCGAGTCTGGAGTTTATCTGATTCTCCACTCCCGCCTGGTTAACATTACACCACTTGTGAATGTCCAAGTAAGCCAATGCTGGTTTTCAGAGGCCTGTTCATACTCGCAGCCGTGCTGTTTAATTGACAATTCACTCCACCCTGTTCAGCTCTTCATTGTCCCACCACACTACCAGCCTTCAGAAATCTTTGTTATCTCCACTACAGAATGTTCCATTCATTCACAGCCAATCTGGAATTCATCTGAATCTGCACTCCAGGTAGGCTTTCATTACACCACTTATGAATGTCCAAGTAACACAGTGCTGGTTTTCAGCGGTCTGTTCACACTCTAAGCCCTGCTTTTTACTGGGTATCCACACAACTGTGGTCAGCTCTTCATTTTCATGTCCAAACAATCCAGACTTGAGAAATCATTGCAATCTCCAGTACAGAATGTTCCATTCATTCACTGCGAATCTGGAATTCAACTGAATCTCCACTACCTGCAGATTTATCTTACACCACTTGTGAATGTCCAAGTAAAACAATGCTGGTTTTCAGAGGCCTGTTCATGTTCGCAGTCGTGCTGTTCAATTGGCTATCCACTCAACCTGTTTTGCTCCTCATTTTCCTGTGCACACAACCCAGCCTTCAGAAATCATTGTAATCTCCACTACAGGATGTTCCATTCATTCACTGGGAATCTGGAATTCATCTGAATCTGCACTCCACGCAGGCTTTCGTTACACCACTGCTGAAAGTCGAAGTAATGCAATACTGGTTTTCAGTGGTCTGTTCACATTCGAAGCCGAGGCTTTTTACAGGCTATCCACTCAACACTGGTCAGCTCTTCATTTTCGTGTCCCCACAATCCAGATTTCAGAAATCATTGCAATCTCCACTACAGAATGTTCCATTCATTCACTGCGAGTCTGGAGTTTATCTGATTCTCCACTCCCGCCTGGTTAACATTACACCACTTGTGAATGTCCAAGTAAGCCAATGCTGGTTTTCAGAGGCCTGTTCATACTCGAAGCCGTGCTGTTTAATTGACAATTCACTCCACCCTGTTCAGCTCTTCATTGTCCCACCACACTACCAGCCTTCAGAAATCTTTGTTATCTCCACTACAGAACGTTCCATTCATTCACTGCGAATCTGGAATTCATCTGACTCTCAACTCCACGCAGGTTTTCATTACACCACTGTTGAATGTCCAAGTAACCCAATGCTGGTTTTCAGCGGCCTGTTCATATTCGCAGCCCTGCTGTTTACTTGGCTATCGATTCAAGCCTGGTCAGCTCTTCATTTTCCTGTCCACACAACACAGGCTTCAGAAATCATTGGAATCTCCTCTACAGAATGTTCCATTCATTCACTGCGAATGTGGAATTCAACTGACTCTCCACTCCATGCAGGTTTTCCTTACACCACTGATGAATGTCCAAGTAACCCAATGCTGGTTTTCAGCTGCATGTTCACACTCGCAGCCATGCTATACAATTGGCTTTCCACTAAATCCTGATTAGTTCTTGATTTTCCTTCCACACGACCCAGCCTTCAGAAATCGTTGGAATCTCCACTAGAGAATGTTCCATTCATTCACTGCGAATCTGGAATTCCTCTGAACCTCCACTCCCGGCAGGTTTTCGTTACACCACTGTTGAATGTCCAAGTAACCCAATGTTTTAAGTGTTTTCTTCACAAGCGCAGTGGTGCTGTTCAATTGGCTATCCACTCAACCCTGGCCAGCTCTACATTTTCCTGTCCACACCACAGAGACTGGAGAAATCATTGTTATCTCCACTACAGAATGTTCCATTCATTCACAGCGAATCTGGAATTCATCTGAATCTCCACTCCCGGCAGGTTTTCGTGACACCACTGGTAAATATCCAAGTAAGCCAATGCTGGTTTTAAGTGGCCTGCTCATACTCTCAGCCGTGCTGTTCAATTTGCTATCCACTCAACCCTCTTCAGCTCCATTTTCCTGTCCACATAACCCAAACTTCAGAAACAATTGGTATCTCCTCCACAGAATGTTCCATTCATTGACGGCAAATCTGAAATTCATCTAATTCTCAACTCCCGTCAGGTTTTCGTTGCACCACTTGTGAATGTCCAATTAAGCCAAAGCTGGTTTTCAGTGGCCTGTTCTTACTACGAGACGTGCTGTTCATTTGGCTATCCATTCCACCCTGTTCAGCTCTACATTTTCGTGTCCACAAAACCCAGCCTTCAGAAATCATTGGAATCACCACTAGAGAATGTTCCATTCATTCACTGCGAATCTGGAATTCATCTGAATCTCCACTCCCGGCAGGTTTTCATTGCACCACTGCTGAATGTTCAAGTAACGCAATGATGGTTTTCAGCGGTCTATTCACACTCGAACCCGTGCTGTTCACGGTCTAGCGACTCAACACTGGTGAGTTCTTCTTTTTCCAGTTCAGACAATACAAACCTCAGAAACCATTGCAATCTACACTACAGAATGTTTCATTCATTCAGGCGAATCTTGAATTCATCTTGTTCTCCACTCCCAGCAGGTTTTCGTTTCACCACTGGTGAATGTCCAAGCAACCCAAGGCTGGTTTCAGCTGCGTGTTAACACTCGCAGCCGTGCTGTTCAATTGGCTATCCAGTGAACGCTGGTTAGCTCTTGATTTTCCTTCCACACACCGAGCCTTCAGAAATCATTCTTATCTCCACTTCAGAGTGTTCCATTCGTTCCCTGCGAATCTGGAATTCCTCTGACTCTCCACACCAGGCAGATTTTCCTAACAACACTGGTGAATGACCAGGTAATCCAATGCTGGTTTTCAGCGGCTGTTCACACTCACAGCCTTGCTGTTCAATTGGCAATCCAGTCAAACCTAGTCAGCTCTTCATTTTCCTGTCCACACAACCCAGCGTTCAGAAATCATTGGAATCTCTACTACAGAAATTTCCATTCATTCACTGTGAATCTGGAAATACTCTGAATCTGCATTCCAGGAAGGCTTTCGTTACACCACTGATGAATGTCCAAGTAATGCAATGCTGCTTCTTAGTGGTCTGTTCACACTCGAAACCGTGCTGTTCATTGGCTATCCACTCAATATCGGTCAGCTCTTCAATATCCTGTCCAGACTATCCAGATTCCTAAATGTTGGCAATCACCACTACAGAATGTTCCATTCAATCACGCGAATCTGGAATTCATCAGAGTCTCCACTCCTGGAAGGTTTTCGTGACACCACTGGTAAATGTCCAAGGAAGACAATGCTGGTTTTAAGCCGCCTGCTAACACACTCAGCCGTGCTGTTCAATTTGCTATCCACCCAACCCTATTCAGCTCTACATTTTCCTGTCCTCATAACCCAACCTTCAGAAATAATTGGTATCTCCTCCACAGAATGTTCCGTTCATTCACTGCGAATCTTAAATTCATCTGACTCTCAACTCCCGGCGGGTTATCGTTACACCACTTGTGAATGTCCAAGTAAGCCAATGCTGGTTTTCAGTGGCCTGTTCATACTAAGAGACGTGCTGTTCATTTGGCTATCCACTCCACCCTGTTCAGCTCTACATTTTCGTGTCCACAAAACCCAGCCTTCAGAAATCATTGGAATCACCACTAGAGAATGTTCCATTCATTCACTGCGAATCTGGAATTCCTCTGAACCTCCACTCCTGGCAGGTTTTCGTTACGCCACTGGTGAATGTCCAAGTAACTCAATACTGGTTTTCAGAGGCATGTTCAACTCGCAGAAGTGCTGTTCAATGGGCTATCCACTCAATATTGGTCAGCTCTTCATTTTCCTCTCCACACAAACCAGCCTTCAGAAATCATTGGGCTCTCCACTACAGACTGTTCCATTCATTCACTGCGATTCTGCAATTCATCTGACTCTCCGCTCCAGGCAGGTTTTCATTACAGCACTGGTGAATGACCAAGTAATCCAATGCTGGTTTTCAGCCGCCTTTTCACACTCGCAGTGTGCTGTTCAATTGTCTATCCACTCAAACCTGGTCAGCCTTTCATTTTCTTTTCCACAATATCAGACTTCAGAAATCATTGGAATCGCCAGTACAGAATGTTCCATTCATTCACTGCCAATCTGGAATTCATCTGAATCTGCACTCCAGGTAGGCTTTCATTACACCACTTATGAATGTCCAAGTAACACAATGCTGGTTTTCAGCGGTCTGTTCACACTCTAAGCCCTGCTTTTTACTGGGTATCCACACAACTGTGGTCAGCTCTTCATTTTCATGTCCAAACAATCCAGACTTGAGAAATCATGGCAATCTCCAGTACAGAATGTTCCATTCATTCACTGCGAATCTGGAATTCAACTGAATCTCCACTACCTGCAGATTTATCTTACACCACTTGTGAATGTCCAAGTAAAACAATGCTGGTTTTCAGAGGCCTGTTCATGTTCGCAGTCGTGCTGTTCAATTGGCTATCCACTCAACCTGTTTTGCTCCTCATTTTCCTGTGCACACAACCCAGCCTTCAGAAATCATTGTAATCTCCACTACAGGATGTTCCATTCATTCACTGGGAATCTGGAATTCATCTGAATCTGCACTCCACGCAGGCTTTCGTTACACCACTGCTGAAAGTCGAAGTAATGCAATACTGGTTTTCAGTGGTCTGTTCACATTCGAAGCCGAGGCTTTTTACAGGCTATCCACTCAACACTGGTCAGCTCTTCATTTTCGTGTCCCCACAATCCAGATTTCAGAAATCATTGCAATCTCCACTACAGAATGTTCCATTCATTCACTGCGAGTCTGGAGTTTATCTGATTCTCCACTCCCGCCTGGTTAACATTACACCACTTGTGAATGTCCAAGTAAGCCAATGCTGGTTTTCAGAGGCCTGTTCATACTCGAAGCCGTGCTGTTTAATTGACAATTCACTCCACCCTGTTCAGCTCTTCATTGTCCCACCACACTACCAGCCTTCAGAAATCTTTGTTATCTCCACTACAGAACGTTCCATTCATTCACTGCGAATCTGGAATTCATCTGACTCTCAACTCCACGCAGGTTTTCATTACACCACTGTTGAATGTCCAAGTAACCCAATGCTGGTTTTCAGCGGCCTGTTCATATTCGCAGCCCTGCTGTTTACTTGGCTATCGATTCAAGCCTGGTCAGCTCTTCATTTTCCTGTCCACACAACACAGGCTTCAGAAATCATTGGAATCTCCTCTACAGAATGTTCCATTCATTCACTGCGAATGTGGAATTCAACTGACTCTCCACTCCATGCAGGTTTTCCTTACACCACTGATGAATGTCCAAGTAACCCAATGCTGGTTTTCAGCTGCATGTTCACACTCGCAGCCATGCTATACAATTGGCTTTCCACTAAATCCTGATTAGTTCTTGATTTTCCTTCCACACGACCCAGCCTTCAGAAATCGTTGGAATCTCCACTAGAGAATGTTCCATTCATTCACTGCGAATCTGGAATTCCTCTGAACCTCCACTCCCGGCAGGTTTTCGTTACACCACTGTTGAATGTCCAAGTAACCCAATGTTTTAAGTGTTTTCTTCACAAGCGCAGTGGTGCTGTTCAATTGGCTATCCACTCAACCCTGGCCAGCTCTACATTTTCCTGTCCACACCACAGAGACTGGAGAAATCATTGTTATCTCCACTACAGAATGTTCCATTCATTCACAGCGAATCTGGAATTCATCTGAATCTCCACTCCCGGCAGGTTTTCGTGACACCACTGGTAAATATCCAAGTAAGCCAATGCTGGTTTTAAGTGGCCTGCTCATACTCTCAGCCGTGCTGTTCAATTTGCTATCCACTCAACCCTCTTCAGCTCCATTTTCCTGTCCACATAACCCAAACTTCAGAAACAATTGGTATCTCCTCCACAGAATGTTCCATTCATTGACGGCAAATCTGAAATTCATCTAATTCTCAACTCCCGTCAGGTTTTCGTTACACCACTTGTGAATGTCCAATTAAGCCAAAGCTGGTTTTCAGTGGCCTGTTCTTACTACGAGACGTGCTGTTCATTTGGCTATCCATTCCACCCTGTTCAGCTCTACATTTTCGTGTCCACAAAACCCAGCCTTCAGAAATCATTGGAATCACCACTAGAGAATGTTCCATTCATTCACTGCGAATCTGGAATTCATCTGAATCTCCACTCCCGGCAGGTTTTCATTGCACCACTGCTGAATGTTCAAGTAACGCAATGATGGTTTTCAGCGGTCTATTCACACTCGAACCCGTGCTGTTCACGGTCTAGCGACTCAACACTGGTGAGTTCTTCTTTTTCCAGTTCAGACAATACAAACCTCAGAAACCATTGCAATCTACACTACAGAATGTTTCATTCATTCAGGCGAATCTTGAATTCATCTTGTTCTCCACTCCCAGCAGGTTTTCGTTTCACCACTGGTGAATGTCCAAGCAACCCAAGGCTGGTTTCAGCTGCGTGTTAACACTCGCAGCCGTGCTGTTCAATTGGCTATCCAGTGAACGCTGGTTAGCTCTTGATTTTCCTTCCACACACCGAGCCTTCAGAAATCATTCTTATCTCCACTTCAGAATGTTCCATTCGTTCCCTGCGAATCTGGAATTCCTCTGACTCTCCACACCAGGCAGATTTTCCTAACAACACTGGTGAATGACCAGGTAATCCAATGCTGGTTTTCAGCGGCTGTTCACACTCACAGCCTTGCTGTTCAATTGGCAATCCAGTCAAACCTAGTCAGCTCTTCATTTTCCTGTCCACACAACCCAGCGTTCAGAAATCATTGGAATCTCTACTACAGAAATTTCCATTCATTCACTGTGAATCTGGAAATACTCTGAATCTGCATTCCAGGAAGGCTTTCGTTACACCACTGATGAATGTCCAAGTAATGCAATGCTGCTTCTTAGTGGTCTGTTCACACTCGAAACCGTGCTGTTCATTGGCTATCCACTCAATATCGGTCAGCTCTTCAATATCCTGTCCAGACTATCCAGATTCCTAAATGTTGGCAATCACCACTACAGAATGTTCCATTCAATCACGCGAATCTGGAATTCATCAGAGTCTCCACTCCTGGAAGGTTTTCGTGACACCACTGGTAAATGTCCAAGGAAGACAATGCTGGTTTTAAGCCGCCTGCTAACACACTCAGCCGTGCTGTTCAATTTGCTATCCACCCAACCCGATTCAGCTCTACATTTTCCTGTCCTCATAACCCAACCTTCAGAAATAATTGGTATCTCCTCCACAGAATGTTCCGTTCATTCACTGCGAATCTTAAATTCATCTGACTCTCAACTCCCGGCGGGTTATCGTTACACCACTTGTGAATGTCCAAGTAAGCCAATGCTGGTTTTCAGTGGCCTGTTCATACTAAGAGACGTGCTGTTCATTTGGCTATCCACTCCACCCTGTTCAGCTCTACATTTTCGTGTCCACAAAACCCAGCCTTCAGAAATCATTGGAATCACCACTAGAGAATGTTCCATTCATTCACTGCGAATCTGGAATTCATCTGAACCTCCACTCCTGGCAGGTTTTCGTTACGCCACTGGTGAATGTCCAAGTAACTCAATACTGGTTTTCAGAGGCATGTTCAACTCGCAGAAGTGCTGTTCAATGGGCTATCCACTCAATATTCGTCAGCTCTTCATTTTCCTCTCCACACAAACCAGCCTTCAGAAATCATTGGGCTCTCCACTACAGACTGTTCCATTCATTCACTGCGATTCTGCAATTCATCTGACTCTCCGCTCCAGGCAGGTTTTCATTACAGCACTGGTGAATGACCAAGTAATCCAATGCTGGTTTTCAGCCGCCTTTTCACACTCGCAGTGTGCTGTTCAATTGTCTATCCACTCAAACCTGGTCAGCCTTTCATTTTCTTTTCCACAATATCAGACTTCAGAAATCATTGGAATCGCCAGTACAGAATGTTCCATTCATTCACTGCCAATCTGGAATTCATCTGAATCTGCACTCCAGGTAGGCTTTCATTACACCACTTATGAATGTCCAAGTAACACAATGCTGGTTTTCAGCGGTCTGTTCACACTCTAAGCCCTGCTTTTTACTGGGTATCCACACAACTGTGGTCAGCTCTTCATTTTCATGTCCAAACAATCCAGACTTGAGAAATCATTGCAATCTCCAGTACAGAATGTTCCATTCATTCACTGCGAATCTGGAATTCAACTGAATCTCCACTACCTGCAGATTTATCTTACACCACTTGTGAATGTCCAAGTAAAACAATGCTGGTTTTCAGAGGCCTGTTCATGTTCGCAGTCGTGCTGTTCAATTGGCTATCCACTCAACCTGTTTTGCTCCTCATTTTCCTGTGCACACAACCCAGCCTTCAGAAATCATTGTAATCTCCACTACAGGATGTTCCATTCATTCACTGGGAATCTGGAATTCATCTGAATCTGCACTCCACGCAGGCTTTCGTTACACCACTGCTGAAAGTCGAAGTAATGCAATACTGGTTTTCAGTGGTCTGTTCACATTCGAAGCCGAGGCTTTTTACAGGCTATCCACTCAACACTGGTCAGCTCTTCATTTTCGTGTCCCCACAATCCAGATTTCAGAAATCATTGCAATCTCCACTACAGAATGTTCCATTCATTCACTGCGAGTCTGGAGTTTATCTGATTCTCCACTCCCGCCTGGTTAACATTACACCACTTGTGAATGTCCAAGTAAGCCAATGCTGGTTTTCAGAGGCCTGTTCATACTCGCAGCCGTGCTGTTTAATTGACAATTCACTCCACCCTGTTCAGCTCTTCATTGTCCCACCACACTACCAGCCTTCAGAAATCTTTGTTATCTCCACTACAGAATGTTCCATTCATTCACAGCCAATCTGGAATTCATCTGAATCTGCACTCCAGGTAGGCTTTCATTACACCACTTATGAATGTCCAAGTAACACAGTGCTGGTTTTCAGCGGTCTGTTCACACTCTAAGCCCTGCTTTTTACTGGGTATCCACACAACTGTGGTCAGCTCTTCATTTTCATGTCCAAACAATCCAGACTTGAGAAATCATTGCAATCTCCAGTACAGAATGTTCCATTCATTCACTGCGAATCTGGAATTCAACTGAATCTCCACTACCTGCAGATTTATCTTACACCACTTGTGAATGTCCAAGTAAAACAATGCTGGTTTTCAGAGGCCTGTTCATGTTCGCAGTCGTGCTGTTCAATTGGCTATCCACTCAACCTGTTTTGCTCCTCATTTTCCTGTGCACACAACCCAGCCTTCAGAAATCATTGTAATCTCCACTACAGGATGTTCCATTCATTCACTGGGAATCTGGAATTCATCTGAATCTGCACTCCACGCAGGCTTTCGTTACACCACTGCTGAAAGTCGAAGTAATGCAATACTGGTTTTCAGTGGTCTGTTCACATTCGAAGCCGAGGCTTTTTACAGGCTATCCACTCAACACTGGTCAGCTCTTCATTTTCGTGTCCCCACAATCCAGATTTCAGAAATCATTGCAATCTCCACTACAGAATGTTCCATTCATTCACTGCGAGTCTGGAGTTTATCTGATTCTCCACTCCCGCCTGGTTAACATTACACCACTTGTGAATGTCCAAGTAAGCCAATGCTGGTTTTCAGAGGCCTGTTCATACTCGCAGCCGTGCTGTTTAATTGACAATTCACTCCACCCTGTTCAGCTCTTCATTGTCCCACCACACTACCAGCCTTCAGAAATCTTTGTTATCTCCACTACAGAATGTTCCATTCATTCACTGCGAATCTGGAATTCATCTGACTCTCAACTCCACGCAGGTTTTCATTACACCACTGTTGAATGTCCAAGTAACCCAATGCTGGTTTTCAGCGGCCTGTTCATATTCGCAGCCCTGCTGTTTACTTGGCTATCGATTCAAGCCTGGTCAGCTCTTCATTTTCCTGTCCACACAACACAGGCTTCAGAAATCATTGGAATCTCCTCTACAGAATGTTCCATTCATTCACTGCGAATGTGGAATTCAACTGACTCTCCACTCCATGCAGGTTTTCCTTACACCACTGATGAATGTCCAAGTAACCCAATGCTGGTTTTCAGCTGCATGTTCACACTCGCAGCCATGCTATACAATTGGCTTTCCACTAAATCCTGATTAGTTCTTGATTTTCCTTCCACACGACCCAGCCTTCAGAAATCGTTGGAATCTCCACTAGAGAATGTTCCATTCATTCACTGCGAATCTGGAATTCCTCTGAACCTCCACTCCCGGCAGGTTTTCGTTACACCACTGTTGAATGTCCAAGTAACCCAATGTTTTAAGTGTTTTCTTCACAAGCGCAGTGGTGCTGTTCAATTGGCTATCCACTCAACCCTGGCCAGCTCTACATTTTCCTGTCCACACCACAGAGACTGGAGAAATCATTGTTATCTCCACTACAGAATGTTCCATTCATTCACAGCGAATCTGGAATTCATCTGAATCTCCACTCCCGGCAGGTTTTCGTGACACCACTGGTAAATATCCAAGTAAGCCAATGCTGGTTTTAAGTGGCCTGCTCATACTCTCAGCCGTGCTGTTCAATTTGCTATCCACTCAACCCTCTTCAGCTCCATTTTCCTGTCCACATAACCCAAACTTCAGAAACAATTGGTATCTCCTCCACAGAATGTTCCATTCATTGACGGCAAATCTGAAATTCATCTAATTCTCAACTCCCGTCAGGTTTTCGTTACACCACTTGTGAATGTCCAATTAAGCCAAAGCTGGTTTTCAGTGGCCTGTTCTTACTACGAGACGTGCTGTTCATTTGGCTATCCATTCCACCCTGTTCAGCTCTACATTTTCGTGTCCACAAAACCCAGCCTTCAGAAATCATTGGAATCACCACTAGAGAATGTTCCATTCATTCACTGCGAATCTGGAATTCATCTGAATCTCCACTCCCGGCAGGTTTTCATTGCACCACTGCTGAATGTTCAAGTAACGCAATGATGGTTTTCAGCGGTCTATTCACACTCGAACCCGTGCTGTTCACGGTCTAGCGACTCAACACTGGTGAGTTCTTCTTTTTCCAGTTCAGACAATACAAACCTCAGAAACCATTGCAATCTACACTACAGAATGTTTCATTCATTCAGGCGAATCTTGAATTCATCTTGTTCTCCACTCCCAGCAGGTTTTCGTTTCACCACTGGTGAATGTCCAAGCAACCCAAGGCTGGTTTCAGCTGCGTGTTAACACTCGCAGCCGTGCTGTTCAATTGGCTATCCAGTGAACGCTGGTTAGCTCTTGATTTTCCTTCCACACACCGAGCCTTCAGAAATCATTCTTATCTCCACTTCAGAATGTTCCATTCGTTCCCTGCGAATCTGGAATTCCTCTGACTCTCCACACCAGGCAGATTTTCCTAACAACACTGGTGAATGACCAGGTAATCCAATGCTGGTTTTCAGCGGCTGTTCACACTCACAGCCTTGCTGTTCAATTGGCAATCCAGTCAAACCTAGTCAGCTCTTCATTTTCCTGTCCACACAACCCAGCGTTCAGAAATCATTGGAATCTCTACTACAGAAATTTCCATTCATTCACTGTGAATCTGGAAATACTCTGAATCTGCATTCCAGGAAGGCTTTCGTTACACCACCGATGAATGTCCAAGTAATGCAATGCTGCTTCTTAGTGGTCTGTTCACACTCGAAACCGTGCTGTTCATTGGCTATCCACTCAATATCGGTCAGCTCTTCAATATCCTGTCCAGACTATCCAGATTCCTAAATGTTGGCAATCACCACTACAGAATGTTCCATTCAATCACGCGAATCTGGAATTCATCAGAGTCTCCACTCCTGGAAGGTTTTCGTGACACCACTGGTAAATGTCCAAGGAAGACAATGCTGGTTTTAAGCCGCCTGCTAACACACTCAGCCGTGCTGTTCAATTTGCTATCCACCCAACCCTATTCAGCTCTACATTTTCCTGTCCTCATAACCCAACCTTCAGAAATAATTGGTATCTCCTCCACAGAATGTTCCGTTCATTCACTGCGAATCTTAAATTCATCTGACTCTCAACTCCCGGCGGGTTATCGTTACACCACTTGTGAATGTCCAAGTAAGCCAATGCTGGTTTTCAGTGGCCTGTTCATACTAAGAGACGTGCTGTTCATTTGGCTATCCACTCCACCCTGTTCAGCTCTACATTTTCGTGTCCACAAAACCCAGCCTTCAGAAATCATTGGAATCACCACTAGAGAATGTTCCATTCATTCACTGCGAATCTGGAATTCATCTGAACCTCCACTCCTGGCAGGTTTTCGTTACGCCACTGGTGAATGTCCAAGTAACTCA
The DNA here is from genome assembly GCF_029834395.1 of Sorex fumeus. NCBI lineage: Eukaryota > Metazoa > Chordata > Mammalia > Eulipotyphla > Soricidae > Sorex > Sorex fumeus. The sequence goes on from NW_026606204.1 coordinate 819,239, forward strand.
ATACTGGTTTTCAGAGGCATGTTCAACTCGCAGAAGTGCTGTTCAATGGGCTATCCACTCAATATTGGTCAGCTCTTCATTTTCCTCTCCACACAAACCAGCCTTCAGAAATCATTGGGCTCTCCACTACAGACTGTTCCATTCATTCACTGCGATTCTGCAATTCATCTGACTCTCCGCTCCAGGCAGGTTTTCATTACAGCACTGGTGAATGACCAAGTAATCCAATGCTGGTTTTCAGCCGCCTTTTCACACTCGCAGTGTGCTGTTCAATTGTCTATCCACTCAAACCTGGTCAGCCTTTCATTTTCTTTTCCACAATATCAGACTTCAGAAATCATTGGAATCGCCAGTACAGAATGTTCCATTCATTCACTGCCAATCTGGAATTCATCTGAATCTGCACTCCAGGTAGGCTTTCATTACACCACTTATGAATGTCCAAGTAACACAATGCTGGTTTTCAGCGGTCTGTTCACACTCTAAGCCCTGCTTTTTACTGGGTATCCACACAACTGTGGTCAGCTCTTCATTTTCATGTCCAAACAATCCAGACTTGAGAAATCATGGCAATCTCCAGTACAGAATGTTCCATTCATTCACTGCGAATCTGGAATTCAACTGAATCTCCACTACCTGCAGATTTATCTTACACCACTTGTGAATGTCCAAGTAAAACAATGCTGGTTTTCAGAGGCCTGTTCATGTTCGCAGTCGTGCTGTTCAATTGGCTATCCACTCAACCTGTTTTGCTCCTCATTTTCCTGTGCACACAACCCAGCCTTCAGAAATCATTGTAATCTCCACTACAGGATGTTCCATTCATTCACTGGGAATCTGGAATTCATCTGAATCTGCACTCCACGCAGGCTTTCGTTACACCACTGCTGAAAGTCGAAGTAATGCAATACTGGTTTTCAGTGGTCTGTTCACATTCGAAGCCGAGGCTTTTTACAGGCTATCCACTCAACACTGGTCAGCTCTTCATTTTCGTGTCCCCACAATCCAGATTTCAGAAATCATTGCAATCTCCACTACAGAATGTTCCATTCATTCACTGCGAGTCTGGAGTTTATCTGATTCTCCACTCCCGCCTGGTTAACATTACACCACTTGTGAATGTCCAAGTAAGCCAATGCTGGTTTTCAGAGGCCTGTTCATACTCGCAGCCGTGCTGTTTAATTGACAATTCACTCCACCCTGTTCAGCTCTTCATTGTCCCACCACACTACCAGCCTTCAGAAATCTTTGTTATCTCCACTACAGAATGTTCCATTCATTCACTGCGAATCTGGAATTCATCTGACTCTCAACTCCACGCAGGTTTTCATTACACCACTGTTGAATGTCCAAGTAACCCAATGCTGGTTTTCAGCGGCCTGTTCATATTCGCAGCCCTGCTGTTTACTTGGCTATCGATTCAAGCCTGGTCAGCTCTTCATTTTCCTGTCCACACAACACAGGCTTCAGAAATCATTGGAATCTCCTCTACAGAATGTTCCATTCATTCACTGCGAATGTGGAATTCAACTGACTCTCCACTCCATGCAGGTTTTCCTTACACCACTGATGAATGTCCAAGTAACCCAATGCTGGTTTTCAGCTGCATGTTCACACTCGCAGCCATGCTATACAATTGGCTTTCCACTAAATCCTGATTAGTTCTTGATTTTCCTTCCACACGACCCAGCCTTCAGAAATCGTTGGAATCTCCACTAGAGAATGTTCCATTCATTCACTGCGAATCTGGAATTCCTCTGAACCTCCACTCCCGGCAGGTTTTCGTTACACCACTGTTGAATGTCCAAGTAACCCAATGTTTTAAGTGTTTTCTTCACAAGCGCAGTGGTGCTGTTCAATTGGCTATCCACTCAACCCTGGCCAGCTCTACATTTTCCTGTCCACACCACAGAGACTGGAGAAATCATTGTTATCTCCACTACAGAATGTTCCATTCATTCACAGCGAATCTGGAATTCATCTGAATCTCCACTCCCGGCAGGTTTTCGTGACACCACTGGTAAATATCCAAGTAAGCCAATGCTGGTTTTAAGTGGCCTGCTCATACTCTCAGCCGTGCTGTTCAATTTGCTATCCACTCAACCCTCTTCAGCTCCATTTTCCTGTCCACATAACCCAAACTTCAGAAACAATTGGTATCTCCTCCACAGAATGTTCCATTCATTGACGGCAAATCTGAAATTCATCTAATTCTCAACTCCCGTCAGGTTTTCGTTACACCACTTGTGAATGTCCAATTAAGCCAAAGCTGGTTTTCAGTGGCCTGTTCTTACTACGAGACGTGCTGTTCATTTGGCTATCCATTCCACCCTGTTCAGCTCTACATTTTCGTGTCCACAAAACCCAGCCTTCAGAAATCATTGGAATCACCACTAGAGAATGTTCCATTCATTCACTGCGAATCTGGAATTCATCTGAATCTCCACTCCCGGCAGGTTTTCATTGCACCACTGCTGAATGTTCAAGTAACGCAATGATGGTTTTCAGCGGTCTATTCACACTCGAACCCGTGCTGTTCACGGTCTAGCGACTCAACACTGGTGAGTTCTTCTTTTTCCAGTTCAGACAATACAAACCTCAGAAACCATTGCAATCTACACTACAGAATGTTTCATTCATTCAGGCGAATCTTGAATTCATCTTGTTCTCCACTCCCAGCAGGTTTTCGTTTCACCACTGGTGAATGTCCAAGCAACCCAAGGCTGGTTTCAGCTGCGTGTTAACACTCGCAGCCGTGCTGTTCAATTGGCTATCCAGTGAACGCTGGTTAGCTCTTGATTTTCCTTCCACACACCGAGCCTTCAGAAATCATTCTTATCTCCACTTCAGAATGTTCCATTCGTTCCCTGCGAATCTGGAATTCCTCTGACTCTCCACACCAGGCAGATTTTCCTAACAACACTGGTGAATGACCAGGTAATCCAATGCTGGTTTTCAGCGGCTGTTCACACTCACAGCCTTGCTGTTCAATTGGCAATCCAGTCAAACCTAGTCAGCTCTTCATTTTCCTGTCCACACAACCCAGCGTTCAGAAATCATTGGAATCTCTACTACAGAAATTTCCATTCATTCACTGTGAATCTGGAAATACTCTGAATCTGCATTCCAGGAAGGCTTTCGTTACACCACTGATGAATGTCCAAGTAATGCAATGCTGCTTCTTAGTGGTCTGTTCACACTCGAAACCGTGCTGTTCATTGGCTATCCACTCAATATCGGTCAGCTCTTCAATATCCTGTCCAGACTATCCAGATTCCTAAATGTTGGCAATCACCACTACAGAATGTTCCATTCAATCACGCGAATCTGGAATTCATCAGAGTCTCCACTCCTGGAAGGTTTTCGTGACACCACTGGTAAATGTCCAAGGAAGACAATGCTGGTTTTAAGCCGCCTGCTAACACACTCAGCCGTGCTGTTCAATTTGCTATCCACCCAACCCTATTCAGCTCTACATTTTCCTGTCCTCATAACCCAACCTTCAGAAATAATTGGTATCTCCTCCACAGAATGTTCCGTTCATTCACTGCGAATCTTAAATTCATCTGACTCTCAACTCCCGGCGGGTTATCGTTACACCACTTGTGAATGTCCAAGTAAGCCAATGCTGGTTTTCAGTGGCCTCTTCATACTAAGAGACGTGCTGTTCATTTGGCTATCCACTCCACCCTGTTCAGCTCTACATTCTCGTGTCCACAAAACCCAGCCTTCAGAAATCATTGGAATCACCACTAGAGAATGTTCCATTCATTCACTGCGAATCTGGAATTCCTCTGAACCTCCACTCCTGGCAGGTTTTCGTTACGCCACTGGTGAATGTCCAAGTAACTCAATACTGGTTTTCAGAGGCATGTTCAACTCGCAGAAGTGCTGTTCAATGGGCTATCCACTCAATATTGGTCAGCTCTTCATTTTCCTCTCCACACAAACCAGCCTTCAGAAATCATTGGGCTCTCCACTACAGACTGTTCCATTCATTCACTGCGATTCTGCAATTCATCTGACTCTCCGCTCCAGGCAGGTTTTCATTACAGCACTGGTGAATGACCAAGTAATCCAATGCTGGTTTTCAGCCGCCTTTTCACACTCGCAGTGTGCTGTTCAATTGTCTATCCACTCAAACCTGGTCAGCCTTTCATTTTCTTTTCCACAATATCAGACTTCAGAAATCATTGGAATCGCCAGTACAGAATGTTCCATTCATTCACTGCCAATCTGGAATTCATCTGAATCTGCACTCCAGGTAGGCTTTCATTACACCACTTATGAATGTCCAAGTAACACAATGCTGGTTTTCAGCGGTCTGTTCACACTCTAAGCCCTGCTTTTTACTGGGTATCCACACAACTGTGGTCAGCTCTTCATTTTCATGTCCAAACAATCCAGACTTGAGAAATCATGGCAATCTCCAGTACAGAATGTTCCATTCATTCACTGCGAATCTGGAATTCAACTGAATCTCCACTACCTGCAGATTTATCTTACACCACTTGTGAATGTCCAAGTAAAACAATGCTGGTTTTCAGAGGCCTGTTCATGTTCGCAGTCGTGCTGTTCAATTGGCTATCCACTCAACCTGTTTTGCTCCTCATTTTCCTGTGCACACAACCCAGCCTTCAGAAATCATTGTAATCTCCACTACAGGATGTTCCATTCATTCACTGGGAATCTGGAATTCATCTGAATCTGCACTCCACGCAGGCTTTCGTTACACCACTGCTGAAAGTCGAAGTAATGCAATACTGGTTTTCAGTGGTCTGTTCACATTCGAAGCCGAGGCTTTTTACAGGCTATCCACTCAACACTGGTCAGCTCTTCATTTTCGTGTCCCCACAATCCAGATTTCAGAAATCATTGCAATCTCCACTACAGAATGTTCCATTCATTCACTGCGAGTCTGGAGTTTATCTGATTCTCCACTCCCGCCTGGTTAACATTACACCACTTGTGAATGTCCAAGTAAGCCAATGCTGGTTTTCAGAGGCCTGTTCATACTCGCAGCCGTGCTGTTTAATTGACAATTCACTCCACCCTGTTCAGCTCTTCATTGTCCCACCACACTACCAGCCTTCAGAAATCTTTGTTATCTCCACTACAGAACGTTCCATTCATTCACTGCGAATCTGGAATTCATCTGACTCTCAACTCCACGCAGGTTTTCATTACACCACTGTTGAATGTCCAAGTAACCCAATGCTGGTTTTCAGCGGCCTGTTCATATTCGCAGCCCTGCTGTTTACTTGGCTATCGATTCAAGCCTGGTCAGCTCTTCATTTTCCTGTCCACACAACACAGGCTTCAGAAATCATTGGAATCTCCTCTACAGAATGTTCCATTCATTCACTGCGAATGTGGAATTCAACTGACTCTCCACTCCATGCAGGTTTTCCTTACACCACTGATGAATGTCCAAGTAACCCAATGCTGGTTTTCAGCTGCATGTTCACACTCGCAGCCATGCTATACAATTGGCTTTCCACTAAATCCTGATTAGTTCTTGATTTTCCTTCCACACGACCCAGCCTTCAGAAATCGTTGGAATCTCCACTAGAGAATGTTCCATTCATTCACTGCGAATCTGGAATTCCTCTGAACCTCCACTCCCGGCAGGTTTTCGTTACACCACTGTTGAATGTCCAAGTAACCCAATGTTTTAAGTGTTTTCTTCACAAGCGCAGTGGTGCTGTTCAATTGGCTATCCACTCAACCCTGGCCAGCTCTACATTTTCCTGTCCACACCACAGAGACTGGAGAAATCATTGTTATCTCCACTACAGAATGTTCCATTCATTCACAGCGAATCTGGAATTCATCTGAATCTCCACTCCCGGCAGGTTTTCGTGACACCACTGGTAAATATCCAAGTAAGCCAATGCTGGTTTTAAGTGGCCTGCTCATACTCTCAGCCGTGCTGTTCAATTTGCTATCCACTCAACCCTCTTCAGCTCCATTTTCCTGTCCACATAACCCAAACTTCAGAAACAATTGGTATCTCCTCCACAGAATGTTCCATTCATTGACGGCAAATCTGAAATTCATCTAATTCTCAACTCCCGTCAGGTTTTCGTTACACCACTTGTGAATGTCCAATTAAGCCAAAGCTGGTTTTCAGTGGCCTGTTCTTACTACGAGACGTGCTGTTCATTTGGCTATCCATTCCACCCTGTTCAGCTCTACATTTTCGTGTCCACAAAACCCAGCCTTCAGAAATCATTGGAATCACCACTAGAGAATGTTCCATTCATTCACTGCGAATCTGGAATTCATCTGAATCTCCACTCCCGGCAGGTTTTCATTGCACCACTGCTGAATGTTCAAGTAACGCAATGATGGTTTTCAGCGGTCTATTCACACTCGAACCCGTGCTGTTCACGGTCTAGCGACTCAACACTGGTGAGTTCTTCTTTTTCCAGTTCAGACAATACAAACCTCAGAAACCATTGCAATCTACACTACAGAATGTTTCATTCATTCAGGCGAATCTTGAATTCATCTTGTTCTCCACTCCCAGCAGGTTTTCGTTTCACCACTGGTGAATGTCCAAGCAACCCAAGGCTGGTTTCAGCTGCGTGTTAACACTCGCAGCCGTGCTGTTCAATTGGCTATCCAGTGAACGCTGGTTAGCTCTTGATTTTCCTTCCACACACCGAGCCTTCAGAAATCATTCTTATCTCCACTTCAGAATGTTCCATTCGTTCCCTGCGAATCTGGAATTCCTCTGACTCTCCACACCAGGCAGATTTTCCTAACAACACTGGTGAATGACCAGGTAATCCAATGCTGGTTTTCAGCGGCTGTTCACACTCACAGCCTTGCTGTTCAATTGGCAATCCAGTCAAACCTAGTCAGCTCTTCATTTTCCTGTCCACACAACCCAGCGTTCAGAAATCATTGGAATCTCTACTACAGAAATTTCCATTCATTCACTGTGAATCTGGAAATACTCTGAATCTGCATTCCAGGAAGGCTTTCGTTACACCACTGATGAATGTCCAAGTAATGCAATGCTGCTTCTTAGTGGTCTGTTCACACTCGAAACCGTGCTGTTCATTGGCTATCCACTCAATATCGGTCAGCTCTTCAATATCCTGTCCAGACTATCCAGATTCCTAAATGTTGGCAATCACCACTACAGAATGTTCCATTCAATCACGCGAATCTGGAATTCATCAGAGTCTCCACTCCTGGAAGGTTTTCGTGACACCACTGGTAAATGTCCAAGGAAGACAATGCTGGTTTTAAGCCGCCTGCTAACACACTCAGCCGTGCTGTTCAATTTGCTATCCACCCAACCCTATTCAGCTCTACATTTTCCTGTCCTCATAACCCAACCTTCAGAAATAATTGGTATCTCCTCCACAGAATGTTCCGTTCATTCACTGCGAATCTTAAATTCATCTGACTCTCAACTCCCGGCGGGTTATCGTTACACCACTTGTGAATGTCCAAGTAAGCCAATGCTGGTTTTCAGTGGCCTCTTCATACTAAGAGACGTGCTGTTCATTTGGCTATCCACTCCACCCTGTTCAGCTCTACATTCTCGTGTCCACAAAACCCAGCCTTCAGAAATCATTGGAATCACCACTAGAGAATGTTCCATTCATTCACTGCGAATCTGGAATTCCTCTGAACCTCCACTCCTGGCAGGTTTTCGTTACGCCACTGGTGAATGTCCAAGTAACTCAATACTGGTTTTCAGAGGCATGTTCAACTCGCAGAAGTGCTGTTCAATGGGCTATCCACTCAATATTGGTCAGCTCTTCATTTTCCTCTCCACACAAACCAGCCTTCAGAAATCATTGGGCTCTCCACTACAGACTGTTCCATTCATTCACTGCGATTCTGCAATTCATCTGACTCTCCGCTCCAGGCAGGTTTTCATTACAGCACTGGTGAATGACCAAGTAATCCAATGCTGGTTTTCAGCCGCCTTTTCACACTCGCAGTGTGCTGTTCAATTGTCTATCCACTCAAACCTGGTCAGCCTTTCATTTTCTTTTCCACAATATCAGACTTCAGAAATCATTGGAATCGCCAGTACAGAATGTTCCATTCATTCACTGCCAATCTGGAATTCATCTGAATCTGCACTCCAGGTAGGCTTTCATTACACCACTTATGAATGTCCAAGTAACACAATGCTGGTTTTCAGCGGTCTGTTCACACTCTAAGCCCTGCTTTTTACTGGGTATCCACACAACTGTGGTCAGCTCTTCATTTTCATGTCCAAACAATCCAGACTTGAGAAATCATGGCAATCTCCAGTACAGAATGTTCCATTCATTCACTGCGAATCTGGAATTCAACTGAATCTCCACTACCTGCAGATTTATCTTACACCACTTGTGAATGTCCAAGTAAAACAATGCTGGTTTTCAGAGGCCTGTTCATGTTCGCAGTCGTGCTGTTCAATTGGCTATCCACTCAACCTGTTTTGCTCCTCATTTTCCTGTGCACACAACCCAGCCTTCAGAAATCATTGTAATCTCCACTACAGGATGTTCCATTCATTCACTGGGAATCTGGAATTCATCTGAATCTGCACTCCACGCAGGCTTTCGTTACACCACTGCTGAAAGTCGAAGTAATGCAATACTGGTTTTCAGTGGTCTGTTCACATTCGAAGCCGAGGCTTTTTACAGGCTATCCACTCAACACTGGTCAGCTCTTCATTTTCGTGTCCCCACAATCCAGATTTCAGAAATCATTGCAATCTCCACTACAGAATGTTCCATTCATTCACTGCGAGTCTGGAGTTTATCTGATTCTCCACTCCCGCCTGGTTAACATTACACCACTTGTGAATGTCCAAGTAAGCCAATGCTGGTTTTCAGAGGCCTGTTCATACTCGCAGCCGTGCTGTTTAATTGACAATTCACTCCACCCTGTTCAGCTCTTCATTGTCCCACCACACTACCAGCCTTCAGAAATCTTTGTTATCTCCACTACAGAATGTTCCATTCATTCACTGCGAATCTGGAATTCATCTGACTCTCAACTCCACGCAGGTTTTCATTACACCACTGTTGAATGTCCAAGTAACCCAATGCTGGTTTTCAGCGGCCTGTTCATATTCGCAGCCCTGCTGTTTACTTGGCTATCGATTCAAGCCTGGTCAGCTCTTCATTTTCCTGTCCACACAACACAGGCTTCAGAAATCATTGGAATCTCCTCTACAGAATGTTCCATTCATTCACTGCGAATGTGGAATTCAACTGACTCTCCACTCCATGCAGGTTTTCCTTACACCACTGATGAATGTCCAAGTAACCCAATGCTGGTTTTCAGCTGCATGTTCACACTCGCAGCCATGCTATACAATTGGCTTTCCACTAAATCCTGATTAGTTCTTGATTTTCCTTCCACACGACCCAGCCTTCAGAAATCGTTGGAATCTCCACTAGAGAATGTTCCATTCATTCACTGCGAATCTGGAATTCCTCTGAACCTCCACTCCCGGCAGGTTTTCGTTACACCACTGTTGAATGTCCAAGTAACCCAATGTTTTAAGTGTTTTCTTCACAAGCGCAGTGGTGCTGTTCAATTGGCTATCCACTCAACCCTGGCCAGCTCTACATTTTCCTGTCCACACCACAGAGACTGGAGAAATCATTGTTATCTCCACTACAGAATGTTCCATTCATTCACAGCGAATCTGGAATTCATCTGAATCTCCACTCCCGGCAGGTTTTCGTGACACCACTGGTAAATATCCAAGTAAGCCAATGCTGGTTTTAAGTGGCCTGCTCATACTCTCAGCCGTGCTGTTCAATTTGCTATCCACTCAACCCTCTTCAGCTCCATTTTCCTGTCCACATAACCCAAACTTCAGAAACAATTGGTATCTCCTCCACAGAATGTTCCATTCATTGACGGCAAATCTGAAATTCATCTAATTCTCAACTCCCGTCAGGTTTTCGTTACACCACTTGTGAATGTCCAATTAAGCCAAAGCTGGTTTTCAGTGGCCTGTTCTTACTACGAGACGTGCTGTTCATTTGGCTATCCATTCCACCCTGTTCAGCTCTACATTTTCGTGTCCACAAAACCCAGCCTTCAGAAATCATTGGAATCACCACTAGAGAATGTTCCATTCATTCACTGCGAATCTGGAATTCATCTGAATCTCCACTCCCGGCAGGTTTTCATTGCACCACTGCTGAATGTTCAAGTAACGCAATGATGGTTTTCAGCGGTCTATTCACACTCGAACCCGTGCTGTTCACGGTCTAGCGACTCAACACTGGTGAGTTCTTCTTTTTCCAGTTCAGACAATACAAACCTCAGAAACCATTGCAATCTACACTACAGAATGTTTCATTCATTCAGGCGAATCTTGAATTCATCTTGTTCTCCACTCCCAGCAGGTTTTCGTTTCACCACTGGTGAATGTCCAAGCAACCCAAGGCTGGTTTCAGCTGCGTGTTAACACTCGCAGCCGTGCTGTTCAATTGGCTATCCAGTGAACGCTGGTTAGCTCTTGATTTTCCTTCCACACACCGAGCCTTCAGAAATCATTCTTATCTCCACTTCAGAATGTTCCATTCGTTTCCTGCGAATCTGGAATTCCTCTGACTCTCCACACCAGGCAGATTTTCCTAACAACACTGGTGAATGACCAGGTAATCCAATGCTGGTTTTCAGCGGCTGTTCACACTCACAGCCTTGCTGTTCAATTGGCAATCCAGTCAAACCTAGTCAGCTCTTCATTTTCCTGTCCACACAACCCAGCGTTCAGAAATCATTGGAATCTCTACTACAGAAATTTCCATTCATTCACTGTGAATCTGGAAATACTCTGAATCTGCATTCCAGGAAGGCTTTCGTTACACCACTGATGAATGTCCAAGTAATGCAATGCTGCTTCTTAGTGGTCTGTTCACACTCGAAACCGTGCTGTTCATTGGCTATCCACTCAATATCGGTCAGCTCTTCAATATCCTGTCCAGACTATCCAGATTCCTAAATGTTGGCAATCACCACTACAGAATGTTCCATTCAATCACGCGAATCTGGAATTCATCAGAGTCTCCACTCCTGGAAGGTTTTCGTGACACCACTGGTAAATGTCCAAGGAAGACAATGCTGGTTTTAAGCCGCCTGCTAACACACTCAGCCGTGCTGTTCAATTTGCTATCCACCCAACCCTATTCAGCTCTACATTTTCCTGTCCTCATAACCCAACCTTCAGAAATAATTGGTATCTCCTCCACAGAATGTTCCGTTCATTCACTGCGAATCTTAAATTCATCTGACTCTCAACTCCCGGCGGGTTATCGTTACACCACTTGTGAATGTCCAAGTAAGCCAATGCTGGTTTTCAGTGGCCTGTTCATACTAAGAGACGTGCTGTTCATTTGGCTATCCACTCCACCCTGTTCAGCTCTACATTTTCGTGTCCACAAAACCCAGCCTTCAGAAATCATTGGAATCACCACTAGAGAATGTTCCATTCATTCACTGCGAATCTGGAATTCATCTGAACCTCCACTCCTGGCAGGTTTTCGTTACGCCACTGGTGAATGTCCAAGTAACTCAATACTGGTTTTCAGAGGCATGTTCAACTCGCAGAAGTGCTGTTCAATGGGCTATCCACTCAATATTGGTCAGCTCTTCATTTTCCTCTCCACACAAACCAGCCTTCAGAAATCATTGGGCTCTCCACTACAGACTGTTCCATTCATTCACTGCGATTCTGCAATTCATCTGACTCTCCGCTCCAGGCAGGTTTTCATTACAGCACTGGTGAATGACCAAGTAATCCAATGCTGGTTTTCAGCCGCCTTTTCACACTCGCAGTGTGCTGTTCAATTGTCTATCCACTCAAACCTGGTCAGCCTTTCATTTTCTTTTCCACAATATCAGACTTCAGAAATCATTGGAATCGCCAGTACAGAATGTTCCATTCATTCACTGCCAATCTGGAATTCATCTGAATCTGCACTCCAGGTAGGCTTTCATTACACCACTTATGAATGTCCAAGTAACACAATGCTGGTTTTCAGCGGTCTGTTCACACTCTAAGCCCTGCTTTTTACTGGGTATCCACACAACTGTGGTCAGCTCTTCATTTTCATGTCCAAACAATCCAGACTTGAGAAATCATGGCAATCTCCAGTACAGAATGTTCCATTCATTCACTGCGAATCTGGAATTCAACTGAATCTCCACTACCTGCAGATTTATCTTACACCACTTGTGAATGTCCAAGTAAAACAATGCTGGTTTTCAGAGGCCTGTTCATGTTCGCAGTCGTGCTGTTCAATTGGCTATCCACTCAACCTGTTTTGCTCCTCATTCTCCTGTGCACACAACCCAGCCTTCAGAAATCATTGTAATCTCCACTACAGGATGTTCCATTCATTCACTGGGAATCTGGAATTCATCTGAATCTGCACTCCACGCAGGCTTTCGTTACACCACTGCTGAAAGTCGAAGTAATGCAATACTGGTTTTCAGTGGTCTGTTCACATTCGAAGCCGAGGCTTTTTACAGGCTATCCACTCAACACTGGTCAGCTCTTCATTTTCGTGTCCCCACAATCCAGATTTCAGAAATCATTGCAATCTCCACTACAGAATGTTCCATTCATTCACTGCGAGTCTGGAGTTTATCTGATTCTCCACTCCCGCCTGGTTAACATTACACCACTTGTGAATGTCCAAGTAAGCCAATGCTGGTTTTCAGAGGCCTGTTCATACTCGCAGCCGTGCTGTTTAATTGACAATTCACTCCACCCTGTTCAGCTCTTCATTGTCCCACCACACTACCAGCCTTCAGAAATCTTTGTTATCTCCACTACAGAATGTTCCATTCATTCACTGCGAATCTGGAATTCATCTGACTCTCAACTCCACGCAGGTTTTCATTACACCACTGTTGAATGTCCAAGTAACCCAATGCTGGTTTTCAGCGGCCTGTTCATATTCGCAGCCCTGCTGTTTACTTGGCTATCGATTCAAGCCTGGTCAGCTCTTCATTTTCCTGTCCACACAACACAGGCTTCAGAAATCATTGGAATCTCCTCTACAGAATGTTCCATTCATTCACTGCGAATGTGGAATTCAACTGACTCTCCACTCCATGCAGGTTTTCCTTACACCACTGATGAATGTCCAAGTAACCCAATGCTGGTTTTCAGCTGCATGTTCACACTCGCAGCCATGCTATACAATTGGCTTTCCACTAAATCCTGATTAGTTCTTGATTTTCCTTCCACACGACCCAGCCTTCAGAAATCGTTGGAATCTCCACTAGAGAATGTTCCATTCATTCACTGCGAATCTGGAATTCCTCTGAACCTCCACTCCCGGCAGGTTTTCGTTACACCACTGTTGAATGTCCAAGTAACCCAATGTTTTAAGTGTTTCCTTCACAAGCGCAGTGGTGCTGTTCAATTGGCTATCCACTCAACCCTGGCCAGCTCTACATTTTCCTGTCCACACCACAGAGACTGGAGAAATCATTGTTATCTCCACTACAGAATGTTCCATTCATTCACAGCGAATCTGGAATTCATCTGAATCTCCACTCCCGGCAGGTTTTCGTGACACCACTGGTAAATATCCAAGTAAGCCAATGCTGGTTTTAAGTGGCCTGCTCATACTCTCAGCCGTGCTGTTCAATTTGCTATCCACTCAACCCTCTTCAGCTCCATTTTCCTGTCCACATAACCCAAACTTCAGAAACAATTGGTATCTCCTCCACAGAATGTTCCATTCATTGACGGCAAATCTGAAATTCATCTAATTCTCAACTCCCGTCAGGTTTTCGTTGCACCACTTGTGAATGTCCAATTAAGCCAAAGCTGGTTTTCAGTGGCCTGTTCTTACTACTAGACGTGCTGTTCATTTGGCTATCCATTCCACCCTGTTCAGCTCTACATTTTCGTGTCCACAAAACCCAGCCTTCAGAAATCATTGGAATCACCACTAGAGAATGTTCCATTCATTCACTGCGAATCTGGAATTCATCTGAATCTCCACTCCCGGCAGGTTTTCATTGCACCACTGCTGAATGTTCAAGTAACGCAATGATGGTTTTCAGCGGTCTATTCACACTCGAACCCGTGCTGTTCACGGTCTAGCGACTCAACACTGGTGAGTTCTTCTTTTTCCAGTTCAGACAATACAAACCTCAGAAACCATTGCAATCTACACTACAGAATGTTTCATTCATTCAGGCGAATCTTGAATTCATCTTGTTCTCCACTCCCAGCAGGTTTTCGTTTCACCACTGGTGAATGTCCAAGCAACCCAAGGCTGGTTTCAGCTGCGTGTTAACACTCGCAGCCGTGCTGTTCAATTGGCTATCCAGTGAACGCTGGTTAGCTCTTGATTTTCCTTCCACACACCGAGCCTTCAGAAATCATTCTTATCTCCACTTCAGAATGTTCCATTCGTTCCCTGCGAATCTGGAATTCCTCTGACTCTCCACACCAGGCAGATTTTCCTAACAACACTGGTGAATGACCAGGTAATCCAATGCTGGTTTTCAGCGGCTGTTCACACTCACAGCCTTGCTGTTCAATTGGCAATCCAGTCAAACCTAGTCAGCTCTTCATTTTCCTGTCCACACAACCCAGCGTTCAGAAATCATTGGAATCTCTACTACAGAAATTTCCATTCATTCACTGTGAATCTGGAAATACTCTGAATCTGCATTCCAGGAAGGCTTTCGTTACACCACTGATGAATGTCCAAGTAATGCAATGCTGCTTCTTAGTGGTCTGTTCACACTCGAAACCGTGCTGTTCATTGGCTATCCACTCAATATCGGTCAGCTCTTCAATATCCTGTCCAGACTATCCAGATTCCTAAATGTTGGCAATCACCACTACAGAATGTTCCATTCAATCACGCGAATCTGGAATTCATCAGAGTCTCCACTCCTGGAAGGTTTTCGTGACACCACTGGTAAATGTCCAAGGAAGACAATGCTGGTTTTAAGCCGCCTGCTAACACACTCAGCCGTGCTGTTCAATTTGCTATCCACCCAACCCTATTCAGCTCTACATTTTCCTGTCCTCATAACCCAACCTTCAGAAATAATTGGTATCTCCTCCACAGAATGTTCCGTTCATTCACTGCGAATCTTAAATTCATCTGACTCTCAACTCCCGGCGGGTTATCGTTACACCACTTGTGAATGTCCAAGTAAGCCAATGCTGGTTTTCAGTGGCCTGTTCATACTAAGAGACGTGCTGTTCATTTGGCTATCCACTCCACCCTGTTCAGCTCTACATTTTCGTGTCCACAAAACCCAGCCTTCAGAAATCATTGGAATCACCACTAGAGAATGTTCCATTCATTCACTGCGAATCTGGAATTCCTCTGAACCTCCACTCCTGGCAGGTTTTCGTTACGCCACTGGTGAATGTCCAAGTAACTCAATACTGGTTTTCAGAGGCATGTTCAACTCGCAGAAGTGCTGTTCAATGGGCTATCCACTCAATATTGGTCAGCTCTTCATTTTCCTCTCCACACAAACCAGCCTTCAGAAATCATTGGGCTCTCCACTACAGACTGTTCCATTCATTCACTGCGATTCTGCAATTCATCTGACTCTCCGCTCCAGGCAGGTTTTCATTACAGCACTGGTGAATGACCAAGTAATCCAATGCTGGTTTTCAGCCGCCTTTTCACACTCGCAGTGTGCTGTTCAATTGTCTATCCACTCAAACCTGGTCAGCCTTTCATTTTCTTTTCCACAATATCAGACTTCAGAAATCATTGGAATCGCCAGTACAGAATGTTCCATTCATTCACTGCCAATCTGGAATTCATCTGAATCTGCACTCCAGGTAGGCTTTCATTACACCACTTATGAATGTCCAAGTAACACAATGCTGGTTTTCAGCGGTCTGTTCACACTCTAAGCCCTGCTTTTTACTGGGTATCCACACAACTGTGGTCAGCTCTTCATTTTCATGTCCAAACAATCCAGACTTGAGAAATCATTGCAATCTCCAGTACAGAATGTTCCATTCATTCACTGCGAATCTGGAATTCAACTGAATCTCCACTACCTGCAGATTTATCTTACACCACTTGTGAATGTCCAAGTAAAACAATGCTGGTTTTCAGAGGCCTGTTCATGTTCGCAGTCGTGCTGTTCAATTGGCTATCCACTCAACCTGTTTTGCTCCTCATTTTCCTGTGCACACAACCCAGCCTTCAGAAATCATTGTAATCTCCACTACAGGATGTTCCATTCATTCACTGGGAATCTGGAATTCATCTGAATCTGCACTCCACGCAGGCTTTCGTTACACCACTGCTGAAAGTCGAAGTAATGCAATACTGGTTTTCAGTGGTCTGTTCACATTCGAAGCCGAGGCTTTTTACAGGCTATCCACTCAACACTGGTCAGCTCTTCATTTTCGTGTCCCCACAATCCAGATTTCAGAAATCATTGCAATCTCCACTACAGAATGTTCCATTCATTCACTGCGAGTCTGGAGTTTATCTGATTCTCCACTCCCGCCTGGTTAACATTACACCACTTGTGAATGTCCAAGTAAGCCAATGCTGGTTTTCAGAGGCCTGTTCATACTCGCAGCCGTGCTGTTTAATTGACAATTCACTCCACCCTGTTCAGCTCTTCATTGTCCCACCACACTACCAGCCTTCAGAAATCTTTGTTATCTCCACTACAGAATGTTCCATTCATTCACTGCGAATCTGGAATTCATCTGAATCTGCACTCCAGGTAGGCTTTCATTACACCACTTATGAATGTCCAAGTAACACAGTGCTGGTTTTCAGCGGTCTGTTCACACTCTAAGCCCTGCTTTTTACTGGGTATCCACACAACTGTGGTCAGCTCTTCATTTTCATGTCCAAACAATCCAGACTTGAGAAATCATTGCAATCTCCAGTACAGAATGTTCCATTCATTCACTGCGAATCTGGAATTCAACTGAATCTCCACTACCTGCAGATTTATCTTACACCACTTGTGAATGTCCAAGTAAAACAATGCTGGTTTTCAGAGGCCTGTTCATGTTCGCAGTCGTGCTGTTCAATTGGCTATCCACTCAACCTGTTTTGCTCCTCATTTTCCTGTGCACACAACCCAGCCTTCAGAAATCATTGTAATCTCCACTACAGGATGTTCCATTCATTCACTGGGAATCTGGAATTCATCTGAATCTGCACTCCACGCAGGCTTTCGTTACACCACTGCTGAAAGTCGAAGTAATGCAATACTGGTTTTCAGTGGTCTGTTCACATTCGAAGCCGAGGCTTTTTACAGGCTATCCACTCAACACTGGTCAGCTCTTCATTTTCGTGTCCCCACAATCCAGATTTCAGAAATCATTGCAATCTCCACTACAGAATGTTCCATTCATTCACTGCGAGTCTGGAGTTTATCTGATTCTCCACTCCCGCCTGGTTAACATTACACCACTTGTGAATGTCCAAGTAAGCCAATGCTGGTTTTCAGAGGCCTGTTCATACTCGCAGCCGTGCTGTTTAATTGACAATTCACTCCACCCTGTTCAGCTCTTCATTGTCCCACCACACTACCAGCCTTCAGAAATCTTTGTTATCTCCACTACAGAATGTTCCATTCATTCACTGCGAATCTGGAATTCATCTGACTCTCAACTCCACGCAGGTTTTCATTACACCACTGTTGAATGTCCAAGTAACCCAATGCTGGTTTTCAGCGGCCTGTTCATATTCGCAGCCCTGCTGTTTACTTGGCTATCGATTCAAGCCTGGTCAGCTCTTCATTTTCCTGTCCACACAACACAGGCTTCAGAAATCATTGGAATCTCCTCTACAGAATGTTCCATTCATTCACTGCGAATGTGGAATTCAACTGACTCTCCACTCCATGCAGGTTTTCCTTACACCACTGATGAATGTCCAAGTAACCCAATGCTGGTTTTCAGCTGCATGTTCACACTCGCAGCCATGCTATACAATTGGCTTTCCACTAAATCCTGATTAGTTCTTGATTTTCCTTCCACACGACCCAGCCTTCAGAAATCGTTGGAATCTCCACTAGAGAATGTTCCATTCATTCACTGCGAATCTGGAATTCCTCTGAACCTCCACTCCCGGCAGGTTTTCGTTACACCACTGTTGAATGTCCAAGTAACCCAATGTTTTAAGTGTTTTCTTCACAAGCGCAGTGGTGCTGTTCAATTGGCTATCCACTCAACCCTGGCCAGCTCTACATTTTCCTGTCCACACCACAGAGACTGGAGAAATCATTGTTATCTCCACTACAGAATGTTCCATTCATTCACAGCGAATCTGGAATTCATCTGAATCTCCACTCCCGGCAGGTTTTCGTGACACCACTGGTAAATATCCAAGTAAGCCAATGCTGGTTTTAAGTGGCCTGCTCATACTCTCAGCCGTGCTGTTCAATTTGCTATCCACTCAACCCTCTTCAGCTCCATTTTCCTGTCCACATAACCCAAACTTCAGAAACAATTGGTATCTCCTCCACAGAATGTTCCATTCATTGACGGCAAATCTGAAATTCATCTAATTCTCAACTCCCGTCAGGTTTTCGTTACACCACTTGTGAATGTCCAATTAAGCCAAAGCTGGTTTTCAGTGGCCTGTTCTTACTACGAGACGTGCTGTTCATTTGGCTATCCATTCCACCCTGTTCAGCTCTACATTTTCGTGTCCACAAAACCCAGCCTTCAGAAATCATTGGAATCACCACTAGAGAATGTTCCATTCATTCACTGCGAATCTGGAATTCATCTGAATCTCCACTCCCGGCAGGTTTTCATTGCACCACTGCTGAATGTTCAAGTAACGCAATGATGGTTTTCAGCGGTCTATTCACACTCGAACCCGTGCTGTTCACGGTCTAGCGACTCAACACTGGTGAGTTCTTCTTTTTCCAGTTCAGACAATACAAACCTCAGAAACCATTGCAATCTACACTACAGAATGTTTCATTCATTCAGGCGAATCTTGAATTCATCTTGTTCTCCACTCCCAGCAGGTTTTCGTTTCACCACTGGTGAATGTCCAAGCAACCCAAGGCTGGTTTCAGCTGCGTGTTAACACTCGCAGCCGTGCTGTTCAATTGGCTATCCAGTGAACGCTGGTTAGCTCTTGATTTTCCTTCCACACACCGAGCCTTCAGAAATCATTCTTATCTCCACTTCAGAATGTTCCATTCGTTCCCTGCGAATCTGGAATTCCTCTGACTCTCCACACCAGGCAGATTTTCCTAACAACACTGGTGAATGACCAGGTAATCCAATGCTGGTTTTCAGCGGCTGTTCACACTCACAGCCTTGCTGTTCAATTGGCAATCCAGTCAAACCTAGTCAGCTCTTCATTTTCCTGTCCACACAACCCAGCGTTCAGAAATCATTGGAATCTCTACTACAGAAATTTCCATTCATTCACTGTGAATCTGGAAATACTCTGAATCTGCATTCCAGGAAGGCTTTCGTTACACCACTGATGAATGTCCAAGTAATGCAATGCTGCTTCTTAGTGGTCTGTTCACACTCGAAACCGTGCTGTTCATTGGCTATCCACTCAATATCGGTCAGCTCTTCAATATCCTGTCCAGACTATCCAGATTCCTAAATGTTGGCAATCACCACTACAGAATGTTCCATTCAATCACGCGAATCTGGAATTCATCAGAGTCTCCACTCCTGGAAGGTTTTCGTGACACCACTGGTAAATGTCCAAGGAAGACAATGCTGGTTTTAAGCCGCCTGCTAACACACTCAGCCGTGCTGTTCAATTTGCTATCCACCCAACCCTATTCAGCTCTACATTTTCCTGTCCTCATAACCCAACCTTCAGAAATAATTGGTATCTCCTCCACAGAATGTTCCGTTCATTCACTGCGAATCTTAAATTCATCTGACTCTCAACTCCCGGCGGGTTATCGTTACACCACTTGTGAATGTCCAAGTAAGCCAATGCTGGTTTTCAGTGGCCTGTTCATACTAAGAGACGTGCTGTTCATTTGGCTATCCACTCCACCCTGTTCAGCTCTACATTTTCGTGTCCACAAAACCCAGCCTTCAGAAATCATTGGAATCACCACTAGAGAATGTTCCATTCATTCACTGCGAATCTGGAATTCCTCTGAACCTCCACTCCTGGCAGGTTTTCGTTACGCCACTGGTGAATGTCCAAGTAACTCAATACTGGTTTTCAGAGGCATGTTCAACTCGCAGAAGTGCTGTTCAATGGGCTATCCACTCAATATTGGTCAGCTCTTCATTTTCCTCTCCACACAAACCAGCCTTCAGAAATCATTGGGCTCTCCACTACAGACTGTTCCATTCATTCACTGCGATTCTGCAATTCATCTGACTCTCCGCTCCAGGCAGGTTTTCATTACAGCACTGGTGAATGACCAAGTAATCCAATGCTGGTTTTCAGCCGCCTTTTCACACTCGCAGTGTGCTGTTCAATTGTCTATCCACTCAAACCTGGTCAGCCTTTCATTTTCTTTTCCACAATATCAGACTTCAGAAATCATTGGAATCGCCAGTACAGAATGTTCCATTCATTCACTGCCAATCTGGAATTCATCTGAATCTGCACTCCAGGTAGGCTTTCATTACACCACTTATGAATGTCCAAGTAACACAATGCTGGTTTTCAGCGGTCTGTTCACACTCTAAGCCCTGCTTTTTACTGGGTATCCACACAACTGTGGTCAGCTCTTCATTTTCATGTCCAAACAATCCAGACTTGAGAAATCATGGCAATCTCCAGTACAGAATGTTCCATTCATTCACTGCGAATCTGGAATTCAACTGAATCTCCACTACCTGCAGATTTATCTTACACCACTTGTGAATGTCCAAGTAAAACAATGCTGGTTTTCAGAGGCCTGTTCATGTTCGCAGTCGTGCTGTTCAATTGGCTATCCACTCAACCTGTTTTGCTCCTCATTTTCCTGTGCACACAACCCAGCCTTCAGAAATCATTGTAATCTCCACTACAGGATGTTCCATTCATTCACTGGGAATCTGGAATTCATCTGAATCTGCACTCCACGCAGGCTTTCGTTACACCACTGCTGAAAGTCGAAGTAATGCAATACTGGTTTTCAGTGGTCTGTTCACATTCGAAGCCGAGGCTTTTTACAGGCTATCCACTCAACACTGGTCAGCTCTTCATTTTCGTGTCCCCACAATCCAGATTTCAGAAATCATTGCAATCTCCACTACAGAATGTTCCATTCATTCACTGCGAGTCTGGAGTTTATCTGATTCTCCACTCCCGCCTGGTTAACATTACACCACTTGTGAATGTCCAAGTAAGCCAATGCTGGTTTTCAGAGGCCTGTTCATACTCGCAGCCGTGCTGTTTAATTGACAATTCACTCCACCCTGTTCAGCTCTTCATTGTCCCACCACACTACCAGCCTTCAGAAATCTTTGTTATCTCCACTACAGAATGTTCCATTCATTCACTGCGAATCTGGAATTCATCTGACTCTCAACTCCACGCAGGTTTTCATTACACCACTGTTGAATGTCCAAGTAACCCAATGCTGGTTTTCAGCGGCCTGTTCATATTCGCAGCCCTGCTGTTTACTTGGCTATCGATTCAAGCCTGGTCAGCTCTTCATTTTCCTGTCCACACAACACAGGCTTCAGAAATCATTGGAATCTCCTCTACAGAATGTTCCATTCATTCACTGCGAATGTGGAATTCAACTGACTCTCCACTCCATGCAGGTTTTCCTTACACCACTGATGAATGTCCAAGTAACCCAATGCTGGTTTTCAGCTGCATGTTCACACTCACAGCCATGCTATACAATTGGCTTTCCACTAAATCCTGATTAGTTCTTGATTTTCCTTCCACACGACCCAGCCTTCAGAAATCGTTGGAATCTCCACTAGAGAATGTTCCATTCATTCACTGCGAATCTGGAATTCCTCTGAACCTCCACTCCCGGCAGGTTTTCGTTACACCACTGTTGAATGTCCAAGTAACCCAATGTTTTAAGTGTTTTCTTCACAAGCGCAGTGGTGCTGTTCAATTGGCTATCCACTCAACCCTGGCCAGCTCTACATTTTCCTGTCCACACCACAGAGACTGGAGAAATCATTGTTATCTCCACTACAGAATGTTCCATTCATTCACAGCGAATCTGGAATTCATCTGAATCTCCACTCCCGGCAGGTTTTCGTGACACCACTGGTAAATATCCAAGTAAGCCAATGCTGGTTTTAAGTGGCCTGCTCATACTCTCAGCCGTGCTGTTCAATTTGCTATCCACTCAACCCTCTTCAGCTCCATTTTCCTGTCCACATAACCCAAACTTCAGAAACAATTGGTATCTCCTCCACAGAATGTTCCATTCATTGACGGCAAATCTGAAATTCATCTAATTCTCAACTCCCGTCAGGTTTTCGTTACACCACTTGTGAATGTCCAATTAAGCCAAAGCTGGTTTTCAGTGGCCTGTTCTTACTACGAGACGTGCTGTTCATTTGGCTATCCATTCCACCCTGTTCAGCTCTACATTTTCGTGTCCACAAAACCCAGCCTTCAGAAATCATTGGAATCACCACTAGAGAATGTTCCATTCATTCACTGCGAATCTGGAATTCATCTGAATCTCCACTCCCGGCAGGTTTTCATTGCACCACTGCTGAATGTTCAAGTAACGCAATGATGGTTTTCAGCGGTCTATTCACACTCGAACCCGTGCTGTTCACGGTCTAGCGACTCAACACTGGTGAGTTCTTCTTTTTCCAGTTCAGACAATACAAACCTCAGAAACCATTGCAATCTACACTACAGAATGTTTCATTCATTCAGGCGAATCTTGAATTCATCTTGTTCTCCACTCCCAGCAGGTTTTCGTTTCACCACTGGTGAATGTCCAAGCAACCCAAGGCTGGTTTCAGCTGCGTGTTAACACTCGCAGCCGTGCTGTTCAATTGGCTATCCAGTGAACGCTGGTTAGCTCTTGATTTTCCTTCCACACACCGAGCCTTCAGAAATCATTCTTATCTCCACTTCAGAATGTTCCATTCGTTCCCTGCGAATCTGGAATTCCTCTGACTCTCCACACCAGGCAGATTTTCCTAACAACACTGGTGAATGACCAGGTAATCCAATGCTGGTTTTCAGCGGCTGTTCACACTCACAGCCTTGCTGTTCAATTGGCAATCCAGTCAAACCTAGTCAGCTCTTCATTTTCCTGTCCACACAACCCAGCGTTCAGAAATCATTGGAATCTCTACTACAGAAATTTCCATTCATTCACTGTGAATCTGGAAATACTCTGAATCTGCATTCCAGGAAGGCTTTCGTTACACCACTGATGAATGTCCAAGTAATGCAATGCTGCTTCTTAGTGGTCTGTTCACACTCGAAACCGTGCTGTTCATTGGCTATCCACTCAATATCGGTCAGCTCTTCAATATCCTGTCCAGACTATCCAGATTCCTAAATGTTGGCAATCACCACTACAGAATGTTCCATTCAATCACGCGAATCTGGAATTCATCAGAGTCTCCACTCCTGGAAGGTTTTCGTGACACCACTGGTAAATGTCCAAGGAAGACAATGCTGGTTTTAAGCCGCCTGCTAAC
Source organism: Sorex fumeus (assembly GCF_029834395.1). Lineage (NCBI taxonomy): Eukaryota > Metazoa > Chordata > Mammalia > Eulipotyphla > Soricidae > Sorex > Sorex fumeus. The sequence goes on from NW_026606204.1 coordinate 842,835, forward strand.
ACACTCAGCCGTGCTGTTCAATTTGCTATCCACCCAACCCTATTCAGCTCTACATTTTCCTGTCCTCATAACCCAACCTTCAGAAATAATTGGTATCTCCTCCACAGAATGTTCCGTTCATTCACTGCGAATCTTAAATTCATCTGACTCTCAACTCCCGGCGGGTTATCGTTACACCACTTGTGAATGTCCAAGTAAGCCAATGCTGGTTTTCAGTGGCCTGTTCATACTAAGAGACGTGCTGTTCATTTGGCTATCCACTCCACCCTGTTCAGCTCTACATTTTCGTGTCCACAAAACCCAGCCTTCAGAAATCATTGGAATCACCACTAGAGAATGTTCCATTCATTCACTGCGAATCTGGAATTCCTCTGAACCTCCACTCCTGGCAGGTTTTCGTTACGCCACTGGTGAATGTCCAAGTAACTCAATACTGGTTTTCAGAGGCATGTTCAACTCGCAGAAGTGCTGTTCAATGGGCTATCCACTCAATATTGGTCAGCTCTTCATTTTCCTCTCCACACAAACCAGCCTTCAGAAATCATTGGGCTCTCCACTACAGACTGTTCCATTCATTCACTGCGATTCTGCAATTCATCTGACTCTCCGCTCCAGGCAGGTTTTCATTACAGCACTGGTGAATGACCAAGTAATCCAATGCTGGTTTTCAGCCGCCTTTTCACACTCGCAGTGTGCTGTTCAATTGTCTATCCACTCAAACCTGGTCAGCCTTTCATTTTCTTTTCCACAATATCAGACTTCAGAAATCATTGGAATCGCCAGTACAGAATGTTCCATTCATTCACTGCCAATCTGGAATTCATCTGAATCTGCACTCCAGGTAGGCTTTCATTACACCACTTATGAATGTCCAAGTAACACAATGCTGGTTTTCAGCGGTCTGTTCACACTCTAAGCCCTGCTTTTTACTGGGTATCCACACAACTGTGGTCAGCTCTTCATTTTCATGTCCAAACAATCCAGACTTGAGAAATCATGGCAATCTCCAGTACAGAATGTTCCATTCATTCACTGCGAATCTGGAATTCAACTGAATCTCCACTACCTGCAGATTTATCTTACACCACTTGTGAATGTCCAAGTAAAACAATGCTGGTTTTCAGAGGCCTGTTCATGTTCGCAGTCGTGCTGTTCAATTGGCTATCCACTCAACCTGTTTTGCTCCTCATTTTCCTGTGCACACAACCCAGCCTTCAGAAATCATTGTAATCTCCACTACAGGATGTTCCATTCATTCACTGGGAATCTGGAATTCATCTGAATCTGCACTCCACGCAGGCTTTCGTTACACCACTGCTGAAAGTCGAAGTAATGCAATACTGGTTTTCAGTGGTCTGTTCACATTCGAAGCCGAGGCTTTTTACAGGCTATCCACTCAACACTGGTCAGCTCTTCATTTTCGTGTCCCCACAATCCAGATTTCAGAAATCATTGCAATCTCCACTACAGAATGTTCCATTCATTCACTGCGAGTCTGGAGTTTATCTGATTCTCCACTCCCGCCTGGTTAACATTACACCACTTGTGAATGTCCAAGTAAGCCAATGCTGGTTTTCAGAGGCCTGTTCATACTCGCAGCCGTGCTGTTTAATTGACAATTCACTCCACCCTGTTCAGCTCTTCATTGTCCCACCACACTACCAGCCTTCAGAAATCTTTGTTATCTCCACTACAGAATGTTCCATTCATTCACTGCGAATCTGGAATTCATCTGACTCTCAACTCCACGCAGGTTTTCATTACACCACTGTTGAATGTCCAAGTAACCCAATGCTGGTTTTCAGCGGCCTGTTCATATTCGCAGCCCTGCTGTTTACTTGGCTATCGATTCAAGCCTGGTCAGCTCTTCATTTTCCTGTCCACACAACACAGGCTTCAGAAATCATTGGAATCTCCTCTACAGAATGTTCCATTCATTCACTGCGAATGTGGAATTCAACTGACTCTCCACTCCATGCAGGTTTTCCTTACACCACTGATGAATGTCCAAGTAACCCAATGCTGGTTTTCAGCTGCATGTTCACACTCGCAGCCATGCTATACAATTGGCTTTCCACTAAATCCTGATTAGTTCTTGATTTCCCTTCCACACGACCCAGCCTTCAGAAATCGTTGGAATCTCCACTAGAGAATGTTCCATTCATTCACTGCGAATCTGGAATTCCTCTGAACCTCCACTCCCGGCAGGTTTTCGTTACACCACTGTTGAATGTCCAAGTAACCCAATGTTTTAAGTGTTTTCTTCACAAGCGCAGTGGTGCTGTTCAATTGGCTATCCACTCAACCCTGGCCAGCTCTACATTTTCCTGTCCACACCACAGAGACTGGAGAAATCATTGTTATCTCCACTACAGAATGTTCCATTCATTCACAGCGAATCTGGAATTCATCTGAATCTCCACTCCCGGCAGGTTTTCGTGACACCACTGGTAAATATCCAAGTAAGCCAATGCTGGTTTTAAGTGGCCTGCTCATACTCTCAGCCGTGCTGTTCAATTTGCTATCCACTCAACCCTCTTCAGCTCCATTTTCCTGTCCACATAACCCAAACTTCAGAAACAATTGGTATCTCCTCCACAGAATGTTCCATTCATTGACGGCAAATCTGAAATTCATCTAATTCTCAACTCCCGTCAGGTTTTCGTTACACCACTTGTGAATGTCCAATTAAGCCAAAGCTGGTTTTCAGTGGCCTGTTCTTACTACGAGACGTGCTGTTCATTTGGCTATCCATTCCACCCTGTTCAGCTCTACATTTTCGTGTCCACAAAACCCAGCCTTCAGAAATCATTGGAATCACCACTAGAGAATGTTCCATTCATTCACTGCGAATCTGGAATTCATCTGAATCTCCACTCCCGGCAGGTTTTCATTGCACCACTGCTGAATGTTCAAGTAACGCAATGATGGTTTTCAGCGGTCTATTCACACTCGAACCCGTGCTGTTCACGGTCTAGCGACTCAACACTGGTGAGTTCTTCTTTTTCCAGTTCAGACAATACAAACCTCAGAAACCATTGCAATCTACACTACAGAATGTTTCATTCATTCAGGCGAATCTTGAATTCATCTTGTTCTCCACTCCCAGCAGGTTTTCGTTTCACCACTGGTGAATGTCCAAGCAACCCAAGGCTGGTTTCAGCTGCGTGTTAACACTCGCAGCCGTGCTGTTCAATTGGCTATCCAGTGAACGCTGGTTAGCTCTTGATTTTCCTTCCACACACCGAGCCTTCAGAAATCATTCTTATCTCCACTTCAGAATGTTCCATTCGTTCCCTGCGAATCTGGAATTCCTCTGACTCTCCACACCAGGCAGATTTTCCTAACAACACTGGTGAATGACCAGGTAATCCAATGCTGGTTTTCAGCGGCTGTTCACACTCACAGCCTTGCTGTTCAATTGGCAATCCAGTCAAACCTAGTCAGCTCTTCATTTTCCTGTCCACACAACCCAGCGTTCAGAAATCATTGGAATCTCTACTACAGAAATTTCCATTCATTCACTGTGAATCTGGAAATACTCTGAATCTGCATTCCAGGAAGGCTTTCGTTACACCACTGATGAATGTCCAAGTAATGCAATGCTGCTTCTTAGTGGTCTGTTCACACTCGAAACCGTGCTGTTCATTGGCTATCCACTCAATATCGGTCAGCTCTTCAATATCCTGTCCAGACTATCCAGATTCCTAAATGTTGGCAATCACCACTACAGAATGTTCCATTCAATCACGCGAATCTGGAATTCATCAGAGTCTCCACTCCTGGAAGGTTTTCGTGACACCACTGGTAAATGTCCAAGGAAGACAATGCTGGTTTTAAGCCGCCTGCTAACACACTCAGCCGTGCTGTTCAATTTGCTATCCACCCAACCCTATTCAGCTCTACATTTTCCTGTCCTCATAACCCAACCTTCAGAAATAATTGGTATCTCCTCCACAGAATGTTCCGTTCATTCACTGCGAATCTTAAATTCATCTGACTCTCAACTCCCGGCGGGTTATCGTTACACCACTTGTGAATGTCCAAGTAAGCCAATGCTGGTTTTCAGTGGCCTGTTCATACTAAGAGACGTGCTGTTCATTTGGCTATCCACTCCACCCTGTTCAGCTCTACATTTTCGTGTCCACAAAACCCAGCCTTCAGAAATCATTGGAATCACCACTAGAGAATGTTCCATTCATTCACTGCGAATCTGGAATTCCTCTGAACCTCCACTCCTGGCAGGTTTTCGTTACGCCACTGGTGAATGTCCAAGTAACTCAATACTGGTTTTCAGAGGCATGTTCAACTCGCAGAAGTGCTGTTCAATGGGCTATCCACTCAATATTGGTCAGCTCTTCATTTTCCTCTCCACACAAACCAGCCTTCAGAAATCATTGGGCTCTCCACTACAGACTGTTCCATTCATTCACTGCGATTCTGCAATTCATCTGACTCTCCGCTCCAGGCAGGTTTTCATTACAGCACTGGTGAATGACCAAGTAATCCAATGCTGGTTTTCAGCCGCCTTTTCACACTCGCAGTGTGCTGTTCAATTGTCTATCCACTCAAACCTGGTCAGCCTTTCATTTTCTTTTCCACAATATCAGACTTCAGAAATCATTGGAATCGCCAGTACAGAATGTTCCATTCATTCACTGCCAATCTGGAATTCATCTGAATCTGCACTCCAGGTAGGCTTTCATTACACCACTTATGAATGTCCAAGTAACACAATGCTGGTTTTCAGCGGTCTGTTCACACTCTAAGCCCTGCTTTTTACTGGGTATCCACACAACTGTGGTCAGCTCTTCATTTTCATGTCCAAACAATCCAGACTTGAGAAATCATGGCAATCTCCAGTACAGAATGTTCCATTCATTCACTGCGAATCTGGAATTCAACTGAATCTCCACTACCTGCAGATTTATCTTACACCACTTGTGAATGTCCAAGTAAAACAATGCTGGTTTTCAGAGGCCTGTTCATGTTCGCAGTCGTGCTGTTCAATTGGCTATCCACTCAACCTGTTTTGCTCCTCATTTTCCTGTGCACACAACCCAGCCTTCAGAAATCATTGTAATCTCCACTACAGGATGTTCCATTCATTCACTGGGAATCTGGAATTCATCTGAATCTGCACTCCACGCAGGCTTTCGTTACACCACTGCTGAAAGTCGAAGTAATGCAATACTGGTTTTCAGTGGTCTGTTCACATTCGAAGCCGAGGCTTTTTACAGGCTATCCACTCAACACTGGTCAGCTCTTCATTTTCGTGTCCCCACAATCCAGATTTCAGAAATCATTGCAATCTCCACTACAGAATGTTCCATTCATTCACTGCGAGTCTGGAGTTTATCTGATTCTCCACTCCCGCCTGGTTAACATTACACCACTTGTGAATGTCCAAGTAAGCCAATGCTGGTTTTCAGAGGCCTGTTCATACTCGCAGCCGTGCTGTTTAATTGACAATTCACTCCACCCTGTTCAGCTCTTCATTGTCCCACCACACTACCAGCCTTCAGAAATCTTTGTTATCTCCACTACAGAATGTTCCATTCATTCACTGCGAATCTGGAATTCATCTGACTCTCAACTCCACGCAGGTTTTCATTACACCACTGTTGAATGTCCAAGTAACCCAATGCTGGTTTTCAGCGGCCTGTTCATATTCGCAGCCCTGCTGTTTACTTGGCTATCGATTCAAGCCTGGTCAGCTCTTCATTTTCCTGTCCACACAACACAGGCTTCAGAAATCATTGGAATCTCCTCTACAGAATGTTCCATTCATTCACTGCGAATGTGGAATTCAACTGACTCTCCACTCCATGCAGGTTTTCCTTACACCACTGATGAATGTCCAAGTAACCCAATGCTGGTTTTCAGCTGCATGTTCACACTCGCAGCCATGCTATACAATTGGCTTTCCACTAAATCCTGATTAGTTCTTGATTTTCCTTCCACACGACCCAGCCTTCAGAAATCGTTGGAATCTCCACTAGAGAATGTTCCATTCATTCACTGCGAATCTGGAATTCCTCTGAACCTCCACTCCCGGCAGGTTTTCGTTACACCACTGTTGAATGTCCAAGTAACCCAATGTTTTAAGTGTTTTCTTCACAAGCGCAGTGGTGCTGTTCAATTGGCTATCCACTCAACCCTGGCCAGCTCTACATTTTCCTGTCCACACCACAGAGACTGGAGAAATCATTGTTATCTCCACTACAGAATGTTCCATTCATTCACAGCGAATCTGGAATTCATCTGAATCTCCACTCCCGGCAGGTTTTCGTGACACCACTGGTAAATATCCAAGTAAGCCAATGCTGGTTTTAAGTGGCCTGCTCATACTCTCAGCCGTGCTGTTCAATTTGCTATCCACTCAACCCTCTTCAGCTCCATTTTCCTGTCCACATAACCCAAACTTCAGAAACAATTGGTATCTCCTCCACAGAATGTTCCATTCATTGACGGCAAATCTGAAATTCATCTAATTCTCAACTCCCGTCAGGTTTTCGTTACACCACTTGTGAATGTCCAATTAAGCCAAAGCTGGTTTTCAGTGGCCTGTTCTTACTACGAGACGTGCTGTTCATTTGGCTATCCATTCCACCCTGTTCAGCTCTACATTTTCGTGTCCACAAAACCCAGCCTTCAGAAATCATTGGAATCACCACTAGAGAATGTTCCATTCATTCACTGCGAATCTGGAATTCATCTGAATCTCCACTCCCGGCAGGTTTTCATTGCACCACTGCTGAATGTTCAAGTAACGCAATGATGGTTTTCAGCGGTCTATTCACACTCGAACCCGTGCTGTTCACGGTCTAGCGACTCAACACTGGTGAGTTCTTCTTTTTCCAGTTCAGACAATACAAACCTCAGAAACCATTGCAATCTACACTACAGAATGTTTCATTCATTCAGGCGAATCTTGAATTCATCTTGTTCTCCACTCCCAGCAGGTTTTCGTTTCACCACTGGTGAATGTCCAAGCAACCCAAGGCTGGTTTCAGCTGCGTGTTAACACTCGCAGCCGTGCTGTTCAATTGGCTATCCAGTGAACGCTGGTTAGCTCTTGATTTTCCTTCCACACACCGAGCCTTCAGAAATCATTCTTATCTCCACTTCAGAATGTTCCATTCGTTCCCTGCGAATCTGGAATTCCTCTGACTCTCCACACCAGGCAGATTTTCCTAACAACACTGGTGAATGACCAGGTAATCCAATGCTGGTTTTCAGCGGCTGTTCACACTCACAGCCTTGCTGTTCAATTGGCAATCCAGTCAAACCTAGTCAGCTCTTCATTTTCCTGTCCACACAACCCAGCGTTCAGAAATCATTGGAATCTCTACTACAGAAATTTCCATTCATTCACTGTGAATCTGGAAATACTCTGAATCTGCATTCCAGGAAGGCTTTCGTTACACCACTGATGAATGTCCAAGTAATGCAATGCTGCTTCTTAGTGGTCTGTTCACACTCGAAACCGTGCTGTTCATTGGCTATCCACTCAATATCGGTCAGCTCTTCAATATCCTGTCCAGACTATCCAGATTCCTAAATGTTGGCAATCACCACTACAGAATGTTCCATTCAATCACGCGAATCTGGAATTCATCAGAGTCTCCACTCCTGGAAGGTTTTCGTGACACCACTGGTAAATGTCCAAGGAAGACAATGCTGGTTTTAAGCCGCCTGCTAACACACTCAGCCGTGCTGTTCAATTTGCTATCCACCCAACCCTATTCAGCTCTACATTTTCCTGTCCTCATAACCCAACCTTCAGAAATAATTGGTATCTCCTCCACAGAATGTTCCGTTCATTCACTGCGAATCTTAAATTCATCTGACTCTCAACTCCCGGCGGGTTATCGTTACACCACTTGTGAATGTCCAAGTAAGCCAATGCTGGTTTTCAGTGGCCTGTTCATACTAAGAGACGTGCTGTTCATTTGGCTATCCACTCCACCCTGTTCAGCTCTACATTTTCGTGTCCACAAAACCCAGCCTTCAGAAATCATTGGAATCACCACTAGAGAATGTTCCATTCATTCACTGCGAATCTGGAATTCCTCTGAACCTCCACTCCTGGCAGGTTTTCGTTACGCCACTGGTGAATGTCCAAGTAACTCAATACTGGTTTTCAGAGGCATGTTCAACTCGCAGAAGTGCTGTTCAATGGGCTATCCACTCAATATTGGTCAGCTCTTCATTTTCCTCTCCACACAAACCAGCCTTCAGAAATCATTGGGCTCTCCACTACAGACTGTTCCATTCATTCACTGCGATTCTGCAATTCATCTGACTCTCCGCTCCAGGCAGGTTTTCATTACAGCACTGGTGAATGACCAAGTAATCCAATGCTGGTTTTCAGCCGCCTTTTCACACTCGCAGTGTGCTGTTCAATTGTCTATCCACTCAAACCTGGTCAGCCTTTCATTTTCTTTGCCACAATATCAGACTTCAGAAATCATTGGAATCGCCAGTACAGAATGTTCCATTCATTCACTGCCAATCTGGAATTCATCTGAATCTGCACTCCAGGTAGGCTTTCATTACACCACTTATGAATGTCCAAGTAACACAATGCTGGTTTTCAGCGGTCTGTTCACACTCTAAGCCCTGCTTTTTACTGGGTATCCACACAACTGTGGTCAGCTCTTCATTTTCATGTCCAAACAATCCAGACTTGAGAAATCATGGCAATCTCCAGTACAGAATGTTCCATTCATTCACTGCGAATCTGGAATTCAACTGAATCTCCACTACCTGCAGATTTATCTTACACCACTTGTGAATGTCCAAGTAAAACAATGCTGGTTTTCAGAGGCCTGTTCATGTTCGCAGTCGTGCTGTTCAATTGGCTATCCACTCAACCTGTTTTGCTCCTCATTTTCCTGTGCACACAACCCAGCCTTCAGAAATCATTGTAATCTCCACTACAGGATGTTCCATTCATTCACTGGGAATCTGGAATTCATCTGAATCTGCACTCCACGCAGGCTTTCGTTACACCACTGCTGAAAGTCGAAGTAATGCAATACTGGTTTTCAGTGGTCTGTTCACATTCGAAGCCGAGGCTTTTTACAGGCTATCCACTCAACACTGGTCAGCTCTTCATTTTCGTGTCCCCACAATCCAGATTTCAGAAATCATTGCAATCTCCACTACAGAATGTTCCATTCATTCACTGCGAGTCTGGAGTTTATCTGATTCTCCACTCCCGCCTGGTTAACATTACACCACTTGTGAATGTCCAAGTAAGCCAATGCTGGTTTTCAGAGGCCTGTTCATACTCGCAGCCGTGCTGTTTAATTGACAATTCACTCCACCCTGTTCAGCTCTTCATTGTCCCACCACACTACCAGCCTTCAGAAATCTTTGTTATCTCCACTACAGAATGTTCCATTCATTCACTGCGAATCTGGAATTCATCTGACTCTCAACTCCACGCAGGTTTTCATTACACCACTGTTGAATGTCCAAGTAACCCAATGCTGGTTTTCAGCGGCCTGTTCATATTCGCAGCCCTGCTGTTTACTTGGCTATCGATTCAAGCCTGGTCAGCTCTTCATTTTCCTGTCCACACAACACAGGCTTCAGAAATCATTGGAATCTCCTCTACAGAATGTTCCATTCATTCACTGCGAATGTGGAATTCAACTGACTCTCCACTCCATGCAGGTTTTCCTTACACCACTGATGAATGTCCAAGTAACCCAATGCTGGTTTTCAGCTGCATGTTCACACTCGCAGCCATGCTATACAATTGGCTTTCCACTAAATCCTGATTAGTTCTTGATTTTCCTTCCACACGACCCAGCCTTCAGAAATCGTTGGAATCTCCACTAGAGAATGTTCCATTCATTCACTGCGAATCTGGAATTCCTCTGAACCTCCACTCCCGGCAGGTTTTCGTTACACCACTGTTGAATGTCCAAGTAACCCAATGTTTTAAGTGTTTTCTTCACAAGCGCAGTGGTGCTGTTCAATTGGCTATCCACTCAACCCTGGCCAGCTCTACATTTTCCTGTCCACACCACAGAGACTGGAGAAATCATTGTTATCTCCACTACAGAATGTTCCATTCATTCACAGCGAATCTGGAATTCATCTGAATCTCCACTCCCGGCAGGTTTTCGTGACACCACTGGTAAATATCCAAGTAAGCCAATGCTGGTTTTAAGTGGCCTGCTCATACTCTCAGCCGTGCTGTTCAATTTGCTATCCACTCAACCCTCTTCAGCTCCATTTTCCTGTCCACATAACCCAAACTTCAGAAACAATTGGTATCTCCTCCACAGAATGTTCCATTCATTGACGGCAAATCTGAAATTCATCTAATTCTCAACTCCCGTCAGGTTTTCGTTACACCACTTGTGAATGTCCAATTAAGCCAAAGCTGGTTTTCAGTGGCCTGTTCTTACTACGAGACGTGCTGTTCATTTGGCTATCCATTCCACCCTGTTCAGCTCTACATTTTCGTGTCCACAAAACCCAGCCTTCAGAAATCATTGGAATCACCACTAGAGAATGTTCCATTCATTCACTGCGAATCTGGAATTCATCTGAATCTCCACTCCCGGCAGGTTTTCATTGCACCACTGCTGAATGTTCAAGTAACGCAATGATGGTTTTCAGCGGTCTATTCACACTCGAACCCGTGCTGTTCACGGTCTAGCGACTCAACACTGGTGAGTTCTTCTTTTTCCAGTTCAGACAATACAAACCTCAGAAACCATTGCAATCTACACTACAGAATGTTTCATTCATTCAGGCGAATCTTGAATTCATCTTGTTCTCCACTCCCAGCAGGTTTTCGTTTCACCACTGGTGAATGTCCAAGCAACCCAAGGCTGGTTTCAGCTGCGTGTTAACACTCGCAGCCGTGCTGTTCAATTGGCTATCCAGTGAACGCTGGTTAGCTCTTGATTTTCCTTCCACACACCGAGCCTTCAGAAATCATTCTTATCTCCACTTCAGAATGTTCCATTCGTTCCCTGCGAATCTGGAATTCCTCTGACTCTCCACACCAGGCAGATTTTCCTAACAACACTGGTGAATGACCAGGTAATCCAATGCTGGTTTTCAGCGGCTGTTCACACTCACAGCCTTGCTGTTCAATTGGCAATCCAGTCAAACCTAGTCAGCTCTTCATTTTCCTGTCCACACAACCCAGCGTTCAGAAATCATTGGAATCTCTACTACAGAAATTTCCATTCATTCACTGTGAATCTGGAAATACTCTGAATCTGCATTCCAGGAAGGCTTTCGTTACACCACTGATGAATGTCCAAGTAATGCAATGCTGCTTCTTAGTGGTCTGTTCACACTCGAAACCGTGCTGTTCATTGGCTATCCACTCAATATCGGTCAGCTCTTCAATATCCTGTCCAGACTATCCAGATTCCTAAATGTTGGCAATCACCACTACAGAATGTTCCATTCAATCACGCGAATCTGGAATTCATCAGAGTCTCCACTCCTGGAAGGTTTTCGTGACACCACTGGTAAATGTCCAAGGAAGACAATGCTGGTTTTAAGCCGCCTGCTAACACACTCAGCCGTGCTGTTCAATTTGCTATCCACCCAACCCTATTCAGCTCTACATTTTCCTGTCCTCATAACCCAACCTTCAGAAATAATTGGTATCTCCTCCACAGAATGTTCCGTTCATTCACTGCGAATCTTAAATTCATCTGACTCTCAACTCCCGGCGGGTTATCGTTACACCACTTGTGAATGTCCAAGTAAGCCAATGCTGGTTTTCAGTGGCCTGTTCATACTAAGAGACGTGCTGTTCATTTGGCTATCCACTCCACCCTGTTCAGCTCTACATTTTCGTGTCCACAAAACCCAGCCTTCAGAAATCATTGGAATCACCACTAGAGAATGTTCCATTCATTCACTGCGAATCTGGAATTCCTCTGAACCTCCACTCCTGGCAGGTTTTCGTTACGCCACTGGTGAATGTCCAAGTAACTCAATACTGGTTTTCAGAGGCATGTTCAACTCGCAGAAGTGCTGTTCAATGGGCTATCCACTCAATATTGGTCAGCTCTTCATTTTCCTCTCCACACAAACCAGCCTTCAGAAATCATTGGGCTCTCCACTACAGACTGTTCCATTCATTCACTGCGATTCTGCAATTCATCTGACTCTCCGCTCCAGGCAGGTTTTCATTACAGCACTGGTGAATGACCAAGTAATCCAATGCTGGTTTTCAGCCGCCTTTTCACACTCGCAGTGTGCTGTTCAATTGTCTATCCACTCAAACCTGGTCAGCCTTTCATTTTCTTTTCCACAATATCAGACTTCAGAAATCATTGGAATCGCCAGTACAGAATGTTCCATTCATTCACTGCCAATCTGGAATTCATCTGAATCTGCACTCCAGGTAGGCTTTCATTACACCACTTATGAATGTCCAAGTAACACAATGCTGGTTTTCAGCGGTCTGTTCACACTCTAAGCCCTGCTTTTTACTGGGTATCCACACAACTGTGGTCAGCTCTTCATTTTCATGTCCAAACAATCCAGACTTGAGAAATCATGGCAATCTCCAGTACAGAATGTTCCATTCATTCACTGCGAATCTGGAATTCAACTGAATCTCCACTACCTGCAGATTTATCTTACACCACTTGTGAATGTCCAAGTAAAACAATGCTGGTTTTCAGAGGCCTGTTCATGTTCGCAGTCGTGCTGTTCAATTGGCTATCCACTCAACCTGTTTTGCTCCTCATTTTCCTGTGCACACAACCCAGCCTTCAGAAATCATTGTAATCTCCACTACAGGATGTTCCATTCATTCACTGGGAATCTGGAATTCATCTGAATCTGCACTCCACGCAGGCTTTCGTTACACCACTGCTGAAAGTCGAAGTAATGCAATACTGGTTTTCAGTGGTCTGTTCACATTCGAAGCCGAGGCTTTTTACAGGCTATCCACTCAACACTGGTCAGCTCTTCATTTTCGTGTCCCCACAATCCAGATTTCAGAAATCATTGCAATCTCCACTACAGAATGTTCCATTCATTCACTGCGAGTCTGGAGTTTATCTGATTCTCCACTCCCGCCTGGTTAACATTACACCACTTGTGAATGTCCAAGTAAGCCAATGCTGGTTTTCAGAGGCCTGTTCATACTCGCAGCCGTGCTGTTTAATTGACAATTCACTCCACCCTGTTCAGCTCTTCATTGTCCCACCACACTACCAGCCTTCAGAAATCTTTGTTATCTCCACTACAGAATGTTCCATTCATTCACTGCGAATCTGGAATTCATCTGACTCTCAACTCCACGCAGGTTTTCATTACACCACTGTTGAATGTCCAAGTAACCCAATGCTGGTTTTCAGCGGCCTGTTCATATTCGCAGCCCTGCTGTTTACTTGGCTATCGATTCAAGCCTGGTCAGCTCTTCATTTTCCTGTCCACACAACACAGGCTTCAGAAATCATTGGAATCTCCTCTACAGAATGTTCCATTCATTCACTGCGAATGTGGAATTCAACTGACTCTCCACTCCATGCAGGTTTTCCTTACACCACTGATGAATGTCCAAGTAACCCAATGCTGGTTTTCAGCTGCATGTTCACACTCACAGCCATGCTATACAATTGGCTTTCCACTAAATCCTGATTAGTTCTTGATTTTCCTTCCACACGACCCAGCCTTCAGAAATCGTTGGAATCTCCACTAGAGAATGTTCCATTCATTCACTGCGAATCTGGAATTCCTCTGAACCTCCACTCCCGGCAGGTTTTCGTTACACCACTGTTGAATGTCCAAGTAACCCAATGTTTTAAGTGTTTTCTTCACAAGCGCAGTGGTGCTGTTCAATTGGCTATCCACTCAACCCTGGCCAGCTCTACATTTTCCTGTCCACACCACAGAGACTGGAGAAATCATTGTTATCTCCACTACAGAATGTTCCATTCATTCACAGCGAATCTGGAATTCATCTGAATCTCCACTCCCGGCAGGTTTTCGTGACACCACTGGTAAATATCCAAGTAAGCCAATGCTGGTTTTAAGTGGCCTGCTCATACTCTCAGCCGTGCTGTTCAATTTGCTATCCACTCAACCCTCTTCAGCTCCATTTTCCTGTCCACATAACCCAAACTTCAGAAACAATTGGTATCTCCTCCACAGAATGTTCCATTCATTGACGGCAAATCTGAAATTCATCTAATTCTCAACTCCCGTCAGGTTTTCGTTACACCACTTGTGAATGTCCAATTAAGCCAAAGCTGGTTTTCAGTGGCCTGTTCTTACTACGAGACGTGCTGTTCATTTGGCTATCCATTCCACCCTGTTCAGCTCTACATTTTCGTGTCCACAAAACCCAGCCTTCAGAAATCATTGGAATCACCACTAGAGAATGTTCCATTCATTCACTGCGAATCTGGAATTCATCTGAATCTCCACTCCCGGCAGGTTTTCATTGCACCACTGCTGAATGTTCAAGTAACGCAATGATGGTTTTCAGCGGTCTATTCACACTCGAACCCGTGCTGTTCACGGTCTAGCGACTCAACACTGGTGAGTTCTTCTTTTTCCAGTTCAGACAATACAAACCTCAGAAACCATTGCAATCTACACTACAGAATGTTTCATTCATTCAGGCGAATCTTGAATTCATCTTGTTCTCCACTCCCAGCAGGTTTTCGTTTCACCACTGGTGAATGTCCAAGCAACCCAAGGCTGGTTTCAGCTGCGTGTTAACACTCGCAGCCGTGCTGTTCAATTGGCTATCCAGTGAACGCTGGTTAGCTCTTGATTTTCCTTCCACACACCGAGCCTTCAGAAATCATTCTTATCTCCACTTCAGAATGTTCCATTCGTTCCCTGCGAATCTGGAATTCCTCTGACTCTCCACACCAGGCAGATTTTCCTAACAACACTGGTGAATGACCAGGTAATCCAATGCTGGTTTTCAGCGGCTGTTCACACTCACAGCCTTGCTGTTCAATTGGCAATCCAGTCAAACCTAGTCAGCTCTTCCTTTTCCTGTCCACACAACCCAGCGTTCAGAAATCATTGGAATCTCTACTACAGAAATTTCCATTCATTCACTGTGAATCTGGAAATACTCTGAATCTGCATTCCAGGAAGGCTTTCGTTACACCACTGATGAATGTCCAAGTAATGCAATGCTGCTTCTTAGTGGTCTGTTCACACTCGAAACCGTGCTGTTCATTGGCTATCCACTCAATATCGGTCAGCTCTTCAATATCCTGTCCAGACTATCCAGATTCCTAAATGTTGGCAATCACCACTACAGAATGTTCCATTCAATCACGCGAATCTGGAATTCATCAGAGTCTCCACTCCTGGAAGGTTTTCGTGACACCACTGGTAAATGTCCAAGGAAGACAATGCTGGTTTTAAGCCGCCTGCTAACACACTCAGCCGTGCTGTTCAATTTGCTATCCACCCAACCCTATTCAGCTCTACATTTTCCTGTCCTCATAACCCAACCTTCAGAAATAATTGGTATCTCCTCCACAGAATGTTCCGTTCATTCACTGCGAATCTTAAATTCATCTGACTCTCAACTCCCGGCGGGTTATCGTTACACCACTTGTGAATGTCCAAGTAAGCCAATGCTGGTTTTCAGTGGCCTGTTCATACTAAGAGACGTGCTGTTCATTTGGCTATCCACTCCACCCTGTTCAGCTCTACATTTTCGTGTCCACAAAACCCAGCCTTCAGAAATCATTGGAATCACCACTAGAGAATGTTCCATTCATTCACTGCGAATCTGGAATTCATCTGAACCTCCACTCCTGGCAGGTTTTCGTTACGCCACTGGTGAATGTCCAAGTAACTCAATACTGGTTTTCAGAGGCATGTTCAACTCGCAGAAGTGCTGTTCAATGGGCTATCCACTCAATATTGGTCAGCTCTTCATTTTCCTCTCCACACAAACCAGCCTTCAGAAATCATTGGGCTCTCCACTACAGACTGTTCCATTCATTCACTGCGATTCTGCAATTCATCTGACTCTCCGCTCCAGGCAGGTTTTCATTACAGCACTGGTGAATGACCAAGTAATCCAATGCTGGTTTTCAGCCGCCTTTTCACACTCGCAGTGTGCTGTTCAATTGTCTATCCACTCAAACCTGGTCAGCCTTTCATTTTCTTTTCCACAATATCAGACTTCAGAAATCATTGGAATCGCCAGTACAGAATGTTCCATTCATTCACTGCCAATCTGGAATTCATCTGAATCTGCACTCCAGGTAGGCTTTCATTACACCACTTATGAATGTCCAAGTAACACAATGCTGGTTTTCAGCGGTCTGTTCACACTCTAAGCCCTGCTTTTTACTGGGTATCCACACAACTGTGGTCAGCTCTTCATTTTCATGTCCAAACAATCCAGACTTGAGAAATCATGGCAATCTCCAGTACAGAATGTTCCATTCATTCACTGCGAATCTGGAATTCAACTGAATCTCCACTACCTGCAGATTTATCTTACACCACTTGTGAATGTCCAAGTAAAACAATGCTGGTTTTCAGAGGCCTGTTCATGTTCGCAGTCGTGCTGTTCAATTGGCTATCCACTCAACCTGTTTTGCTCCTCATTTTCCTGTGCACACAACCCAGCCTTCAGAAATCATTGTAATCTCCACTACAGGATGTTCCATTCATTCACTGGGAATCTGGAATTCATCTGAATCTGCACTCCACGCAGGCTTTCGTTACACCACTGCTGAAAGTCGAAGTAATGCAATACTGGTTTTCAGTGGTCTGTTCACATTCGAAGCCGAGGCTTTTTACAGGCTATCCACTCAACACTGGTCAGCTCTTCATTTTCGTGTCCCCACAATCCAGATTTCAGAAATCATTGCAATCTCCACTACAGAATGTTCCATTCATTCACTGCGAGTCTGGAGTTTATCTGATTCTCCACTCCCGCCTGGTTAACATTACACCACTTGTGAATGTCCAAGTAAGCCAATGCTGGTTTTCAGAGGCCTGTTCATACTCGCAGCCGTGCTGTTTAATTGACAATTCACTCCACCCTGTTCAGCTCTTCATTGTCCCACCACACTACCAGCCTTCAGAAATCTTTGTTATCTCCACTACAGAATGTTCCATTCATTCACAGCCAATCTGGAATTCATCTGAATCTGCACTCCAGGTAGGCTTTCATTACACCACTTATGAATGTCCAAGTAACACAGTGCTGGTTTTCAGCGGTCTGTTCACACTCTAAGCACTGCTTTTTACTGGGTATCCACACAACTGTGGTCAGCTCTTCATTTTCATGTCCAAACAATCCAGACTTGAGAAATCATTGCAATCTCCAGTACAGAATGTTCCATTCATTCACTGCGAATCTGGAATTCAACTGAATCTCCACTACCTGCAGATTTATCTTACACCACTTGTGAATGTCCAAGTAAAACAATGCTGGTTTTCAGAGGCCTGTTCATGTTCGCAGTCGTGCTGTTCAATTGGCTATCCACTCAACCTGTTTTGCTCCTCATTTTCCTGTGCACACAACCCAGCCTTCAGAAATCATTGTAATCTCCACTACAGGATGTTCCATTCATTCACTGGGAATCTGGAATTCATCTGAATCTGCACTCCACGCAGGCTTTCGTTACACCACTGCTGAAAGTCGAAGTAATGCAATACTGGTTTTCAGTGGTCTGTTCACATTCGAAGCCGAGGCTTTTTACAGGCTATCCACTCAACACTGGTCAGCTCTTCATTTTCGTGTCCCCACAATCCAGATTTCAGAAATCATTGCAATCTCCACTACAGAATGTTCCATTCATTCACTGCGAGTCTGGAGTTTATCTGATTCTCCACTCCCGCCTGGTTAACATTACACCACTTGTGAATGTCCAAGTAAGCCAATGCTGGTTTTCAGAGGCCTGTTCATACTCGCAGCCGTGCTGTTTAATTGACAATTCACTCCACCCTGTTCAGCTCTTCATTGTCCCACCACACTACCAGCCTTCAGAAATCTTTGTTATCTCCACTACAGAATGTTCCATTCATTCACTGCGAATCTGGAATTCATCTGACTCTCAACTCCACGCAGGTTTTCATTACACCACTGTTGAATGTCCAAGTAACCCAATGCTGGTTTTCAGCGGCCTGTTCATATTCGCAGCCCTGCTGTTTACTTGGCTATCGATTCAAGCCTGGTCAGCTCTTCATTTTCCTGTCCACACAACACAGGCTTCAGAAATCATTGGAATCTCCTCTACAGAATGTTCCATTCATTCACTGCGAATGTGGAATTCAACTGACTCTCCACTCCATGCAGGTTTTCCTTACACCACTGATGAATGTCCAAGTAACCCAATGCTGGTTTTCAGCTGCATGTTCACACTCGCAGCCATGCTATACAATTGGCTTTCCACTAAATCCTGATTAGTTCTTGATTTTCCTTCCACACGACCCAGCCTTCAGAAATCGTTGGAATCTCCACTAGAGAATGTTCCATTCATTCACTGCGAATCTGGAATTCCTCTGAACCTCCACTCCCGGCAGGTTTTCGTTACACCACTGTTGAATGTCCAAGTAACCCAATGTTTTAAGTGTTTTCTTCACAAGCGCAGTGGTGCTGTTCAATTGGCTATCCACTCAACCCTGGCCAGCTCTACATTTTCCTGTCCACACCACAGAGACTGGAGAAATCATTGTTATCTCCACTACAGAATGTTCCATTCATTCACAGCGAATCTGGAATTCATCTGAATCTCCACTCCCGGCAGGTTTTCGTGACACCACTGGTAAATATCCAAGTAAGCCAATGCTGGTTTTAAGTGGCCTGCTCATACTCTCAGCCGTGCTGTTCAATTTGCTATCCACTCAACCCTCTTCAGCTCCATTTTCCTGTCCACATAACCCAAACTTCAGAAACAATTGGTATCTCCTCCACAGAATGTTCCATTCATTGACGGCAAATCTGAAATTCATCTAATTCTCAACTCCCGTCAGGTTTTCGTTACACCACTTGTGAATGTCCAATTAAGCCAAAGCTGGTTTTCAGTGGCCTGTTCTTACTACGAGACGTGCTGTTCATTTGGCTATCCATTCCACCCTGTTCAGCTCTACATTTTCGTGTCCACAAAACCCAGCCTTCAGAAATCATTGGAATCACCACTAGAGAATGTTCCATTCATTCACTGCGAATCTGGAATTCATCTGAATCTCCACTCCCGGCAGGTTTTCATTGCACCACTGCTGAATGTTCAAGTAACGCAATGATGGTTTTCAGCGGTCTATTCACACTCGAACCCGTGCTGTTCACGGTCTAGCGACTCAACACTGGTGAGTTCTTCTTTTTCCAGTTCAGACAATACAAACCTCAGAAACCATTGCAATCTACACTACAGAATGTTTCATTCATTCAGGCGAATCTTGAATTCATCTTGTTCTCCACTCCCAGCAGGTTTTCGTTTCACCACTGGTGAATGTCCAAGCAACCCAAGGCTGGTTTCAGCTGCGTGTTAACACTCGCAGCCGTGCTGTTCAATTGGCTATCCAGTGAACGCTGGTTAGCTCTTGATTTTCCTTCCACACACCGAGCCTTCAGAAATCATTCTTATCTCCACTTCAGAATGTTCCATTCGTTCCCTGCGAATCTGGAATTCCTCTGACTCTCCACACCAGGCAGATTTTCCTAACAACACTGGTGAATGACCAGGTAATCCAATGCTGGTTTTCAGCGGCTGTTCACACTCACAGCCTTGCTGTTCAATTGGCAATCCAGTCAAACCTAGTCAGCTCTTCATTTTCCTGTCCACACAACCCAGCGTTCAGAAATCATTGGAATCTCTACTACAGAAATTTCCATTCATTCACTGTGAATCTGGAAATACTCTGAATCTGCATTCCAGGAAGGCTTTCGTTACACCACTGATGAATGTCCAAGTAATGCAATGCTGCTTCTTAGTGGTCTGTTCACACTCGAAACCGTGCTGTTCATTGGCTATCCACTCAATATCGGTCAGCTCTTCAATATCCTGTCCAGACTATCCAGATTCCTAAATGTTGGCAATCACCACTACAGAATGTTCCATTCAATCACGCGAATCTGGAATTCATCAGAGTCTCCACTCCTGGAAGGTTTTCGTGACACCACTGGTAAATGTCCAAGGAAGACAATGCTGGTTTTAAGCCGCCTGCTAACACACTCAGCCGTGCTGTTCAATTTGCTATCCACCCAACCCTATTCAGCTCTACATTTTCCTGTCCTCATAACCCAACCTTCAGAAATAATTGGTATCTCCTCCACAGAATGTTCCGTTCATTCACTGCGAATCTTAAATTCATCTGACTCTCAACTCCCGGCGGGTTATCGTTACACCACTTGTGAATGTCCAAGTAAGCCAATGCTGGTTTTCAGTGGCCTGTTCATACTAAGAGACGTGCTGTTCATTTGGCTATCCACTCCACCCTGTTCAGCTCTACATTCTCGTGTCCACAAAACCCAGCCTTCAGAAATCATTGGAATCACCACTAGAGAATGTTCCATTCATTCACTGCGAATCTGGAATTCATCTGAACCTCCACTCCTGGCAGGTTTTCGTTACGCCACTGGTGAATGTCCAAGTAACTCAATACTGGTTTTCAGAGGCATGTTCAACTCGCAGAAGTGCTGTTCAATGGGCTATCCACTCAATATTGGTCAGCTCTTCATTTTCCTCTCCACACAAACCAGCCTTCAGAAATCATTGGGCTCTCCACTACAGACTGTTCCATTCATTCACTGCGATTCTGCAATTCATCTGACTCTCCGCTCCAGGCAGGTTTTCATTACAGCACTGGTGAATGACCAAGTAATCCAATGCTGGTTTTCAGCCGCCTTTTCACACTCGCAGTGTGCTGTTCAATTGTCTATCCACTCAAACCTGGTCAGCCTTTCATTTTCTTTTCCACAATATCAGACTTCAGAAATCATTGGAATCGCCAGTACAGAATGTTCCATTCATTCACTGCCAATCTGGAATTCATCTGAATCTGCACTCCAGGTAGGCTTTCATTACACCACTTATGAATGTCCAAGTAACACAATGCTGGTTTTCAGCGGTCTGTTCACACTCTAAGCCCTGCTTTTTACTGGGTATCCACACAACTGTGGTCAGCTCTTCATTTTCATGTCCAAACAATCCAGACTTGAGAAATCATGGCAATCTCCAGTACAGAATGTTCCATTCATTCACTGCGAATCTGGAATTCAACTGAATCTCCACTACCTGCAGATTTATCTTACACCACTTGTGAATGTCCAAGTAAAACAATGCTGGTTTTCAGAGGCCTGTTCATGTTCGCAGTCGTGCTGTTCAATTGGCTATCCACTCAACCTGTTTTGCTCCTCATTTTCCTGTGCACACAACCCAGCCTTCAGAAATCATTGTAATCTCCACTACAGGATGTTCCATTCATTCACTGGGAATCTGGAATTCATCTGAATCTGCACTCCACGCAGGCTTTCGTTACACCACTGCTGAAAGTCGAAGTAATGCAATACTGGTTTTCAGTGGTCTGTTCACATTCGAAGCCGAGGCTTTTTACAGGCTATCCACTCAACACTGGTCAGCTCTTCATTTTCGTGTCCCCACAATCCAGATTTCAGAAATCATTGCAATCTCCACTACAGAATGTTCCATTCATTCACTGCGAGTCTGGAGTTTATCTGATTCTCCACTCCCGCCTGGTTAACATTACACCACTTGTGAATGTCCAAGTAAGCCAATGCTGGTTTTCAGAGGCCTGTTCATACTCGCAGCCGTGCTGTTTAATTGACAATTCACTCCACCCTGTTCAGCTCTTCATTGTCCCACCACACTACCAGCCTTCAGAAATCTTTGTTATCTCCACTACAGAATGTTCCATTCATTCACTGCGAATCTGGAATTCATCTGACTCTCAACTCCACGCAGGTTTTCATTACACCACTGTTGAATGTCCAAGTAACCCAATGCTGGTTTTCAGCGGCCTGTTCATATTCGCAGCCCTGCTGTTTACTTGGCTATCGATTCAAGCCTGGTCAGCTCTTCATTTTCCTGTCCACACAACACAGGCTTCAGAAATCATTGGAATCTCCTCTACAGAATGTTCCATTCATTCACTGCGAATGTGGAATTCAACTGACTCTCCACTCCATGCAGGTTTTCCTTACACCACTGATGAATGTCCAAGTAACCCAATGCTGGTTTTCAGCTGCATGTTCACACTCGCAGCCATGCTATACAATTGGCTTTCCACTAAATCCTGATTAGTTCTTGATTTTCCTTCCACACGACCCAGCCTTCAGAAATCGTTGGAATCTCCACTAGAGAATGTTCCATTCATTCACTGCGAATCTGGAATTCCTCTGAACCTCCACTCCCGGCAGGTTTTCGTTACACCACTGTTGAATGTCCAAGTAACCCAATGTTTTAAGTGTTTTCTTCACAAGCGCAGTGGTGCTGTTCAATTGGCTATCCACTCAACCCTGGCCAGCTCTACATTTTCCTGTCCACACCACAGAGACTGGAGAAATCATTGTTATCTCCACTACAGAATGTTCCATTCATTCACAGCGAATCTGGAATTCATCTGAATCTCCACTCCCGGCAGGTTTTCGTGACACCACTGGTAAATATCCAAGTAAGCCAATGCTGGTTTTAAGTGGCCTGCTCATACTCTCAGCCGTGCTGTTCAATTTGCTATCCACTCAACCCTCTTCAGCTCCATTTTCCTGTCCACATAACCCAAACTTCAGAAACAATTGGTATCTCCTCCACAGAATGTTCCATTCATTGACGGCAAATCTGAAATTCATCTAATTCTCAACTCCCGTCAGGTTTTCGTTACACCACTTGTGAATGTCCAATTAAGCCAAAGCTGGTTTTCAGTGGCCTGTTCTTACTACGAGACGTGCTGTTCATTTGGCTATCCATTCCACCCTGTTCAGCTCTACATTTTCGTGTCCACAAAACCCAGCCTTCAGAAATCATTGGAATCACCACTAGAGAATGTTCCATTCATTCACTGCGAATCTGGAATTCATCTGAATCTCCACTCCCGGCAGGTTTTCATTGCACCACTGCTGAATGTTCAAGTAACGCAATGATGGTTTTCAGCGGTCTATTCACACTCGAACCCGTGCTGTTCACGGTCTAGCGACTCAACACTGGTGAGTTCTTCTTTTTCCAGTTCAGACAATACAAACCTCAGAAACCATTGCAATCTACACTACAGAATGTTTCATTCATTCAGGCGAATCTTGAATTCATCTTGTTCTCCACTCCCAGCAGGTTTTCGTTTCACCACTGGTGAATGTCCAAGCAACCCAAGGCTGGTTTCAGCTGCGTGTTAACACTCGCAGCCGTGCTGTTCAATTGGCTATCCAGTGAACGCTGGTTAGCTCTTGATTTTCCTTCCACACACCGAGCCTTCAGAAATCATTCTTATCTCCACTTCAGAATGTTCCATTCGTTCCCTGCGAATCTGGAATTCCTCTGACTCTCCACACCAGGCAGATTTTCCTAACAACACTGGTGAATGACCAGGTAATCCAATGCTGGTTTTCAGCGGCTGTTCACACTCACAGCCTTGCTGTTCAATTGGCAATCCAGTCAAACCTAGTCAGCTCTTCATTTTCCTGTCCACACAACCCAGCGTTCAGAAATCATTGGAATCTCTACTACAGAAATTTCCATTCATTCACTGTGAATCTGGAAATACTCTGAATCTGCATTCCAGGAAGGCTTTCGTTACACCACTGATGAATGTCCAAGTAATGCAATGCTGCTTCTTAGTGGTCTGTTCACACTCGAAACCGTGCTGTTCATTGGCTATCCACTCAATATCGGTCAGCTCTTCAATATCCTGTCCAGACTATCCAGATTCCTAAATGTTGGCAATCACCACTACAGAATGTTCCATTCAATCACGCGAATCTGGAATTCATCAGAGTCTCCACTCCTGGAAGGTTTTCGTGACACCACTGGTAAATGTCCAAGGAAGACAATGCTGGTTTTAAGCCGCCTGCTAACACACTCAGCCGTGCTGTTCAATTTGCTATCCACCCAACCCTATTCAGCTCTACATTTTCCTGTCCTCATAACCCAACCTTCAGAAATAATTGGTATCTCCTCCACAGAATGTTCCGTTCATTCACTGCGAATCTTAAATTCATCTGACTCTCAACTCCCGGCGGGTTATCGTTACACCACTTGTGAATGTCCAAGTAAGCCAATGCTGGTTTTCAGTGGCCTGTTCATACTAAGAGACGTGCTGTTCATTTGGCTATCCACTCCACCCTGTTCAGCTCTACATTTTCGTGTCCACAAAACCCAGCCTTCAGAAATCATTGGAATCACCACTAGAGAATGTTCCATTCATTCACTGCGAATCTGGAATTCCTCTGAACCTCCACTCCTGGCAGGTTTTCGTTACGCCACTGGTGAATGTCCACGTAACTCAATACTGGTTTTCAGAGGCATGTTCAACTCGCAGAAGTGCTGTTCAATGGGCTATCCACTCAATATTGGTCAGCTCTTCATTTTCCTCTCCACACAAACCAGCCTTCAGAAATCATTGGGCTCTCCACTACAGACTGTTCCATTCATTCACTGCGATTCTGCAATTCATCTGACTCTCCGCTCCAGGCAGGTTTTCATTACAGCACTGGTGAATGACCAAGTAATCCAATGCTGGTTTTCAGCCGCCTTTTCACACTCGCAGTGTGCTGTTCAATTGTCTATCCACTCCAACCTGGTCAGCCTTTCATTTTCTTTTCCACAATATCAGACTTCAGAAATCATTGGAATCGCCAGTACAGAATGTTCCATTCATTCACTGCCAATCTGGAATTCATCTGAATCTGCACTCCAGGTAGGCTTTCATTACACCACTTATGAATGTCCAAGTAACACAATGCTGGTTTTCAGCGGTCTGTTCACACTCTAAGCCCTGCTTTTTACTGGGTATCCACACAACTGTGGTCAGCTCTTCATTTTCATGTCCAAACAATCCAGACTTGAGAAATCATGGCAATCTCCAGTACAGAATGTTCCATTCATTCACTGCGAATCTGGAATTCAACTGAATCTCCACTACCTGCAGATTTATCTTACACCACTTGTGAATGTCCAAGTAAAACAATGCTGGTTTTCAGAGGCCTGTTCATGTTCGCAGTCGTGCTGTTCAATTGGCTATCCACTCAACCTGTTTTGCTCCTCATTTTCCTGTGCACACAACCCAGCCTTCAGAAATCATTGTAATCTCCACTACAGGATGTTCCATTCATTCACTGGGAATCTGGAATTCATCTGAATCTGCACTCCACGCAGGCTTTCGTTACACCACTGCTGAAAGTCGAAGTAATGCAATACTGGTTTTCAGTGGTCTGTTCACATTCGAAGCCGAGGCTTTTTACAGGCTATCCACTCAACACTGGTCAGCTCTTCATTTTCGTGTCCCCACAATCCAGATTTCAGAAATCATTGCAATCTCCACTACAGAATGTTCCATTCATTCACTGCGAGTCTGGAGTTTATCTGATTCTCCACTCCCGCCTGGTTAACATTACACCACTTGTGAATGTCCAAGTAAGCCAATGCTGGTTTTCAGAGGCCTGTTCATACTCGCAGCCGTGCTGTTTAATTGACAATTCACTCCACCCTGTTCAGCTCTTCATTGTCCCACCACACTACCAGCCTTCAGAAATCTTTGTTATCTCCACTACAGAATGTTCCATTCATTCACTGCCAATCTGGAATTCATCTGAATCTGCACTCCAGGTAGGCTTTCATTACACCACTTATGAATGTCCAAGTAACACAGTGCTGGTTTTCAGCGGTCTGTTCACACTCTAAGCCCTGCTTTTTACTGGGTATCCACACAACTGTGGTCAGCTCTTCATTTTCATGTCCAAACAATCCAGACTTGAGAAATCATTGCAATCTCCAGTACAGAATGTTCCATTCATTCACTGCGAATCTGGAATTCAACTGAATCTCCACTACCTGCAGATTTATCTTACACCACTTGTGAATGTCCAAGTAAAACAATGCTGGTTTTCAGAGGCCTGTTCATGTTCGCAGTCGTGCTGTTCAATTGGCTATCCACTCAACCTGTTTTGCTCCTCATTTTCCTGTGCACACAACCCAGCCTTCAGAAATCATTGTAATCTCCACTACAGGATGTTCCATTCATTCACTGGGAATCTGGAATTCATCTGAATCTGCACTCCACGCAGGCTTTCGTTACACCACTGCTGAAAGTCGAAGTAATGCAATACTGGTTTTCAGTGGTCTGTTCACATTCGAAGCCGAGGCTTTTTACAGGCTATCCACTCAACACTGGTCAGCTCTTCATTTTCGTGTCCCCACAATCCAGATTTCAGAAATCATTGCAATCTCCACTACAGAATGTTCCATTCATTCACTGCGAGTCTGGAGTTTATCTGATTCTCCACTCCCGCCTGGTTAACATTACACCACTTGTGAATGTCCAAGTAAGCCAATGCTGGTTTTCAGAGGCCTGTTCATACTCGCAGCCGTGCTGTTTAATTGACAATTCACTCCACCCTGTTCAGCTCTTCATTGTCCCACCACACTACCAGCCTTCAGAAATCTTTGTTATCTCCACTACAGAATGTTCCATTCATTCACTGCGAATCTGGAATTCATCTGACTCTCAACTCCACGCAGGTTTTCATTACACCACTGTTGAATGTCCAAGTAACCCAATGCTGGTTTTCAGCGGCCTGTTCATATTCGCAGCCCTGCTGTTTACTTGGCTATCGATTCAAGCCTGGTCAGCTCTTCATTTTCCTGTCCACACAACACAGGCTTCAGAAATCATTGGAATCTCCTCTACAGAATGTTCCATTCATTCACTGCGAATGTGGAATTCAACTGACTCTCCACTCCATGCAGGTTTTCCTTACACCACTGATGAATGTCCAAGTAACCCAATGCTGGTTTTCAGCTGCATGTTCACACTCGCAGCCATGCTATACAATTGGCTTTCCACTAAATCCTGATTAGTTCTTGATTTTCCTTCCACACGACCCAGCCTTCAGAAATCGTTGGAATCTCCACTAGAGAATGTTCCATTCATTCACTGCGAATCTGGAATTCCTCTGAACCTCCACTCCCGGCAGGTTTTCGTTACACCACTGTTGAATGTCCAAGTAACCCAATGTTTTAAGTGTTTTCTTCACAAGCGCAGTGGTGCTGTTCAATTGGCTATCCACTCAACCCTGGCCAGCTCTACATTTTCCTGTCCACACCACAGAGACTGGAGAAATCATTGTTATCTCCACTACAGAATGTTCCATTCATTCACAGCGAATCTGGAATTCATCTGAATCTCCACTCCCGGCAGGTTTTCGTGACACCACTGGTAAATATCCAAGTAAGCCAATGCTGGTTTTAAGTGGCCTGCTCATACTCTCAGCCGTGCTGTTCAATTTGCTATCCACTCAACCCTCTTCAGCTCCATTTTCCTGTCCACATAACCCAAACTTCAGAAACAATTGGTATCTCCTCCACAGAATGTTCCATTCATTGACGGCAAATCTGAAATTCATCTAATTCTCAACTCCCGTCAGGTTTTCGTTACACCACTTGTGAATGTCCAATTAAGCCAAAGCTGGTTTTCAGTGGCCTGTTCTTACTACGAGACGTGCTGTTCATTTGGCTATCCATTCCACCCTGTTCAGCTCTACATTTTCGTGTCCACAAAACCCAGCCTTCAGAAATCATTGGAATCACCACTAGAGAATGTTCCATTCATTCACTGCGAATCTGGAATTCATCTGAATCTCCACTCCCGGCAGGTTTTCATTGCACCACTGCTGAATGTTCAAGTAACGCAATGATGGTTTTCAGCGGTCTATTCACACTCGAACCCGTGCTGTTCACGGTCTAGCGACTCAACACTGGTGAGTTCTTCTTTTTCCAGTTCAGACAATACAAACCTCAGAAACCATTGCAATCTACACTACAGAATGTTTCATTCATTCAGGCGAATCTTGAATTCATCTTGTTCTCCACTCCCAGCAGGTTTTCGTTTCACCACTGGTGAATGTCCAAGCAACCCAAGGCTGGTTTCAGCTGCGTGTTAACACTCGCAGCCGTGCTGTTCAATTGGCTATCCAGTGAACGCTGGTTAGCTCTTGATTTTCCTTCCACACACCGAGCCTTCAGAAATCATTCTTATCTCCACTTCAGAATGTTCCATTCGTTCCCTGCGAATCTGGAATTCCTCTGACTCTCCACACCAGGCAGATTTTCCTAACAACACTGGTGAATGACCAGGTAATCCAATGCTGGTTTTCAGCGGCTGTTCACACTCACAGCCTTGCTGTTCAATTGGCAATCCAGTCAAACCTAGTCAGCTCTTCATTTTCCTGTCCACACAACCCAGCGTTCAGAAATCATTGGAATCTCTACTACAGAAATTTCCATTCATTCACTGTGAATCTGGAAATACTCTGAATCTGCATTCCAGGAAGGCTTTCGTTACACCACTGATGAATGTCCAAGTAATGCAATGCTGCTTCTTAGTGGTCTGTTCACACTCGAAACCGTGCTGTTCATTGGCTATCCACTCAATATCGGTCAGCTCTTCAATATCCTGTCCAGACTATCCAGATTCCTAAATGTTGGCAATCACCACTACAGAATGTTCCATTCAATCACGCGAATCTGGAATTCATCAGAGTCTCCACTCCTGGAAGGTTTTCGTGACACCACTGGTAAATGTCCAAGGAAGACAATGCTGGTTTTAAGCCGCCTGCTAACACACTCAGCCGTGCTGTTCAATTTGCTATCCACCCAACCCTATTCAGCTCTACATTTTCCTGTCCTCATAACCCAACCTTCAGAAATAATTGGTATCTCCTCCACAGAATGTTCCGTTCATTCACTGCGAATCTTAAATTCATCTGACTCTCAACTCCCGGCGGGTTATCGTTACACCACTTGTGAATGTCCAAGTAAGCCAATGCTGGTTTTCAGTGGCCTGTTCATACTAAGAGACGTGCTGTTCATTTGGCTATCCACTCCACCCTGTTCAGCTCTACATTCTCGTGTCCACAAAACCCAGCCTTCAGAAATCATTGGAATCACCACTAGAGAATGTTCCATTCATTCACTGCGAATCTGGAATTCCTCTGAACCTCCACTCCTGGCAGGTTTTCGTTACGCCACTGGTGAATGTCCAAGTAACTCAATACTGGTTTTCAGAGGCATGTTCAACTCGCAGAAGTGCTGTTCAATGGGCTATCCACTCAATATTGGTCAGCTCTTCATTTTCCTCTCCACACAAACCAGCCTTCAGAAATCATTGGGCTCTCCACTACAGACTGTTCCATTCATTCACTGCGATTCTGCAATTCATCTGACTCTCCGCTCCAGGCAGGTTTTCATTACAGCACTGGTGAATGACCAAGTAATCCAATGCTGGTTTTCAGCCGCCTTTTCACACTCGCAGTGTGCTGTTCAATTGTCTATCCACTCAAACCTGGTCAGCCTTTCATTTTCTTTTCCACAATATCAGACTTCAGAAATCATTGGAATCGCCAGTACAGAATGTTCCATTCATTCACTGCCAATCTGGAATTCATCTGAATCTGCACTCCAGGTAGGCTTTCATTACACCACTTATGAATGTCCAAGTAACACAATGCTGGTTTTCAGCGGTCTGTTCACACTCTAAGCCCTGCTTTTTACTGGGTATCCACACAACTGTGGTCAGCTCTTCATTTTCATGTCCAAACAATCCAGACTTGAGAAATCATGGCAATCTCCAGTACAGAATGTTCCATTCATTCACTGCGAATCTGGAATTCAACTGAATCTCCACTACCTGCAGATTTATCTTACACCACTTGTGAATGTCCAAGTAAAACAATGCTGGTTTTCAGAGGCCTGTTCATGTTCGCAGTCGTGCTGTTCAATTGGCTATCCACTCAACCTGTTTTGCTCCTCATTTTCCTGTGCACACAACCCAGCCTTCAGAAATCATTGTAATCTCCACTACAGGATGTTCCATTCATTCACTGGGAATCTGGAATTCATCTGAATCTGCACTCCACGCAGGC
Organism: Sorex fumeus; assembly: GCF_029834395.1. Taxonomy (NCBI): domain Eukaryota; kingdom Metazoa; phylum Chordata; class Mammalia; order Eulipotyphla; family Soricidae; genus Sorex; species Sorex fumeus. The sequence continues at coordinate 872,923 of NW_026606204.1, forward strand.
TTTCGTTACACCACTGCTGAAAGTCGAAGTAATGCAATACTGGTTTTCAGTGGTCTGTTCACATTCGAAGCCGAGGCTTTTTACAGGCTATCCACTCAACACTGGTCAGCTCTTCATTTTCGTGTCCCCACAATCCAGATTTCAGAAATCATTGCAATCTCCACTACAGAATGTTCCATTCATTCACTGCGAGTCTGGAGTTTATCTGATTCTCCACTCCCGCCTGGTTAACATTACACCACTTGTGAATGTCCAAGTAAGCCAATGCTGGTTTTCAGAGGCCTGTTCATACTCGCAGCCGTGCTGTTTAATTGACAATTCACTCCACCCTGTTCAGCTCTTCATTGTCCCACCACACTACCAGCCTTCAGAAATCTTTGTTATCTCCACTACAGAATGTTCCATTCATTCACTGCGAATCTGGAATTCATCTGACTCTCAACTCCACGCAGGTTTTCATTACACCACTGTTGAATGTCCAAGTAACCCAATGCTGGTTTTCAGCGGCCTGTTCATATTCGCAGCCCTGCTGTTTACTTGGCTATCGATTCAAGCCTGGTCAGCTCTTCATTTTCCTGTCCACACAACACAGGCTTCAGAAATCATTGGAATCTCCTCTACAGAATGTTCCATTCATTCACTGCGAATGTGGAATTCAACTGACTCTCCACTCCATGCAGGTTTTCCTTACACCACTGATGAATGTCCAAGTAACCCAATGCTGGTTTTCAGCTGCATGTTCACACTCGCAGCCATGCTATACAATTGGCTTTCCACTAAATCCTGATTAGTTCTTGATTTTCCTTCCACACGACCCAGCCTTCAGAAATCGTTGGAATCTCCACTAGAGAATGTTCCATTCATTCACTGCGAATCTGGAATTCCTCTGAACCTCCACTCCCGGCAGGTTTTCGTTACACCACTGTTGAATGTCCAAGTAACCCAATGTTTTAAGTGTTTTCTTCACAAGCGCAGTGGTGCTGTTCAATTGGCTATCCACTCAACCCTGGCCAGCTCTACATTTTCCTGTCCACACCACAGAGACTGGAGAAATCATTGTTATCTCCACTACAGAATGTTCCATTCATTCACAGCGAATCTGGAATTCATCTGAATCTCCACTCCCGGCAGGTTTTCGTGACACCACTGGGAAATATCCAAGTAAGCCAATGCTGGTTTTAAGTGGCCTGCTCATACTCTCAGCCGTGCTGTTCAATTTGCTATCCACTCAACCCTCTTCAGCTCCATTTTCCTGTCCACATAACCCAAACTTCAGAAACAATTGGTATCTCCTCCACAGAATGTTCCATTCATTGACGGCAAATCTGAAATTCATCTAATTCTCAACTCCCGTCAGGTTTTCGTTACACCACTTGTGAATGTCCAATTAAGCCAAAGCTGGTTTTCAGTGGCCTGTTCTTACTACGAGACGTGCTGTTCATTTGGCTATCCATTCCACCCTGTTCAGCTCTACATTTTCGTGTCCACAAAACCCAGCCTTCAGAAATCATTGGAATCACCACTAGAGAATGTTCCATTCATTCACTGCGAATCTGGAATTCATCTGAATCTCCACTCCCGGCAGGTTTTCATTGCACCACTGCTGAATGTTCAAGTAACGCAATGATGGTTTTCAGCGGTCTATTCACACTCGAACCCGTGCTGTTCACGGTCTAGCGACTCAACACTGGTGAGTTCTTCTTTTTCCAGTTCAGACAATACAAACCTCAGAAACCATTGCAATCTACACTACAGAATGTTTCATTCATTCAGGCGAATCTTGAATTCATCTTGTTCTCCACTCCCAGCAGGTTTTCGTTTCACCACTGGTGAATGTCCAAGCAACCCAAGGCTGGTTTCAGCTGCGTGTTAACACTCGCAGCCGTGCTGTTCAATTGGCTATCCAGTGAACGCTGGTTAGCTCTTGATTTTCCTTCCACACACCGAGCCTTCAGAAATCATTCTTATCTCCACTTCAGAATGTTCCATTCGTTCCCTGCGAATCTGGAATTCCTCTGACTCTCCACACCAGGCAGATTTTCCTAACAACACTGGTGAATGACCAGGTAATCCAATGCTGGTTTTCAGCGGCTGTTCACACTCACAGCCTTGCTGTTCAATTGGCAATCCAGTCAAACCTAGTCAGCTCTTCATTTTCCTGTCCACACAACCCAGCGTTCAGAAATCATTGGAATCTCTACTACAGAAATTTCCATTCATTCACTGTGAATCTGGAAATACTCTGAATCTGCATTCCAGGAAGGCTTTCGTTACACCACTGATGAATGTCCAAGTAATGCAATGCTGCTTCTTAGTGGTCTGTTCACACTCGAAACCGTGCTGTTCATTGGCTATCCACTCAATATCGGTCAGCTCTTCAATATCCTGTCCAGACTATCCAGATTCCTAAATGTTGGCAATCACCACTACAGAATGTTCCATTCAATCACGCGAATCTGGAATTCATCAGAGTCTCCACTCCTGGAAGGTTTTCGTGACACCACTGGTAAATGTCCAAGGAAGACAATGCTGGTTTTAAGCCGCCTGCTAACACACTCAGCCGTGCTGTTCAATTTGCTATCCACCCAACCCTATTCAGCTCTACATTTTCCTGTCCTCATAACCCAACCTTCAGAAATAATTGGTATCTCCTCCACAGAATGTTCCGTTCATTCACTGCGAATCTTAAATTCATCTGACTCTCAACTCCCGGCGGGTTATCGTTACACCACTTGTGAATGTCCAAGTAAGCCAATGCTGGTTTTCAGTGGCCTGTTCATACTAAGAGACGTGCTGTTCATTTGGCTATCCACTCCACCCTGTTCAGCTCTACATTCTCGTGTCCACAAAACCCAGCCTTCAGAAATCATTGGAATCACCACTAGAGAATGTTCCATTCATTCACTGCGAATCTGGAATTCATCTGAACCTCCACTCCTGGCAGGTTTTCGTTACGCCACTGGTGAATGTCCAAGTAACTCAATACTGGTTTTCAGAGGCATGTTCAACTCGCAGAAGTGCTGTTCAATGGGCTATCCACTCAATATTGGTCAGCTCTTCATTTTCCTCTCCACACAAACCAGCCTTCAGAAATCATTGGGCTCTCCACTACAGACTGTTCCATTCATTCACTGCGATTCTGCAATTCATCTGACTCTCCGCTCCAGGCAGGTTTTCATTACAGCACTGGTGAATGACCAAGTAATCCAATGCTGGTTTTCAGCCGCCTTTTCACACTCGCAGTGTGCTGTTCAATTGTCTATCCACTCAAACCTGGTCAGCCTTTCATTTTCTTTTCCACAATATCAGACTTCAGAAATCATTGGAATCGCCAGTACAGAATGTTCCATTCATTCACTGCCAATCTGGAATTCATCTGAATCTGCACTCCAGGTAGGCTTTCATTACACCACTTATGAATGTCCAAGTAACACAATGCTGGTTTTCAGCGGTCTGTTCACACTCTAAGCCCTGCTTTTTACTGGGTATCCACACAACTGTGGTCAGCTCTTCATTTTCATGTCCAAACAATCCAGACTTGAGAAATCATGGCAATCTCCAGTACAGAATGTTCCATTCATTCACTGCGAATCTGGAATTCAACTGAATCTCCACTACCTGCAGATTTATCTTACACCACTTGTGAATGTCCAAGTAAAACAATGCTGGTTTTCAGAGGCCTGTTCATGTTCGCAGTCGTGCTGTTCAATTGGCTATCCACTCAACCTGTTTTGCTCCTCATTTTCCTGTGCACACAACCCAGCCTTCAGAAATCATTGTAATCTCCACTACAGGATGTTCCATTCATTCACTGGGAATCTGGAATTCATCTGAATCTGCACTCCACGCAGGCTTTCGTTACACCACTGCTGAAAGTCGAAGTAATGCAATACTGGTTTTCAGTGGTCTGTTCACATTCGAAGCCGAGGCTTTTTACAGGCTATCCACTCAACACTGGTCAGCTCTTCATTTTCGTGTCCCCACAATCCAGATTTCAGAAATCATTGCAATCTCCACTACAGAATGTTCCATTCATTCACTGCGAGTCTGGAGTTTATCTGATTCTCCACTCCCGCCTGGTTAACATTACACCACTTGTGAATGTCCAAGTAAGCCAATGCTGGTTTTCAGAGGCCTGTTCATACTCGCAGCCGTGCTGTTTAATTGACAATTCACTCCACCCTGTTCAGCTCTTCATTGTCCCACCACACTACCAGCCTTCAGAAATCTTTGTTATCTCCACTACAGAATGTTCCATTCATTCACTGCCAATCTGGAATTCATCTGAATCTGCACTCCAGGTAGGCTTTCATTACACCACTTATGAATGTCCAAGTAACACAGTGCTGGTTTTCAGCGGTCTGTTCACACTCTAAGCCCTGCTTTTTACTGGGTATCCACACAACTGTGGTCAGCTCTTCATTTTCATGTCCAAACAATCCAGACTTGAGAAATCATTGCAATCTCCAGTACAGAATGTTCCATTCATTCACTGCGAATCTGGAATTCAACTGAATCTCCACTACCTGCAGATTTATCTTACACCACTTGTGAATGTCCAAGTAAAACAATGCTGGTTTTCAGAGGCCTGTTCATGTTCGCAGTCGTGCTGTTCAATTGGCTATCCACTCAACCTGTTTTGCTCCTCATTTTCCTGTGCACACAACCCAGCCTTCAGAAGTCATTGTAATCTCCACTACAGGATGTTCCATTCATTCACTGGGAATCTGGAATTCATCTGAATCTGCACTCCACGCAGGCTTTCGTTACACCACTGCTGAAAGTCGAAGTAATGCAATACTGGTTTTCAGTGGTCTGTTCACATTCGAAGCCGAGGCTTTTTACAGGCTATCCACTCAACACTGGTCAGCTCTTCATTTTCGTGTCCCCACAATCCAGATTTCAGAAATCATTGCAATCTCCACTACAGAATGTTCCATTCATTCACTGCGAGTCTGGAGTTTATCTGATTCTCCACTCCCGCCTGGTTAACATTACACCACTTGTGAATGTCCAAGTAAGCCAATGCTGGTTTTCAGAGGCCTGTTCATACTCGCAGCCGTGCTGTTTAATTGACAATTCACTCCACCCTGTTCAGCTCTTCATTGTCCCACCACACTACCAGCCTTCAGAAATCTTTGTTATCTCCACTACAGAATGTTCCATTCATTCACTGCGAATCTGGAATTCATCTGACTCTCAACTCCACGCAGGTTTTCATTACACCACTGTTGAATGTCCAAGTAACCCAATGCCGGTTTAAAGCGGCCTGTTCATATTCGCAGCCCTGCTGTTTACTTGGCTATCGATTCAAGCCTGGTCAGCTCTTCATTTTCCTGTCCACACAACACAGGCTTCAGAAATCATTGGAATCTCCTCTACAGAATGTTCCATTCATTCACTGCGAATGTGGAATTCAACTGACTCTCCACTCCATGCAGGTTTTCCTTACACCACTGATGAATGTCCAAGTAACCCAATGCTGGTTTTCAGCTGCATGTTCACACTCGCAGCCATGCTATACAATTGGCTTTCCACTAAATCCTGATTAGTTCTTGATTTTCCTTCCACACGACCCAGCCTTCAGAAATCGTTGGAATCTCCACTAGAGAATGTTCCATTCATTCACTGCGAATCTGGAATTCCTCTGAACCTCCACTCCCGGCAGGTTTTCGTTACACCACTGTTGAATGTCCAAGTAACCCAATGTTTTAAGTGTTTTCTTCACAAGCGCAGTGGTGCTGTTCAATTCGCTATCCACTCAACCCTGGCCAGCTCTACATTTTCCTGTCCACACCACAGAGACTGGAGAAATCATTGTTATCTCCACTACAGAATGTTCCATTCATTCACAGCAAATCTGGAATTCATCTGAATCTCCACTCCCGGCAGGTTTTCGTGACACCACTGGTAAATATCCAAGTAAGCCAATGCTGGTTTTAAGTGGCCTGCTCATACTCTCAGCCGTGCTGTTCAATTTGCTATCCACTCAACCCTCTTCAGCTCCATTTTCCTGTCCACATAACCCAAACTTCAGAAACAATTGGTATCTCCTCCACAGAATGTTCCATTCATTGACGGCAAATCTGAAATTCATCTAATTCTCAACTCCCGTCAGGTTTTCGTTACACCACTTGTGAATGTCCAATTAAGCCAAAGCTGGTTTTCAGTGGCCTGTTCTTACTACGAGACGTGCTGTTCATTTGGCTATCCATTCCACCCTGTTCAGCTCTACATTTTCGTGTCCACAAAACCCAGCCTTCAGAAATCATTGGAATCACCACTAGAGAATGTTCCATTCATTCACTGCGAATCTGGAATTCATCTGAATCTCCACTCCCGGCAGGTTTTCATTGCACCACTGCTGAATGTTCAAGTAACGCAATGATGGTTTTCAGCGGTCTATTCACACTCGAACCCGTGCTGTTCACGGTCTAGCGACTCAACACTGGTGAGTTCTTCTTTTTCCAGTTCAGACAATACAAACCTCAGAAACCATTGCAATCTACACTACAGAATGTTTCATTCATTCAGGCGAATCTTGAATTCATCTTGTTCTCCACTCCCAGCAGGTTTTCGTTTCACCACTGGTGAATGTCCAAGCAACCCAAGGCTGGTTTCAGCTGCGTGTTAACACTCGCAGCCGTGCTGTTCAATTGGCTATCCAGTGAACGCTGGTTAGCTCTTGATTTTCCTTCCACACACCGAGCCTTCAGAAATCATTCTTATCTCCACTTCAGAGTGTTCCATTCGTTCCCTGCGAATCTGGAATTCCTCTGACTCTCCACACCAGGCAGATTTTCCTAACAACACTGGTGAATGACCAGGTAATCCAATGCTGGTTTTCAGCGGCTGTTCACACTCACAGCCTTGCTGTTCAATTGGCAATCCAGTCAAACCTAGTCAGCTCTTCATTTTCCTGTCCACACAACCCAGCGTTCAGAAATCATTGGAATCTCTACTACAGAAATTTCCATTCATTCACTGTGAATCTGGAAATACTCTGAATCTGCATTCCAGGAAGGCTTTCGTTACACCACTGATGAATGTCCAAGTAATGCAATGCTGCTTCTTAGTGGTCTGTTCACACTCGAAACCGTGCTGTTCATTGGCTATCCACTCAATATCGGTCAGCTCTTCAATATCCTGTCCAGACTATCCAGATTCCTAAATGTTGGCAATCACCACTACAGAATGTTCCATTCAATCACGCGAATCTGGAATTCATCAGAGTCTCCACTCCTGGAAGGTTTTCGTGACACCACTGGTAAATGTCCAAGGAAGACAATGCTGGTTTTAAGCCGCCTGCTAACACACTCAGACGTGCTGTTCAATTTGCTATCCACCCAACCCTATTCAGCTCTACATTTTCCTGTCCTCATAACCCAACCTTCAGAAATAATTGGTATCTCCTCCACAGAATGTTCCGTTCATTCACTGCGAATCTTAAATTCATCTGACTCTCAACTCCCGGCGGGTTATCGTTACACCACTTGTGAATGTCCAAGTAAGCCAATGCTGGTTTTCAGTGGCCTGTTCATACTAAGAGACGTGCTGTTCATTTGGCTATCCACTCCACCCTGTTCAGCTCTACATTCTCGTGTCCACAAAACCCAGCCTTCAGAAATCATTGGAATCACCACTAGAGAATGTTCCATTCATTCACTGCGAATCTGGAATTCATCTGAACCTCCACTCCTGGCAGGTTTCCGTTACGCCACTGGTGAATGTCCAAGTAACTCAATACTGGTTTTCAGAGGCATGTTCAACTCGCAGAAGTGCTGTTCAATGGGCTATCCACTCAATATTGGTCAGCTCTTCATTTTCCTCTCCACACAAACCAGCCTTCAGAAATCATTGGGCTCTCCACTACAGACTGTTCCATTCATTCACTGCGATTCTGCAATTCATCTGACTCTCCGCTCCAGGCAGGTTTTCATTACAGCACTGGTGAATGACCAAGTAATCCAATGCTGGTTTTCAGCCGCCTTTTCACACTCGCAGTGTGCTGTTCAATTGTCTATCCACTCAAACCTGGTCAGCCTTTCATTTTCTTTTCCACAATATCAGACTTCAGAAATCATTGGAATCGCCAGTACAGAATGTTCCATTCATTCACTGCCAATCTGGAATTCATCTGAATCTGCACTCCAGGTAGGCTTTCATTACACCACTTATGAATGTCCAAGTAACACAATGCTGGTTTTCAGCGGTCTGTTCACACTCTAAGCCCTGCTTTTTACTGGGTATCCACACAACTGTGGTCAGCTCTTCATTTTCATGTCCAAACAATCCAGACTTGAGAAATCATTGCAATCTCCAGTACAGAATGTTCCATTCATTCACTGCGAATCTGGAATTCAACTGAATCTCCACTACCTGCAGATTTATCTTACACCACTTGTGAATGTCCAAGTAAAACAATGCTGGTTTTCAGAGGCCTGTTCATGTTCGCAGTCGTGCTGTTCAATTGGCTATCCACTCAACCTGTTTTGCTCCTCATTTTCCTGTGCACACAACCCAGCCTTCAGAAATCATTGTAATCTCCACTACAGGATGTTCCATTCATTCACTGGGAATCTGGAATTCATCTGAATCTGCACTCCACGCAGGCTTTCGTTACACCACTGCTGAAAGTCGAAGTAATGCAATACTGGTTTTCAGTGGTCTGTTCACATTCGAAGCCGAGGCTTTTTACAGGCTATCCACTCAACACTGGTCAGCTCTTCATTTTCGTGTCCCCACAATCCAGATTTCAGAAATCATTGCAATCTCCACTACAGAATGTTCCATTCATTCACTGCGAGTCTGGAGTTTATCTGATTCTCCACTCCCGCCTGGTTAACATTACACCACTTGTGAATGTCCAAGTAAGCCAATGCTGGTTTTCAGAGGCCTGTTCATACTCGCAGCCGTGCTGTTTAATTGACAATTCACTCCACCCTGTTCAGCTCTTCATTGTCCCACCACACTACCAGCCTTCAGAAATCTTTGTTATCTCCACTACAGAATGTTCCATTCATTCACTGCGAATCTGGAATTCATCTGACTCTCAACTCCACGCAGGTTTTCATTACACCACTGTTGAATGTCCAAGTAACCCAATGCTGGTTTTCAGCGGCCTGTTCATATTCGCAGCCCTGCTGTTTACTTGGCTATCGATTCAAGCCTGGTCAGCTCTTCATTTTCCTGTCCACACAACACAGGCTTCAGAAATCATTGGAATCTCCTCTACAGAATGTTCCATTCATTCACTGCGAATGTGGAATTCAACTGACTCTCCACTCCATGCAGGTTTTCCTTACACCACTGATGAATGTCCAAGTAACCCAATGCTGGTTTTCAGCTGCATGTTCACACTCGCAGCCATGCTATACAATTGGCTTTCCACTAAATCCTGATTAGTTCTTGATTTTCCTTCCACACGACCCAGCCTTCAGAAATCGTTGGAATCTCCACTAGAGAATGTTCCATTCATTCACTGCGAATCTGGAATTCCTCTGAACCTCCACTCCCGGCAGGTTTTCGTTACACCACTGTTGAATGTCCAAGTAACCCAATGTTTTAAGTGTTTTCTTCACAAGCACAGTGGTGCTGTTCAATTGGCTATCCACTCAACCCTGGCCAGCTCTACATTTTCCTGTCCACACCACAGAGACTGGAGAAATCATTGTTATCTCCACTACAGAATGTTCCATTCATTCACAGCGAATCTGGAATTCATCTGAATCTCCACTCCCGGCAGGTTTTCGTGACACCACTGGTAAATATCCAAGTAAGCCAATGCTGGTTTTAAGTGGCCTGCTCATACTCTCAGCCGTGCTGTTCAATTTGCTATCCACTCAACCCTCTTCAGCTCCATTTTCCTGTCCACATAACCCAAACTTCAGAAACAATTGGTATCTCCTCCACAGAATGTTCCATTCATTGACGGCAAATCTGAAATTCATCTAATTCTCAACTCCCGTCAGGTTTTCGTTACACCACTTGTGAATGTCCAATTAAGCCAAAGCTGGTTTTCAGTGGCCTGTTCTTACTACGAGACGTGCTGTTCATTTGGCTATCCATTCCACCCTGTTCAGCTCTACATTTTCGTGTCCACAAAACCCAGCCTTCAGAAATCATTGGAATCACCACTAGAGAATGTTCCATTCATTCACTGCGAATCTGGAATTCATCTGAATCTCCACTCCCGGCAGGTTTTCATTGCACCACTGCTGAATGTTCAAGTAACGCAATGATGGTTTTCAGCGGTCTATTCACACTCGAACCCGTGCTGTTCACGGTCTAGCGACTCAACACTGGTGAGTTCTTCTTTTTCCAGTTCAGACAATACAAACCTCAGAAACCATTGCAATCTACACTACAGAATGTTTCATTCATTCAGGCGAATCTTGAATTCATCTTGTTCTCCACTCCCAGCAGGTTTTCGTTTCACCACTGGTGAATGTCCAAGCAACCCAAGGCTGGTTTCAGCTGCGTGTTAACACTCGCAGCCGTGCTGTTCAATTGGCTATCCAGTGAACGCTGGTTAGCTCTTGATTTTCCTTCCACACACCGAGCCTTCAGAAATCATTCTTATCTCCACTTCAGAATGTTCCATTCGTTCCCTGCGAATCTGGAATTCCTCTGACTCTCCACACCAGGCAGATTTTCCTAACAACACTGGTGAATGACCAGGTAATCCAATGCTGGTTTTCAGCGGCTGTTCACACTCACAGCCTTGCTGTTCAATTGGCAATCCAGTCAAACCTAGTCAGCTCTTCATTTTCCTGTCCACACAACCCAGCGTTCAGAAATCATTGGAATCTCTACTACAGAAATTTCCATTCATTCACTGTGAATCTGGAAATACTCTGAATCTGCATTCCAGGAAGGCTTTCGTTACACCACTGATGAATGTCCAAGTAATGCAATGCTGCTTCTTAGTGGTCTGTTCACACTCGAAACCGTGCTGTTCATTGGCTATCCACTCAATATCGGTCAGCTCTTCAATATCCTGTCCAGACTATCCAGATTCCTAAATGTTGGCAATCACCACTACAGAATGTTCCATTCAATCACGCGAATCTGGAATTCATCAGAGTCTCCACTCCTGGAAGGTTTTCGTGACACCACTGGTAAATGTCCAAGGAAGACAATGCTGGTTTTAAGCCGCCTGCTAACACACTCAGCCGTGCTGTTCAATTTGCTATCCACCCAACCCTATTCAGCTCTACATTTTCCTGTCCTCATAACCCAACCTTCAGAAATAATTGGTATCTCCTCCACAGAATGTTCCGTTCATTCACTGCGAATCTTAAATTCATCTGACTCTCAACTCCCGGCGGGTTATCGTTACACCACTTGTGAATGTCCAAGTAAGCCAATGCTGGTTTTCAGTGGCCTGTTCATACTAAGAGACGTGCTGTTCATTTGGCTATCCACTCCACCCTGTTCAGCTCTACATTTTCGTGTCCACAAAACCAGCCTTCAGAAATCATTGGAATCACCACTAGAGAATGTTCCATTCATTCACTGCGAATCTGGAATTCCTCTGAACCTCCACTCCTGGCAGGTTTTCGTTACGCCACTGGTGAATGTCCAAGTAACTCAATACTGGTTTTCAGAGGCATGTTCAACTCGCAGAAGTGCTGTTCAATGGGCTATCCACTCAATATTGGTCAGCTCTTCATTTTCCTCTCCACACAAACCAGCCTTCAGAAATCATTGGGCTCTCCACTACAGACTGTTCCATTCATTCACTGCGATTCTGCAATTCATCTGACTCTCCGCTCCAGGCAGGTTTTCATTACAGCACTGGTGAATGACCAAGTAATCCAATGCTGGTTTTCAGCCGCCTTTTCACACTCGCAGTGTGCTGTTCAATTGTCTATCCACTCAAACCTGGTCAGCCTTTCATTTTCTTTTCCACAATATCAGACTTCAGAAACCATTGGAATCGCCAGTACAGAATGTTCCATTCATTCACTGCCAATCTGGAATTCATCTGAATCTGCACTCCAGGTAGGCTTTCATTACACCACTTATGAATGTCCAAGTAACACAATGCTGGTTTTCAGCGGTCTGTTCACACTCTAAGCCCTGCTTTTTACTGGGTATCCACACAACTGTGGTCAGCTCTTCATTTTCATGTCCAAACAATCCAGACTTGAGAAATCATTGCAATCTCCAGTACAGAATGTTCCATTCATTCACTGCGAATCTGGAATTCAACTGAATCTCCACTACCTGCAGATTTATCTTACACCACTTGTGAATGTCCAAGTAAAACAATGCTGGTTTTCAGAGGCCTGTTCATGTTCGCAGTCGTGCTGATCAATTGGCTATCCACTCAACCTGTTTTGCTCCTCATTTTCCTGTGCACACAACCCAGCCTTCAGAAATCATTGTAATCTCCACTACAGGATGTTCCATTCATTCACTGGGAATCTGGAATTCATCTGAATCTGCACTCCACGCAGGCTTTCGTTACACCACTGCTGAAAGTCGAAGTAATGCAATACTGGTTTTCAGTGGTCTGTTCACATTCGAAGCCGAGGCTTTTTACAGGCTATCCACTCAACACTGGTCAGCTCTTCATTTTCGTGTCCCCACAATCCAGATTTCAGAAATCATTGCAATCTCCACTACAGAATGTTCCATTCATTCACTGCGAGTCTGGAGTTTATCTGATTCTCCACTCCCGCCTGGTTAACATTACACCACTTGTGAATGTCCAAGTAAGCCAATGCTGGTTTTCAGAGGCCTGTTCATACTCGCAGCCGTGCTGTTTAATTGACAATTCACTCCACCCTGTTCAGCTCTTCATTGTCCCACCACACTACCAGCCTTCAGAAATCTTTGTTATCTCCACTACAGAATGTTCCATTCATTCACTGCGAATCTGGAATTCATCTGACTCTCAACTCCACGCAGGTTTTCATTACACCACTGTTGAATGTCCAAGTAACCCAATGCTGGTTTTCAGCGGCCTGTTCATATTCGCAGCCCTGCTGTTTACTTGGCTATCGATTCAAGCCTGGTCAGCTCTTCATTTTCCTGTCCACACAACACAGGCTTCAGAAATCATTGGAATCTCCTCTACAGAATGTTCCATTCATTCACTGCGAATGTGGAATTCAACTGACTCTCCACTCCATGCAGGTTTTCCTTACACCACTGATGAATGTCCAAGTAACCCAATGCTGGTTTTCAGCTGCATGTTCACACTCGCAGCCATGCTATACAATTGGCTTTCCACTAAATCCTGATTAGTTCTTGATTTTCCTTCCACACGACCCAGCCTTCAGAAATCGTTGGAATCTCCACTAGAGAATGTTCCATTCATTCACTGCGAATCTGGAATTCCTCTGAACCTCCACTCCCGGCAGGTTTTCGTTACACCACTGTTGAATGTCCAAGTAACCCAATGTTTTAAGTGTTTTCTTCACAAGCGCAGTGGTGCTGTTCAATTGGCTATCCACTCAACCCTGGCCAGCTCTACATTTTCCTGTCCACACCACAGAGACTGGAGAAATCATTGTTATCTCCACTACAGAATGTTCCATTCATTCACAGCGAATCTGGAATTCATCTGAATCTCCACTCCCGGCAGGTTTTCGTGACACCACTGGTAAATATCCAAGTAAGCCAATGCTGGTTTTAAGTGGCCTGCTCATACTCTCAGCCGTGCTGTTCAATTTGCTATCCACTCAACCCTCTTCAGCTCCATTTTCCTGTCCACATAACCCAAACTTCAGAAACAATTGGTATCTCCTCCACAGAATGTTCCATTCATTGACGGCAAATCTGAAATTCATCTAATTCTCAACTCCCGTCAGGTTTTCGTTACACCACTTGTGAATGTCCAATTAAGCCAAAGCTGGTTTTCAGTGGCCTGTTCTTACTACGAGACGTGCTGTTCATTTGGCTATCCATTCCACCCTGTTCAGCTCTACATTTTCGTGTCCACAAAACCCAGCCTTCAGAAATCATTGGAATCACCACTAGAGAATGTTCCATTCATTCACTGCGAATCTGGAATTCATCTGAATCTCCACTCCCGGCAGGTTTTCATTGCACCACTGCTGAATGTTCAAGTAACGCAATGATGGTTTTCAGCGGTCTATTCACACTCGAACCCGTGCTGTTCACGGTCTAGCGACTCAACACTGGTGAGTTCTTCTTTTTCCAGTTCAGACAATACAAACCTCAGAAACCATTGCAATCTACACTACAGAATGTTTCATTCATTCAGGCGAATCTTGAATTCATCTTGTTCTCCACTCCCAGCAGGTTTTCGTTTCACCACTGGTGAATGTCCAAGCAACCCAAGGCTGGTTTCAGCTGCGTGTTAACACTCGCAGCCGTGCTGTTCAATTGGCTATCCAGTGAACGCTGGTTAGCTCTTGATTTTCCTTCCACACACCGAGCCTTCAGAAATCATTCTTATCTCCACTTCAGAGTGTTCCATTCGTTCCCTGCGAATCTGGAATTCCTCTGACTCTCCACACCAGGCAGATTTTCCTAACAACACTGGTGAATGACCAGGTAATCCAATGCTGGTTTTCAGCGGCTGTTCACACTCACAGCCTTGCTGTTCAATTGGCAATCCAGTCAAACCTAGTCAGCTCTTCATTTTCCTGTCCACACAACCCAGCGTTCAGAAATCATTGGAATCTCTACTACAGAAATTTCCATTCATTCACTGTGAATCTGGAAATACTCTGAATCTGCATTCCAGGAAGGCTTTCGTTACACCACTGATGAATGTCCAAGTAATGCAATGCTGCTTCTTAGTGGTCTGTTCACACTCGAAACCGTGCTGTTCATTGGCTATCCACTCAATATCGGTCAGCTCTTCAATATCCTGTCCAGACTATCCAGATTCCTAAATGTTGGCAATCACCACTACAGAATGTTCCATTCAATCACGCGAATCTGGAATTCATCAGAGTCTCCACTCCTGGAAGGTTTTCGTGACACCACTGGTAAATGTCCAAGGAAGACAATGCTGGTTTTAAGCCGCCTGCTAACACACTCAGCCGTGCTGTTCAATTTGCTATCCACCCAACCCTATTCAGCTCTACATTTTCCTGTCCTCATAACCCAACCTTCAGAAATAATTGGTATCTCCTCCACAGAATGTTCCGTTCATTCACTGCGAATCTTAAATTCATCTGACTCTCAACTCCCGGCGGGTTATCGTTACACCACTTGTGAATGTCCAAGTAAGCCAATGCTGGTTTTCAGTGGCCTGTTCATACTAAGAGACGTGCTGTTCATTTGGCTATCCACTCCACCCTGTTCAGCTCTACATTTTCGTGTCCACAAAACCCAGCCTTCAGAAATCATTGGAATCACCACTAGAGAATGTTCCATTCATTCACTGCGAATCTGGAATTCCTCTGAACCTCCACTCCTGGCAGGTTTTCGTTACGCCACTGGTGAATGTCCACGTAACTCAATACTGGTTTTCAGAGGCATGTTCAACTCGCAGAAGTGCTGTTCAATGGGCTATCCACTCAATATTGGTCAGCTCTTCATTTTCCTCTCCACACAAACCAGCCTTCAGAAATCATTGGGCTCTCCACTACAGACTGTTCCATTCATTCACTGCGATTCTGCAATTCATCTGACTCTCCGCTCCAGGCAGGTTTTCATTACAGCACTGGTGAATGACCAAGTAATCCAATGCTGGTTTTCAGCCGCCTTTTCACACTCGCAGTGTGCTGTTCAATTGTCTATCCACTCCAACCTGGTCAGCCTTTCATTTTCTTTTCCACAATATCAGACTTCAGAAATCATTGGAATCGCCAGTACAGAATGTTCCATTCATTCACTGCCAATCTGGAATTCATCTGAATCTGCACTCCAGGTAGGCTTTCATTACACCACTTATGAATGTCCAAGTAACACAATGCTGGTTTTCAGCGGTCTGTTCACACTCTAAGCCCTGCTTTTTACTGGGTATCCACACAACTGTGGTCAGCTCTTCATTTTCATGTCCAAACAATCCAGACTTGAGAAATCATTGCAATCTCCAGTACAGAATGTTCCATTCATTCACTGCGAATCTGGAATTCAACTGAATCTCCACTACCTGCAGATTTATCTTACACCACTTGTGAATGTCCAAGTAAAACAATGCTGGTTTTCAGAGGCCTGTTCATGTTCGCAGTCGTGCTGTTCAATTGGCTATCCACTCAACCTGTTTTGCTCCTCATTTTCCTGTGCACACAACCCAGCCTTCAGAAATCATTGTAATCTCCACTACAGGATGTTCCATTCATTCACTGGGAATCTGGAATTCATCTGAATCTGCACTCCACGCAGGCTTTCGTTACACCACTGCTGAAAGTCGAAGTAATGCAATACTGGTTTTCAGTGGTCTGTTCACATTCGAAGCCGAGGCTTTTTACAGGCTATCCACTCAACACTGGTCAGCTCTTCATTTTCGTGTCCCCACAATCCAGATTTCAGAAATCATTGCAATCTCCACTACAGAATGTTCCATTCATTCACTGCGAGTCTGGAGTTTATCTGATTCTCCACTCCCGCCTGGTTAACATTACACCACTTGTGAATGTCCAAGTAAGCCAATGCTGGTTTTCAGAGGCCTGTTCATACTCGCAGCCGTGCTGTTTAATTGACAATTCACTCCACCCTGTTCAGCTCTTCATTGTCCCACCACACTACCAGCCTTCAGAAATCTTTGTTATCTCCACTACAGAATGTTCCATTCATTCACTGCGAATCTGGAATTCATCTGACTCTCAACTCCACGCAGGTTTTCATTACACCACTGTTGAATGTCCAAGTAACCCAATGCTGGTTTTCAGCGGCCTGTTCATATTCGCAGCCCTGCTGTTTACTTGGCTATCGATTCAAGCCTGGTCAGCTCTTCATTTTCCTGTCCACACAACACAGGCTTCAGAAATCATTGGAATCTCCTCTACAGAATGTTCCATTCATTCACTGCGAATGTGGAATTCAACTGACTCTCCACTCCATGCAGGTTTTCCTTACACCACTGATGAATGTCCAAGTAACCCAATGCTGGTTTTCAGCTGCATGTTCACACTCGCAGCCATGCTATACAATTGGCTTTCCACTAAATCCTGATTAGTTCTTGATTTTCCTTCCACACGACCCAGCCTTCAGAAATCGTTGGAATCTCCACTAGAGAATGTTCCATTCATTCACTGCGAATCTGGAATTCCTCTGAACCTCCACTCCCGGCAGGTTTTCGTTACACCACTGTTGAATGTCCAAGTAACCCAATGTTTTAAGTGTTTTCTTCACAAGCGCAGTGGTGCTGTTCAATTGGCTATCCACTCAACCCTGGCCAGCTCTACATTTTCCTGTCCACACCACAGAGACTGGAGAAATCATTGTTATCTCCACTACAGAATGTTCCATTCATTCACAGCGAATCTGGAATTCATCTGAATCTCCACTCCCGGCAGGTTTTCGTGACACCACTGGTAAATATCCAAGTAAGCCAATGCTGGTTTTAAGTGGCCTGCTCATACTCTCAGCCGTGCTGTTCAATTTGCTATCCACTCAACCCTCTTCAGCTCCATTTTCCTGTCCACATAACCCAAACTTCAGAAACAATTGGTATCTCCTCCACAGAATGTTCCATTCATTGACGGCAAATCTGAAATTCATCTAATTCTCAACTCCCGTCAGGTTTTCGTTACACCACTTGTGAATGTCCAATTAAGCCAAAGCTGGTTTTCAGTGGCCTGTTCTTACTACGAGACGTGCTGTTCATTTGGCTATCCATTCCACCCTGTTCAGCTCTACATTTTCGTGTCCACAAAACCCAGCCTTCAGAAATCATTGGAATCACCACTAGAGAATGTTCCATTCATTCACTGCGAATCTGGAATTCATCTGAATCTCCACTCCCGGCAGGTTTTCATTGCACCACTGCTGAATGTTCAAGTAACGCAATGATGGTTTTCAGCGGTCTATTCACACTCGAACCCGTGCTGTTCACGGTCTAGCGACTCAACACTGGTGAGTTCTTCTTTTTCCAGTTCAGACAATACAAACCTCAGAAACCATTGCAATCTACACTACAGAATGTTTCATTCATTCAGGCGAATCTTGAATTCATCTTGTTCTCCACTCCCAGCAGGTTTTCGTTTCACCACTGGTGAATGTCCAAGCAACCCAAGGCTGGTTTCAGCTGCGTGTTAACACTCGCAGCCGTGCTGTTCAATTGGCTATCCAGTGAACGCTGGTTAGCTCTTGATTTTCCTTCCACACACCGAGCCTTCAGAAATCATTCTTATCTCCACTTCAGAGTGTTCCATTCGTTCCCTGCGAATCTGGAATTCCTCTGACTCTCCACACCAGGCAGATTTTCCTAACAACACTGGTGAATGACCAGGTAATCCAATGCTGGTTTTCAGCGGCTGTTCACACTCACAGCCTTGCTGTTCAATTGGCAATCCAGTCAAACCTAGTCAGCTCTTCATTTTCCTGTCCACACAACCCAGCGTTCAGAAATCATTGGAATCTCTACTACAGAAATTTCCATTCATTCACTGTGAATCTGGAAATACACTGAATCTGCATTCCAGGAAGGCTTTCGTTACACCACTGATGAATGTCCAAGTAATGCAATGCTGCTTCTTAGTGGTCTGTTCACACTCGAAACCGTGCTGTTCATTGGCTATCCACTCAATATCGGTCAGCTCTTCAATATCCTGTCCAGACTATCCAGATTCCTAAATGTTGGCAATCACCACTACAGAATGTTCCATTCAATCACGCGAATCTGGAATTCATCAGAGTCTCCACTCCTGGAAGGTTTTCGTGACACCACTGGTAAATGTCCAAGGAAGACAATGCTGGTTTTAAGCCGCCTGCTAACACACTCAGCCGTGCTGTTCAATTTGCTATCCACCCAACCCTATTCAGCTCTACATTTTCCTGTCCTCATAACCCAACCTTCAGAAATAATTGGTATCTCCTCCACAGAATGTTCCGTTCATTCACTGCGAATCTTAAATTCATCTGACTCTCAACTCCCGGCGGGTTATCGTTACACCACTTGTGAATGTCCAAGTAAGCCAATGCTGGTTTTCAGTGGCCTGTTCATACTAAGAGACGTGCTGTTCATTTGGCTATCCACTCCACCCTGTTCAGCTCTACATTTTCGTGTCCACAAAACCCAGCCTTCAGAAATCATTGGAATCACCACTAGAGAATGTTCCATTCATTCACTGCGAATCTGGAATTCCTCTGAACCTCCACTCCTGGCAGGTTTTCGTTACGCCACTGGTGAATGTCCACGTAACTCAATACTGGTTTTCAGAGGCATGTTCAACTCGCAGAAGTGCTGTTCAATGGGCTATCCACTCAATATTGGTCAGCTCTTCATTTTCCTCTCCACACAAACCAGCCTTCAGAAATCATTGGGCTCTCCACTACAGACTGTTCCATTCATTCACTGCGATTCTGCAATTCATCTGACTCTCCGCTCCAGGCAGGTTTTCATTACAGCACTGGTGAATGACCAAGTAATCCAATGCTGGTTTTCAGCCGCCTTTTCACACTCGCAGTGTGCTGTTCAATTGTCTATCCACTCCAACCTGGTCAGCCTTTCATTTTCTTTTCCACAATATCAGACTTCAGAAATCATTGGAATCGCCAGTACAGAATGTTCCATTCATTCACTGCCAATCTGGAATTCATCTGAATCTGCACTCCAGGTAGGCTTTCATTACACCACTTATGAATGTCCAAGTAACACAATGCTGGTTTTCAGCGGTCTGTTCACACTCTAAGCCCTGCTTTTTACTGGGTATCCACACAACTGTGGTCAGCTCTTCATTTTCATGTCCAAACAATCCAGACTTGAGAAATCATGGCAATCTCCAGTACAGAATGTGCCATTCATTCACTGCGAATCTGGAATTCAACTGAATCTCCACTACCTGCAGATTTATCTTACACCACTTGTGAATGTCCAAGTAAAACAATGCTGGTTTTCAGAGGCCTGTTCATGTTCGCAGTCGTGCTGTTCAATTGGCTATCCACTCAACCTGTTTTGCTCCTCATTTTCCTGTGCACACAACCCAGCCTTCAGAAATCATTGTAATCTCCACTACAGGATGTTCCATTCATTCACTGGGAATCTGGAATTCATCTGAATCTGCACTCCACGCAGGCTTTCGTTACACCACTGCTGAAAGTCGAAGTAATGCAATACTGGTTTTCAGTGGTCTGTTCACATTCGAAGCCGAGGCTTTTTACAGGCTATCCACTCAACACTGGTCAGCTCTTCATTTTCGTGTCCCCACAATCCAGATTTCAGAAATCATTGCAATCTCCACTACAGAATGTTCCATTCATTCACTGCGAGTCTGGAGTTTATCTGATTCTCCACTCCCGCCTGGTTAACATTACACCACTTGTGAATGTCCAAGTAAGCCAATGCTGGTTTTCAGAGGCCTGTTCATACTCGCAGCCGTGCTGTTTAATTGACAATTCACTCCACCCTGTTCAGCTCTTCATTGTCCCACCACACTACCAGCCTTCAGAAATCTTTGTTATCTCCACTACAGAATGTTCCATTCATTCACTGCGAATCTGGAATTCATCTGACTCTCAACTCCACGCAGGTTTTCATTACACCACTGTTGAATGTCCAAGTAACCCAATGCTGGTTTTCAGCGGCCTGTTCATATTCGCAGCCCTGCTGTTTACTTGGCTATCGATTCAAGCCTGGTCAGCTCTTCATTTTCCTGTCCACACAACACAGGCTTCAGAAATCATTGGAATCTCCTCTACAGAATGTTCCATTCATTCACTGCGAATGTGGAATTCAACTGACTCTCCACTCCATGCAGGTTTTCCTTACACCACTGATGAATGTCCAAGTAACCCAATGCTGGTTTTCAGCTGCATGTTCACACTCGCAGCCATGCTATACAATTGGCTTTCCACTAAATCCTGATTAGTTCTTGATTTTCCTTCCACACGACCCAGCCTTCAGAAATCGTTGGAATCTCCACTAGAGAATGTTCCATTCATTCACTGCGAATCTGGAATTCCTCTGAACCTCCACTCCCGGCAGGTTTTCGTTACACCACTGTTGAATGTCCAAGTAACCCAATGTTTTAAGTGTTTTCTTCACAAGCGCAGTGGTGCTGTTCAATTGGCTATCCACTCAACCCTGGCCAGCTCTACATTTTCCTGTCCACACCACAGAGACTGGAGAAATCATTGTTATCTCCACTACAGAATGTTCCATTCATTCACAGCGAATCTGGAATTCATCTGAATCTCCACTCCCGGCAGGTTTTCGTGACACCACTGGTAAATATCCAAGTAAGCCAATGCTGGTTTTAAGTGGCCTGCTCATACTCTCAGCCGTGCTGTTCAATTTGCTATCCACTCAACCCTCTTCAGCTCCATTTTCCTGTCCACATAACCCAAACTTCAGAAACAATTGGTATCTCCTCCACAGAATGTTCCATTCATTGACGGCAAATCTGAAATTCATCTAATTCTCAACTCCCGTCAGGTTTTCGTTACACCACTTGTGAATGTCCAATTAAGCCAAAGCTGGTTTTCAGTGGCCTGTTCTTACTACGAGACGTGCTGTTCATTTGGCTATCCATTCCACCCTGTTCAGCTCTACATTTTCGTGTCCACAAAACCCAGCCTTCAGAAATCATTGGAATCACCACTAGAGAATGTTCCATTCATTCACTGCGAATCTGGAATTCATCTGAATCTCCACTCCCGGCAGGTTTTCATTGCACCACTGCTGAATGTTCAAGTAACGCAATGATGGTTTTCAGCGGTCTATTCACACTCGAACCCGTGCTGTTCACGGTCTAGCGACTCAACACTGGTGAGTTCTTCTTTTTCCAGTTCAGACAATACAAACCTCAGAAACCATTGCAATCTACACTACAGAATGTTTCATTCATTCAGGCGAATCTTGAATTCATCTTGTTCTCCACTCCCAGCAGGTTTTCGTTTCACCACTGGTGAATGTCCAAGCAACCCAAGGCTGGTTTCAGCTGCGTGTTAACACTCGCAGCCGTGCTGTTCAATTGGCTATCCAGTGAACGCTGGTTAGCTCTTGATTTTCCTTCCACACACCGAGCCTTCAGAAATCATTCTTATCTCCACTTCAGAATGTTCCATTCGTTCCCTGCGAATCTGGAATTCCTCTGACTCTCCACACCAGGCAGATTTTCCTAACAACACTGGTGAATGACCAGGTAATCCAGTGCTGGTTTTCAGCGGCTGTTCACACTCACAGCCTTGCTGTTCAATTGGCAATCCAGTCAAACCTAGTCAGCTCTTCATTTTCCTGTCCACACAACCCAGCGTTCAGAAATCATTGGAATCTCTACTACAGAAATTTCCATTCATTCACTGTGAATCTGGAAATACTCTGAATCTGCATTCCAGGAAGGCTTTCGTTACACCACTGATGAATGTCCAAGTAATGCAATGCTGCTTCTTAGTGGTCTGTTCACACTCGAAACCGTGCTGTTCATTGGCTATCCACTCAATATCGGTCAGCTCTTCAATATCCTGTCCAGACTATCCAGATTCCTAAATGTTGGCAATCACCACTACAGAATGTTCCATTCAATCACGCGAATCTGGAATTCATCAGAGTCTCCACTCCTGGAAGGTTTTCGTGACACCACTGGTAAATGTCCAAGGAAGACAATGCTGGTTTTAAGCCGCCTGCTAACACACTCAGCCGTGCTGTTCAATTTGCTATCCACCCAACCCTATTCAGCTCTACATTTTCCTGTCCTCATAACCCAACCTTCAGAAATAATTGGTATCTCCTCCACAGAATGTTCCGTTCATTCACTGCGAATCTTAAATTCATCTGACTCTCAACTCCCGGCGGGTTATCGTTACACCACTTGTGAATGTCCAAGTAAGCCAATGCTGGTTTTCAGTGGCCTGTTCATACTAAGAGACGTGCTGTTCATTTGGCTATCCACTCCACCCTGTTCAGCTCTACATTCTCGTGTCCACAAAACCCAGCCTTCAGAAATCATTGGAATCACCACTAGAGAATGTTCCATTCATTCACTGCGAATCTGGAATTCCTCTGAACCTCCACTCCTGGCAGGTTTTCGTTACGCCACTGGTGAATGTCCAAGTAACTCAATACTGGTTTTCAGAGGCATGTTCAACTCGCAGAAGTGCTGTTCAATGGGCTATCCACTCAATATTGGTCAGCTCTTCATTTTCCTCTCCACACAAACCAGCCTTCAGAAATCATTGGGCTCTCCACTACAGACTGTTCCATTCATTCACTGCGATTCTGCAATTCATCTGACTCTCCGCTCCAGGCAGGTTTTCATTACAGCACTGGTGAATGACCAAGTAATCCAATGCTGGTTTTCAGCCGCCTTTTCACACTCGCAGTGTGCTGTTCAATTGTCTATCCACTCAAACCTGGTCAGCCTTTCATTTTCTTTTCCACAATATCAGACTTCAGAAATCATTGGAATCGCCAGTACAGAATGTTCCATTCATTCACTGCCAATCTGGAATTCATCTGAATCTGCACTCCAGGTAGGCTTTCATTACACCACTTATGAATGTCCAAGTAACACAATGCTGGTTTTCAGCGGTCTGTTCACACTCTAAGCCCTGCTTTTTACTGGGTATCCACACAACTGTGGTCAGCTCTTCATTTTCATGTCCAAACAATCCAGACTTGAGAAATCATTGCAATCTCCAGTACAGAATGTTCCATTCATTCACTGCGAATCTGGAATTCAACTGAATCTCCACTACCTGCAGATTTATCTTACACCACTTGTGAATGTCCAAGTAAAACAATGCTGGTTTTCAGAGGCCTGTTCATGTTCGCAGTCGTGCTGTTCAATTGGCTATCCACTCAACCTGTTTTGCTCCTCATTTTCCTGTGCACACAACCCAGCCTTCAGAAATCATTGTAATCTCCACTACAGGATGTTCCATTCATTCACTGGGAATCTGGAATTCATCTGAATCTGCACTCCACGCAGGCTTTCGTTACACCACTGCTGAAAGTCGAAGTAATGCAATACTGGTTTTCAGTGGTCTGTTCACATTCGAAGCCGAGGCTTTTTACAGGCTATCCACTCAACACTGGTCAGCTCTTCATTTTCGTGTCCCCACAATCCAGATTTCAGAAATCATTGCAATCTCCACTACAGAATGTTCCATTCATTCACTGCGAGTCTGGAGTTTATCTGATTCTCCACTCCCGCCTGGTTAACATTACACCACTTGTGAATGTCCAAGTAAGCCAATGCTGGTTTTCAGAGGCCTGTTCATACTCGCAGCCGTGCTGTTTAATTGACAATTCACTCCACCCTGTTCAGCTCTTCATTGTCCCACCACACTACCAGCCTTCAGAAATCTTTGTTATCTCCACTACAGAATGTTCCATTCATTCACTGCGAATCTGGAATTCATCTGACTCTCAACTCCACGCAGGTTTTCATTACACCACTGTTGAATGTCCAAGTAACCCAATGCTGGTTTTCAGCGGCCTGTTCATATTCGCAGCCCTGCTGTTTACTTGGCTATCGATTCAAGCCTGGTCAGCTCTTCATTTTCCTGTCCACACAACACAGGCTTCAGAAATCATTGGAATCTCCTCTACAGAATGTTCCATTCATTCACTGCGAATGTGGAATTCAACTGACTCTCCACTCCATGCAGGTTTTCCTTACACCACTGATGAATGTCCAAGTAACCCAATGCTGGTTTTCAGCTGCATGTTCACACTCGCAGCCATGCTATACAATTGGCTTTCCACTAAATCCTGATTAGTTCTTGATTTTCCTTCCACACGACCCAGCCTTCAGAAATCGTTGGAATCTCCACTAGAGAATGTTCCATTCATTCACTGCGAATCTGGAATTCCTCTGAACCTCCACTCCCGGCAGGTTTTCGTTACACCACTGTTGAATGTCCAAGTAACCCAATGTTTTAAGTGTTTTCTTCACAAGCGCAGTGGTGCTGTTCAATTGGCTATCCACTCAACCCTGGCCAGCTCTACATTTTCCTGTCCACACCACAGAGACTGGAGAAATCATTGTTATCTCCACTACAGAATGTTCCATTCATTCACAGCGAATCTGGAATTCATCTGAATCTCCACTCCCGGCAGGTTTTCGTGACACCACTGGTAAATATCCAAGTAAGCCAATGCTGGTTTTAAGTGGCCTGCTCATACTCTCAGCCGTGCTGTTCAATTTGCTATCCACTCAACCCTCTTCAGCTCCATTTTCCTGTCCACATAACCCAAACTTCAGAAACAATTGGTATCTCCTCCACAGAATGTTCCATTCATTGACGGCAAATCTGAAATTCATCTAATTCTCAACTCCCGTCAGGTTTTCGTTACACCACTTGTGAATGTCCAATTAAGCCAAAGCTGGTTTTCAGTGGCCTGTTCTTACTACGAGACGTGCTGTTCATTTGGCTATCCATTCCACCCTGTTCAGCTCTACATTTTCGTGTCCACAAAACCCAGCCTTCAGAAATCATTGGAATCACCACTAGAGAATGCTCCATTCATTCACTGCGAATCTGGAATTCATCTGAATCTCCACTCCCGGCAGGTTTTCATTGCACCACTGCTGAATGTTCAAGTAACGCAATGATGGTTTTCAGCGGTCTATTCACACTCGAACCCGTGCTGTTCACGGTCTAGCGACTCAACACTGGTGAGTTCTTCTTTTTCCAGTTCAGACAATACAAACCTCAGAAACCATTGCAATCTACACTACAGAATGTTTCATTCATTCAGGCGAATCTTGAATTCATCTTGTTCTCCACTCCCAGCAGGTTTTCGTTTCACCACTGGTGAATGTCCAAGCAACCCAAGGCTGGTTTCAGCTGCGTGTTAACACTCGCAGCCGTGCTGTTCAATTGGCTATCCAGTGAACGCTGGTTAGCTCTTGATTTTCCTTCCACACACCGAGCCTTCAGAAATCATTCTTATCTCCACTTCAGAATGTTCCATTCGTTCCCTGCGAATCTGGAATTCCTCTGACTCTCCACACCAGGCAGATTTTCCTAACAACACTGGTGAATGACCAGGTAATCCAATGCTGGTTTTCAGCGGCTGTTCACACTCACAGCCTTGCTGTTCAATTGGCAATCCAGTCAAACCTAGTCAGCTCTTCATTTTCCTGTCCACACAACCCAGCGTTCAGAAATCATTGGAATCTCTACTACAGAAATTTCCATTCATTCACTGTGAATCTGGAAATACTCTGAATCTGCATTCCAGGAAGGCTTTCGTTACACCACTGATGAATGTCCAAGTAATGCAATGCTGCTTCTTAGTGGTCTGTTCACACTCGAAACCGTGCTGTTCATTGGCTATCCACTCAATATCGGTCAGCTCTTCAATATCCTGTCCAGACTATCCAGATTCCTAAATGTTGGCAATCACCACTACAGAATGTTCCATTCAATCACGCGAATCTGGAATTCATCAGAGTCTCCACTCCTGGAAGGTTTTCGTGACACCACTGGTAAATGTCCAAGGAAGACAATGCTGGTTTTAAGCCGCCTGCTAACACACTCAGCCGTGCTGTTCAATTTGCTATCCACCCAACCCTATTCAGCTCTACATTTTCCTGTCCTCATAACCCAACCTTCAGAAATAATTGGTATCTCCTCCACAGAATGTTCCGTTCATTCACTGCGAATCTTAAATTCATCTGACTCTCAACTCCCGGCGGGTTATCGTTACACCACTTGTGAATGTCCAAGTAAGCCAATGCTGGTTTTCAGTGGCCTGTTCATACTAAGAGACGTGCTGTTCATTTGGCTATCCACTCCACCCTGTTCAGCTCTACATTTTCGTGTCCACAAAACCCAGCCTTCAGAAATCATTGGAATCACCACTAGAGAATGTTCCATTCATTCACTGCGAATCTGGAATTCCTCTGAACCTCCACTCCTGGCAGGTTTTCGTTACGCCACTGGTGAATGTCCAAGTAACTCAATACTGGTTTTCAGAGGCATGTTCAACTCGCAGAAGTGCTGTTCAATGGGCTATCCACTCAATATTGGTCAGCTCTTCATTTTCCTCTCCACACAAACCAGCCTTCAGAAATCATTGGGCTCTCCACTACAGACTGTTCCATTCATTCACTGCGATTCTGCAATTCATCTGACTCTCCGCTCCAGGCAGGTTTTCATTACAGCACTGGTGAATGACCAAGTAATCCAATGCTGGTTTTCAGCCGCCTTTTCACACTCGCAGTGTGCTGTTCAATTGTCTATCCACTCAAACCTGGTCAGCCTTTCATTTTCTTTTCCACAATATCAGACTTCAGAAATCATTGGAATCGCCAGTACAGAATGTTCCATTCATTCACTGCCAATCTGGAATTCATCTGAATCTGCACTCCAGGTAGGCTTTCATTACACCACTTATGAATGTCCAAGTAACACAATGCTGGTTTTCAGCGGTCTGTTCACACTCTAAGCCCTGCTTTTTACTGGGTATCCACACAACTGTGGTCAGCTCTTCATTTTCATGTCCAAACAATCCAGACTTGAGAAATCATTGCAATCTCCAGTACAGAATGTTCCATTCATTCACTGCGAATCTGGAATTCAACTGAATCTCCACTACCTGCAGATTTATCTTACACCACTTGTGAATGTCCAAGTAAAACAATGCTGGTTTTCAGAGGCCTGTTCATGTTCGCAGTCGTGCTGTTCAATTGGCTATCCACTCAACCTGTTTTGCTCCTCATTTTCCTGTGCACACAACCCAGCCTTCAGAAATCATTGTAATCTCCACTACAGGATGTTCCATTCATTCACTGGGAATCTGGAATTCATCTGAATCTGCACTCCACGCAGGCTTTCGTTACACCACTGCTGAAAGTCGAAGTAATGCAATACTGGTTTTCAGTGGTCTGTTCACATTCGAAGCCGAGGCTTTTTACAGGCTATCCACTCAACACTGGTCAGCTCTTCATTTTCGTGTCCCCACAATCCAGATTTCAGAAATCATTGCAATCTCCACTACAGAATGTTCCATTCATTCACTGCGAGTCTGGAGTTTATCTGATTCTCCACTCCCGCCTGGTTAACATTACACCACTTGTGAATGTCCAAGTAAGCCAATGCTGGTTTTCAGAGGCCTGTTCATACTCGCAGCCGTGCTGTTTAATTGACAATTCACTCCACCCTGTTCAGCTCTTCATTGTCCCACCACACTACCAGCCTTCAGAAATCTTTGTTATCTCCACTACAGAATGTTCCATTCATTCACTGCGAATCTGGAATTCATCTGACTCTCAACTCCACGCAGGTTTTCATTACACCACTGTTGAATGTCCAAGTAACCCAATGCTGGTTTTCAGCGGCCTGTTCATATTCGCAGCCCTGCTGTTTACTTGGCTATCGATTCAAGCCTGGTCAGCTCTTCATTTTCCTGTCCACACAACACAGGCTTCAGAAATCATTGGAATCTCCTCTACAGAATGTTCCATTCATTCACTGCGAATGTGGAATTCAACTGACTCTCCACTCCATGCAGGTTTTCCTTACACCACTGATGAATGTCCAAGTAACCCAATGCTGGTTTTCAGCTGCATGTTCACACTCGCAGCCATGCTATACAATTGGCTTTCCACTAAATCCTGATTAGTTCTTGATTTTCCTTCCACACGACCCAGCCTTCAGAAATCGTTGGAATCTCCACTAGAGAATGTTCCATTCATTCACTGCGAATCTGGAATTCCTCTGAACCTCCACTCCCGGCAGGTTTTCGTTACACCACTGTTGAATGTCCAAGTAACCCAATGTTTTAAGTGTTTTCTTCACAAGCGCAGTGGTGCTGTTCAATTGGCTATCCACTCAACCCTGGCCAGCTCTACATTTTCCTGTCCACACCACAGAGACTGGAGAAATCATTGTTATCTCCACTACAGAATGTTCCATTCATTCACAGCGAATCTGGAATTCATCTGAATCTCCACTCCCGGCAGGTTTTCGTGACACCACTGGTAAATATCCAAGTAAGCCAATGCTGGTTTTAAGTGGCCTGCTCATACTCTCAGCCGTGCTGTTCAATTTGCTATCCACTCAACCCTCTTCAGCTCCATTTTCCTGTCCACATAACCCAAACTTCAGAAACAATTGGTATCTCCTCCACAGAATGTTCCATTCATTGACGGCAAATCTGAAATTCATCTAATTCTCAACTCCCGTCAGGTTTTCGTTACACCACTTGTGAATGTCCAATTAAGCCAAAGCTGGTTTTCAGTGGCCTGTTCTTACTACGAGACGTGCTGTTCATTTGGCTATCCATTCCACCCTGTTCAGCTCTACATTTTCGTGTCCACAAAACCCAGCCTTCAGAAATCATTGGAATCACCACTAGAGAATGCTCCATTCATTCACTGCGAATCTGGAATTCATCTGAATCTCCACTCCCGGCAGGTTTTCATTGCACCACTGCTGAATGTTCAAGTAACGCAATGATGGTTTTCAGCGGTCTATTCACACTCGAACCCGTGCTGTTCACGGTCTAGCGACTCAACACTGGTGAGTTCTTCTTTTTCCAGTTCAGACAATACAAACCTCAGAAACCATTGCAATCTACACTACAGAATGTTTCATTCATTCAGGCGAATCTTGAATTCATCTTGTTCTCCACTCCCAGCAGGTTTTCGTTTCACCACTGGTGAATGTCCAAGCAACCCAAGGCTGGTTTCAGCTGCGTGTTAACACTCGCAGCCGTGCTGTTCAATTGGCTATCCAGTGAACGCTGGTTAGCTCTTGATTTTCCTTCCACACACCGAGCCTTCAGAAATCATTCTTATCTCCACTTCAGAATGTTCCATTCGTTCCCTGCGAATCTGGAATTCCTCTGACTCTCCACACCAGGCAGATTTTCCTAACAACACTGGTGAATGACCAGGTAATCCAATGCTGGTTTTCAGCGGCTGTTCACACTCACAGCCTTGCTGTTCAATTGGCAATCCAGTCAAACCTAGTCAGCTCTTCATTTTCCTGTCCACACAACCCAGCGTTCAGAAATCATTGGAATCTCTACTACAGAAATTTCCATTCATTCACTGTGAATCTGGAAATACTCTGAATCTGCATTCCAGGAAGGCTTTCGTTACACCACTGATGAATGTCCAAGTAATGCAATGCTGCTTCTTAGTGGTCTGTTCACACTCGAAACCGTGCTGTTCATTGGCTATCCACTCAATATCGGTCAGCTCTTCAATATCCTGTCCAGACTATCCAGATTCCTAAATGTTGGCAATCACCACTACAGAATGTTCCATTCAATCACGCGAATCTGGAATTCATCAGAGTCTCCACTCCTGGAAGGTTTTCGTGACACCACTGGTAAATGTCCAAGGAAGACAATGCTGGTTTTAAGCCGCCTGCTAACACACTCAGCCGTGCTGTTCAATTTGCTATCCACCCAACCCTATTCAGCTCTACATTTTCCTGTCCTCATAACCCAACCTTCAGAAATAATTGGTATCTCCTCCACAGAATGTTCCGTTCATTCACTGCGAATCTTAAATTCATCTGACTCTCAACTCCCGGCGGGTTATCGTTACACCACTTGTGAATGTCCAAGTAAGCCAATGCTGGTTTTCAGTGGCCTGTTCATACTAAGAGACGTGCTGTTCATTTGGCTATCCACTCCACCCTGTTCAGCTCTACATTTTCGTGTCCACAAAACCCAGCCTTCAGAAATCATTGGAATCACCACTAGAGAATGTTCCATTCATTCACTGCGAATCTGGAATTCCTCTGAACCTCCACTCCTGGCAGGTTTTCGTTACGCCACTGGTGAATGTCCAAGTAACTCAATACTGGTTTTCAGAGGCATGTTCAACTCGCAGAAGTGCTGTTCAATGGGCTATCCACTCAATATTGGTCAGCTCTTCATTTTCCTCTCCACACAAACCAGCCTTCAGAAATCATTGGGCTCTCCACTACAGACTGTTCCATTCATTCACTGCGATTCTGCAATTCATCTGACTCTCCGCTCCAGGCAGGTTTTCATTACAGCACTGGTGAATGACCAAGTAATCCAATGCTGGTTTTCAGCCGCCTTTTCACACTCGCAGTGTGCTGTTCAATTGTCTATCCACTCAAACCTGGTCAGCCTTTCATTTTCTTTTCCACAATATCAGACTTCAGAAATCATTGGAATCGCCAGTACAGAATGTTCCATTCATTCACTGCCAATCTGGAATTCATCTGAATCTGCACTCCAGGTAGGCTTTCATTACACCACTTATGAATGTCCAAGTAACACAATGCTGGTTTTCAGCGGTCTGTTCACACTCTAAGCCCTGCTTTTTACTGGGTATCCACACAACTGTGGTCAGCTCTTCATTTTCATGTCCAAACAATCCAGACTTGAGAAATCATTGCAATCTCCAGTACAGAATGTTCCATTCATTCACTGCGAATCTGGAATTCAACTGAATCTCCACTACCTGCAGATTTATCTTACACCACTTGTGAATGTCCAAGTAAAACAATGCTGGTTTTCAGAGGCCTGTTCATGTTCGCAGTCGTGCTGTTCAATTGGCTATCCACTCAACCTGTTTTGCTCCTCATTTTCCTGTGCACACAACCCAGCCTTCAGAAATCATTGTAATCTCCACTACAGGATGTTCCATTCATTCACTGGGAATCTGGAATTCATCTGAATCTGCACTCCACGCAGGCTTTCGTTACACCACTGCTGAAAGTCGAAGTAATGCAATACTGGTTTTCAGTGGTCTGTTCACATTCGAAGCCGAGGCTTTTTACAGGCTATCCACTCAACACTGGTCAGCTCTTCATTTTCGTGTCCCCACAATCCAGATTTCAGAAATCATTGCAATCTCCACTACAGAATGTTCCATTCATTCACTGCGAGTCTGGAGTTTATCTGATTCTCCACTCCCGCCTGGTTAACATTACACCACTTGTGAATGTCCAAGTAAGCCAATGCTGGTTTTCAGAGGCCTGTTCATACTCGCAGCCGTGCTGTTTAATTGACAATTCACTCCACCCTGTTCAGCTCTTCATTGTCCCACCACACTACCAGCCTTCAGAAATCTTTGTTATCTCCACTACAGAATGTTCCATTCATTCACTGCGAATCTGGAATTCATCTGACTCTCAACTCCACG
Source organism: Sorex fumeus (assembly GCF_029834395.1). NCBI lineage: Eukaryota > Metazoa > Chordata > Mammalia > Eulipotyphla > Soricidae > Sorex > Sorex fumeus. The sequence goes on from NW_026606204.1 coordinate 905,103, forward strand.
CAGGTTTTCATTACACCACTGTTGAATGTCCAAGTAACCCAATGCTGGTTTTCAGCGGCCTGTTCATATTCGCAGCCCTGCTGTTTACTTGGCTATCGATTCAAGCCTGGTCAGCTCTTCATTTTCCTGTCCACACAACACAGGCTTCAGAAATCATTGGAATCTCCTCTACAGAATGTTCCATTCATTCACTGCGAATGTGGAATTCAACTGACTCTCCACTCCATGCAGGTTTTCCTTACACCACTGATGAATGTCCAAGTAACCCAATGCTGGTTTTCAGCTGCATGTTCACACTCGCAGCCATGCTATACAATTGGCTTTCCACTAAATCCTGATTAGTTCTTGATTTTCCTTCCACACGACCCAGCCTTCAGAAATCGTTGGAATCTCCACTAGAGAATGTTCCATTCATTCACTGCGAATCTGGAATTCCTCTGAACCTCCACTCCCGGCAGGTTTTCGTTACACCACTGTTGAATGTCCAAGTAACCCAATGTTTTAAGTGTTTTCTTCACAAGCGCAGTGGTGCTGTTCAATTGGCTATCCACTCAACCCTGGCCAGCTCTACATTTTCCTGTCCACACCACAGAGACTGGAGAAATCATTGTTATCTCCACTACAGAATGTCCCATTCATTCACAGCGAATCTGGAATTCATCTGAATCTCCACTCCCGGCAGGTTTTCGTGACACCACTGGTAAATATCCAAGTAAGCCAATGCTGGTTTTAAGTGGCCTGCTCATACTCTCAGCCGTGCTGTTCAATTTGCTATCCACTCAACCCTCTTCAGCTCCATTTTCCTGTCCACATAACCCAAACTTCAGAAACAATTGGTATCTCCTCCACAGAATGTTCCATTCATTGACGGCAAATCTGAAATTCATCTAATTCTCAACTCCCGTCAGGTTTTCGTTACACCACTTGTGAATGTCCAATTAAGCCAAAGCTGGTTTTCAGTGGCCTGTTCTTACTACGAGACGTGCTGTTCATTTGGCTATCCATTCCACCCTGTTCAGCTCTACATTTTCGTGTCCACAAAACCCAGCCTTCAGAAATCATTGGAATCACCACTAGAGAATGTTCCATTCATTCACTGCGAATCTGGAATTCATCTGAATCTCCACTCCCGGCAGGTTTTCATTGCACCACTGCTGAATGTTCAAGTAACGCAATGATGGTTTTCAGCGGTCTATTCACACTCGAACCCGTGCTGTTCACGGTCTAGCGACTCAACACTGGTGAGTTCTTCTTTTTCCAGTTCAGACAATACAAACCTCAGAAACCATTGCAATCTACACTACAGAATGTTTCATTCATTCAGGCGAATCTTGAATTCATCTTGTTCTCCACTCCCAGCAGGTTTTCGTTTCACCACTGGTGAATGTCCAAGCAACCCAAGGCTGGTTTCAGCTGCGTGTTAACACTCGCAGCCGTGCTGTTCAATTGGCTATCCAGTGAACGCTGGTTAGCTCTTGATTTTCCTTCCACACACCGAGCCTTCAGAAATCATTCTTATCTCCACTTCAGAATGTTCCATTCGTTCCCTGCGAATCTGGAATTCCTCTGACTCTCCACACCAGGCAGATTTTCCTAACAACACTGGTGAATGACCAGGTAATCCAATGCTGGTTTTCAGCGGCTGTTCACACTCACAGCCTTGCTGTTCAATTGGCAATCCAGTCAAACCTAGTCAGCTCTTCATTTTCCTGTCCACACAACCCAGCGTTCAGAAATCATTGGAATCTCTACTACAGAAATTTCCATTCATTCACTGTGAATCTGGAAATACTCTGAATCTGCATTCCAGGAAGGCTTTCGTTACACCACTGATGAATGTCCAAGTAATGCAATGCTGCTTCTTAGTGGTCTGTTCACACTCGAAACCGTGCTGTTCATTGGCTATCCACTCAATATCGGTCAGCTCTTCAATATCCTGTCCAGACTATCCAGATTCCTAAATGTTGGCAATCACCACTACAGAATGTTCCATTCAATCACGCGAATCTGGAATTCATCAGAGTCTCCACTCCTGGAAGGTTTTCGTGACACCACTGGTAAATGTCCAAGGAAGACAATGCTGGTTTTAAGCCGCCTGCTAACACACTCAGCCGTGCTGTTAAATTTGCTATCCACCCAACCCTATTCAGCTCTACATTTTCCTGTCCTCATAACCCAACCTTCAGAAATAATTGGTATCTCCTCCACAGAATGTTCCGTTCATTCACTGCGAATCTTAAATTCATCTGACTCTCAACTCCCGGCGGGTTATCGTTACACCACTTGTGAATGTCCAAGTAAGCCAATGCTGGTTTTCAGTGGCCTGTTCATACTAAGAGACGTGCTGTTCATTTGGCTATCCCACTCCACCCTGTTCAGCTCTACATTTTCGTGTCCACAAAACCCAGCCTTCAGAAATCATTGGAATCACCACTAGAGAATGTTCCATTCATTCACTGCGAATCTGGAATTCCTCTGAACCTCCACTCCTGGCAGGTTTTCGTTACGCCACTGGTGAATGTCCAAGTAACTCAATACTGGTTTTCAGAGGCATGTTCAACTCGCAGAAGTGCTGTTCAATGGGCTATCCACTCAATATTGGTCAGCTCTTCATTTTCCTCTCCACACAAACCAGCCTTCAGAAATCATTGGGCTCTCCACTACAGACTGTTCCATTCATTCACTGCGATTCTGCAATTCATCTGACTCTCCGCTCCAGGCAGGTTTTCATTACAGCACTGGTGAATGACCAAGTAATCCAATGCTGGTTTTCAGCCGCCTTTTCACACTCGCAGTGTGCTGTTCAATTGTCTATCCACTCAAACCTGGTCAGCCTTTCATTTTCTTTTCCACAATATCAGACTTCAGAAATCATTGGAATCGCCAGTACAGAATGTTCCATTCATTCACTGCCAATCTGGAATTCATCTGAATCTGCACTCCAGGTAGGCTTTCATTACACCACTTATGAATGTCCAAGTAACACAATGCTGGTTTTCAGCGGTCTGTTCACACTCTAAGCCCTGCTTTTTACTGGGTATCCACACAACTGTGGTCAGCTCTTCATTTTCATGTCCAAACAATCCAGACTTGAGAAATCATTGCAATCTCCAGTACAGAATGTTCCATTCATTCACTGCGAATCTGGAATTCAACTGAATCTCCACTACCTGCAGATTTATCTTACACCACTTGTGAATGTCCAAGTAAAACAATGCTGGTTTTCAGAGGCCTGTTCATGTTCGCAGTCGTGCTGTTCAATTGGCTATCCACTCAACCTGTTTTGCTCCTCATTTTCCTGTGCACACAACCCAGCCTTCAGAAATCATTGTAATCTCCACTACAGGATGTTCCATTCATTCACTGGGAATCTGGAATTCATCTGAATCTGCACTCCACGCAGGCTTTCGTTACACCACTGCTGAAAGTCGAAGTAATGCAATACTGGTTTTCAGTGGTCTGTTCACATTCGAAGCCGAGGCTTTTTACAGGCTATCCACTCAACACTGGTCAGCTCTTCATTTTCGTGTCCCCACAATCCAGATTTCAGAAATCATTGCAATCTCCACTACAGAATGTTCCATTCATTCACTGCGAGTCTGGAGTTTATCTGATTCTCCACTCCCGCCTGGTTAACATTACACCACTTGTGAATGTCCAAGTAAGCCAATGCTGGTTTTCAGAGGCCTGTTCATACTCGCAGCCGTGCTGTTTAATTGACAATTCACTCCACCCTGTTCAGCTCTTCATTGTCCCACCACACTACCAGCCTTCAGAAATCTTTGTTATCTCCACTACAGAATGTTCCATTCATTCACTGCGAATCTGGAATTCATCTGACTCTCAACTCCACGCAGGTTTTCATTACACCACTGTTGAATGTCCAAGTAACCCAATGCTGGTTTTCAGCGGCCTGTTCATATTCGCAGCCCTGCTGTTTACTTGGCTATCGATTCAAGCCTGGTCAGCTCTTCATTTTCCTGTCCACACAACACAGGCTTCAGAAATCATTGGAATCTCCTCTACAGAATGTTCCATTCATTCACTGCGAATGTGGAATTCAACTGACTCTCCACTCCATGCAGGTTTTCCTTACACCACTGATGAATGTCCAAGTAACCCAATGCTGGTTTTCAGCTGCATGTTCACACTCGCAGCCATGCTATACAATTGGCTTTCCACTAAATCCTGATTAGTTCTTGATTTTCCTTCCACACGACCCAGCCTTCAGAAATCGTTGGAATCTCCACTAGAGAATGTTCCATTCATTCACTGCGAATCTGGAATTCCTCTGAACCTCCACTCCCGGCAGGTTTTCGTTACACCACTGTTGAATGTCCAAGTAACCCAATGTTTTAAGTGTTTTCTTCACAAGCGCAGTGGTGCTGTTCAATTGGCTATCCACTCAACCCTGGCCAGCTCTACATTTTCCTGTCCACACCACAGAGACTGGAGAAATCATTGTTATCTCCACTACAGAATGTTCCATTCATTCACAGCGAATCTGGAATTCATCTGAATCTCCACTCCCGGCAGGTTTTCGTGACACCACTGGTAAATATCCAAGTAAGCCAATGCTGGTTTTAAGTGGCCTGCTCATACTCTCAGCCGTGCTGTTCAATTTGCTATCCACTCAACCCTCTTCAGCTCCATTTTCCTGTCCACATAACCCAAACTTCAGAAACAATTGGTATCTCCTCCACAGAATGTTCCATTCATTGACGGCAAATCTGAAATTCATCTAATTCTCAACTCCCGTCAGGTTTTCGTTACACCACTTGTGAATGTCCAATTAAGCCAAAGCTGGTTTTCAGTGGCCTGTTCTTACTACGAGACGTGCTGTTCATTTGGCTATCCATTCCACCCTGTTCAGCTCTACATTTTCGTGTCCACAAAACCCAGCCTTCAGAAATCATTGGAATCACCACTAGAGAATGTTCCATTCATTCACTGCGAATCTGGAATTCATCTGAATCTCCACTCCCGGCAGGTTTTCATTGCACCACTGCTGAATGTTCAAGTAACGCAATGATGGTTTTCAGCGGTCTATTCACACTCGAACCCGTGCTGTTCACGGTCTAGCGACTCAACACTGGTGAGTTCTTCTTTTTCCAGTTCAGACAATACAAACCTCAGAAACCATTGCAATCTACACTACAGAATGTTTCATTCATTCACGCGAATCTTGAATTCATCTTGTTCTCCACTCCCAGCAGGTTTTCGTTTCACCACTGGTGAATGTCCAAGCAACCCAAGGCTGGTTTCAGCTGCGTGTTAACACTCGCAGCCGTGCTGTTCAATTGGCTATCCAGTGAACGCTGGTTAGCTCTTGATTTTCCTTCCACACACCGAGCCTTCAGAAATCATTCTTATCTCCACTTCAGAATGTTCCATTCGTTCCCTGCGAATCTGGAATTCCTCTGACTCTCCACACCAGGCAGATTTTCCTAACAACACTGGTGAATGACCAGGTAATCCAATGCTGGTTTTCAGCGGCTGTTCACACTCACAGCCTTGCTGTTCAATTGGCAATCCAGTCAAACCTAGTCAGCTCTTCATTTTCCTGTCCACACAACCCAGCGTTCAGAAATCATTGGAATCTCTACTACAGAAATTTCCATTCATTCACTGTGAATCTGGAAATACTCTGAATCTGCATTCCAGGAAGGCTTTCGTTACACCACTGATGAATGTCCAAGTAATGCAATGCTGCTTCTTAGTGGTCTGTTCACACTCGAAACCGTGCTGTTCATTGGCTATCCACTCAATATCGGTCAGCTCTTCAATATCCTGTCCAGACTATCCAGATTCCTAAATGTTGGCAATCACCACTACAGAATGTTCCATTCAATCACGCGAATCTGGAATTCATCAGAGTCTCCACTCCTGGAAGGTTTTCGTGACACCACTGGTAAATGTCCAAGGAAGACAATGCTGGTTTTAAGCCGCCTGCTAACACACTCAGCCGTGCTGTTCAATTTGCTATCCACCCAACCCTATTCAGCTCTACATTTTCCTGTCCTCATAACCCAACCTTCAGAAATAATTGGTATCTCCTCCACAGAATGTTCCGTTCATTCACTGCGAATCTTAAATTCATCTGACTCTCAACTCCCGGCGGGTTATCGTTACACCACTTGTGAATGTCCAAGTAAGCCAATGCTGGTTTTCAGTGGCCTGTTCATACTAAGAGACGTGCTGTTCATTTGGCTATCCCACTCCACCCTGTTCAGCTCTACATTTTCGTGTCCACAAAACCCAGCCTTCAGAAATCATTGGAATCACCACTAGAGAATGTTCCATTCATTCACTGCGAATCTGGAATTCCTCTGAACCTCCACTCCTGGCAGGTTTTCGTTACGCCACTGGTGAATGTCCAAGTAACTCAATACTGGTTTTCAGAGGCATGTTCAACTCGCAGAAGTGCTGTTCAATGGGCTATCCACTCAATATTGGTCAGCTCTTCATTTTCCTCTCCACACAAACCAGCCTTCAGAAATCATTGGGCTCTCCACTACAGACTGTTCCATTCATTCACTGCGATTCTGCAATTCATCTGACTCTCCGCTCCAGGCAGGTTTTCATTACAGCACTGGTGAATGACCAAGTAATCCAATGCTGGTTTTCAGCCGCCTTTTCACACTCGCAGTGTGCTGTTCAATTGTCTATCCACTCAAACCTGGTCAGCCTTTCATTTTCTTTTCCACAATATCAGACTTCAGAAATCATTGGAATCGCCAGTACAGAATGTTCCATTCATTCACTGCCAATCTGGAATTCATCTGAATCTGCACTCCAGGTAGGCTTTCATTACACCACTTATGAATGTCCAAGTAACACAATGCTGGTTTTCAGCGGTCTGTTCACACTCTAAGCCCTGCTTTTTACTGGGTATCCACACAACTGTGGTCAGCTCTTCATTTTCATGTCCAAACAATCCAGACTTGAGAAATCATTGCAATCTCCAGTACAGAATGTTCCATTCATTCACTGCGAATCTGGAATTCAACTGAATCTCCACTACCTGCAGATTTATCTTACACCACTTGTGAATGTCCAAGTAAAACAATGCTGGTTTTCAGAGGCCTGTTCATGTTCGCAGTCGTGCTGTTCAATTGGCTATCCACTCAACCTGTTTTGCTCCTCATTTTCCTGTGCACACAACCCAGCCTTCAGAAATCATTGTAATCTCCACTACAGGATGTTCCATTCATTCACTGGGAATCTGGAATTCATCTGAATCTGCACTCCACGCAGGCTTTCGTTACACCACTGCTGAAAGTCGAAGTAATGCAATACTGGTTTTCAGTGGTCTGTTCACATTCGAAGCCGAGGCTTTTTACAGGCTATCCACTCAACACTGGTCAGCTCTTCATTTTCGTGTCCCCACAATCCAGATTTCAGAAATCATTGCAATCTCCACTACAGAATGTTCCATTCATTCACTGCGAGTCTGGAGTTTATCTGATTCTCCACTCCCGCCTGGTTAACATTACACCACTTGTGAATGTCCAAGTAAGCCAATGCTGGTTTTCAGAGGCCTGTTCATACTCGCAGCCGTGCTGTTTAATTGACAATTCACTCCACCCTGTTCAGCTCTTCATTGTCCCACCACACTACCAGCCTTCAGAAATCTTTGTTATCTCCACTACAGAATGTTCCATTCATTCACTGCGAATCTGGAATTCATCTGACTCTCAACTCCACGCAGGTTTTCCTTACACCACTGTTGAATGTCCAAGTAACCCAATGCTGGTTTTCAGCGGCCTGTTCATATTCGCAGCCCTGCTGTTTACTTGGCTATCGATTCAAGCCTGGTCAGCTCTTCATTTTCCTGTCCACACAACACAGGCTTCAGAAATCATTGGAATCTCCTCTACAGAATGTTCCATTCATTCACTGCGAATGTGGAATTCAACTGACTCTCCACTCCATGCAGGTTTTCCTTACACCACTGATGAATGTCCAAGTAACCCAATGCTGGTTTTCAGCTGCATGTTCACACTCGCAGCCATGCTATACTTTTAGGCTTTCCACTAAATCCTGATTAGTTCTTGATTTTCCTTCCACACGACCCAGCCTTCAGAAATCGTTGGAATCTCCACTAGAGAATGTTCCATTCATTCACTGCGAATCTGGAATTCCTCTGAACCTCCACTCCCGGCAGGTTTTCGTTACACCACTGTTGAATGTCCAAGTAACCCAATGTTTTAAGTGTTTTCTTCACAAGCGCAGTGGTGCTGTTCAATTGGCTATCCACTCAACCCTGGCCAGCTCTACATTTTCCTGTCCACACCACAGAGACTGGAGAAATCATTGTTATCTCCACTACAGAATGTTCCATTCATTCACAGCGAATCTGGAATTCATCTGAATCTCCACTCCCGGCAGGTTTTCGTGACACCACTGGTAAATATCCAAGTAAGCCAATGCTGGTTTTAAGTGGCCTGCTCATACTCTCAGCCGTGCTGTTCAATTTGCTATCCACTCAACCCTCTTCAGCTCCATTTTCCTGTCCACATAACCCAAACTTCAGAAACAATTGGTATCTCCTCCACAGAATGTTCCATTCATTGACGGCAAATCTGAAATTCATCTAATTCTCAACTCCCGTCAGGTTTTCGTTACACCACTTGTGAATGTCCAATTAAGCCAAAGCTGGTTTTCAGTGGCCTGTTCTTACTACGAGACGTGCTGTTCATTTGGCTATCCATTCCACCCTGTTCAGCTCTACATTTTCGTGTCCACAAAACCCAGCCTTCAGAAATCATTGGAATCACCACTAGAGAATGTTCCATTCATTCACTGCGAATCTGGAATTCATCTGAATCTCCACTCCCGGCAGGTTTTCATTGCACCACTGCTGAATGTTCAAGTAACGCAATGATGGTTTTCAGCGGTCTATTCACACTCGAACCCGTGCTGTTCACGGTCTAGCGACTCAACACTGGTGAGTTCTTCTTTTTCCAGTTCAGACAATACAAACCTCAGAAACCATTGCAATCTACACTACAGAATGTTTCATTCATTCAGGCGAATCTTGAATTCATCTTGTTCTCCACTCCCAGCAGGTTTTCGTTTCACCACTGGTGAATGTCCAAGCAACCCAAGGCTGGTTTCAGCTGCGTGTTAACACTCGCAGCCGTGCTGTTCAATTGGCTATCCAGTGAACGCTGGTTAGCTCTTGATTTTCCTTCCACACACCGAGCCTTCAGAAATCATTCTTATCTCCACTTCAGAATGTTCCATTCGTTCCCTGCGAATCTGGAATTCCTCTGACTCTCCACACCAGGCAGATTTTCCTAACAACACTGGTGAATGACCAGGTAATCCAATGCTGGTTTTCAGCGGCTGTTCACACTCACAGCCTTGCTGTTCAATTGGCAATCCAGTCAAACCTAGTCAGCTCTTCATTTTCCTGTCCACACAACCCAGCGTTCAGAAATCATTGGAATCTCTACTACAGAAATTTCCATTCATTCACTGTGAATCTGGAAATACTCTGAATCTGCATTCCAGGAAGGCTTTCGTTACACCACTGATGAATGTCCAAGTAATGCAATGCTGCTTCTTAGTGGTCTGTTCACACTCGAAACCGTGCTGTTCATTGGCTATCCACTCAATATCGGTCAGCTCTTCAATATCCTGTCCAGACTATCCAGATTCCTAAATGTTGGCAATCACCACTACAGAATGTTCCATTCAATCACGCGAATCTGGAATTCATCAGAGTCTCCACTCCTGGAAGGTTTTCGTGACACCACTGGTAAATGTCCAAGGAAGACAATGCTGGTTTTAAGCCGCCTGCTAACACACTCAGCCGTGCTGTTCAATTTGCTATCCACCCAACCCTATTCAGCTCTACATTTTCCTGTCCTCATAACCCAACCTTCAGAAATAATTGGTATCTCCTCCACAGAATGTTCCGTTCATTCACTGCGAATCTTAAATTCATCTGACTCTCAACTCCCGGCGGGTTATCGTTACACCACTTGTGAATGTCCAAGTAAGCCAATGCTGGTTTTCAGTGGCCTGTTCATACTAAGAGACGTGCTGTTCATTTGGCTATCCACTCCACCCTGTTCAGCTCTACATTTTCGTGTCCACAAAACCCAGCCTTCAGAAATCATTGGAATCACCACTAGAGAATGTTCCATTCATTCACTGCGAATCTGGAATTCCTCTGAACCTCCACTCCTGGCAGGTTTTCGTTACGCCACTGGTGAATGTCCAAGTAACTCAATACTGGTTTTCAGAGGCATGTTCAACTCGCAGAAGTGCTGTTCAATGGGCTATCCACTCAATATTGGTCAGCTCTTCATTTTCCTCTCCACACAAACCAGCCTTCAGAAATCATTGGGCTCTCCACTACAGACTGTTCCATTCATTCACTGCGATTCTGCAATTCATCTGACTCTCCGCTCCAGGCAGGTTTTCATTACAGCACTGGTGAATGACCAAGTAATCCAATGCTGGTTTTCAGCCGCCTTTTCACACTCGCAGTGTGCTGTTCAATTGTCTATCCACTCAAACCTGGTCAGCCTTTCATTTTCTTTTCCACAATATCAGACTTCAGAAATCATTGGAATCGCCAGTACAGAATGTTCCATTCATTCACTGCCAATCTGGAATTCATCTGAATCTGCACTCCAGGTAGGCTTTCATTACACCACTTATGAATGTCCAAGTAACACAATGCTGGTTTTCAGCGGTCTGTTCACACTCTAAGCCCTGCTTTTTACTGGGTATCCACACAACTGTGGTCAGCTCTTCATTTTCATGTCCAAACAATCCAGACTTGAGAAATCATTGCAATCTCCAGTACAGAATGTTCCATTCATTCACTGCGAATCTGGAATTCAACTGAATCTCCACTACCTGCAGATTTATCTTACACCACTTGTGAATGTCCAAGTAAAACAATGCTGGTTTTCAGAGGCCTGTTCATGTTCGCAGTCGTGCTGTTCAATTGGCTATCCACTCAACCTGTTTTGCTCCTCATTTTCCTGTGCACACAACCCAGCCTTCAGAAATCATTGTAATCTCCACTACAGGATGTTCCATTCATTCACTGGGAATCTGGAATTCATCTGAATCTGCACTCCACGCAGGCTTTCGTTACACCACTGCTGAAAGTCGAAGTAATGCAATACTGGTTTTCAGTGGTCTGTTCACATTCGAAGCCGAGGCTTTTTACAGGCTATCCACTCAACACTGGTCAGCTCTTCATTTTCGTGTCCCCACAATCCAGATTTCAGAAATCATTGCAATCTCCACTACAGAATGTTCCATTCATTCACTGCGAGTCTGGAGTTTATCTGATTCTCCACTCCCGCCTGGTTAACATTACACCACTTGTGAATGTCCAAGTAAGCCAATGCTGGTTTTCAGAGGCCTGTTCATACTCGCAGCCGTGCTGTTTAATTGACAATTCACTCCACCCTGTTCAGCTCTTCATTGTCCCACCACACTACCAGCCTTCAGAAATCTTTGTTATCTCCACTACAGAATGTTCCATTCATTCACTGCGAATCTGGAATTCATCTGACTCTCAACTCCACGCAGGTTTTCCTTACACCACTGTTGAATGTCCAAGTAACCCAATGCTGGTTTTCAGCGGCCTGTTCATATTCGCAGCCCTGCTGTTTACTTGGCTATCGATTCAAGCCTGGTCAGCTCTTCATTTTCCTGTCCACACAACACAGGCTTCAGAAATCATTGGAATCTCCTCTACAGAATGTTCCATTCATTCACTGCGAATGTGGAATTCAACTGACTCTCCACTCCATGCAGGTTTTCCTTACACCACTGATGAATGTCCAAGTAACCCAATGCTGGTTTTCAGCTGCATGTTCACACTCGCAGCCATGCTATACTTTTAGGCTTTCCACTAAATCCTGATTAGTTCTTGATTTTCCTTCCACACGACCCAGCCTTCAGAAATCGTTGGAATCTCCACTAGAGAATGTTCCATTCATTCACTGCGAATCTGGAATTCCTCTGAACCTCCACTCCCGGCAGGTTTTCGTTACACCACTGTTGAATGTCCAAGTAACCCAATGTTTTAAGTGTTTTCTTCACAAGCGCAGTGGTGCTGTTCAATTGGCTATCCACTCAACCCTGGCCAGCTCTACATTTTCCTGTCCACACCACAGAGACTGGAGAAATCATTGTTATCTCCACTACAGAATGTTCCATTCATTCACAGCGAATCTGGAATTCATCTGAATCTCCACTCCCGGCAGGTTTTCGTGACACCACTGGTAAATATCCAAGTAAGCCAATGCTGGTTTTAAGTGGCCTGCTCATACTCTCAGCCGTGCTGTTCAATTTGCTATCCACTCAACCCTCTTCAGCTCCATTTTCCTGTCCACATAACCCAAACTTCAGAAACAATTGGTATCTCCTCCACAGAATGTTCCATTCATTGACGGCAAATCTGAAATTCATCTAATTCTCAACTCCCGTCAGGTTTTCGTTACACCACTTGTGAATGTCCAATTAAGCCAAAGCTGGTTTTCAGTGGCCTGTTCTTACTACGAGACGTGCTGTTCATTTGGCTATCCATTCCACCCTGTTCAGCTCTACATTTTCGTGTCCACAAAACCCAGCCTTCAGAAATCATTGGAATCACCACTAGAGAATGTTCCATTCATTCACTGCGAATCTGGAATTCATCTGAATCTCCACTCCCGGCAGGTTTTCATTGCACCACTGCTGAATGTTCAAGTAACGCAATGATGGTTTTCAGCGGTCTATTCACACTCGAACCCGTGCTGTTCACGGTCTAGCGACTCAACACTGGTGAGTTCTTCTTTTTCCAGTTCAGACAATACAAACCTCAGAAACCATTGCAATCTACACTACAGAATGTTTCATTCATTCAGGCGAATCTTGAATTCATCTTGTTCTCCACTCCCAGCAGGTTTTCGTTTCACCACTGGTGAATGTCCAAGCAACCCAAGGCTGGTTTCAGCTGCGTGTTAACACTCGCAGCCGTGCTGTTCAATTGGCTATCCAGTGAACGCTGGTTAGCTCTTGATTTTCCTTCCACACACCGAGCCTTCAGAAATCATTCTTATCTCCACTTCAGAATGTTCCATTCGTTCCCTGCGAATCTGGAATTCCTCTGACTCTCCACACCAGGCAGATTTTCCTAACAACACTGGTGAATGACCAGGTAATCCAATGCTGGTTTTCAGCGGCTGTTCACACTCACAGCCTTGCTGTTCAATTGGCAATCCAGTCAAACCTAGTCAGCTCTTCATTTTCCTGTCCACACAACCCAGCGTTCAGAAATCATTGGAATCTCTACTACAGAAATTTCCATTCATTCACTGTGAATCTGGAAATACTCTGAATCTGCATTCCAGGAAGGCTTTCGTTACACCACTGATGAATGTCCAAGTAATGCAATGCTGCTTCTTAGTGGTCTGTTCACACTCGAAACCGTGCTGTTCATTGGCTATCCACTCAATATCGGTCAGCTCTTCAATATCCTGTCCAGACTATCCAGATTCCTAAATGTTGGCAATCACCACTACAGAATGTTCCATTCAATCACGCGAATCTGGAATTCATCAGAGTCTCCACTCCTGGAAGGTTTTCGTGACACCACTGGTAAATGTCCAAGGAAGACAATGCTGGTTTTAAGCCGCCTGCTAACACACTCAGCCGTGCTGTTCAATTTGCTATCCACCCAACCCTATTCAGCTCTACATTTTCCTGTCCTCATAACCCAACCTTCAGAAATAATTGGTATCTCCTCCACAGAATGTTCCGTTCATTCACTGCGAATCTTAAATTCATCTGACTCTCAACTCCCGGCGGGTTATCGTTACACCACTTGTGAATGTCCAAGTAAGCCAATGCTGGTTTTCAGTGGCCTGTTCATACTAAGAGACGTGCTGTTCATTTGGCTATCCACTCCACCCTGTTCAGCTCTACATTTTCGTGTCCACAAAACCCAGCCTTCAGAAATCATTGGAATCACCACTAGAGAATGTTCCATTCATTCACTGCGAATCTGGAATTCCTCTGAACCTCCACTCCTGGCAGGTTTTCGTTACGCCACTGGTGAATGTCCAAGTAACTCAATACTGGTTTTCAGAGGCATGTTCAACTCGCAGAAGTGCTGTTCAATGGGCTATCCACTCAATATTGGTCAGCTCTTCATTTTCCTCTCCACACAAACCAGCCTTCAGAAATCATTGGGCTCTCCACTACAGACTGTTCCATTCATTCACTGCGATTCTGCAATTCATCTGACTCTCCGCTCCAGGCAGGTTTTCATTACAGCACTGGTGAATGACCAAGTAATCCAATGCTGGTTTTCAGCCGCCTTTTCACACTCGCAGTGTGCTGTTCAATTGTCTATCCACTCAAACCTGGTCAGCCTTTCATTTTCTTTTCCACAATATCAGACTTCAGAAATCATTGGAATCGCCAGTACAGAATGTTCCATTCATTCACTGCCAATCTGGAATTCATCTGAATCTGCACTCCAGGTAGGCTTTCATTACACCACTTATGAATGTCCAAGTAACACAATGCTGGTTTTCAGCGGTCTGTTCACACTCTAAGCCCTGCTTTTTACTGGGTATCCACACAACTGTGGTCAGCTCTTCATTTTCATGTCCAAACAATCCAGACTTGAGAAATCATTGCAATCTCCAGTACAGAATGTTCCATTCATTCACTGCGAATCTGGAATTCAACTGAATCTCCACTACCTGCAGATTTATCTTACACCACTTGTGAATGTCCAAGTAAAACAATGCTGGTTTTCAGAGGCCTGTTCATGTTCGCAGTCGTGCTGTTCAATTGGCTATCCACTCAACCTGTTTTGCTCCTCATTTTCCTGTGCACACAACCCAGCCTTCAGAAATCATTGTAATCTCCACTACAGGATGTTCCATTCATTCACTGGGAATCTGGAATTCATCTGAATCTGCACTCCACGCAGGCTTTCGTTACACCACTGCTGAAAGTCGAAGTAATGCAATACTGGTTTTCAGTGGTCTGTTCACATTCGAAGCCGAGGCTTTTTACAGGCTATCCACTCAACACTGGTCAGCTCTTCATTTTCGTGTCCCCACAATCCAGATTTCAGAAATCATTGCAATCTCCACTACAGAATGTTCCATTCATTCACTGCGAGTCTGGAGTTTATCTGATTCTCCACTCCCGCCTGGTTAACATTACACCACTTGTGAATGTCCAAGTAAGCCAATGCTGGTTTTCAGAGGCCTGTTCATACTCGCAGCCGTGCTGTTTAATTGACAATTCCCTCCACCCTGTTCAGCTCTTCATTGTCCCACCACACTACCAGCCTTCAGAAATCTTTGTTATCTCCACTACAGAATGTTCCATTCATTCACTGCGAATCTGGAATTCATCTGACTCTCAACTCCACGCAGGTTTTCCTTACACCACTGTTGAATGTCCAAGTAACCCAATGCTGGTTTTCAGCGGCCTGTTCATATTCGCAGCCCTGCTGTTTACTTGGCTATCGATTCAAGCCTGGTCAGCTCTTCATTTTCCTGTCCACACAACACAGGCTTCAGAAATCATTGGAATCTCCTCTACAGAATGTTCCATTCATTCACTGCGAATGTGGAATTCAACTGACTCTCCACTCCATGCAGGTTTTCCTTACACCACTGATGAATGTCCAAGTAACCCAATGCTGGTTTTCAGCTGCATGTTCACACTCGCAGCCATGCTATACAATTGGCTTTCCACTAAATCCTGATTAGTTCTTGATTTTCCTTCCACACGACCCAGCCTTCAGAAATCGTTGGAATCTCCACTAGAGAATGTTCCATTCATTCACTGCGAATCTGGAATTCCTCTGAACCTCCACTCCCGGCAGGTTTTCGTTACACCACTGTTGAATGTCCAAGTAACCCAATGTTTTAAGTGTTTTCTTCACAAGCGCAGTGGTGCTGTTCAATTGGCTATCCACTCAACCCTGGCCAGCTCTACATTTTCCTGTCCACACCACAGAGACTGGAGAAATCATTGTTATCTCCACTACAGAATGTTCCATTCATTCACAGCGAATCTGGAATTCATCTGAATCTCCACTCCCGGCAGGTTTTCGTGACACCACTGGTAAATATCCAAGTAAGCCAATGCTGGTTTTAAGTGGCCTGCTCATACTCTCAGCCGTGCTGTTCAATTTGCTATCCACTCAACCCTCTTCAGCTCCATTTTCCTGTCCACATAACCCAAACTTCAGAAACAATTGGTATCTCCTCCACAGAATGTTCCATTCATTGACGGCAAATCTGAAATTCATCTAATTCTCAACTCCCGTCAGGTTTTCGTTACACCACTTGTGAATGTCCAATTAAGCCAAAGCTGGTTTTCAGTGGCCTGTTCTTACTACGAGACGTGCTGTTCATTTGGCTATCCATTCCACCCTGTTCAGCTCTACATTTTCGTGTCCACAAAACCCAGCCTTCAGAAATCATTGGAATCACCACTAGAGAATGCTCCATTCATTCACTGCGAATCTGGAATTCATCTGAATCTCCACTCCCGGCAGGTTTTCATTGCACCACTGCTGAATGTTCAAGTAACGCAATGATGGTTTTCAGCGGTCTATTCACACTCGAACCCGTGCTGTTCACGGTCTAGCGACTCAACACTGGTGAGTTCTTCTTTTTCCAGTTCAGACAATACAAACCTCAGAAACCATTGCAATCTACACTACAGAATGTTTCATTCATTCAGGCGAATCTTGAATTCATCTTGTTCTCCACTCCCAGCAGGTTTTCGTTTCACCACTGGTGAATGTCCAAGCAACCCAAGGCTGGTTTCAGCTGCGTGTTAACACTCGCAGCCGTGCTGTTCAATTGGCTATCCAGTGAACGCTGGTTAGCTCTTGATTTTCCTTCCACACACCGAGCCTTCAGAAATCATTCTTATCTCCACTTCAGAATGTTCCATTCGTTCCCTGCGAATCTGGAATTCCTCTGACTCTCCACACCAGGCAGATTTTCCTAACAACACTGGTGAATGACCAGGTAATCCAATGCTGGTTTTCAGCGGCTGTTCACACTCACAGCCTTGCTGTTCAATTGGCAATCCAGTCAAACCTAGTCAGCTCTTCATTTTCCTGTCCACACAACCCAGCGTTCAGAAATCATTGGAATCTCTACTACAGAAATTTCCATTCATTCACTGTGAATCTGGAAATACTCTGAATCTGCATTCCAGGAAGGCTTTCGTTACACCACTGATGAATGTCCAAGTAATGCAATGCTGCTTCTTAGTGGTCTGTTCACACTCGAAACCGTGCTGTTCATTGGCTATCCACTCAATATCGGTCAGCTCTTCAATATCCTGTCCAGACTATCCAGATTCCTAAATGTTGGCAATCACCACTACAGAATGTTCCATTCAATCACGCGAATCTGGAATTCATCAGAGTCTCCACTCCTGGAAGGTTTTCGTGACACCACTGGTAAATGTCCAAGGAAGACAATGCTGGTTTTAAGCCGCCTGCTAACACACTCAGCCGTGCTGTTCAATTTGCTATCCACCCAACCCTATTCAGCTCTACATTTTCCTGTCCTCATAACCCAACCTTCAGAAATAATTGGTATCTCCTCCACAGAATGTTCCGTTCATTCACTGCGAATCTTAAATTCATCTGACTCTCAACTCCCGGCGGGTTATCGTTACACCACTTGTGAATGTCCAAGTAAGCCAATGCTGGTTTTCAGTGGCCTGTTCATACTAAGAGACGTGCTGTTCATTTGGCTATCCCACTCCACCCTGTTCAGCTCTACATTTTCGTGTCCACAAAACCCAGCCTTCAGAAATCATTGGAATCACCACTAGAGAATGTTCCATTCATTCACTGCGAATCTGGAATTCCTCTGAACCTCCACTCCTGGCAGGTTTTCGTTACGCCACTGGTGAATGTCCAAGTAACTCAATACTGGTTTTCAGAGGCATGTTCAACTCGCAGAAGTGCTGTTCAATGGGCTATCCACTCAATATTGGTCAGCTCTTCATTTTCCTCTCCACACAAACCAGCCTTCAGAAATCATTGGGCTCTCCACTACAGACTGTTCCATTCATTCACTGCGATTCTGCAATTCATCTGACTCTCCGCTCCAGGCAGGTTTTCATTACAGCACTGGTGAATGACCAAGTAATCCAATGCTGGTTTTCAGCCGCCTTTTCACACTCGCAGTGTGCTGTTCAATTGTCTATCCACTCAAACCTGGTCAGCCTTTCATTTTCTTTTCCACAATATCAGACTTCAGTAATCATTGGAATCGCCAGTACAGAATGTTCCATTCATTCACTGCCAATCTGGAATTCATCTGAATCTGCACTCCAGGTAGGCTTTCATTACACCACTTATGAATGTCCAAGTAACACAATGCTGGTTTTCAGCGGTCTGTTCACACTCTAAGCCCTGCTTTTTACTGGGTATCCACACAACTGTGGTCAGCTCTTCATTTTCATGTCCAAACAATCCAGACTTGAGAAATCATTGCAATCTCCAGTACAGAATGTTCCATTCATTCACTGCGAATCTGGAATTCAACTGAATCTCCACTACCTGCAGATTTATCTTACACCACTTGTGAATGTCCAAGTAAAACAATGCTGGTTTTCAGAGGCCTGTTCATGTTCGCAGTCGTGCTGTTCAATTGGCTATCCACTCAACCTGTTTTGCTCCTCATTTTCCTGTGCACACAACCCAGCCTTCAGAAATCATTGTAATCTCCACTACAGGATGTTCCATTCATTCACTGGGAATCTGGAATTCATCTGAATCTGCACTCCACGCAGGCTTTCGTTACACCACTGCTGAAAGTCGAAGTAATGCAATACTGGTTTTCAGTGGTCTGTTCACATTCGAAGCCGAGGCTTTTTACAGGCTATCCACTCAACACTGGTCAGCTCTTCATTTTCGTGTCCCCACAATCCAGATTTCAGAAATCATTGCAATCTCCACTACAGAATGTTCCATTCATTCACTGCGAGTCTGGAGTTTATCTGATTCTCCACTCCCGCCTGGTTAACATTACACCACTTGTGAATGTCCAAGTAAGCCAATGCTGGTTTTCAGAGGCCTGTTCATACTCGCAGCCGTGCTGTTTAATTGACAATTCACTCCACCCTGTTCAGCTCTTCATTGTCCCACCACACTACCAGCCTTCAGAAATCTTTGTTATCTCCACTACAGAATGTTCCATTCATTCACTGCGAATCTGGAATTCATCTGACTCTCAACTCCACGCAGGTTTTCCTTACACCACTGTTGAATGTCCAAGTAACCCAATGCTGGTTTTCAGCGGCCTGTTCATATTCGCAGCCCTGCTGTTTACTTGGCTATCGATTCAAGCCTGGTCAGCTCTTCATTTTCCTGTCCACACAACACAGGCTTCAGAAATCATTGGAATCTCCTCTACAGAATGTTCCATTCATTCACTGCGAATGTGGAATTCAACTGACTCTCCACTCCATGCAGGTTTTCCTTACACCACTGATGAATGTCCAAGTAACCCAATGCTGGTTTTCAGCTGCATGTTCACACTCGCAGCCATGCTATACTTTTAGGCTTTCCACTAAATCCTGATTAGTTCTTGATTTTCCTTCCACACGACCCAGCCTTCAGAAATCGTTGGAATCTCCACTAGAGAATGTTCCATTCATTCACTGCGAATCTGGAATTCCTCTGAACCTCCACTCCCGGCAGGTTTTCGTTACACCACTGTTGAATGTCCAAGTAACCCAATGTTTTAAGTGTTTTCTTCACAAGCGCAGTGGTGCTGTTCAATTGGCTATCCACTCAACCCTGGCCAGCTCTACATTTTCCTGTCCACACCACAGAGACTGGAGAAATCATTGTTATCTCCACTACAGAATGTTCCATTCATTCACAGCGAATCTGGAATTCATCTGAATCTCCACTCCCGGCAGGTTTTCGTGACACCACTGGTAAATATCCAAGTAAGCCAATGCTGGTTTTAAGTGGCCTGCTCATACTCTCAGCCGTGCTGTTCAATTTGCTATCCACTCAACCCTCTTCAGCTCCATTTTCCTGTCCACATAACCCAAACTTCAGAAACAATTGGTATCTCCTCCACAGAATGTTCCATTCATTGACGGCAAATCTGAAATTCATCTAATTCTCAACTCCCGTCAGGTTTTCGTTACACCACTTGTGAATGTCCAATTAAGCCAAAGCTGGTTTTCAGTGGCCTGTTCTTACTACGAGACGTGCTGTTCATTTGGCTATCCATTCCACCCTGTTCAGCTCTACATTTTCGTGTCCACAAAACCCAGCCTTCAGAAATCATTGGAATCACCACTAGAGAATGTTCCATTCATTCACTGCGAATCTGGAATTCATCTGAATCTCCACTCCCGGCAGGTTTTCATTGCACCACTGCTGAATGTTCAAGTAACGCAATGATGGTTTTCAGCGGTCTATTCACACTCGAACCCGTGCTGTTCACGGTCTAGCGACTCAACACTGGTGAGTTCTTCTTTTTCCAGTTCAGACAATACAAACCTCAGAAACCATTGCAATCTACACTACAGAATGTTTCATTCATTCAGGCGAATCTTGAATTCATCTTGTTCTCCACTCCCAGCAGGTTTTCGTTTCACCACTGGTGAATGTCCAAGCAACCCAAGGCTGGTTTCAGCTGCGTGTTAACACTCGCAGCCGTGCTGTTCAATTGGCTATCCAGTGAACGCTGGTTAGCTCTTGATTTTCCTTCCACACACCGAGCCTTCAGAAATCATTCTTATCTCCACTTCAGAGTGTTCCATTCGTTCCCTGCGAATCTGGAATTCCTCTGACTCTCCACACCAGGCAGATTTTCCTAACAACACTGGTGAATGACCAGGTAATCCAATGCTGGTTTTCAGCGGCTGTTCACACTCACAGCCTTGCTGTTCAATTGGCAATCCAGTCAAACCTAGTCAGCTCTTCATTTTCCTGTCCACACAACCCAGCGTTCAGAAATCATTGGAATCTCTACTACAGAAATTTCCATTCATTCACTGTGAATCTGGAAATACTCTGAATCTGCATTCCAGGAAGGCTTTCGTTACACCACTGATGAATGTCCAAGTAATGCAATGCTGCTTCTTAGTGGTCTGTTCACACTCGAAACCGTGCTGTTCATTGGCTATCCACTCAATATCGGTCAGCTCTTCAATATCCTGTCCAGACTATCCAGATTCCTAAATGTTGGCAATCACCACTACAGAATGTTCCATTCAATCACGCGAATCTGGAATTCATCAGAGTCTCCACTCCTGGAAGGTTTTCGTGACACCACTGGTAAATGTCCAAGGAAGACAATGCTGGTTTTAAGCCGCCTGCTAACACACTCAGCCGTGCTGTTCAATTTGCTATCCACCCAACCCTATTCAGCTCTACATTTTCCTGTCCTCATAACCCAACCTTCAGAAATAATTGGTATCTCCTCCACAGAATGTTCCGTTCATTCACTGCGAATCTTAAATTCATCTGACTCTCAACTCCCGGCGGGTTATCGGTACACCACTTGTGAATGTCCAAGTAAGCCAATGCTGGTTTTCAGTGGCCTGTTCATACTAAGAGACGTGCTGTTCATTTGGCTATCCACTCCACCCTGTTCAGCTCTACATTTTCGTGTCCACAAAACCCAGCCTTCAGAAATCATTGGAATCACCACTAGAGAATGTTCCATTCATTCACTGCGAATCTGGAATTCCTCTGAACCTCCACTCCTGGCAGGTTTTCGTTACGCCACTGGTGAATGTCCAAGTAACTCAATACTGGTTTTCAGAGGCATGTTCAACTCGCAGAAGTGCTGTTCAATGGGCTATCCACTCAATATTGGTCAGCTCTTCATTTTCCTCTCCACACAAACCAGCCTTCAGAAATCATTGGGCTCTCCACTACAGACTGTTCCATTCATTCACTGCGATTCTGCAATTCATCTGACTCTCCGCTCCAGGCAGGTTTTCATTACAGCACTGGTGAATGACCAAGTAATCCAATGCTGGTTTTCAGCCGCCTTTTCACACTCGCAGTGTGCTGTTCAATTGTCTATCCACTCAAACCTGGTCAGCCTTTCATTTTCTTTTCCACAATATCAGACTTCAGAAATCATTGGAATCGCCAGTACAGAATGTTCCATTCATTCACTGCCAATCTGGAATTCATCTGAATCTGCACTCCAGGTAGGCTTTCATTACACCACTTATGAATGTCCAAGTAACACAATGCTGGTTTTCAGCGGTCTGTTCACACTCTAAGCCCTGCTTTTTACTGGGTATCCACACAACTGTGGTCAGCTCTTCATTTTCATGTCCAAACAATCCAGACTTGAGAAATCATTGCAATCTCCAGTACAGAATGTTCCATTCATTCACTGCGAATCTGGAATTCAACTGAATCTCCACTACCTGCAGATTTATCTTACACCACTTGTGAATGTCCAAGTAAAACAATGCTGGTTTTCAGAGGCCTGTTCATGTTCGCAGTCGTGCTGTTCAATTGGCTATCCACTCAACCTGTTTTGCTCCTCATTTTCCTGTGCACACAACCCAGCCTTCAGAAATCATTGTAATCTCCACTACAGGATGTTCCATTCATTCACTGGGAATCTGGAATTCATCTGAATCTGCACTCCACGCAGGCTTTCGTTACACCACTGCTGAAAGTCGAAGTAATGCAATACTGGTTTTCAGTGGTCTGTTCACATTCGAAGCCGAGGCTTTTTACAGGCTATCCACTCAACACTGGTCAGCTCTTCATTTTCGTGTCCCCACAATCCAGATTTCAGAAATCATTGCAATCTCCACTACAGAATGTTCCATTCATTCACTGCGAGTCTGGAGTTTATCTGATTCTCCACTCCCGCCTGGTTAACATTACACCACTTGTGAATGTCCAAGTAAGCCAATGCTGGTTTTCAGAGGCCTGTTCATACTCGCAGCCGTGCTGTTTAATTGACAATTCACTCCACCCTGTTCAGCTCTTCATTGTCCCACCACACTACCAGCCTTCAGAAATCTTTGTTATCTCCACTACAGAATGTTCCATTCATTCACTGCGAATCTGGAATTCATCTGACTCTCAACTCCACGCAGGTTTTCATTACACCACTGTTGAATGTCCAAGTAACCCAATGCTGGTTTTCAGCGGCCTGTTCATATTCGCAGCCCTGCTGTTTACTTGGCTATCGATTCAAGCCTGGTCAGCTCTTCATTTTCCTGTCCACACAACACAGGCTTCAGAAATCATTGGAATCTCCTCTACAGAATGTTCCATTCATTCACTGCGAATGTGGAATTCAACTGACTCTCCACTCCATGCAGGTTTTCCTTACACCACTGATGAATGTCCAAGTAACCCAATGCTGGTTTTCAGCTGCATGTTCACACTCGCAGCCATGCTATACAATTGGCTTTCCACTAAATCCTGATTAGTTCTTGATTTTCCTTCCACACGACCCAGCCTTCAGAAATCGTTGGAATCTCCACTAGAGAATGTTCCATTCATTCACTGCGAATCTGGAATTCCTCTGAACCTCCACTCCCGGCAGGTTTTCGTTACACCACTGTTGAATGTCCAAGTAACCCAATGTTTTAAGTGTTTTCTTCACAAGCGCAGTGGTGCTGTTCAATTGGCTATCCACTCAACCCTGGCCAGCTCTACATTTTCCTGTCCACACCACAGAGACTGGAGAAATCATTGTTATCTCCACTACAGAATGTTCCATTCATTCACAGCGAATCTGGAATTCATCTGAATCTCCACTCCCGGCAGGTTTTCGTGACACCACTGGTAAATATCCAAGTAAGCCAATGCTGGTTTTAAGTGGCCTGCTCATACTCTCAGCCGTGCTGTTCAATTTGCTATCCACTCAACCCTCTTCAGCTCCATTTTCCTGTCCACATAACCCAAACTTCAGAAACAATTGGTATCTCCTCCACAGAATGTTCCATTCATTGACGGCAAATCTGAAATTCATCTAATTCTCAACTCCCGTCAGGTTTTCGTTACACCACTTGTGAATGTCCAATTAAGCCAAAGCTGGTTTTCAGTGGCCTGTTCTTACTACGAGACGTGCTGTTCATTTGGCTATCCATTCCACCCTGTTCAGCTCTACATTTTCGTGTCCACAAAACCCAGCCTTCAGAAATCATTGGAATCACCACTAGAGAATGCTCCATTCATTCACTGCGAATCTGGAATTCATCTGAATCTCCACTCCCGGCAGGTTTTCATTGCACCACTGCTGAATGTTCAAGTAACGCAATGATGGTTTTCAGCGGTCTATTCACACTCGAACCCGTGCTGTTCACGGTCTAGCGACTCAACACTGGTGAGTTCTTCTTTTTCCAGTTCAGACAATACAAACCTCAGAAACCATTGCAATCTACACTACAGAATGTTTCATTCATTCAGGCGAATCTTGAATTCATCTTGTTCTCCACTCCCAGCAGGTTTTCGTTTCACCACTGGTGAATGTCCAAGCAACCCAAGGCTGGTTTCAGCTGCGTGTTAACACTCGCAGCCGTGCTGTTCAATTGGCTATCCAGTGAACGCTGGTTAGCTCTTGATTTTCCTTCCACACACCGAGCCTTCAGAAATCATTCTTATCTCCACTTCAGAATGTTCCATTCGTTCCCTGCGAATCTGGAATTCCTCTGACTCTCCACACCAGGCAGATTTTCCTAACAACACTGGTGAATGACCAGGTAATCCAATGCTGGTTTTCAGCGGCTGTTCACACTCACAGCCTTGCTGTTCAATTGGCAATCCAGTCAAACCTAGTCAGCTCTTCATTTTCCTGTCCACACAACCCAGCGTTCAGAAATCATTGGAATCTCTACTACAGAAATTTCCATTCATTCACTGTGAATCTGGAAATACTCTGAATCTGCATTCCAGGAAGGCTTTCGTTACACCACTGATGAATGTCCAAGTAATGCAATGCTGCTTCTTAGTGGTCTGTTCACACTCGAAACCGTGCTGTTCATTGGCTATCCACTCAATATCGGTCAGCTCTTCAATATCCTGTCCAGACTATCCAGATTCCTAAATGTTGGCAATCACCACTACAGAATGTTCCATTCAATCACGCGAATCTGGAATTCATCAGAGTCTCCACTCCTGGAAGGTTTTCGTGACACCACTGGTAAATGTCCAAGGAAGACAATGCTGGTTTTAAGCCGCCTGCTAACACACTCAGCCGTGCTGTTCAATTTGCTATCCACCCAACCCTATTCAGCTCTACATTTTCCTGTCCTCATAACCCAACCTTCAGAAATAATTGGTATCTCCTCCACAGAATGTTCCGTTCATTCACTGCGAATCTTAAATTCATCTGACTCTCAACTCCCGGCGGGTTATCGTTACACCACTTGTGAATGTCCAAGTAAGCCAATGCTGGTTTTCAGTGGCCTGTTCATACTAAGAGACGTGCTGTTCATTTGGCTATCCCACTCCACCCTGTTCAGCTCTACATTTTCGTGTCCACAAAACCCAGCCTTCAGAAATCATTGGAATCACCACTAGAGAATGTTCCATTCATTCACTGCGAATCTGGAATTCCTCTGAACCTCCACTCCTGGCAGGTTTTCGTTACGCCACTGGTGAATGTCCAAGTAACTCAATACTGGTTTTCAGAGGCATGTTCAACTCGCAGAAGTGCTGTTCAATGGGCTATCCACTCAATATTGGTCAGCTCTTCATTTTCCTCTCCACACAAACCAGCCTTCAGAAATCATTGGGCTCTCCACTACAGACTGTTCCATTCATTCACTGCGATTCTGCAATTCATCTGACTCTCCGCTCCAGGCAGGTTTTCATTACAGCACTGGTGAATGACCAAGTAATCCAATGCTGGTTTTCAGCCGCCTTTTCACACTCGCAGTGTGCTGTTCAATTGTCTATCCACTCAAACCTGGTCAGCCTTTCATTTTCTTTTCCACAATATCAGACTTCAGAAATCATTGGAATCGCCAGTACAGAATGTTCCATTCATTCACTGCCAATCTGGAATTCATCTGAATCTGCACTCCAGGTAGGCTTTCATTACACCACTTATGAATGTCCAAGTAACACAATGCTGGTTTTCAGCGGTCTGTTCACACTCTAAGCCCTGCTTTTTACTGGGTATCCACACAACTGTGGTCAGCTCTTCATTTTCATGTCCAAACAATCCAGACTTGAGAAATCATTGCAATCTCCAGTACAGAATGTTCCATTCATTCACTGCGAATCTGGAATTCAACTGAATCTCCACTACCTGCAGATTTATCTTACACCACTTGTGAATGTCCAAGTAAAACAATGCTGGTTTTCAGAGGCCTGTTCATGTTCGCAGTCGTGCTGTTCAATTGGCTATCCACTCAACCTGTTTTGCTCCTCATTTTCCTGTGCACACAACCCAGCCTTCAGAAATCATTGTAATCTCCACTACAGGATGTTCCATTCATTCACTGGGAATCTGGAATTCATCTGAATCTGCACTCCACGCAGGCTTTCGTTACACCACTGCTGAAAGTCGAAGTAATGCAATACTGGTTTTCAGTGGTCTGTTCACATTCGAAGCCGAGGCTTTTTACAGGCTATCCACTCAACACTGGTCAGCTCTTCATTTTCGTGTCCCCACAATCCAGATTTCAGAAATCATTGCAATCTCCACTACAGAATGTTCCATTCATTCACTGCGAGTCTGGAGTTTATCTGATTCTCCACTCCCGCCTGGTTAACATTACACCACTTGTGAATGTCCAAGTAAGCCAATGCTGGTTTTCAGAGGCCTGTTCATACTCGCAGCCGTGCTGTTTAATTGACAATTCCCTCCACCCTGTTCAGCTCTTCATTGTCCCACCACACTACCAGCCTTCAGAAATCTTTGTTATCTCCACTACAGAATGTTCCATTCATTCACTGCGAATCTGGAATTCATCTGACTCTCAACTCCACGCAGGTTTTCATTACACCACTGTTGAATGTCCAAGTAACCCAATGCTGGTTTTCAGCGGCCTGTTCATATTCGCAGCCCTGCTGTTTACTTGGCTATCGATTCAAGCCTGGTCAGCTCTTCATTTTCCTGTCCACACAACACAGGCTTCAGAAATCATTGGAATCTCCTCTACAGAATGTTCCATTCATTCACTGCGAATGTGGAATTCAACTGACTCTCCACTCCATGCAGGTTTTCCTTACACCACTGATGAATGTCCAAGTAACCCAATGCTGGTTTTCAGCTGCATGTTCACACTCGCAGCCATGCTATACAATTGGCTTTCCACTAAATCCTGATTAGTTCTTGATTTTCCTTCCACACGACCCAGCCTTCAGAAATCGTTGGAATCTCCACTAGAGAATGTTCCATTCATTCACTGCGAATCTGGAATTCCTCTGAACCTCCACTCCCGGCAGGTTTTCGTTACACCACTGTTGAATGTCCAAGTAACCCAATGTTTTAAGTGTTTTCTTCACAAGCGCAGTGGTGCTGTTCAATTGGCTATCCACTCAACCCTGGCCAGCTCTACATTTTCCTGTCCACACCACAGAGACTGGAGAAATCATTGTTATCTCCACTACAGAATGTTCCATTCACTCACAGCGAATCTGGAATTCATCTGAATCTCCACTCCCGGCAGGTTTTCGTGACACCACTGGTAAATATCCAAGTAAGCCAATGCTGGTTTTAAGTGGCCTGCTCATACTCTCAGCCGTGCTGTTCAATTTGCTATCCACTCAACCCTCTTCAGCTCCATTTTCCTGTCCACATAACCCAAAATTCAGAAACAATTGGTATCTCCTCCACAGAATGTTCCATTCATTGACGGCAAATCTGAAATTCATCTAATTCTCAACTCCCGTCAGGTTTTCGTTACACCACTTGTGAATGTCCAATTAAGCCAAAGCTGGTTTTCAGTGGCCTGTTCTTACTACGAGACGTGCTGTTCATTTGGCTATCCATTCCACCCTGTTCAGCTCTACATTTTCGTGTCCACAAAACCCAGCCTTCAGAAATCATTGGAATCACCACTAGAGAATGTTCCATTCATTCACTGCGAATCTGGAATTCATCTGAATCTCCACTCCCGGCAGGTTTTCATTGCACCACTGCTGAATGTTCAAGTAACGCAATGATGGTTTTCAGCGGTCTATTCACACTCGAACCCGTGCTGTTCACGGTCTAGCGACTCAACACTGGTGAGTTCTTCTTTTTCCAGTTCAGACAATACAAACCTCAGAAACCATTGCAATCTACACTACAGAATGTTTCATTCATTCAGGCGAATCTTGAATTCATCTTGTTCTCCACTCCCAGCAGGTTTTCGTTTCACCACTGGTGAATGTCCAAGCAACCCAAGGCTGGTTTCAGCTGCGTGTTAACACTCGCAGCCGTGCTGTTCAATTGGCTATCCAGTGAACGCTGGTTAGCTCTTGATTTTCCTTCCACACACCGAGCCTTCAGAAATCATTCTTATCTCCACTTCAGAATGTTCCATTCGTTCCCTGCGAATCTGGAATTCCTCTGACTCTCCACACCAGGCAGATTTTCCTAACAACACTGGTGAATGACCAGGTAATCCAATGCTGGTTTTCAGCGGCTGTTCACACTCACAGCCTTGCTGTTCAATTGGCAATCCAGTCAAACCTAGTCAGCTCTTCATTTTCCTGTCCACACAACCCAGCGTTCAGAAATCATTGGAATCTCTACTACAGAAATTTCCATTCATTCACTGTGAATCTGGAAATACTCTGAATCTGCATTCCAGGAAGGCTTTCGTTACACCACTGATGAATGTCCAAGTAATGCAATGCTGCTTCTTAGTGGTCTGTTCACACTCGAAACCGTGCTGTTCATTGGCTATCCACTCAATATCGGTCAGCTCTTCAATATCCTGTCCAGACTATCCAGATTCCTAAATGTTGGCAATCACCACTACAGAATGTTCCATTCAATCACGCGAATCTGGAATTCATCAGAGTCTCCACTCCTGGAAGGTTTTCGTGACACCACTGGTAAATGTCCAAGGAAGACAATGCTGGTTTTAAGCCGCCTGCTAACACACTCAGCCGTGCTGTTCAATTTGCTATCCACCCAACCCTATTCAGCTCTACATTTTCCTGTCCTCATAACCCAACCTTCAGAAATAATTGGTATCTCCTCCACAGAATGTTCCGTTCATTCACTGCGAATCTTAAATTCATCTGACTCTCAACTCCCGGCGGGTTATCGTTACACCACTTGTGAATGTCCAAGTAAGCCAATGCTGGTTTTCAGTGGCCTGTTCATACTAAGAGACGTGCTGTTCATTTGGCTATCCCACTCCACCCTGTTCAGCTCTACATTTTCGTGTCCACAAAACCCAGCCTTCAGAAATCATTGGAATCACCACTAGAGAATGTTCCATTCATTCACTGCGAATCTGGAATTCCTCTGAACCTCCACTCCTGGCAGGTTTTCGTTACGCCACTGGTGAATGTCCAAGTAACTCAATACTGGTTTTCAGAGGCATGTTCAACTCGCAGAAGTGCTGTTCAATGGGCTATCCACTCAATATTGGTCAGCTCTTCATTTTCCTCTCCACACAAACCAGCCTTCAGAAATCATTGGGCTCTCCACTACAGACTGTTCCATTCATTCACTGCGATTCTGCAATTCATCTGACTCTCCGCTCCAGGCAGGTTTTCATTACAGCACTGGTGAATGACCAAGTAATCCAATGCTGGTTTTCAGCCGCCTTTTCACACTCGCAGTGTGCTGTTCAATTGTCTATCCACTCAAACCTGGTCAGCCTTTCATTTTCTTTTCCACAATATCAGACTTCAGAAATCATTGGAATCGCCAGTACAGAATGTTCCATTCATTCACTGCCAATCTGGAATTCATCTGAATCTGCACTCCAGGTAGGCTTTCATTACACCACTTATGAATGTCCAAGTAACACAATGCTGGTTTTCAGCGGTCTGTTCACACTCTAAGCCCTGCTTTTTACTGGGTATCCACACAACTGTGGTCAGCTCTTCATTTTCATGTCCAAACAATCCAGACTTGAGAAATCATTGCAATCTCCAGTACAGAATGTTCCATTCATTCACTGCGAATCTGGAATTCAACTGAATCTCCACTACCTGCAGATTTATCTTACACCACTTGTGAATGTCCAAGTAAAACAATGCTGGTTTTCAGAGGCCTGTTCATGTTCGCAGTCGTGCTGTTCAATTGGCTATCCACTCAACCTGTTTTGCTCCTCATTTTCCTGTGCACACAACCCAGCCTTCAGAAATCATTGTAATCTCCACTACAGGATGTTCCATTCATTCACTGGGAATCTGGAATTCATCTGAATCTGCACTCCACGCAGGCTTTCGTTACACCACTGCTGAAAGTCGAAGTAATGCAATACTGGTTTTCAGTGGTCTGTTCACATTCGAAGCCGAGGCTTTTTACAGGCTATCCACTCAACACTGGTCAGCTCTTCATTTTCGTGTCCCCACAATCCAGATTTCAGAAATCATTGCAATCTCCACTACAGAATGTTCCATTCATTCACTGCGAGTCTGGAGTTTATCTGATTCTCCACTCCCGCCTGGTTAACATTACACCACTTGTGAATGTCCAAGTAAGCCAATGCTGGTTTTCAGAGGCCTGTTCATACTCGCAGCCGTGCTGTTTAATTGACAATTCACTCCACCCTGTTCAGCTCTTCATTGTCCCACCACACTACCAGCCTTCAGAAATCTTTGTTATCTCCACTACAGAATGTTCCATTCATTCACTGCGAATCTGGAATTCATCTGACTCTCAACTCCACGCAGGTTTTCATTACACCACTGTTGAATGTCCAAGTAACCCAATGCTGGTTTTCAGCGGCCTGTTCATATTCGCAGCCCTGCTGTTTACTTGGCTATCGATTCAAGCCTGGTCAGCTCTTCATTTTCCTGTCCACACAACACAGGCTTCAGAAATCATTGGAATCTCCTCTACAGAATGTTCCATTCATTCACTGCGAATGTGGAATTCAACTGACTCTCCACTCCATGCAGGTTTTCCTTACACCACTGATGAATGTCCAAGTAACCCAATGCTGGTTTTCAGCTGCATGTTCACACTCGCAGCCATGCTATACAATTGGCTTTCCACTAAATCCTGATTAGTTCTTGATTTTCCTTCCACACGACCCAGCCTTCAGAAATCGTTGGAATCTCCACTAGAGAATGTTCCATTCATTCACTGCGAATCTGGAATTCCTCTGAACCTCCACTCCCGGCAGGTTTTCGTTACACCACTGTTGAATGTCCAAGTAACCCAATGTTTTAAGTGTTTTCTTCACAAGCGCAGTGGTGCTGTTCAATTGGCTATCCACTCAACCCTGGCCAGCTCTACATTTTCCTGTCCACACCACAGAGACTGGAGAAATCATTGTTATCTCCACTACAGAATGTTCCATTCATTCACAGCGAATCTGGAATTCATCTGAATCTCCACTCCCGGCAGGTTTTCGTGACACCACTGGTAAATATCCAAGTAAGCCAATGCTGGTTTTAAGTGGCCTGCTCATACTCTCAGCCGTGCTGTTCAATTTGCTATCCACTCAACCCTCTTCAGCTCCATTTTCCTGTCCACATAACCCAAACTTCAGAAACAATTGGTATCTCCTCCACAGAATGTTCCATTCATTGACGGCAAATCTGAAATTCATCTAATTCTCAACTCCCGTCAGGTTTTCGTTACACCACTTGTGAATGTCCAATTAAGCCAAAGCTGGTTTTCAGTGGCCTGTTCTTACTACGAGACGTGCTGTTCATTTGGCTATCCATTCCACCCTGTTCAGCTCTACATTTTCGTGTCCACAAAACCCAGCCTTCAGAAATCATTGGAATCACCACTAGAGAATGTTCCATTCATTCACTGCGAATCTGGAATTCATCTGAATCTCCACTCCCGGCAGGTTTTCATTGCACCACTGCTGAATGTTCAAGTAACGCAATGATGGTTTTCAGCGGTCTATTCACACTCGAACCCGTGCTGTTCACGGTCTAGCGACTCAACACTGGTGAGTTCTTCTTTTTCCAGTTCAGACAATACAAACCTCAGAAACCATTGCAATCTACACTACAGAATGTTTCATTCATTCAGGCGAATCTTGAATTCATCTTGTTCTCCACTCCCAGCAGGTTTTCGTTTCACCACTGGTGAATGTCCAAGCAACCCAAGGCTGGTTTCAGCTGCGTGTTAACACTCGCAGCCGTGCTGTTCAATTGGCTATCCAGTGAACGCTGGTTAGCTCTTGATTTTCCTTCCACACACCGAGCCTTCAGAAATCATTCTTATCTCCACTTCAGAGTGTTCCATTCGTTCCCTGCGAATCTGGAATTCCTCTGACTCTCCACACCAGGCAGATTTTCCTAACAACACTGGTGAATGACCAGGTAATCCAATGCTGGTTTTCAGCGGCTGTTCACACTCACAGCCTTGCTGTTCAATTGGCAATCCAGTCAAACCTAGTCAGCTCTTCATTTTCCTGTCCACACAACCCAGCGTTCAGAAATCATTGGAATCTCTACTACAGAAATTTCCATTCATTCACTGTGAATCTGGAAATACTCTGAATCTGCATTCCAGGAAGGCTTTCGTTACACCACTGATGAATGTCCAAGTAATGCAATGCTGCTTCTTAGTGGTCTGTTCACACTCGAAACCGTGCTGTTCATTGGCTATCCACTCAATATCGGTCAGCTCTTCAATATCCTGTCCAGACTATCCAGATTCCTAAATGTTGGCAATCACCACTACAGAATGTTCCATTCAATCACGCGAATCTGGAATTCATCAGAGTCTCCACTCCTGGAAGGTTTTCGTGACACCACTGGTAAATGTCCAAGGAAGACAATGCTGGTTTTAAGCCGCCTGCTAACACACTCAGCCGTGCTGTTCAATTTGCTATCCACCCAACCCTATTCAGCTCTACATTTTCCTGTCCTCATAACCCAACCTTCAGAAATAATTGGTATCTCCTCCACAGAATGTTCCGTTCATTCACTGCGAATCTTAAATTCATCTGACTCTCAACTCCCGGCGGGTTATCGTTACACCACTTGTGAATGTCCAAGTAAGCCAATGCTGGTTTTCAGTGGCCTGTTCATACTAAGAGACGTGCTGTTCATTTGGCTATCCACTCCACCCTGTTCAGCTCTACATTTTCGTGTCCACAAAACCCAGCCTTCAGAAATCATTGGAATCACCACTAGAGAATGTTCCATTCATTCACTGCGAATCTGGAATTCCTCTGAACCTCCACTCCTGGCAGGTTTTCGTTACGCCACTGGTGAATGTCCAAGTAACTCAATACTGGTTTTCAGAGGCATGTTCAACTCGCAGAAGTGCTGTTCAATGGGCTATCCACTCAATATTGGTCAGCTCTTCATTTTCCTCTCCACACAAACCAGCCTTCAGAAATCATTGGGCTCTCCACTACAGACTGTTCCATTCATTCACTGCGATTCTGCAATTCATCTGACTCTCCGCTCCAGGCAGGTTTTCATTACAGCACTGGTGAATGACCAAGTAATCCAATGCTGGTTTTCAGCCGCCTTTTCACACTCGCAGTGTGCTGTTCAATTGTCTATCCACTCAAACCTGGTCAGCCTTTCATTTTCTTTTCCACAATATCAGACTTCAGAAATCATTGGAATCGCCAGTACAGAATGTTCCATTCATTCACTGCCAATCTGGAATTCATCTGAATCTGCACTCCAGGTAGGCTTTCATTACACCACTTATGAATGTCCAAGTAACACAATGCTGGTTTTCAGCGGTCTGTTCACACTCTAAGCCCTGCTTTTTACTGGGTATCCACACAACTGTGGTCAGCTCTTCATTTTCATGTCCAAACAATCCAGACTTGAGAAATCATTGCAATCTCCAGTACAGAATGTTCCATTCATTCACTGCGAATCTGGAATTCAACTGAATCTCCACTACCTGCAGATTTATCTTACACCACTTGTGAATGTCCAAGTAAAACAATGCTGGTTTTCAGAGGCCTGTTCATGTTCGCAGTCGTGCTGTTCAATTGGCTATCCACTCAACCTGTTTTGCTCCTCATTTTCCTGTGCACACAACCCAGCCTTCAGAAATCATTGTAATCTCCACTACAGGATGTTCCATTCATTCACTGGGAATCTGGAATTCATCTGAATCTGCACTCCACGCAGGCTTTCGTTACACCACTGCTGAAAGTCGAAGTAATGCAATACTGGTTTTCAGTGGTCTGTTCACATTCGAAGCCGAGGCTTTTTACAGGCTATCCACTCAACACTGGTCAGCTCTTCATTTTCGTGTCCCCACAATCCAGATTTCAGAAATCATTGCAATCTCCACTACAGAATGTTCCATTCATTCACTGCGAGTCTGGAGTTTATCTGATTCTCCACTCCCGCCTGGTTAACATTACACCACTTGTGAATGTCCAAGTAAGCCAATGCTGGTTTTCAGAGGCCTGTTCATACTCGCAGCCGTGCTGTTTAATTGACAATTCCCTCCACCCTGTTCAGCTCTTCATTGTCCCACCACACTACCAGCCTTCAGAAATCTTTGTTATCTCCACTACAGAATGTTCCATTCATTCACTGCGAATCTGGAATTCATCTGACTCTCAACTCCACGCAGGTTTTCATTACACCACTGTTGAATGTCCAAGTAACCCAATGCTGGTTTTCAGCGGCCTGTTCATATTCGCAGCCCTGCTGTTTACTTGGCTATCGATTCAAGCCTGGTCAGCTCTTCATTTTCCTGTCCACACAACACAGGCTTCAGAAATCATTGGAATCTCCTCTACAGAATGTTCCATTCATTCACTGCGAATGTGGAATTCAACTGACTCTCCACTCCATGCAGGTTTTCCTTACACCACTGATGAATGTCCAAGTAACCCAATGCTGGTTTTCAGCTGCATGTTCACACTCGCAGCCATGCTATACAATTGGCTTTCCACTAAATCCTGATTAGTTCTTGATTTTCCTTCCACACGACCCAGCCTTCAGAAATCGTTGGAATCTCCACTAGAGAATGTTCCATTCATTCACTGCGAATCTGGAATTCCTCTGAACCTCCACTCCCGGCAGGTTTTCGTTACACCACTGTTGAATGTCCAAGTAACCCAATGTTTTAAGTGTTTTCTTCACAAGCGCAGTGGTGCTGTTCAATTGGCTATCCACTCAACCCTGGCCAGCTCTACATTTTCCTGTCCACACCACAGAGACTGGAGAAATCATTGTTATCTCCACTACAGAATGTTCCATTCATTCACAGCGAATCTGGAATTCATCTGAATCTCCACTCCCGGCAGGTTTTCGTGACACCACTGGTAAATATCCAAGTAAGCCAATGCTGGTTTTAAGTGGCCTGCTCATACTCTCAGCCGTGCTGTTCAATTTGCTATCCACTCAACCCTCTTCAGCTCCATTTTCCTGTCCACATAACCCAAACTTCAGAAACAATTGGTATCTCCTCCACAGAATGTTCCATTCATTGACGGCAAATCTGAAATTCATCTAATTCTCAACTCCCGTCAGGTTTTCGTTACACCACTTGTGAATGTCCAATTAAGCCAAAGCTGGTTTTCAGTGGCCTGTTCTTACTACGAGACGTGCTGTTCATTTGGCTATCCATTCCACCCTGTTCAGCTCTACATTTTCGTGTCCACAAAACCCAGCCTTCAGAAATCATTGGAATCACCACTAGAGAATGTTCCATTCATTCACTGCGAATCTGGAATTCATCTGAATCTCCACTCCCGGCAGGTTTTCATTGCACCACTGCTGAATGTTCAAGTAACGCAATGATGGTTTTCAGCGGTCTATTCACACTCGAACCCGTGCTGTTCACGGTCTAGCGACTCAACACTGGTGAGTTCTTCTTTTTCCAGTTCAGACAATACAAACCTCAGAAACCATTGCAATCTACACTACAGAATGTTTCATTCATTCAGGCGAATCTTGAATTCATCTTGTTCTCCACTCCCAGCAGGTTTTCGTTTCACCACTGGTGAATGTCCAAGCAACCCAAGGCTGGTTTCAGCTGCGTGTTAACACTCGCAGCCGTGCTGTTCAATTGGCTATCCAGTGAACGCTGGTTAGCTCTTGATTTTCCTTCCACACACCGAGCCTTCAGAAATCATTCTTATCTCCACTTCAGAATGTTCCATTCGTTCCCTGCGAATCTGGAATTCCTCTGACTCTCCACACCAGGCAGATTTTCCTAACAACACTGGTGAATGACCAGGTAATCCAATGCTGGTTTTCAGCGGCTGTTCACACTCACAGCCTTGCTGTTCAATTGGCAATCCAGTCAAACCTAGTCAGCTCTTCATTTTCCTGTCCACACAACCCAGCGTTCAGAAATCATTGGAATCTCTACTACAGAAATTTCCATTCATTCACTGTGAATCTGGAAATACTCTGAATCTGCATTCCAGGAAGGCTTTCGTTACACCACTGATGAATGTCCAAGTAATGCAATGCTGCTTCTTAGTGGTCTGTTCACACTCGAAACCGTGCTGTTCATTGGCTATCCACTCAATATCGGTCAGCTCTTCAATATCCTGTCCAGACTATCCAGATTCCTAAATGTTGGCAATCACCACTACAGAATGTTCCATTCAATCACGCGAATCTGGAATTCATCAGAGTCTCCACTCCTGGAAGGTTTTCGTGACACCACTGGTAAATGTCCAAGGAAGACAATGCTGGTTTTAAGCCGCCTGCTAACACACTCAGCCGTGCTGTTCAATTTGCTATCCACCCAACCCTATTCAGCTCTACATTTTCCTGTCCTCATAACCCAACCTTCAGAAATAATTGGTATCTCCTCCACAGAATGTTCCGTTCATTCACTGCGAATCTTAAATTCATCTGACTCTCAACTCCCGGCGGGTTATCGTTACACCACTTGTGAATGTCCAAGTAAGCCAATGCTGGTTTTCAGTGGCCTGTTCATACTAAGAGACGTGCTGTTCATTTGGCTATCCCACTCCACCCTGTTCAGCTCTACATTTTCGTGTCCACAAAACCCAGCCTTCAGAAATCATTGGAATCACCACTAGAGAATGTTCCATTCATTCACTGCGAATCTGGAATTCCTCTGAACCTCCACTCCTGGCAGGTTTTCGTTACGCCACTGGTGAATGTCCAAGTAACTCAATACTGGTTTTCAGAGGCATGTTCAACTCGCAGAAGTGCTGTTCAATGGGCTATCCACTCAATATTGGTCAGCTCTTCATTTTCCTCTCCACACAAACCAGCCTTCAGAAATCATTGGGCTCTCCACTACAGACTGTTCCATTCATTCACTGCGATTCTGCAATTCATCTGACTCTCCGCTCCAGGCAGGTTTTCATTACAGCACTGGTGAATGACCAAGTAATCCAATGCTGGTTTTCAGCCGCCTTTTCACACTCGCAGTGTGCTGTTCAATTGTCTATCCACTCAAACCTGGTCAGCCTTTCATTTTCTTTTCCACAATATCAGACTTCAGAAATCATTGGAATCGCCAGTACAGAATGTTCCATTCATTCACTGCCAATCTGGAATTCATCTGAATCTGCACTCCAGGTAGGCTTTCATTACACCACTTATGAATGTCCAAGTAACACAATGCTGGTTTTCAGCGGTCTGTTCACACTCTAAGCCCTGCTTTTTACTGGGTATCCACACAACTGTGGTCAGCTCTTCATTTTCATGTCCAAACAATCCAGACTTGAGAAATCATTGCAATCTCCAGTACAGAATGTTCCATTCATTCACTGCGAATCTGGAATTCAACTGAATCTCCACTACCTGCAGATTTATCTTACACCACTTGTGAATGTCCAAGTAAAACAATGCTGGTTTTCAGAGGCCTGTTCATGTTCGCAGTCGTGCTGTTCAATTGGCTATCCACTCAACCTGTTTTGCTCCTCATTTTCCTGTGCACACAACCCAGCCTTCAGAAATCATTGTAATCTCCACTACAGGATGTTCCATTCATTCACTGGGAATCTGGAATTCATCTGAATCTGCACTCCACGCAGGCTTTCGTTACACCACTGCTGAAAGTCGAAGTAATGCAATACTGGTTTTCAGTGGTCTGTTCACATTCGAAGCCGAGGCTTTTTACAGGCTATCCACTCAACACTGGTCAGCTCTTCATTTTCGTGTCCCCACAATCCAGATTTCAGAAATCATTGCAATCTCCACTACAGAATGTTCCATTCATTCACTGCGAGTCTGGAGTTTATCTGATTCTCCACTCCCGCCTGGTTAACATTACACCACTTGTGAATGTCCAAGTAAGCCAATGCTGGTTTTCAGAGGCCTGTTCATACTCGCAGCCGTGCTGTTTAATTGACAATTCACTCCACCCTGTTCAGCTCTTCATTGTCCCACCACACTACCAGCCTTCAGAAATCTTTGTTATCTCCACTACAGAATGTTCCATTCATTCACTGCGAATCTGGAATTCATCTGACTCTCAACTCCACGCAGGTTTTCATTACACCACTGTTGAATGTCCAAGTAACCCAATGCTGGTTTTCAGCGGCCTGTTCATATTCGCAGCCCTGCTGTTTACTTGGCTATCGATTCAAGCCTGGTCAGCTCTTCATTTTCCTGTCCACACAACACAGGCTTCAGAAATCATTGGAATCTCCTCTACAGAATGTTCCATTCATTCACTGCGAATGTGGAATTCAACTGACTCTCCACTCCATGCAGGTTTTCCTTACACCACTGATGAATGTCCAAGTAACCCAATGCTGGTTTTCAGCTGCATGTTCACACTCGCAGCCATGCTATACTTTTAGGCTTTCCACTAAATCCTGATTAGTTCTTGATTTTCCTTCCACACGACCCAGCCTTCAGAAATCGTTGGAATCTCCACTAGAGAATGTTCCATTCATTCACTGCGAATCTGGAATTCCTCTGAACCTCCACTCCCGGCAGGTTTTCGTTACACCACTGTTGAATGTCCAAGTAACCCAATGTTTTAAGTGTTTTCTTCACAAGCGCAGTGGTGCTGTTCAATTGGCTATCCACTCAACCCTGGCCAGCTCTACATTTTCCTGTCCACACCACAGAGACTGGAGAAATCATTGTTATCTCCACTACAGAATGTTCCATTCATTCACAGCGAATCTGGAATTCATCTGAATCTCCACTCCCGGCAGGTTTTCGTGACACCACTGGTAAATATCCAAGTAAGCCAATGCTGGTTTTAAGTGGCCTGCTCATACTCTCAGCCGTGCTGTTCAATTTGCTATCCACTCAACCCTCTTCAGCTCCATTTTCCTGTCCACATAACCCAAACTTCAGAAACAATTGGTATCTCCTCCACAGAATGTTCCATTCATTGACGGCAAATCTGAAATTCATCTAATTCTCAACTCCCGTCAGGTTTTCGTTACACCACTTGTGAATGTCCAATTAAGCCAAAGCTGGTTTTCAGTGGCCTGTTCTTACTACGAGACGTGCTGTTCATTTGGCTATCCATTCCACCCTGTTCAGCTCTACATTTTCGTGTCCACAAAACCCAGCCTTCAGAAATCATTGGAATCACCACTAGAGAATGTTCCATTCATTCACTGCGAATCTGGAATTCATCTGAATCTCCACTCCCGGCAGGTTTTCATTGCACCACTGCTGAATGTTCAAGTAACGCAATGATGGTTTTCAGCGGTCTATTCACACTCGAACCCGTGCTGTTCACG
Source organism: Sorex fumeus (assembly GCF_029834395.1). NCBI lineage: Eukaryota > Metazoa > Chordata > Mammalia > Eulipotyphla > Soricidae > Sorex > Sorex fumeus. Next base: position 944,865 of record NW_026606204.1, read on the forward strand.
GTCTAGCGACTCAACACTGGTGAGTTCTTCTTTTTCCAGTTCAGACAATACAAACCTCAGAAACCATTGCAATCTACACTACAGAATGTTTCATTCATTCACGCGAATCTTGAATTCATCTTGTTCTCCACTCCCAGCAGGTTTTCGTTTCACCACTGGTGAATGTCCAAGCAACCCAAGGCTGGTTTCAGCTGCGTGTTAACACTCGCAGCCGTGCTGTTCAATTGGCTATCCAGTGAACGCTGGTTAGCTCTTGATTTTCCTTCCACACACCGAGCCTTCAGAAATCATTCTTATCTCCACTTCAGAGTGTTCCATTCGTTCCCTGCGAATCTGGAATTCCTCTGACTCTCCACACCAGGCAGATTTTCCTAACAACACTGGTGAATGACCAGGTAATCCAATGCTGGTTTTCAGCGGCTGTTCACACTCACAGCCTTGCTGTTCAATTGGCAATCCAGTCAAACCTAGTCAGCTCTTCATTTTCCTGTCCACACAACCCAGCGTTCAGAAATCATTGGAATCTCTACTACAGAAATTTCCATTCATTCACTGTGAATCTGGAAATACTCTGAATCTGCATTCCAGGAAGGCTTTCGTTACACCACTGATGAATGTCCAAGTAATGCAATGCTGCTTCTTAGTGGTCTGTTCACACTCGAAACCGTGCTGTTCATTGGCTATCCACTCAATATCGGTCAGCTCTTCAATATCCTGTCCAGACTATCCAGATTCCTAAATGTTGGCAATCACCACTACAGAATGTTCCATTCAATCACGCGAATCTGGAATTCATCAGAGTCTCCACTCCTGGAAGGTTTTCGTGACACCACTGGTAAATGTCCAAGGAAGACAATGCTGGTTTTAAGCCGCCTGCTAACACACTCAGCCGTGCTGTTCAATTTGCTATCCACCCAACCCTATTCAGCTCTACATTTTCCTGTCCTCATAACCCAACCTTCAGAAATAATTGGTATCTCCTCCACAGAATGTTCCGTTCATTCACTGCGAATCTTAAATTCATCTGACTCTCAACTCCCGGCGGGTTATCGGTACACCACTTGTGAATGTCCAAGTAAGCCAATGCTGGTTTTCAGTGGCCTGTTCATACTAAGAGACGTGCTGTTCATTTGGCTATCCACTCCACCCTGTTCAGCTCTACATTTTCGTGTCCACAAAACCCAGCCTTCAGAAATCATTGGAATCACCACTAGAGAATGTTCCATTCATTCACTGCGAATCTGGAATTCCTCTGAACCTCCACTCCTGGCAGGTTTTCGTTACGCCACTGGTGAATGTCCAAGTAACTCAATACTGGTTTTCAGAGGCATGTTCAACTCGCAGAAGTGCTGTTCAATGGGCTATCCACTCAATATTGGTCAGCTCTTCATTTTCCTCTCCACACAAACCAGCCTTCAGAAATCATTGGGCTCTCCACTACAGACTGTTCCATTCATTCACTGCGATTCTGCAATTCATCTGACTCTCCGCTCCAGGCAGGTTTTCATTACAGCACTGGTGAATGACCAAGTAATCCAATGCTGGTTTTCAGCCGCCTTTTCACACTCGCAGTGTGCTGTTCAATTGTCTATCCACTCAAACCTGGTCAGCCTTTCATTTTCTTTTCCACAATATCAGACTTCAGAAATCATTGGAATCGCCAGTACAGAATGTTCCATTCATTCACTGCCAATCTGGAATTCATCTGAATCTGCACTCCAGGTAGGCTTTCATTACACCACTTATGAATGTCCAAGTAACACAATGCTGGTTTTCAGCGGTCTGTTCACACTCTAAGCCCTGCTTTTTACTGGGTATCCACACAACTGTGGTCAGCTCTTCATTTTCATGTCCAAACAATCCAGACTTGAGAAATCATTGCAATCTCCAGTACAGAATGTTCCATTCATTCACTGCGAATCTGGAATTCAACTGAATCTCCACTACCTGCAGATTTATCTTACACCACTTGTGAATGTCCAAGTAAAACAATGCTGGTTTTCAGAGGCCTGTTCATGTTCGCAGTCGTGCTGTTCAATTGGCTATCCACTCAACCTGTTTTGCTCCTCATTTTCCTGTGCACACAACCCAGCCTTCAGAAATCATTGTAATCTCCACTACAGGATGTTCCATTCATTCACTGGGAATCTGGAATTCATCTGAATCTGCACTCCACGCAGGCTTTCGTTACACCACTGCTGAAAGTCGAAGTAATGCAATACTGGTTTTCAGTGGTCTGTTCACATTCGAAGCCGAGGCTTTTTACAGGCTATCCACTCAACACTGGTCAGCTCTTCATTTTCGTGTCCCCACAATCCAGATTTCAGAAATCATTGCAATCTCCACTACAGAATGTTCCATTCATTCACTGCGAGTCTGGAGTTTATCTGATTCTCCACTCCCGCCTGGTTAACATTACACCACTTGTGAATGTCCAAGTAAGCCAATGCTGGTTTTCAGAGGCCTGTTCATACTCGCAGCCGTGCTGTTTAATTGACAATTCACTCCACCCTGTTCAGCTCTTCATTGTCCCACCACACTACCAGCCTTCAGAAATCTTTGTTATCTCCACTACAGAATGTTCCATTCATTCACTGCGAATCTGGAATTCATCTGACTCTCAACTCCACGCAGGTTTTCATTACACCACTGTTGAATGTCCAAGTAACCCAATGCTGGTTTTCAGCGGCCTGTTCATATTCGCAGCCCTGCTGTTTACTTGGCTATCGATTCAAGCCTGGTCAGCTCTTCATTTTCCTGTCCACACAACACAGGCTTCAGAAATCATTGGAATCTCCTCTACAGAATGTTCCATTCATTCACTGCGAATGTGGAATTCAACTGACTCTCCACTCCATGCAGGTTTTCCTTACACCACTGATGAATGTCCAAGTAACCCAATGCTGGTTTTCAGCTGCATGTTCACACTCGCAGCCATGCTATACAATTGGCTTTCCACTAAATCCTGATTAGTTCTTGATTTTCCTTCCACACGACCCAGCCTTCAGAAATCGTTGGAATCTCCACTAGAGAATGTTCCATTCATTCACTGCGAATCTGGAATTCCTCTGAACCTCCACTCCCGGCAGGTTTTCGTTACACCACTGTTGAATGTCCAAGTAACCCAATGTTTTAAGTGTTTTCTTCACAAGCGCAGTGGTGCTGTTCAATTGGCTATCCACTCAACCCTGGCCAGCTCTACATTTTCCTGTCCACACCACAGAGACTGGAGAAATCATTGTTATCTCCACTACAGAATGTTCCATTCATTCACAGCGAATCTGGAATTCATCTGAATCTCCACTCCCGGCAGGTTTTCGTGACACCACTGGTAAATATCCAAGTAAGCCAATGCTGGTTTTAAGTGGCCTGCTCATACTCTCAGCCGTGCTGTTCAATTTGCTATCCACTCAACCCTCTTCAGCTCCATTTTCCTGTCCACATAACCCAAACTTCAGAAACAATTGGTATCTCCTCCACAGAATGTTCCATTCATTGACGGCAAATCTGAAATTCATCTAATTCTCAACTCCCGTCAGGTTTTCGTTACACCACTTGTGAATGTCCAATTAAGCCAAAGCTGGTTTTCAGTGGCCTGTTCTTACTACGAGACGTGCTGTTCATTTGGCTATCCATTCCACCCTGTTCAGCTCTACATTTTCGTGTCCACAAAACCCAGCCTTCAGAAATCATTGGAATCACCACTAGAGAATGTTCCATTCATTCACTGCGAATCTGGAATTCATCTGAATCTCCACTCCCGGCAGGTTTTCATTGCACCACTGCTGAATGTTCAAGTAACGCAATGATGGTTTTCAGCGGTCTATTCACACTCGAACCCGTGCTGTTCACGGTCTAGCGACTCAACACTGGTGAGTTCTTCTTTTTCCAGTTCAGACAATACAAACCTCAGAAACCATTGCAATCTACACTACAGAATGTTTCATTCATTCAGGCGAATCTTGAATTCATCTTGTTCTCCACTCCCAGCAGGTTTTCGTTTCACCACTGGTGAATGTCCAAGCAACCCAAGGCTGGTTTCAGCTGCGTGTTAACACTCGCAGCCGTGCTGTTCAATTGGCTATCCAGTGAACGCTGGTTAGCTCTTGATTTTCCTTCCACACACCGAGCCTTCAGAAATCATTCTTATCTCCACTTCAGAATGTTCCATTCGTTCCCTGCGAATCTGGAATTCCTCTGACTCTCCACACCAGGCAGATTTTCCTAACAACACTGGTGAATGACCAGGTAATCCAATGCTGGTTTTCAGCGGCTGTTCACACTCACAGCCTTGCTGTTCAATTGGCAATCCAGTCAAACCTAGTCAGCTCTTCATTTTCCTGTCCACACAACCCAGCGTTCAGAAATCATTGGAATCTCTACTACAGAAATTTCCATTCATTCACTGTGAATCTGGAAATACTCTGAATCTGCATTCCAGGAAGGCTTTCGTTACACCACTGATGAATGTCCAAGTAATGCAATGCTGCTTCTTAGTGGTCTGTTCACACTCGAAACCGTGCTGTTCATTGGCTATCCACTCAATATCGGTCAGCTCTTCAATATCCTGTCCAGACTATCCAGATTCCTAAATGTTGGCAATCACCACTACAGAATGTTCCATTCAATCACGCGAATCTGGAATTCATCAGAGTCTCCACTCCTGGAAGGTTTTCGTGACACCACTGGTAAATGTCCAAGGAAGACAATGCTGGTTTTAAGCCGCCTGCTAACACACTCAGCCGTGCTGTTCAATTTGCTATCCACCCAACCCTATTCAGCTCTACATTTTCCTGTCCTCATAACCCAACCTTCAGAAATAATTGGTATCTCCTCCACAGAATGTTCCGTTCATTCACTGCGAATCTTAAATTCATCTGACTCTCAACTCCCGGCGGGTTATCGTTACACCACTTGTGAATGTCCAAGTAAGCCAATGCTGGTTTTCAGTGGCCTGTTCATACTAAGAGACGTGCTGTTCATTTGGCTATCCCACTCCACCCTGTTCAGCTCTACATTTTCGTGTCCACAAAACCCAGCCTTCAGAAATCATTGGAATCACCACTAGAGAATGTTCCATTCATTCACTGCGAATCTGGAATTCCTCTGAACCTCCACTCCTGGCAGGTTTTCGTTACGCCACTGGTGAATGTCCAAGTAACTCAATACTGGTTTTCAGAGGCATGTTCAACTCGCAGAAGTGCTGTTCAATGGGCTATCCACTCAATATTGGTCAGCTCTTCATTTTCCTCTCCACACAAACCAGCCTTCAGAAATCATTGGGCTCTCCACTACAGACTGTTCCATTCATTCACTGCGATTCTGCAATTCATCTGACTCTCCGCTCCAGGCAGGTTTTCATTACAGCACTGGTGAATGACCAAGTAATCCAATGCTGGTTTTCAGCCGCCTTTTCACACTCGCAGTGTGCTGTTCAATTGTCTATCCACTCAAACCTGGTCAGCCTTTCATTTTCTTTTCCACAATATCAGACTTCAGAAATCATTGGAATCGCCAGTACAGAATGTTCCATTCATTCACTGCCAATCTGGAATTCATCTGAATCTGCACTCCAGGTAGGCTTTCATTACACCACTTATGAATGTCCAAGTAACACAATGCTGGTTTTCAGCGGTCTGTTCACACTCTAAGCCCTGCTTTTTACTGGGTATCCACACAACTGTGGTCAGCTCTTCATTTTCATGTCCAAACAATCCAGACTTGAGAAATCATTGCAATCTCCAGTACAGAATGTTCCATTCATTCACTGCGAATCTGGAATTCAACTGAATCTCCACTACCTGCAGATTTATCTTACACCACTTGTGAATGTCCAAGTAAAACAATGCTGGTTTTCAGAGGCCTGTTCATGTTCGCAGTCGTGCTGTTCAATTGGCTATCCACTCAACCTGTTTTGCTCCTCATTTTCCTGTGCACACAACCCAGCCTTCAGAAATCATTGTAATCTCCACTACAGGATGTTCCATTCATTCACTGGGAATCTGGAATTCATCTGAATCTGCACTCCACGCAGGCTTTCGTTACACCACTGCTGAAAGTCGAAGTAATGCAATACTGGTTTTCAGTGGTCTGTTCACATTCGAAGCCGAGGCTTTTTACAGGCTATCCACTCAACACTGGTCAGCTCTTCATTTTCGTGTCCCCACAATCCAGATTTCAGAAATCATTGCAATCTCCACTACAGAATGTTCCATTCATTCACTGCGAGTCTGGAGTTTATCTGATTCTCCACTCCCGCCTGGTTAACATTACACCACTTGTGAATGTCCAAGTAAGCCAATGCTGGTTTTCAGAGGCCTGTTCATACTCGCAGCCGTGCTGTTTAATTGACAATTCCCTCCACCCTGTTCAGCTCTTCATTGTCCCACCACACTACCAGCCTTCAGAAATCTTTGTTATCTCCACTACAGAATGTTCCATTCATTCACTGCGAATCTGGAATTCATCTGACTCTCAACTCCACGCAGGTTTTCATTACACCACTGTTGAATGTCCAAGTAACCCAATGCTGGTTTTCAGCGGCCTGTTCATATTCGCAGCCCTGCTGTTTACTTGGCTATCGATTCAAGCCTGGTCAGCTCTTCATTTTCCTGTCCACACAACACAGGCTTCAGAAATCATTGGAATCTCCTCTACAGAATGTTCCATTCATTCACTGCGAATGTGGAATTCAACTGACTCTCCACTCCATGCAGGTTTTCCTTACACCACTGATGAATGTCCAAGTAACCCAATGCTGGTTTTCAGCTGCATGTTCACACTCGCAGCCATGCTATACAATTGGCTTTCCACTAAATCCTGATTAGTTCTTGATTTTCCTTCCACACGACCCAGCCTTCAGAAATCGTTGGAATCTCCACTAGAGAATGTTCCATTCATTCACTGCGAATCTGGAATTCCTCTGAACCTCCACTCCCGGCAGGTTTTCGTTACACCACTGTTGAATGTCCAAGTAACCCAATGTTTTAAGTGTTTTCTTCACAAGCGCAGTGGTGCTGTTCAATTGGCTATCCACTCAACCCTGGCCAGCTCTACATTTTCCTGTCCACACCACAGAGACTGGAGAAATCATTGTTATCTCCACTACAGAATGTTCCATTCATTCACAGCGAATCTGGAATTCATCTGAATCTCCACTCCCGGCAGGTTTTCGTGACACCACTGGTAAATATCCAAGTAAGCCAATGCTGGTTTTAAGTGGCCTGCTCATACTCTCAGCCGTGCTGTTCAATTTGCTATCCACTCAACCCTCTTCAGCTCCATTTTCCTGTCCACATAACCCAAACTTCAGAAACAATTGGTATCTCCTCCACAGAATGTTCCATTCATTGACGGCAAATCTGAAATTCATCTAATTCTCAACTCCCGTCAGGTTTTCGTTACACCACTTGTGAATGTCCAATTAAGCCAAAGCTGGTTTTCAGTGGCCTGTTCTTACTACGAGACGTGCTGTTCATTTGGCTATCCATTCCACCCTGTTCAGCTCTACATTTTCGTGTCCACAAAACCCAGCCTTCAGAAATCATTGGAATCACCACTAGAGAATGTTCCATTCATTCACTGCGAATCTGGAATTCATCTGAATCTCCACTCCCGGCAGGTTTTCATTGCACCACTGCTGAATGTTCAAGTAACGCAATGATGGTTTTCAGCGGTCTATTCACACTCGAACCCGTGCTGTTCACGGTCTAGCGACTCAACACTGGTGAGTTCTTCTTTTTCCAGTTCAGACAATACAAACCTCAGAAACCATTGCAATCTACACTACAGAATGTTTCATTCATTCAGGCGAATCTTGAATTCATCTTGTTCTCCACTCCCAGCAGGTTTTCGTTTCACCACTGGTGAATGTCCAAGCAACCCAAGGCTGGTTTCAGCTGCGTGTTAACACTCGCAGCCGTGCTGTTCAATTGGCTATCCAGTGAACGCTGGTTAGCTCTTGATTTTCCTTCCACACACCGAGCCTTCAGAAATCATTCTTATCTCCACTTCAGAGTGTTCCATTCGTTCCCTGCGAATCTGGAATTCCTCTGACTCTCCACACCAGGCAGATTTTCCTAACAACACTGGTGAATGACCAGGTAATCCAATGCTGGTTTTCAGCGGCTGTTCACACTCACAGCCTTGCTGTTCAATTGGCAATCCAGTCAAACCTAGTCAGCTCTTCATTTTCCTGTCCACACAACCCAGCGTTCAGAAATCATTGGAATCTCTACTACAGAAATTTCCATTCATTCACTGTGAATCTGGAAATACTCTGAATCTGCATTCCAGGAAGGCTTTCGTTACACCACTGATGAATGTCCAAGTAATGCAATGCTGCTTCTTAGTGGTCTGTTCACACTCGAAACCGTGCTGTTCATTGGCTATCCACTCAATATCGGTCAGCTCTTCAATATCCTGTCCAGACTATCCAGATTCCTAAATGTTGGCAATCACCACTACAGAATGTTCCATTCAATCACGCGAATCTGGAATTCATCAGAGTCTCCACTCCTGGAAGGTTTTCGTGACACCACTGGTAAATGTCCAAGGAAGACAATGCTGGTTTTAAGCCGCCTGCTAACACACTCAGCCGTGCTGTTCAATTTGCTATCCACCCAACCCTATTCAGCTCTACATTTTCCTGTCCTCATAACCCAACCTTCAGAAATAATTGGTATCTCCTCCACAGAATGTTCCGTTCATTCACTGCGAATCTTAAATTCATCTGACTCTCAACTCCCGGCGGGTTATCGTTACACCACTTGTGAATGTCCAAGTAAGCCAATGCTGGTTTTCAGTGGCCTGTTCATACTAAGAGACGTGCTGTTCATTTGGCTATCCACTCCACCCTGTTCAGCTCTACATTTTCGTGTCCACAAAACCCAGCCTTCAGAAATCATTGGAATCACCACTAGAGAATGTTCCATTCATTCACTGCGAATCTGGAATTCCTCTGAACCTCCACTCCTGGCAGGTTTTCGTTACGCCACTGGTGAATGTCCAAGTAACTCAATACTGGTTTTCAGAGGCATGTTCAACTCGCAGAAGTGCTGTTCAATGGGCTATCCACTCAATATTGGTCAGCTCTTCATTTTCCTCTCCACACAAACCAGCCTTCAGAAATCATTGGGCTCTCCACTACAGACTGTTCCATTCATTCACTGCGATTCTGCAATTCATCTGACTCTCCGCTCCAGGCAGGTTTTCATTACAGCACTGGTGAATGACCAAGTAATCCAATGCTGGTTTTCAGCCGCCTTTTCACACTCGCAGTGTGCTGTTCAATTGTCTATCCACTCAAACCTGGTCAGCCTTTCATTTTCTTTTCCACAATATCAGACTTCAGAAATCATTGGAATCGCCAGTACAGAATGTTCCATTCATTCACTGCCAATCTGGAATTCATCTGAATCTGCACTCCAGGTAGGCTTTCATTACACCACTTATGAATGTCCAAGTAACACAATGCTGGTTTTCAGCGGTCTGTTCACACTCTAAGCCCTGCTTTTTACTGGGTATCCACACAACTGTGGTCAGCTCTTCATTTTCATGTCCAAACAATCCAGACTTGAGAAATCATTGCAATCTCCAGTACAGAATGTTCCATTCATTCACTGCGAATCTGGAATTCAACTGAATCTCCACTACCTGCAGATTTATCTTACACCACTTGTGAATGTCCAAGTAAAACAATGCTGGTTTTCAGAGGCCTGTTCATGTTCGCAGTCGTGCTGTTCAATTGGCTATCCACTCAACCTGTTTTGCTCCTCATTTTCCTGTGCACACAACCCAGCCTTCAGAAATCATTGTAATCTCCACTACAGGATGTTCCATTCATTCACTGGGAATCTGGAATTCATCTGAATCTGCACTCCACGCAGGCTTTCGTTACACCACTGCTGAAAGTCGAAGTAATGCAATACTGGTTTTCAGTGGTCTGTTCACATTCGAAGCCGAGGCTTTTTACAGGCTATCCACTCAACACTGGTCAGCTCTTCATTTTCGTGTCCCCACAATCCAGATTTCAGAAATCATTGCAATCTCCACTACAGAATGTTCCATTCATTCACTGCGAGTCTGGAGTTTATCTGATTCTCCACTCCCGCCTGGTTAACATTACACCACTTGTGAATGTCCAAGTAAGCCAATGCTGGTTTTCAGAGGCCTGTTCATACTCGCAGCCGTGCTGTTTAATTGACAATTCACTCCACCCTGTTCAGCTCTTCATTGTCCCACCACACTACCAGCCTTCAGAAATCTTTGTTATCTCCACTACAGAATGTTCCATTCATTCACTGCGAATCTGGAATTCATCTGACTCTCAACTCCACGCAGGTTTTCATTACACCACTGTTGAATGTCCAAGTAACCCAATGCTGGTTTTCAGCGGCCTGTTCATATTCGCAGCCCTGCTGTTTACTTGGCTATCGATTCAAGCCTGGTCAGCTCTTCATTTTCCTGTCCACACAACACAGGCTTCAGAAATCATTGGAATCTCCTCTACAGAATGTTCCATTCATTCACTGCGAATGTGGAATTCAACTGACTCTCCACTCCATGCAGGTTTTCCTTACACCACTGATGAATGTCCAAGTAACCCAATGCTGGTTTTCAGCTGCATGTTCACACTCGCAGCCATGCTATACAATTGGCTTTCCACTAAATCCTGATTAGTTCTTGATTTTCCTTCCACACGACCCAGCCTTCAGAAATCGTTGGAATCTCCACTAGAGAATGTTCCATTCATTCACTGCGAATCTGGAATTCCTCTGAACCTCCACTCCCGGCAGGTTTTCGTTACACCACTGTTGAATGTCCAAGTAACCCAATGTTTTAAGTGTTTTCTTCACAAGCGCAGTGGTGCTGTTCAATTGGCTATCCACTCAACCCTGGCCAGCTCTACATTTTCCTGTCCACACCACAGAGACTGGAGAAATCATTGTTATCTCCACTACAGAATGTTCCATTCATTCACAGCGAATCTGGAATTCATCTGAATCTCCACTCCCGGCAGGTTTTCGTGACACCACTGGTAAATATCCAAGTAAGCCAATGCTGGTTTTAAGTGGCCTGCTCATACTCTCAGCCGTGCTGTTCAATTTGCTATCCACTCAACCCTCTTCAGCTCCATTTTCCTGTCCACATAACCCAAACTTCAGAAACAATTGGTATCTCCTCCACAGAATGTTCCATTCATTGACGGCAAATCTGAAATTCATCTAATTCTCAACTCCCGTCAGGTTTTCGTTACACCACTTGTGAATGTCCAATTAAGCCAAAGCTGGTTTTCAGTGGCCTGTTCTTACTACGAGACGTGCTGTTCATTTGGCTATCCATTCCACCCTGTTCAGCTCTACATTTTCGTGTCCACAAAACCCAGCCTTCAGAAATCATTGGAATCACCACTAGAGAATGTTCCATTCATTCACTGCGAATCTGGAATTCATCTGAATCTCCACTCCCGGCAGGTTTTCATTGCACCACTGCTGAATGTTCAAGTAACGCAATGATGGTTTTCAGCGGTCTATTCACACTCGAACCCGTGCTGTTCACGGTCTAGCGACTCAACACTGGTGAGTTCTTCTTTTTCCAGTTCAGACAATACAAACCTCAGAAACCATTGCAATCTACACTACAGAATGTTTCATTCATTCAGGCGAATCTTGAATTCATCTTGTTCTCCACTCCCAGCAGGTTTTCGTTTCACCACTGGTGAATGTCCAAGCAACCCAAGGCTGGTTTCAGCTGCGTGTTAACACTCGCAGCCGTGCTGTTCAATTGGCTATCCAGTGAACGCTGGTTAGCTCTTGATTTTCCTTCCACACACCGAGCCTTCAGAAATCATTCTTATCTCCACTTCAGAGTGTTCCATTCGTTCCCTGCGAATCTGGAATTCCTCTGACTCTCCACACCAGGCAGATTTTCCTAACAACACTGGTGAATGACCAGGTAATCCAATGCTGGTTTTCAGCGGCTGTTCACACTCACAGCCTTGCTGTTCAATTGGCAATCCAGTCAAACCTAGTCAGCTCTTCATTTTCCTGTCCACACAACCCAGCGTTCAGAAATCATTGGAATCTCTACTACAGAAATTTCCATTCATTCACTGTGAATCTGGAAATACTCTGAATCTGCATTCCAGGAAGGCTTTCGTTACACCACTGATGAATGTCCAAGTAATGCAATGCTGCTTCTTAGTGGTCTGTTCACACTCGAAACCGTGCTGTTCATTGGCTATCCACTCAATATCGGTCAGCTCTTCAATATCCTGTCCAGACTATCCAGATTCCTAAATGTTGGCAATCACCACTACAGAATGTTCCATTCAATCACGCGAATCTGGAATTCATCAGAGTCTCCACTCCTGGAAGGTTTTCGTGACACCACTGGTAAATGTCCAAGGAAGACAATGCTGGTTTTAAGCCGCCTGCTAACACACTCAGCCGTGCTGTTCAATTTGCTATCCACCCAACCCTATTCAGCTCTACATTTTCCTGTCCTCATAACCCAACCTTCAGAAATAATTGGTATCTCCTCCACAGAATGTTCCGTTCATTCACTGCGAATCTTAAATTCATCTGACTCTCAACTCCCGGCGGGTTATCGTTACACCACTTGTGAATGTCCAAGTAAGCCAATGCTGGTTTTCAGTGGCCTGTTCATACTAAGAGACGTGCTGTTCATTTGGCTATCCACTCCACCCTGTTCAGCTCTACATTTTCGTGTCCACAAAACCCAGCCTTCAGAAATCATTGGAATCACCACTAGAGAATGTTCCATTCATTCACTGCGAATCTGGAATTCCTCTGAACCTCCACTCCTGGCAGGTTTTCGTTACGCCACTGGTGAATGTCCAAGTAACTCAATACTGGTTTTCAGAGGCATGTTCAACTCGCAGAAGTGCTGTTCAATGGGCTATCCACTCAATATTGGTCAGCTCTTCATTTTCCTCTCCACACAAACCAGCCTTCAGAAATCATTGGGCTCTCCACTACAGACTGTTCCATTCATTCACTGCGATTCTGCAATTCATCTGACTCTCCGCTCCAGGCAGGTTTTCATTACAGCACTGGTGAATGACCAAGTAATCCAATGCTGGTTTTCAGCCGCCTTTTCACACTCGCAGTGTGCTGTTCAATTGTCTATCCACTCAAACCTGGTCAGCCTTTCATTTTCTTTTCCACAATATCAGACTTCAGAAATCATTGGAATCGCCAGTACAGAATGTTCCATTCATTCACTGCCAATCTGGAATTCATCTGAATCTGCACTCCAGGTAGGCTTTCATTACACCACTTATGAATGTCCAAGTAACACAATGCTGGTTTTCAGCGGTCTGTTCACACTCTAAGCCCTGCTTTTTACTGGGTATCCACACAACTGTGGTCAGCTCTTCATTTTCATGTCCAAACAATCCAGACTTGAGAAATCATTGCAATCTCCAGTACAGAATGTTCCATTCATTCACTGCGAATCTGGAATTCAACTGAATCTCCACTACCTGCAGATTTATCTTACACCACTTGTGAATGTCCAAGTAAAACAATGCTGGTTTTCAGAGGCCTGTTCATGTTCGCAGTCGTGCTGTTCAATTGGCTATCCACTCAACCTGTTTTGCTCCTCATTTTCCTGTGCACACAACCCAGCCTTCAGAAATCATTGTAATCTCCACTACAGGATGTTCCATTCATTCACTGGGAATCTGGAATTCATCTGAATCTGCACTCCACGCAGGCTTTCGTTACACCACTGCTGAAAGTCGAAGTAATGCAATACTGGTTTTCAGTGGTCTGTTCACATTCGAAGCCGAGGCTTTTTACAGGCTATCCACTCAACACTGGTCAGCTCTTCATTTTCGTGTCCCCACAATCCAGATTTCAGAAATCATTGCAATCTCCACTACAGAATGTTCCATTCATTCACTGCGAGTCTGGAGTTTATCTGATTCTCCACTCCCGCCTGGTTAACATTACACCACTTGTGAATGTCCAAGTAAGCCAATGCTGGTTTTCAGAGGCCTGTTCATACTCGCAGCCGTGCTGTTTAATTGACAATTCACTCCACCCTGTTCAGCTCTTCATTGTCCCACCACACTACCAGCCTTCAGAAATCTTTGTTATCTCCACTACAGAATGTTCCATTCATTCACTGCGAATCTGGAATTCATCTGACTCTCAACTCCACGCAGGTTTTCATTACACCACTGTTGAATGTCCAAGTAACCCAATGCTGGTTTTCAGCGGCCTGTTCATATTCGCAGCCCTGCTGTTTACTTGGCTATCGATTCAAGCCTGGTCAGCTCTTCATTTTCCTGTCCACACAACACAGGCTTCAGAAATCATTGGAATCTCCTCTACAGAATGTTCCATTCATTCACTGCGAATGTGGAATTCAACTGACTCTCCACTCCATGCAGGTTTTCCTTACACCACTGATGAATGTCCAAGTAACCCAATGCTGGTTTTCAGCTGCATGTTCACACTCGCAGCCATGCTATACAATTGGCTTTCCACTAAATCCTGATTAGTTCTTGATTTTCCTTCCACACGACCCAGCCTTCAGAAATCGTTGGAATCTCCACTAGAGAATGTTCCATTCATTCACTGCGAATCTGGAATTCCTCTGAACCTCCACTCCCGGCAGGTTTTCGTTACACCACTGTTGAATGTCCAAGTAACCCAATGTTTTAAGTGTTTTCTTCACAAGCGCAGTGGTGCTGTTCAATTGGCTATCCACTCAACCCTGGCCAGCTCTACATTTTCCTGTCCACACCACAGAGACTGGAGAAATCATTGTTATCTCCACTACAGAATGTTCCATTCATTCACAGCGAATCTGGAATTCATCTGAATCTCCACTCCCGGCAGGTTTTCGTGACACCACTGGTAAATATCCAAGTAAGCCAATGCTGGTTTTAAGTGGCCTGCTCATACTCTCAGCCGTGCTGTTCAATTTGCTATCCACTCAACCCTCTTCAGCTCCATTTTCCTGTCCACATAACCCAAACTTCAGAAACAATTGGTATCTCCTCCACAGAATGTTCCATTCATTGACGGCAAATCTGAAATTCATCTAATTCTCAACTCCCGTCAGGTTTTCGTTACACCACTTGTGAATGTCCAATTAAGCCAAAGCTGGTTTTCAGTGGCCTGTTCTTACTACGAGACGTGCTGTTCATTTGTCTATCCATTCCACCCTGTTCAGCTCTACATTTTCGTGTCCACAAAACCCAGCCTTCAGAAATCATTGGAATCACCACTAGAGAATGCTCCATTCATTCACTGCGAATCTGGAATTCATCTGAATCTCCACTCCCGGCAGGTTTTCATTGCACCACTGCTGAATGTTCAAGTAACGCAATGATGGTTTTCAGCGGTCTATTCACACTCGAACCCGTGCTGTTCACGGTCTAGCGACTCAACACTGGTGAGTTCTTCTTTTTCCAGTTCAGACAATACAAACCTCAGAAACCATTGCAATCTACACTACAGAATGTTTCATTCATTCAGGCGAATCTTGAATTCATCTTGTTCTCCACTCCCAGCAGGTTTTCGTTTCACCACTGGTGAATGTCCAAGCAACCCAAGGCTGGTTTCAGCTGCGTGTTAACACTCGCAGCCGTGCTGTTCAATTGGCTATCCAGTGAACGCTGGTTAGCTCTTGATTTTCCTTCCACACACCGAGCCTTCAGAAATCATTCTTATCTCCACTTCAGAATGTTCCATTCGTTCCCTGCGAATCTGGAATTCCTCTGACTCTCCACACCAGGCAGATTTTCCTAACAACACTGGTGAATGACCAGGTAATCCAATGCTGGTTTTCAGCGGCTGTTCACACTCACAGCCTTGCTGTTCAATTGGCAATCCAGTCAAACCTAGTCAGCTCTTCATTTTCCTGTCCACACAACCCAGCGTTCAGAAATCATTGGAATCTCTACTACAGAAATTTCCATTCATTCACTGTGAATCTGGAAATACTCTGAATCTGCATTCCAGGAAGGCTTTCGTTACACCACTGATGAATGTCCAAGTAATGCAATGCTGCTTCTTAGTGGTCTGTTCACACTCGAAACCGTGCTGTTCATTGGCTATCCACTCAATATCGGTCAGCTCTTCAATATCCTGTCCAGACTATCCAGATTCCTAAATGTTGGCAATCACCACTACAGAATGTTCCATTCAATCACGCGAATCTGGAATTCATCAGAGTCTCCACTCCTGGAAGGTTTTCGTGACACCACTGGTAAATGTCCAAGGAAGACAATGCTGGTTTTAAGCCGCCTGCTAACACACTCAGCCGTGCTGTTCAATTTGCTATCCACCCAACCCTATTCAGCTCTACATTTTCCTGTCCTCATAACCCAACCTTCAGAAATAATTGGTATCTCCTCCACAGAATGTTCCGTTCATTCACTGCGAATCTTAAATTCATCTGACTCTCAACTCCCGGCGGGTTATCGTTACACCACTTGTGAATGTCCAAGTAAGCCAATGCTGGTTTTCAGTGGCCTGTTCATACTAAGAGACGTGCTGTTCATTTGGCTATCCCACTCCACCCTGTTCAGCTCTACATTTTCGTGTCCACAAAACCCAGCCTTCAGAAATCATTGGAATCACCACTAGAGAATGTTCCATTCATTCACTGCGAATCTGGAATTCCTCTGAACCTCCACTCCTGGCAGGTTTTCGTTACGCCACTGGTGAATGTCCAAGTAACTCAATACTGGTTTTCAGAGGCATGTTCAACTCGCAGAAGTGCTGTTCAATGGGCTATCCACTCAATATTGGTCAGCTCTTCATTTTCCTCTCCACACAAACCAGCCTTCAGAAATCATTGGGCTCTCCACTACAGACTGTTCCATTCATTCACTGCGATTCTGCAATTCATCTGACTCTCCGCTCCAGGCAGGTTTTCATTACAGCACTGGTGAATGACCAAGTAATCCAATGCTGGTTTTCAGCCGCCTTTTCACACTCGCAGTGTGCTGTTCAATTGTCTATCCACTCAAACCTGGTCAGCCTTTCATTTTCTTTTCCACAATATCAGACTTCAGAAATCATTGGAATCGCCAGTACAGAATGTTCCATTCATTCACTGCCAATCTGGAATTCATCTGAATCTGCACTCCAGGTAGGCTTTCATTACACCACTTATGAATGTCCAAGTAACACAATGCTGGTTTTCAGCGGTCTGTTCACACTCTAAGCCCTGCTTTTTACTGGGTATCCACACAACTGTGGTCAGCTCTTCATTTTCATGTCCAAACAATCCAGACTTGAGAAATCATTGCAATCTCCAGTACAGAATGTTCCATTCATTCACTGCGAATCTGGAATTCAACTGAATCTCCACTACCTGCAGATTTATCTTACACCACTTGTGAATGTCCAAGTAAAACAATGCTGGTTTTCAGAGGCCTGTTCATGTTCGCAGTCGTGCTGTTCAATTGGCTATCCACTCAACCTGTTTTGCTCCTCATTTTCCTGTGCACACAACCCAGCCTTCAGAAATCATTGTAATCTCCACTACAGGATGTTCCATTCATTCACTGGGAATCTGGAATTCATCTGAATCTGCACTCCACGCAGGCTTTCGTTACACCACTGCTGAAAGTCGAAGTAATGCAATACTGGTTTTCAGTGGTCTGTTCACATTCGAAGCCGAGGCTTTTTACAGGCTATCCACTCAACACTGGTCAGCTCTTCATTTTCGTGTCCCCACAATCCAGATTTCAGAAATCATTGCAATCTCCACTACAGAATGTTCCATTCATTCACTGCGAGTCTGGAGTTTATCTGATTCTCCACTCCCGCCTGGTTAACATTACACCACTTGTGAATGTCCAAGTAAGCCAATGCTGGTTTTCAGAGGCCTGTTCATACTCGCAGCCGTGCTGTTTAATTGACAATTCACTCCACCCTGTTCAGCTCTTCATTGTCCCACCACACTACCAGCCTTCAGAAATCTTTGTTATCTCCACTACAGAATGTTCCATTCATTCACTGCGAATCTGGAATTCATCTGACTCTCAACTCCACGCAGGTTTTCATTACACCACTGTTGAATGTCCAAGTAACCCAATGCTGGTTTTCAGCGGCCTGTTCATATTCGCAGCCCTGCTGTTTACTTGGCTATCGATTCAAGCCTGGTCAGCTCTTCATTTTCCTGTCCACACAACACAGGCTTCAGAAATCATTGGAATCTCCTCTACAGAATGTTCCATTCATTCACTGCGAATGTGGAATTCAACTGACTCTCCACTCCATGCAGGTTTTCCTTACACCACTGATGAATGTCCAAGTAACCCAATGCTGGTTTTCAGCTGCATGTTCACACTCGCAGCCATGCTATACAATTGGCTTTCCACTAAATCCTGATTAGTTCTTGATTTTCCTTCCACACGACCCAGCTTTCAGAAATCGTTGGAATCTCCACTAGAGAATGTTCCATTCATTCACTGCGAATCTGGAATTCCTCTGAACCTCCACTCCCGGCAGGTTTTCGTTACACCACTGTTGAATGTCCAAGTAACCCAATGTTTTAAGTGTTTTCTTCACAAGCGCAGTGGTGCTGTTCAATTGGCTATCCACTCAACCCTGGCCAGCTCTACATTTTCCTGTCCACACCACAGAGACTGGAGAAATCATTGTTATCTCCACTACAGAATGTTCCATTCATTCACAGCGAATCTGGAATTCATCTGAATCTCCACTCCCGGCAGGTTTTCGTGACACCACTGGTAAATATCCAAGTAAGCCAATGCTGGTTTTAAGTGGCCTGCTCATACTCTCAGCCGTGCTGTTCAATTTGCTATCCACTCAACCCTCTTCAGCTCCATTTTCCTGTCCACATAACCCAAACTTCAGAAACAATTGGTATCTCCTCCACAGAATGTTCCATTCATTGACGGCAAATCTGAAATTCATCTAATTCTCAACTCCCGTCAGGTTTTCGTTACACCACTTGTGAATGTCCAATTAAGCCAAAGCTGGTTTTCAGTGGCCTGTTCTTACTACGAGACGTGCTGTTCATTTGTCTATCCATTCCACCCTGTTCAGCTCTACATTTTCGTGTCCACAAAACCCAGCCTTCAGAAATCATTGGAATCACCACTAGAGAATGTTCCATTCATTCACTGCGAATCTGGAATTCATCTGAATCTCCACTCCCGGCAGGTTTTCATTGCACCACTGCTGAATGTTCAAGTAACGCAATGATGGTTTTCAGCGGTCTATTCACACTCGAACCCGTGCTGTTCACGGTCTAGCGACTCAACACTGGTGAGTTCTTCTTTTTCCAGTTCAGACAATACAAACCTCAGAAACCATTGCAATCTACACTACAGAATGTTTCATTCATTCAGGCGAATCTTGAATTCATCTTGTTCTCCACTCCCAGCAGGTTTTCGTTTCACCACTGGTGAATGTCCAAGCAACCCAAGGCTGGTTTCAGCTGCGTGTTAACACTCGCAGCCGTGCTGTTCAATTGGCTATCCAGTGAACGCTGGTTAGCTCTTGATTTTCCTTCCACACACCGAGCCTTCAGAAATCATTCTTATCTCCACTTCAGAATGTTCCATTCGTTCCCTGCGAATCTGGAATTCCTCTGACTCTCCACACCAGGCAGATTTTCCTAACAACACTGGTGAATGACCAGGTAATCCAATGCTGGTTTTCAGCGGCTGTTCACACTCACAGCCTTGCTGTTCAATTGGCAATCCAGTCAAACCTAGTCAGCTCTTCATTTTCCTGTCCACACAACCCAGCGTTCAGAAATCATTGGAATCTCTACTACAGAAATTTCCATTCATTCACTGTGAATCTGGAAATACTCTGAATCTGCATTCCAGGAAGGCTTTCGTTACACCACTGATGAATGTCCAAGTAATGCAATGCTGCTTCTTAGTGGTCTGTTCACACTCGAAACCGTGCTGTTCATTGGCTATCCACTCAATATCGGTCAGCTCTTCAATATCCTGTCCAGACTATCCAGATTCCTAAATGTTGGCAATCACCACTACAGAATGTTCCATTCAATCACGCGAATCTGGAATTCATCAGAGTCTCCACTCCTGGAAGGTTTTCGTGACACCACTGGTAAATGTCCAAGGAAGACAATGCTGGTTTTAAGCCGCCTGCTAACACACTCAGCCGTGCTGTTCAATTTGCTATCCACCCAACCCTATTCAGCTCTACATTTTCCTGTCCTCATAACCCAACCTTCAGAAATAATTGGTATCTCCTCCACAGAATGTTCCGTTCATTCACTGCGAATCTTAAATTCATCTGACTCTCAACTCCCGGCGGGTTATCGTTACACCACTTGTGAATGTCCAAGTAAGCCAATGCTGGTTTTCAGTGGCCTGTTCATACTAAGAGACGTGCTGTTCATTTGGCTATCCCACTCCACCCTGTTCAGCTCTACATTTTCGTGTCCACAAAACCCAGCCTTCAGAAATCATTGGAATCACCACTAGAGAATGTTCCATTCATTCACTGCGAATCTGGAATTCCTCTGAACCTCCACTCCTGGCAGGTTTTCGTTACGCCACTGGTGAATGTCCAAGTAACTCAATACTGGTTTTCAGAGGCATGTTCAACTCGCAGAAGTGCTGTTCAATGGGCTATCCACTCAATATTGGTCAGCTCTTCATTTTCCTCTCCACACAAACCAGCCTTCAGAAATCATTGGGCTCTCCACTACAGACTGTTCCATTCATTCACTGCGATTCTGCAATTCATCTGACTCTCCGCTCCAGGCAGGTTTTCATTACAGCACTGGTGAATGACCAAGTAATCCAATGCTGGTTTTCAGCCGCCTTTTCACACTCGCAGTGTGCTGTTCAATTGTCTATCCACTCAAACCTGGTCAGCCTTTCATTTTCTTTTCCACAATATCAGACTTCAGAAATCATTGGAATCGCCAGTACAGAATGTTCCATTCATTCACTGCCAATCTGGAATTCATCTGAATCTGCACTCCAGGTAGGCTTTCATTACACCACTTATGAATGTCCAAGTAACACAATGCTGGTTTTCAGCGGTCTGTTCACACTCTAAGCCCTGCTTTTTACTGGGTATCCACACAACTGTGGTCAGCTCTTCATTTTCATGTCCAAACAATCCAGACTTGAGAAATCATTGCAATCTCCAGTACAGAATGTTCCATTCATTCACTGCGAATCTGGAATTCAACTGAATCTCCACTACCTGCAGATTTATCTTACACCACTTGTGAATGTCCAAGTAAAACAATGCTGGTTTTCAGAGGCCTGTTCATGTTCGCAGTCGTGCTGTTCAATTGGCTATCCACTCAACCTGTTTTGCTCCTCATTTTCCTGTGCACACAACCCAGCCTTCAGAAATCATTGTAATCTCCACTACAGGATGTTCCATTCATTCACTGGGAATCTGGAATTCATCTGAATCTGCACTCCACGCAGGCTTTCGTTACACCACTGCTGAAAGTCGAAGTAATGCAATACTGGTTTTCAGTGGTCTGTTCACATTCGAAGCCGAGGCTTTTTACAGGCTATCCACTCAACACTGGTCAGCTCTTCATTTTCGTGTCCCCACAATCCAGATTTCAGAAATCATTGCAATCTCCACTACAGAATGTTCCATTCATTCACTGCGAGTCTGGAGTTTATCTGATTCTCCACTCCCGCCTGGTTAACATTACACCACTTGTGAATGTCCAAGTAAGCCAATGCTGGTTTTCAGAGGCCTGTTCATACTCGCAGCCGTGCTGTTTAATTGACAATTCCCTCCACCCTGTTCAGCTCTTCATTGTCCCACCACACTACCAGCCTTCAGAAATCTTTGTTATCTCCACTACAGAATGTTCCATTCATTCACTGCGAATCTGGAATTCATCTGACTCTCAACTCCACGCAGGTTTTCATTACACCACTGTTGAATGTCCAAGTAACCCAATGCTGGTTTTCAGCGGCCTGTTCATATTCGCAGCCCTGCTGTTTACTTGGCTATCGATTCAAGCCTGGTCAGCTCTTCATTTTCCTGTCCACACAACACAGGCTTCAGAAATCATTGGAATCTCCTCTACAGAATGTTCCATTCATTCACTGCGAATGTGGAATTCAACTGACTCTCCACTCCATGCAGGTTTTCCTTACACCACTGATGAATGTCCAAGTAACCCAATGCTGGTTTTCAGCTGCATGTTCACACTCGCAGCCATGCTATACAATTGGCTTTCCACTAAATCCTGATTAGTTCTTGATTTTCCTTCCACACGACCCAGCCTTCAGAAATCGTTGGAATCTCCACTAGAGAATGTTCCATTCATTCACTGCGAATCTGGAATTCCTCTGAACCTCCACTCCCGGCAGGTTTTCGTTACACCACTGTTGAATGTCCAAGTAACCCAATGTTTTAAGTGTTTTCTTCACAAGCGCAGTGGTGCTGTTCAATTGGCTATCCACTCAACCCTGGCCAGCTCTACATTTTCCTGTCCACACCACAGAGACTGGAGAAATCATTGTTATCTCCACTACAGAATGTTCCATTCATTCACAGCGAATCTGGAATTCATCTGAATCTCCACTCCCGGCAGGTTTTCGTGACACCACTGGTAAATATCCAAGTAAGCCAATGCTGGTTTTAAGTGGCCTGCTCATACTCTCAGCCGTGCTGTTCAATTTGCTATCCACTCAACCCTCTTCAGCTCCATTTTCCTGTCCACATAACCCAAACTTCAGAAACAATTGGTATCTCCTCCACAGAATGTTCCATTCATTGACGGCAAATCTGAAATTCATCTAATTCTCAACTCCCGTCAGGTTTTCGTTACACCACTTGTGAATGTCCAATTAAGCCAAAGCTGGTTTTCAGTGGCCTGTTCTTACTACGAGACGTGCTGTTCATTTGGCTATCCATTCCACCCTGTTCAGCTCTACATTTTCGTGTCCACAAAACCCAGCCTTCAGAAATCATTGGAATCACCACTAGAGAATGTTCCATTCATTCACTGCGAATCTGGAATTCATCTGAATCTCCACTCCCGGCAGGTTTTCATTGCACCACTGCTGAATGTTCAAGTAACGCAATGATGGTTTTCAGCGGTCTATTCACACTCGAACCCGTGCTGTTCACGGTCTAGCGACTCAACACTGGTGAGTTCTTCTTTTTCCAGTTCAGACAATACAAACCTCAGAAACCATTGCAATCTACACTACAGAATGTTTCATTCATTCAGGCGAATCTTGAATTCATCTTGTTCTCCACTCCCAGCAGGTTTTCGTTTCACCACTGGTGAATGTCCAAGCAACCCAAGGCTGGTTTCAGCTGCGTGTTAACACTCGCAGCCGTGCTGTTCAATTGGCTATCCAGTGAACGCTGGTTAGCTCTTGATTTTCCTTCCACACACCGAGCCTTCAGAAATCATTCTTATCTCCACTTCAGAATGTTCCATTCGTTCCCTGCGAATCTGGAATTCCTCTGACTCTCCACACCAGGCAGATTTTCCTAACAACACTGGTGAATGACCAGGTAATCCAATGCTGGTTTTCAGCGGCTGTTCACACTCACAGCCTTGCTGTTCAATTGGCAATCCAGTCAAACCTAGTCAGCTCTTCATTTTCCTGTCCACACAACCCAGCGTTCAGAAATCATTGGAATCTCTACTACAGAAATTTCCATTCATTCACTGTGAATCTGGAAATACTCTGAATCTGCATTCCAGGAAGGCTTTCGTTACACCACTGATGAATGTCCAAGTAATGCAATGCTGCTTCTTAGTGGTCTGTTCACACTCGAAACCGTGCTGTTCATTGGCTATCCACTCAATATCGGTCAGCTCTTCAATATCCTGTCCAGACTATCCAGATTCCTAAATGTTGGCAATCACCACTACAGAATGTTCCATTCAATCACGCGAATCTGGAATTCATCAGAGTCTCCACTCCTGGAAGGTTTTCGTGACACCACTGGTAAATGTCCAAGGAAGACAATGCTGGTTTTAAGCCGCCTGCTAACACACTCAGCCGTGCTGTTCAATTTGCTATCCACCCAACCCTATTCAGCTCTACATTTTCCTGTCCTCATAACCCAACCTTCAGAAATAATTGGTATCTCCTCCACAGAATGTTCCGTTCATTCACTGCGAATCTTAAATTCATCTGACTCTCAACTCCCGGCGGGTTATCGTTACACCACTTGTGAATGTCCAAGTAAGCCAATGCTGGTTTTCAGTGGCCTGTTCATACTAAGAGACGTGCTGTTCATTTGGCTATCCCACTCCACCCTGTTCAGCTCTACATTTTCGTGTCCACAAAACCCAGCCTTCAGAAATCATTGGAATCACCACTAGAGAATGTTCCATTCATTCACTGCGAATCTGGAATTCCTCTGAACCTCCACTCCTGGCAGGTTTTCGTTACGCCACTGGTGAATGTCCAAGTAACTCAATACTGGTTTTCAGAGGCATGTTCAACTCGCAGAAGTGCTGTTCAATGGGCTATCCACTCAATATTGGTCAGCTCTTCATTTTCCTCTCCACACAAACCAGCCTTCAGAAATCATTGGGCTCTCCACTACAGACTGTTCCATTCATTCACTGCGATTCTGCAATTCATCTGACTCTCCGCTCCAGGCAGGTTTTCATTACAGCACTGGTGAATGACCAAGTAATCCAATGCTGGTTTTCAGCCGCCTTTTCACACTCGCAGTGTGCTGTTCAATTGTCTATCCACTCAAACCTGGTCAGCCTTTCATTTTCTTTTCCACAATATCAGACTTCAGAAATCATTGGAATCGCCAGTACAGAATGTTCCATTCATTCACTGCCAATCTGGAATTCATCTGAATCTGCACTCCAGGTAGGCTTTCATTACACCACTTATGAATGTCCAAGTAACACAATGCTGGTTTTCAGCGGTCTGTTCACACTCTAAGCCCTGCTTTTTACTGGGTATCCACACAACTGTGGTCAGCTCTTCATTTTCATGTCCAAACAATCCAGACTTGAGAAATCATTGCAATCTCCAGTACAGAATGTGCCATTCATTCACTGCGAATCTGGAATTCAACTGAATCTCCACTACCTGCAGATTTATCTTACACCACTTGTGAATGTCCAAGTAAAACAATGCTGGTTTTCAGAGGCCTGTTCATGTTCGCAGTCGTGCTGTTCAATTGGCTATCCACTCAACCTGTTTTGCTCCTCATTTTCCTGTGCACACAACCCAGCCTTCAGAAATCATTGTAATCTCCACTACAGGATGTTCCATTCATTCACTGGGAATCTGGAATTCATCTGAATCTGCACTCCACGCAGGCTTTCGTTACACCACTGCTGAAAGTCGAAGTAATGCAATACTGGTTTTCAGTGGTCTGTTCACATTCGAAGCCGAGGCTTTTTACAGGCTATCCACTCAACACTGGTCAGCTCTTCATTTTCGTGTCCCCACAATCCAGATTTCAGAAATCATTGCAATCTCCACTACAGAATGTTCCATTCATTCACTGCGAGTCTGGAGTTTATCTGATTCTCCACTCCCGCCTGGTTAACATTACACCACTTGTGAATGTCCAAGTAAGCCAATGCTGGTTTTCAGAGGCCTGTTCATACTCGCAGCCGTGCTGTTTAATTGACAATTCCCTCCACCCTGTTCAGCTCTTCATTGTCCCACCACACTACCAGCCTTCAGAAATCTTTGTTATCTCCACTACAGAATGTTCCATTCATTCACTGCGAATCTGGAATTCATCTGACTCTCAACTCCACGCAGGTTTTCATTACACCACTGTTGAATGTCCAAGTAACCCAATGCTGGTTTTCAGCGGCCTGTTCATATTCGCAGCCCTGCTGTTTACTTGGCTATCGATTCAAGCCTGGTCAGCTCTTCATTTTCCTGTCCACACAACACAGGCTTCAGAAATCATTGGAATCTCCTCTACAGAATGTTCCATTCATTCACTGCGAATGTGGAATTCAACTGACTCTCCACTCCATGCAGGTTTTCCTTACACCACTGATGAATGTCCAAGTAACCCAATGCTGGTTTTCAGCTGCATGTTCACACTCGCAGCCATGCTATACAATTGGCTTTCCACTAAATCCTGATTAGTTCTTGATTTTCCTTCCACACGACCCAGCCTTCAGAAATCGTTGGAATCTCCACTAGAGAATGTTCCATTCATTCACTGCGAATCTGGAATTCCTCTGAACCTCCACTCCCGGCAGGTTTTCGTTACACCACTGTTGAATGTCCAAGTAACCCAATGTTTTAAGTGTTTTCTTCACAAGCGCAGTGGTGCTGTTCAATTGGCTATCCACTCAACCCTGGCCAGCTCTACATTTTCCTGTCCACACCACAGAGACTGGAGAAATCATTGTTATCTCCACTACAGAATGTTCCATTCATTCACAGCGAATCTGGAATTCATCTGAATCTCCACTCCCGGCAGGTTTTCGTGACACCACTGGTAAATATCCAAGTAAGCCAATGCTGGTTTTAAGTGGCCTGCTCATACTCTCAGCCGTGCTGTTCAATTTGCTATCCACTCAACCCTCTTCAGCTCCATTTTCCTGTCCACATAACCCAAACTTCAGAAACAATTGGTATCTCCTCCACAGAATGTTCCATTCATTGACGGCAAATCTGAAATTCATCTAATTCTCAACTCCCGTCAGGTTTTCGTTACACCACTTGTGAATGTCCAATTAAGCCAAAGCTGGTTTTCAGTGGCCTGTTCTTACTACGAGACGTGCTGTTCATTTGGCTATCCATTCCACCCTGTTCAGCTCTACATTTTCGTGTCCACAAAACCCAGCCTTCAGAAATCATTGGAATCACCACTAGAGAATGTTCCATTCATTCACTGCGAATCTGGAATTCATCTGAATCTCCACTCCCGGCAGGTTTTCATTGCACCACTGCTGAATGTTCAAGTAACGCAATGATGGTTTTCAGCGGTCTATTCACACTCGAACCCGTGCTGTTCACGGTCTAGCGACTCAACACTGGTGAGTTCTTCTTTTTCCAGTTCAGACAATACAAACCTCAGAAACCATTGCAATCTACACTACAGAATGTTTCATTCATTCAGGCGAATCTTGAATTCATCTTGTTCTCCACTCCCAGCAGGTTTTCGTTTCACCACTGGTGAATGTCCAAGCAACCCAAGGCTGGTTTCAGCTGCGTGTTAACACTCGCAGCCGTGCTGTTCAATTGGCTATCCAGTGAACGCTGGTTAGCTCTTGATTTTCCTTCCACACACCGAGCCTTCAGAAATCATTCTTATCTCCACTTCAGAGTGTTCCATTCGTTCCCTGCGAATCTGGAATTCCTCTGACTCTCCACACCAGGCAGATTTTCCTAACAACACTGGTGAATGACCAGGTAATCCAGTGCTGGTTTTCAGCGGCTGTTCACACTCACAGCCTTGCTGTTCAATTGGCAATCCAGTCAAACCTAGTCAGCTCTTCATTTTCCTGTCCACACAACCCAGCGTTCAGAAATCATTGGAATCTCTACTACAGAAATTTCCATTCATTCACTGTGAATCTGGAAATACACTGAATCTGCATTCCAGGAAGGCTTTCGTTACACCACTGATGAATGTCCAAGTAATGCAATGCTGCTTCTTAGTGGTCTGTTCACACTCGAAACCGTGCTGTTCATTGGCTATCCACTCAATATCGGTCAGCTCTTCAATATCCTGTCCAGACTATCCAGATTCCTAAATGTTGGCAATCACCACTACAGAATGTTCCATTCAATCACGCGAATCTGGAATTCATCAGAGTCTCCACTCCTGGAAGGTTTTCGTGACACCACTGGTAAATGTCCAAGGAAGACAATGCTGGTTTTAAGCCGCCTGCTAACACACTCAGCCGTGCTGTTCAATTTGCTATCCACCCAACCCTATTCAGCTCTACATTTTCCTGTCCTCATAACCCAACCTTCAGAAATAATTGGTATCTCCTCCACAGAATGTTCCGTTCATTCACTGCGAATCTTAAATTCATCTGACTCTCAACTCCCGGCGGGTTATCGTTACACCACTTGTGAATGTCCAAGTAAGCCAATGCTGGTTTTCAGTGGCCTGTTCATACTAAGAGACGTGCTGTTCATTTGGCTATCCACTCCACCCTGTTCAGCTCTACATTTTCGTGTCCACAAAACCCAGCCTTCAGAAATCATTGGAATCACCACTAGAGAATGTTCCATTCATTCACTGCGAATCTGGAATTCCTCTGAACCTCCACTCCTGGCAGGTTTTCGTTACGCCACTGGTGAATGTCCAAGTAACTCAATACTGGTTTTCAGAGGCATGTTCAACTCGCAGAAGTGCTGTTCAATGGGCTATCCACTCAATATTGGTCAGCTCTTCATTTTCCTCTCCACACAAACCAGCCTTCAGAAATCATTGGGCTCTCCACTACAGACTGTTCCATTCATTCACTGCGATTCTGCAATTCATCTGACTCTCCGCTCCAGGCAGGTTTTCATTACAGCACTGGTGAATGACCAAGTAATCCAATGCTGGTTTTCAGCCGCCTTTTCACACTCGCAGTGTGCTGTTCAATTGTCTATCCACTCAAACCTGGTCAGCCTTTCATTTTCTTTTCCACAATATCAGACTTCAGAAATCATTGGAATCGCCAGTACAGAATGTTCCATTCATTCACTGCCAATCTGGAATTCATCTGAATCTGCACTCCAGGTAGGCTTTCATTACACCACTTATGAATGTCCAAGTAACACAATGCTGGTTTTCAGCGGTCTGTTCACACTCTAAGCCCTGCTTTTTACTGGGTATCCACACAACTGTGGTCAGCTCTTCATTTTCATGTCCAAACAATCCAGACTTGAGAAATCATTGCAATCTCCAGTACAGAATGTGCCATTCATTCACTGCGAATCTGGAATTCAACTGAATCTCCACTACCTGCAGATTTATCTTACACCACTTGTGAATGTCCAAGTAAAACAATGCTGGTTTTCAGAGGCCTGTTCATGTTCGCAGTCGTGCTGTTCAATTGGCTATCCACTCAACCTGTTTTGCTCCTCATTTTCCTGTGCACACAACCCAGCCTTCAGAAATCATTGTAATCTCCACTACAGGATGTTCCATTCATTCACTGGGAATCTGGAATTCATCTGAATCTGCACTCCACGCAGGCTTTCGTTACACCACTGCTGAAAGTCGAAGTAATGCAATACTGGTTTTCAGTGGTCTGTTCACATTCGAAGCCGAGGCTTTTTACAGGCTATCCACTCAACACTGGTCAGCTCTTCATTTTCGTGTCCCCACAATCCAGATTTCAGAAATCATTGCAATCTCCACTACAGAATGTTCCATTCATTCACTGCGAGTCTGGAGTTTATCTGATTCTCCACTCCCGCCTGGTTAACATTACACCACTTGTGAATGTCCAAGTAAGCCAATGCTGGTTTTCAGAGGCCTGTTCATACTCGCAGCCGTGCTGTTTAATTGACAATTCACTCCACCCTGTTCAGCTCTTCATTGTCCCACCACACTACCAGCCTTCAGAAATCTTTGTTATCTCCACTACAGAATGTTCCATTCATTCACTGCGAATCTGGAATTCATCTGACTCTCAACTCCACGCAGGTTTTCATTACACCACTGTTGAATGTCCAAGTAACCCAATGCTGGTTTTCAGCGGCCTGTTCATATTCGCAGCCCTGCTGTTTACTTGGCTATCGATTCAAGCCTGGTCAGCTCTTCATTTTCCTGTCCACACAACACAGGCTTCAGAAATCATTGGAATCTCCTCTACAGAATGTTCCATTCATTCACTGCGAATGTGGAATTCAACTGACTCTCCACTCCATGCAGGTTTTCCTTACACCACTGATGAATGTCCAAGTAACCCAATGCTGGTTTTCAGCTGCATGTTCACACTCGCAGCCATGCTATACAATTGGCTTTCCACTAAATCCTGATTAGTTCTTGATTTTCCTTCCACACGACCCAGCCTTCAGAAATCGTTGGAATCTCCACTAGAGAATGTTCCATTCATTCACTGCGAATCTGGAATTCCTCTGAACCTCCACTCCCGGCAGGTTTTCGTTACACCACTGTTGAATGTCCAAGTAACCCAATGTTTTAAGTGTTTTCTTCACAAGCGCAGTGGTGCTGTTCAATTGGCTATCCACTCAACCCTGGCCAGCTCTACATTTTCCTGTCCACACCACAGAGACTGGAGAAATCATTGTTATCTCCACTACAGAATGTTCCATTCATTCACAGCGAATCTGGAATTCATCTGAATCTCCACTCCCGGCAGGTTTTCGTGACACCACTGGTAAATATCCAAGTAAGCCAATGCTGGTTTTAAGTGGCCTGCTCATACTCTCAGCCGTGCTGTTCAATTTGCTATCCACTCAACCCTCTTCAGCTCCATTTTCCTGTCCACATAACCCAAACTTCAGAAACAATTGGTATCTCCTCCACAGAATGTTCCATTCATTGACGGCAAATCTGAAATTCATCTAATTCTCAACTCCCGTCAGGTTTTCGTTACACCACTTGTGAATGTCCAATTAAGCCAAAGCTGGTTTTCAGTGGCCTGTTCTTACTACGAGACGTGCTGTTCATTTGGCTATCCATTCCACCCTGTTCAGCTCTACATTTTCGTGTCCACAAAACCCAGCCTTCAGAAATCATTGGAATCACCACTAGAGAATGTTCCATTCATTCACTGCGAATCTGGAATTCATCTGAATCTCCACTCCCGGCAGGTTTTCATTGCACCACTGCTGAATGTTCAAGTAACGCAATGATGGTTTTCAGCGGTCTATTCACACTCGAACCCGTGCTGTTCACGGTCTAGCGACTCAACACTGGTGAGTTCTTCTTTTTCCAGTTCAGACAATACAAACCTCAGAAACCATTGCAATCTACACTACAGAATGTTTCATTCATTCAGGCGAATCTTGAATTCATCTTGTTCTCCACTCCCAGCAGGTTTTCGTTTCACCACTGGTGAATGTCCAAGCAGCCCAAGGCTGGTTTCAGCTGCGTGTTAACACTCGCAGCCGTGCTGTTCAATTGGCTATCCAGTGAACGCTGGTTAGCTCTTGATTTTCCTTCCACACACCGAGCCTTCAGAAATCATTCTTATCTCCACTTCAGAATGTTCCATTCGTTCCCTGCGAATCTGGAATTCCTCTGACTCTCCACACCAGGCAGATTTTCCTAACAACACTGGTGAATGACCAGGTAATCCAGTGCTGGTTTTCAGCGGCTGTTCACACTCACAGCCTTGCTGTTCAATTGGCAATCCAGTCAAACCTAGTCAGCTCTTCATTTTCCTGTCCACACAACCCAGCGTTCAGAAATCATTGGAAACTCTACTACAGAAATTTCCATTCATTCACTGTGAATCTGGAAATACTCTGAATCTGCATTCCAGGAAGGCTTTCGTTACACCACTGATGAATGTCCAAGTAATGCAATGCTGCTTCTTAGTGGTCTGTTCACACTCGAAACCGTGCTGTTCATTGGCTATCCACTCAATATCGGTCAGCTCTTCAATATCCTGTCCAGACTATCCAGATTCCTAAATGTTGGCAATCACCACTACAGAATGTTCCATTCAATCACGCGAATCTGGAATTCATCAGAGTCTCCACTCCTGGAAGGTTTTCGTGACACCACTGGTAAATGTCCAAGGAAGACAATGCTGGTTTTAAGCCGCCTGCTAACACACTCAGCCGTGCTGTTCAATTTGCTATCCACCCAACCCTATTCAGCTCTACATTTTCCTGTCCTCATAACCCAACCTTCAGAAATAATTGGTATCTCCTCCACAGAATGTTCCGTTCATTCACTGCGAATCTTAAATTCATCTGACTCTCAACTCCCGGCGGGTTATCGTTACACCACTTGTGAATGTCCAAGTAAGCCAATGCTGGTTTTCAGTGGCCTGTTCATACTAAGAGACGTGCTGTTCATTTGGCTATCCACTCCACCCTGTTCAGCTCTACATTTTCGTGTCCACAAAACCCAGCCTTCAGAAATCATTGGAATCACCACTAGAGAATGTTCCATTCATTCACTGCGAATCTGGAATTCCTCTGAACCTCCACTCCTGGCAGGTTTTCGTTACGCCACTGGTGAATGTCCAAGTAACTCAATACTGGTTTTCAGAGGCATGTTCAACTCGCAGAAGTGCTGTTCAATGGGCTATCCACTCAATATTGGTCAGCTCTTCATTTTCCTCTCCACACAAACCAGCCTTCAGAAATCATTGGGCTCTCCACTACAGACTGTTCCATTCATTCACTGCGATTCTGCAATTCATCTGACTCTCCGCTCCAGGCAGGTTTTCATTACAGCACTGGTGAATGACCAAGTAATCCAATGCTGGTTTTCAGCCGCCTTTTCACACTCGCAGTGTGCTGTTCAATTGTCTATCCACTCAAACCTGGTCAGCCTTTCATTTTCTTTTCCACAATATCAGACTTCAGAAATCATTGGAATCGCCAGTACAGAATGTTCCATTCATTCACTGCCAATCTGGAATTCATCTGAATCTGCACTCCAGGTAGGCTTTCATTACACCACTTATGAATGTCCAAGTAACACAATGCTGGTTTTCAGCGGTCTGTTCACACTCTAAGCCCTGCTTTTTACTGGGTATCCACACAACTGTGGTCAGCTCTTCATTTTCATGTCCAAACAATCCAGACTTGAGAAATCATTGCAATCTCCAGTACAGAATGTTCCATTCATTCACTGCGAATCTGGAATTCAACTGAATCTCCACTACCTGCAGATTTATCTTACACCACTTGTGAATGTCCAAGTAAAACAATGCTGGTTTTCAGAGGCCTGTTCATGTTCGCAGTCGTGCTGTTCAATTGGCTATCCACTCAACCTGTTTTGCTCCTCATTTTCCTGTGCACACAACCCAGCCTTCAGAAATCATTGTAATCTCCACTACAGGATGTTCCATTCATTCACTGGGAATCTGGAATTCATCTGAATCTGCACTCCACGCAGGCTTTCGTTACACCACTGCTGAAAGTCGAAGTAATGCAATACTGGTTTTCAGTGGTCTGTTCACATTCGAAGCCGAGGCTTTTTACAGGCTATCCACTCAACACTGGTCAGCTCTTCATTTTCGTGTCCCCACAATCCAGATTTCAGAAATCATTGCAATCTCCACTACAGAATGTTCCATTCATTCACTGCGAGTCTGGAGTTTATCTGATTCTCCACTCCCGCCTGGTTAACATTACACCACTTGTGAATGTCCAAGTAAGCCAATGCTGGTTTTCAGAGGCCTGTTCATACTCGCAGCCGTGCTGTTTAATTGACAATTCACTCCACCCTGTTCAGCTCTTCATTGTCCCACCACACTACCAGCCTTCAGAAATCTTTGTTATCTCCACTACAGAATGTTCCATTCATTCACTGCGAATCTGGAATTCATCTGACTCTCAACTCCACGCAGGTTTTCATTACACCACTGTTGAATGTCCAAGTAACCCAATGCTGGTTTTCAGCGGCCTGTTCATATTCGCAGCCCTGCTGTTTACTTGGCTATCGATTCAAGCCTGGTCAGCTCTTCATTTTCCTGTCCACACAACACAGGCTTCAGAAATCATTGGAATCTCCTCTACAGAATGTTCCATTCATTCACTGCGAATGTGGAATTCAACTGACTCTCCACTCCATGCAGGTTTTCCTTACACCACTGATGAATGTCCAAGTAACCCAATGCTGGTTTTCAGCTGCATGTTCACACTCGCAGCCATGCTATACAATTGGCTTTCCACTAAATCCTGATTAGTTCTTGATTTTCCTTCCACACGACCCAGCCTTCAGAAATCGTTGGAATCTCCACTAGAGAATGTTCCATTCATTCACTGCGAATCTGGAATTCCTCTGAACCTCCACTCCCGGCAGGTTTTCGTTACACCACTGTTGAATGTCCAAGTAACCCAATGTTTTAAGTGTTTTCTTCACAAGCGCAGTGGTGCTGTTCAATTGGCTATCCACTCAACCCTGGCCAGCTCTACATTTTCCTGTCCACACCACAGAGACTGGAGAAATCATTGTTATCTCCACTACAGAATGTTCCATTCATTCACAGCGAATCTGGAATTCATCTGAATCTCCACTCCCGGCAGGTTTTCGTGACACCACTGGTAAATATCCAAGTAAGCCAATGCTGGTTTTAAGTGGCCTGCTCATACTCTCAGCCGTGCTGTTCAATTTGCTATCCACTCAACCCTCTTCAGCTCCATTTTCCTGTCCACATAACCCAAACTTCAGAAACAATTGGTATCTCCTCCACAGAATGTTCCATTCATTGACGGCAAATCTGAAATTCATCTAATTCTCAACTCCCGTCAGGTTTTCGTTACACCACTTGTGAATGTCCAATTAAGCCAAAGCTGGTTTTCAGTGGCCTGTTCTTACTACGAGACGTGCTGTTCATTTGGCTATCCATTCCACCCTGTTCAGCTCTACATTTTCGTGTCCACAAAACCCAGCCTTCAGAAATCATTGGAATCACCACTAGAGAATGCTCCATTCATTCACTGCGAATCTGGAATTCATCTGAATCTCCACTCCCGGCAGGTTTTCATTGCACCACTGCTGAATGTTCAAGTAACGCAATGATGGTTTTCAGCGGTCTATTCACACTCGAACCCGTGCTGTTCACGGTCTAGCGACTCAACACTGGTGAGTTCTTCTTTTTCCAGTTCAGACAATACAAACCTCAGAAACCATTGCAATCTACACTACAGAATGTTTCATTCATTCAGGCGAATCTTGAATTCATCTTGTTCTCCACTCCCAGCAGGTTTTCGTTTCACCACTGGTGAATGTCCAAGCAACCCAAGGCTGGTTTCAGCTGCGTGTTAACACTCGCAGCCGTGCTGTTCAATTGGCTATCCAGTGAACGCTGGTTAGCTCTTGATTTTCCTTCCACACACCGAGCCTTCAGAAATCATTCTTATCTCCACTTCAGAATGTTCCATTCGTTCCCTGCGAATCTGGAATTCCTCTGACTCTCCACACCAGGCAGATTTTCCTAACAACACTGGTGAATGACCAGGTAATCCAATGCTGGTTTTCAGCGGCTGTTCACACTCACAGCCTTGCTGTTCAATTGGCAATCCAGTCAAACCTAGTCAGCTCTTCATTTTCCTGTCCACACAACCCAGCGTTCAGAAATCATTGGAATCTCTACTACAGAAATTTCCATTCATTCACTGTGAATCTGGAAATACTCTGAATCTGCATTCCAGGAAGGCTTTCGTTACACCACTGATGAATGTCCAAGTAATGCAATGCTGCTTCTTAGTGGTCTGTTCACACTCGAAACCGTGCTGTTCATTGGCTATCCACTCAATATCGGTCAGCTCTTCAATATCCTGTCCAGACTATCCAGATTCCTAAATGTTGGCAATCACCACTACAGAATGTTCCATTCAATCACGCGAATCTGGAATTCATCAGAGTCTCCACTCCTGGAAGGTTTTCGTGACACCACTGGTAAATGTCCAAGGAAGACAATGCTGGTTTTAAGCCGCCTGCTAACACACTCAGCCGTGCTGTTCAATTTGCTATCCACCCAACCCTATTCAGCTCTACATTTTCCTGTCCTCATAACCCAACCTTCAGAAATAATTGGTATCTCCTCCACAGAATGTTCCGTTCATTCACTGCGAATCTTAAATTCATCTGACTCTCAACTCCCGGCGGGTTATCGTTACACCACTTGTGAATGTCCAAGTAAGCCAATGCTGGTTTTCAGTGGCCTGTTCATACTAAGAGACGTGCTGTTCATTTGGCTATCCCACTCCACCCTGTTCAGCTCTACATTTTCGTGTCCACAAAACCCAGCCTTCAGAAATCATTGGAATCACCACTAGAGAATGTTCCATTCATTCACTGCGAATCTGGAATTCCTCTGAACCTCCACTCCTGGCAGGTTTTCGTTACGCCACTGGTGAATGTCCAAGTAACTCAATACTGGTTTTCAGAGGCATGTTCAACTCGCAGAAGTGCTGTTCAATGGGCTATCCACTCAATATTGGTCAGCTCTTCATTTTCCTCTCCACACAAACCAGCCTTCAGAAATCATTGGGCTCTCCACTACAGACTGTTCCATTCATTCACTGCGATTCTGCAATTCATCTGACTCTCCGCTCCAGGCAGGTTTTCATTACAGCACTGGTGAATGACCAAGTAATCCAATGCTGGTTTTCAGCCGCCTTTTCACACTCGCAGTGTGCTGTTCAATTGTCTATCCACTCAAACCTGGTCAGCCTTTCATTTTCTTTTCCACAATATCAGACTTCAGAAATCATTGGAATCGCCAGTACAGAATGTTCCATTCATTCACTGCCAATCTGGAATTCATCTGAATCTGCACTCCAGGTAGGCTTTCATTACACCACTTATGAATGTCCAAGTAACACAATGCTGGTTTTCAGCGGTCTGTTCACACTCTAAGCCCTGCTTTTTACTGGGTATCCACACAACTGTGGTCAGCTCTTCATTTTCATGTCCAAACAATCCAGACTTGAGAAATCATTGCAATCTCCAGTACAGAATGTTCCATTCATTCACTGCGAATCTGGAATTCAACTGAATCTCCACTACCTGCAGATTTATCTTACACCACTTGTGAATGTCCAAGTAAAACAATGCTGGTTTTCAGAGGCCTGTTCATGTTCGCAGTCGTGCTGTTCAATTGGCTATCCACTCAACCTGTTTTGCTCCTCATTTTCCTGTGCACACAACCCAGCCTTCAGAAATCATTGTAATCTCCACTACAGGATGTTCCATTCATTCACTGGGAATCTGGAATTCATCTGAATCTGCACTCCACGCAGGCTTTCGTTACACCACTGCTGAAAGTCGAAGTAATGCAATACTGGTTTTCAGTGGTCTGTTCACATTCGAAGCCGAGGCTTTTTACAGGCTATCCACTCAACACTGGTCAGCTCTTCATTTTCGTGTCCCCACAATCCAGATTTCAGAAATCATTGCAATCTCCACTACAGAATGTTCCATTCATTCACTGCGAGTCTGGAGTTTATCTGATTCTCCACTCCCGCCTGGTTAACATTACACCACTTGTGAATGTCCAAGTAAGCCAATGCTGGTTTTCAGAGGCCTGTTCATACTCGCAGCCGTGCTGTTTAATTGACAATTCACTCCACCCTGTTCAGCTCTTCATTGTCCCACCACACTACCAGCCTTCAGAAATCTTTGTTATCTCCACTACAGAATGTTCCATTCATTCACTGCGAATCTGGAATTCATCTGACTCTCAACTCCACGCAGGTTTTCATTACACCACTGTTGAATGTCCAAGTAACCCAATGCTGGTTTTCAGCGGCCTGTTCATATTCGCAGCCCTGCTGTTTACTTGGCTATCGATTCAAGCCTGGTCAGCTCTTCATTTTCCTGTCCACACAACACAGGCTTCAGAAATCATTGGAATCTCCTCTACAGAATGTTCCATTCATTCACTGCGAATGTGGAATTCAACTGACTCTCCACTCCATGCAGGTTTTCCTTACACCACTGATGAATGTCCAAGTAACCCAATGCTGGTTTTCAGCTGCATGTTCACACTCGCAGCCATGCTATACTTTTAGGCTTTCCACTAAATCCTGATTAGTTCTTGATTTTCCTTCCACACGACCCAGCCTTCAGAAATCGTTGGAATCTCCACTAGAGAATGTTCCATTCATTCACTGCGAATCTGGAATTCCTCTGAACCTCCACTCCCGGCAGGTTTTCGTTACACCACTGTTGAATGTCCAAGTAACCCAATGTTTTAAGTGTTTTCTTCACAAGCGCAGTGGTGCTGTTCAATTGGCTATCCACTCAACCCTGGCCAGCTCTACATTTTCCTGTCCACACCACAGAGACTGGAGAAATCATTGTTATCTCCACTACAGAATGTTCCATTCATTCACAGCGAATCTGGAATTCATCTGAATCTCCACTCCCGGCAGGTTTTCGTGACACCACTGGTAAATATCCAAGTAAGCCAATGCTGGTTTTAAGTGGCCTGCTCATACTCTCAGCCGTGCTGTTCAATTTGCTATCCACTCAACCCTCTTCAGCTCCATTTTCCTGTCCACATAACCCAAACTTCAGAAACAATTGGTATCTCCTCCACAGAATGTTCCATTCATTGACGGCAAATCTGAAATTCATCTAATTCTCAACTCCCGTCAGGTTTTCGTTACACCACTTGTGAATGTCCAATTAAGCCAAAGCTGGTTTTCAGTGGCCTGTTCTTACTACGAGACGTGCTGTTCATTTGGCTATCCATTCCACCCTGTTCAGCTCTACATTTTCGTGTCCACAAAACCCAGCCTTCAGAAATCATTGGAATCACCACTAGAGAATGTTCCATTCATTCACTGCGAATCTGGAATTCATCTGAATCTCCACTCCCGGCAGGTTTTCATTGCACCACTGCTGAATGTTCAAGTAACGCAATGATGGTTTTCAGCGGTCTATTCACACTCGAACCCGTGCTGTTCACGGTCTAGCGACTCAACACTGGTGAGTTCTTCTTTTTCCAGTTCAGACAATACAAACCTCAGAAACCATTGCAATCTACACTACAGAATGTTTCATTCATTCACGCGAATCTTGAATTCATCTTGTTCTCCACTCCCAGCAGGTTTTCGTTTCACCACTGGTGAATGTCCAAGCAACCCAAGGCTGGTTTCAGCTGCGTGTTAACACTCGCAGCCGTGCTGTTCAATTGGCTATCCAGTGAACGCTGGTTAGCTCTTGATTTTCCTTCCACACACCGAGCCTTCAGAAATCATTCTTATCTCCACTTCAGAATGTTCCATTCGTTCCCTGCGAATCTGGAATTCCTCTGACTCTCCACACCAGGCAGATTTTCCTAACAACACTGGTGAATGACCAGGTAATCCAATGCTGGTTTTCAGCGGCTGTTCACACTCACAGCCTTGCTGTTCAATTGGCAATCCAGTCAAACCTAGTCAGCTCTTCATTTTCCTGTCCACACAACCCAGCGTTCAGAAATCATTGGAATCTCTACTACAGAAATTTCCATTCATTCACTGTGAATCTGGAAATACTCTGAATCTGCATTCCAGGAAGGCTTTCGTTACACCACTGATGAATGTCCAAGTAATGCAATGCTGCTTCTTAGTGGTCTGTTCACACTCGAAACCGTGCTGTTCATTGGCTATCCACTCAATATCGGTCAGCTCTTCAATATCCTGTCCAGACTATCCAGATTCCTAAATGTTGGCAATCACCACTACAGAATGTTCCATTCAATCACGCGAATCTGGAATTCATCAGAGTCTCCACTCCTGGAAGGTTTTCGTGACACCACTGGTAAATGTCCAAGGAAGACAATGCTGGTTTTAAGCCGCCTGCTAACACACTCAGCCGTGCTGTTCAATTTGCTATCCACCCAACCCTATTCAGCTCTACATTTTCCTGTCCTCATAACCCAACCTTCAGAAATAATTGGTATCTCCTCCACAGAATGTTCCGTTCATTCACTGCGAATCTTAAATTCATCTGACTCTCAACTCCCGGCGGGTTATCGTTACACCACTTGTGAATGTCCAAGTAAGCCAATGCTGGTTTTCAGTGGCCTGTTCATACTAAGAGACGTGCTGTTCATTTGGCTATCCCACTCCACCCTGTTCAGCTCTACATTTTCGTGTCCACAAAACCCAGCCTTCAGAAATCATTGGAATCACCACTAGAGAATGTTCCATTCATTCACTGCGAATCTGGAATTCCTCTGAACCTCCACTCCTGGCAGGTTTTCGTTACGCCACTGGTGAATGTCCAAGTAACTCAATACTGGTTTTCAGAGGCATGTTCAACTCGCAGAAGTGCTGTTCAATGGGCTATCCACTCAATATTGGTCAGCTCTTCATTTTCCTCTCCACACAAACCAGCCTTCAGAAATCATTGGGCTCTCCACTACAGACTGTTCCATTCATTCACTGCGATTCTGCAATTCATCTGACTCTCCGCTCCAGGCAGGTTTTCATTACAGCACTGGTGAATGACCAAGTAATCCAATGCTGGTTTTCAGCCGCCTTTTCACACTCGCAGTGTGCTGTTCAATTGTCTATCCACTCAAACCTGGTCAGCCTTTCATTTTCTTTTCCACAATATCAGACTTCAGAAATCATTGGAATCGCCAGTACAGAATGTTCCATTCATTCACTGCCAATCTGGAATTCATCTGAATCTGCACTCCAGGTAGGCTTTCATTACACCACTTATGAATGTCCAAGTAACACAATGCTGGTTTTCAGCGGTCTGTTCACACTCTAAGCCCTGCTTTTTACTGGGTATCCACACAACTGTGGTCAGCTCTTCATTTTCATGTCCAAACAATCCAGACTTGAGAAATCATTGCAATCTCCAGTACAGAATGTTCCATTCATTCACTGCGAATCTGGAATTCAACTGAATCTCCACTACCTGCAGATTTATCTTACACCACTTGTGAATGTCCAAGTAAAACAATGCTGGTTTTCAGAGGCCTGTTCATGTTCGCAGTCGTGCTGTTCAATTGGCTATCCACTCAACCTGTTTTGCTCCTCATTTTCCTGTGCACACAACCCAGCCTTCAGAAATCATTGTAATCTCCACTACAGGATGTTCCATTCATTCACTGGGAATCTGGAATTCATCTGAATCTGCACTCCACGCAGGCTTTCGTTACACCACTGCTGAAAGTCGAAGTAATGCAATACTGGTTTTCAGTGGTCTGTTCACATTCGAAGCCGAGGCTTTTTACAGGCTATCCACTCAACACTGGTCAGCTCTTCATTTTCGTGTCCCCACAATCCAGATTTCAGAAATCATTGCAATCTCCACTACAGAATGTTCCATTCATTCACTGCGAGTCTGGAGTTTATCTGATTCTCCACTCCCGCCTGGTTAACATTACACCACTTGTGAATGTCCAAGTAAGCCAATGCTGGTTTTCAGAGGCCTGTTCATACTCGCAGCCGTGCTGTTTAATTGACAATTCACTCCACCCTGTTCAGCTCTTCATTGTCCCACCACACTACCAGCCTTCAGAAATCTTTGTTATCTCCACTACAGAATGTTCCATTCATTCACTGCGAATCTGGAATTCATCTGACTCTCAACTCCACGCAGGTTTTCCTTACACCACTGTTGAATGTCCAAGTAACCCAATGCTGGTTTTCAGCGGCCTGTTCATATTCGCAGCCCTGCTGTTTACTTGGCTATCGATTCAAGCCTGGTCAGCTCTTCATTTTCCTGTCCACACAACACAGGCTTCAGAAATCATTGGAATCTCCTCTACAGA
The DNA here is from genome assembly GCF_029834395.1 of Sorex fumeus. Lineage (NCBI taxonomy): Eukaryota > Metazoa > Chordata > Mammalia > Eulipotyphla > Soricidae > Sorex > Sorex fumeus. Next base: position 986,208 of record NW_026606204.1, read on the forward strand.
ATGTTCCATTCATTCACTGCGAATGTGGAATTCAACTGACTCTCCACTCCATGCAGGTTTTCCTTACACCACTGATGAATGTCCAAGTAACCCAATGCTGGTTTTCAGCTGCATGTTCACACTCGCAGCCATGCTATACTTTTAGGCTTTCCACTAAATCCTGATTAGTTCTTGATTTTCCTTCCACACGACCCAGCCTTCAGAAATCGTTGGAATCTCCACTAGAGAATGTTCCATTCATTCACTGCGAATCTGGAATTCCTCTGAACCTCCACTCCCGGCAGGTTTTCGTTACACCACTGTTGAATGTCCAAGTAACCCAATGTTTTAAGTGTTTTCTTCACAAGCGCAGTGGTGCTGTTCAATTGGCTATCCACTCAACCCTGGCCAGCTCTACATTTTCCTGTCCACACCACAGAGACTGGAGAAATCATTGTTATCTCCACTACAGAATGTTCCATTCATTCACAGCGAATCTGGAATTCATCTGAATCTCCACTCCCGGCAGGTTTTCGTGACACCACTGGTAAATATCCAAGTAAGCCAATGCTGGTTTTAAGTGGCCTGCTCATACTCTCAGCCGTGCTGTTCAATTTGCTATCCACTCAACCCTCTTCAGCTCCATTTTCCTGTCCACATAACCCAAACTTCAGAAACAATTGGTATCTCCTCCACAGAATGTTCCATTCATTGACGGCAAATCTGAAATTCATCTAATTCTCAACTCCCGTCAGGTTTTCGTTACACCACTTGTGAATGTCCAATTAAGCCAAAGCTGGTTTTCAGTGGCCTGTTCTTACTACGAGACGTGCTGTTCATTTGGCTATCCATTCCACCCTGTTCAGCTCTACATTTTCGTGTCCACAAAACCCAGCCTTCAGAAATCATTGGAATCACCACTAGAGAATGTTCCATTCATTCACTGCGAATCTGGAATTCATCTGAATCTCCACTCCCGGCAGGTTTTCATTGCACCACTGCTGAATGTTCAAGTAACGCAATGATGGTTTTCAGCGGTCTATTCACACTCGAACCCGTGCTGTTCACGGTCTAGCGACTCAACACTGGTGAGTTCTTCTTTTTCCAGTTCAGACAATACAAACCTCAGAAACCATTGCAATCTACACTACAGAATGTTTCATTCATTCACGCGAATCTTGAATTCATCTTGTTCTCCACTCCCAGCAGGTTTTCGTTTCACCACTGGTGAATGTCCAAGCAACCCAAGGCTGGTTTCAGCTGCGTGTTAACACTCGCAGCCGTGCTGTTCAATTGGCTATCCAGTGAACGCTGGTTAGCTCTTGATTTTCCTTCCACACACCGAGCCTTCAGAAATCATTCTTATCTCCACTTCAGAATGTTCCATTCGTTCCCTGCGAATCTGGAATTCCTCTGACTCTCCACACCAGGCAGATTTTCCTAACAACACTGGTGAATGACCAGGTAATCCAATGCTGGTTTTCAGCGGCTGTTCACACTCACAGCCTTGCTGTTCAATTGGCAATCCAGTCAAACCTAGTCAGCTCTTCATTTTCCTGTCCACACAACCCAGCGTTCAGAAATCATTGGAATCTCTACTACAGAAATTTCCATTCATTCACTGTGAATCTGGAAATACTCTGAATCTGCATTCCAGGAAGGCTTTCGTTACACCACTGATGAATGTCCAAGTAATGCAATGCTGCTTCTTAGTGGTCTGTTCACACTCGAAACCGTGCTGTTCATTGGCTATCCACTCAATATCGGTCAGCTCTTCAATATCCTGTCCAGACTATCCAGATTCCTAAATGTTGGCAATCACCACTACAGAATGTTCCATTCAATCACGCGAATCTGGAATTCATCAGAGTCTCCACTCCTGGAAGGTTTTCGTGACACCACTGGTAAATGTCCAAGGAAGACAATGCTGGTTTTAAGCCGCCTGCTAACACACTCAGCCGTGCTGTTCAATTTGCTATCCACCCAACCCTATTCAGCTCTACATTTTCCTGTCCTCATAACCCAACCTTCAGAAATAATTGGTATCTCCTCCACAGAATGTTCCGTTCATTCACTGCGAACCTTAAATTCATCTGACTCTCAACTCCCGGCGGGTTATCGTTACACCACTTGTGAATGTCCAAGTAAGCCAATGCTGGTTTTCAGTGGCCTGTTCATACTAAGAGACGTGCTGTTCATTTGGCTATCCACTCCACCCTGTTCAGCTCTACATTTTCGTGTCCACAAAACCCAGCCTTCAGAAATCATTGGAATCACCACTAGAGAATGTTCCATTCATTCACTGCGAATCTGGAATTCCTCTGAACCTCCACTCCTGGCAGGTTTTCGTTACGCCACTGGTGAATGTCCAAGTAACTCAATACTGGTTTTCAGAGGCATGTTCAACTCGCAGAAGTGCTGTTCAATGGGCTATCCACTCAATATTGGTCAGCTCTTCATTTTCCTCTCCACACAAACCAGCCTTCAGAAATCATTGGGCTCTCCACTACAGACTGTTCCATTCATTCACTGCGATTCTGCAATTCATCTGACTCTCCGCTCCAGGCAGGTTTTCATTACAGCACTGGTGAATGACCAAGTAATCCAATGCTGGTTTTCAGCCGCCTTTTCACACTCGCAGTGTGCTGTTCAATTGTCTATCCACTCAAACCTGGTCAGCCTTTCATTTTCTTTTCCACAATATCAGACTTCAGAAATCATTGGAATCGCCAGTACAGAATGTTCCATTCATTCACTGCCAATCTGGAATTCATCTGAATCTGCACTCCAGGTAGGCTTTCATTACACCACTTATGAATGTCCAAGTAACACAATGCTGGTTTTCAGCGGTCTGTTCACACTCTAAGCCCTGCTTTTTACTGGGTATCCACACAACTGTGGTCAGCTCTTCATTTTCATGTCCAAACAATCCAGACTTGAGAAATCATTGCAATCTCCAGTACAGAATGTTCCATTCATTCACTGCGAATCTGGAATTCAACTGAATCTCCACTACCTGCAGATTTATCTTACACCACTTGTGAATGTCCAAGTAAAACAATGCTGGTTTTCAGAGGCCTGTTCATGTTCGCAGTCGTGCTATTCAATTGGCTATCCACTCAACCTGTTTTGCTCCTCATTTTCCTGTGCACACAACCCAGCCTTCAGAAATCATTGTAATCTCCACTACAGGATGTTCCATTCATTCACTGGGAATCTGGAATTCATCTGAATCTGCACTCCACGCAGGCTTTCGTTACACCACTGCTGAAAGTCGAAGTAATGCAATACTGGTTTTCAGTGGTCTGTTCACATTCGAAGCCGAGGCTTTTTACAGGCTATCCACTCAACACTGGTCAGCTCTTCATTTTCGTGTCCCCACAATCCAGATTTCAGAAATCATTGCAATCTCCACTACAGAATGTTCCATTCATTCACTGCGAGTCTGGAGTTTATCTGATTCTCCACTCCCGCCTGGTTAACATTACACCACTTGTGAATGTCCAAGTAAGCCAATGCTGGTTTTCAGAGGCCTGTTCATACTCGCAGCCGTGCTGTTTAATTGACAATTCACTCCACCCTGTTCAGCTCTTCATTGTCCCACCACACTACCAGCCTTCAGAAATCTTTGTTATCTCCACTACAGAATGTTCCATTCATTCACTGCGAATCTGGAATTCATCTGACTCTCAACTCCACGCAGGTTTTCCTTACACCACTGTTGAATGTCCAAGTAACCCAATGCTGGTTTTCAGCGGCCTGTTCATATTCGCAGCCCTGCTGTTTACTTGGCTATCGATTCAAGCCTGGTCAGCTCTTCATTTTCCTGTCCACACAACACAGGCTTCAGAAATCATTGGAATCTCCTCTACAGAATGTTCCATTCATTCACTGCGAATGTGGAATTCAACTGACTCTCCACTCCATGCAGGTTTTCCTTACACCACTGATGAATGTCCAAGTAACCCAATGCTGGTTTTCAGCTGCATGTTCACACTCGCAGCCATGCTATACAATTGGCTTTCCACTAAATCCTGATTAGTTCTTGATTTTCCTTCCACACGACCCAGCCTTCAGAAATCGTTGGAATCTCCACTAGAGAATGTTCCATTCATTCACTGCGAATCTGGAATTCCTCTGAACCTCCACTCCCGGCAGGTTTTCGTTACACCACTGTTGAATGTCCAAGTAACCCAATGTTTTAAGTGTTTTCTTCACAAGCGCAGTGGTGCTGTTCAATTGGCTATCCACTCAACCCTGGCCAGCTCTACATTTTCCTGTCCACACCACAGAGACTGGAGAAATCATTGTTATCTCCACTACAGAATGTTCCATTCATTCACAGCGAATCTGGAATTCATCTGAATCTCCACTCCCGGCAGGTTTTCGTGACACCACTGGTAAATATCCAAGTAAGCCAATGCTGGTTTTAAGTGGCCTGCTCATACTCTCAGCCGTGCTGTTCAATTTGCTATCCACTCAACCCTCTTCAGCTCCATTTTCCTGTCCACATAACCCAAACTTCAGAAACAATTGGTATCTCCTCCACAGAATGTTCCATTCATTGACGGCAAATCTGAAATTCATCTAATTCTCAACTCCCGTCAGGTTTTCGTTACACCACTTGTGAATGTCCAATTAAGCCAAAGCTGGTTTTCAGTGGCCTGTTCTTACTACGAGACGTGCTGTTCATTTGGCTATCCATTCCACCCTGTTCAGCTCTACATTTTCGTGTCCACAAAACCCAGCCTTCAGAAATCATTGGAATCACCACTAGAGAATGCTCCATTCATTCACTGCGAATCTGGAATTCATCTGAATCTCCACTCCCGGCAGGTTTTCATTGCACCACTGCTGAATGTTCAAGTAACGCAATGATGGTTTTCAGCGGTCTATTCACACTCGAACCCGTGCTGTTCACGGTCTAGCGACTCAACACTGGTGAGTTCTTCTTTTTCCAGTTCAGACAATACAAACCTCAGAAACCATTGCAATCTACACTACAGAATGTTTCATTCATTCAGGCGAATCTTGAATTCATCTTGTTCTCCACTCCCAGCAGGTTTTCGTTTCACCACTGGTGAATGTCCAAGCAACCCAAGGCTGGTTTCAGCTGCGTGTTAACACTCGCAGCCGTGCTGTTCAATTGGCTATCCAGTGAACGCTGGTTAGCTCTTGATTTTCCTTCCACACACCGAGCCTTCAGAAATCATTCTTATCTCCACTTCAGAATGTTCCATTCGTTCCCTGCGAATCTGGAATTCCTCTGACTCTCCACACCAGGCAGATTTTCCTAACAACACTGGTGAATGACCAGGTAATCCAATGCTGGTTTTCAGCGGCTGTTCACACTCACAGCCTTGCTGTTCAATTGGCAATCCAGTCAAACCTAGTCAGCTCTTCATTTTCCTGTCCACACAACCCAGCGTTCAGAAATCATTGGAATCTCTACTACAGAAATTTCCATTCATTCACTGTGAATCTGGAAATACTCTGAATCTGCATTCCAGGAAGGCTTTCGTTACACCACTGATGAATGTCCAAGTAATGCAATGCTGCTTCTTAGTGGTCTGTTCACACTCGAAACCGTGCTGTTCATTGGCTATCCACTCAATATCGGTCAGCTCTTCAATATCCTGTCCAGACTATCCAGATTCCTAAATGTTGGCAATCACCACTACAGAATGTTCCATTCAATCACGCGAATCTGGAATTCATCAGAGTCTCCACTCCTGGAAGGTTTTCGTGACACCACTGGTAAATGTCCAAGGAAGACAATGCTGGTTTTAAGCCGCCTGCTAACACACTCAGCCGTGCTGTTCAATTTGCTATCCACCCAACCCTATTCAGCTCTATATTTTCCTGTCCTCATAACCCAACCTTCAGAAATAATTGGTATCTCCTCCACAGAATGTTCCGTTCATTCACTGCGAATCTTAAATTCATCTGACTCTCAACTCCCGGCGGGTTATCGTTACACCACTTGTGAATGTCCAAGTAAGCCAATGCTGGTTTTCAGTGGCCTGTTCATACTAAGAGACGTGCTGTTCATTTGGCTATCCCACTCCACCCTGTTCAGCTCTACATTTTCGTGTCCACAAAACCCAGCCTTCAGAAATCATTGGAATCACCACTAGAGAATGTTCCATTCATTCACTGCGAATCTGGAATTCCTCTGAACCTCCACTCCTGGCAGGTTTTCGTTACGCCACTGGTGAATGTCCAAGTAACTCAATACTGGTTTTCAGAGGCATGTTCAACTCGCAGAAGTGCTGTTCAATGGGCTATCCACTCAATATTGGTCAGCTCTTCATTTTCCTCTCCACACAAACCAGCCTTCAGAAATCATTGGGCTCTCCACTACAGACTGTTCCATTCATTCACTGCGATTCTGCAATTCATCTGACTCTCCGCTCCAGGCAGGTTTTCATTACAGCACTGGTGAATGACCAAGTAATCCAATGCTGGTTTTCAGCCGCCTTTTCACACTCGCAGTGTGCTGTTCAATTGTCTATCCACTCAAACCTGGTCAGCCTTTCATTTTCTTTTCCACAATATCAGACTTCAGAAATCATTGGAATCGCCAGTACAGAATGTTCCATTCATTCACTGCCAATCTGGAATTCATCTGAATCTGCACTCCAGGTAGGCTTTCATTACACCACTTATGAATGTCCAAGTAACACAATGCTGGTTTTCAGCGGTCTGTTCACACTCTAAGCCCTGCTTTTTACTGGGTATCCACACAACTGTGGTCAGCTCTTCATTTTCATGTCCAAACAATCCAGACTTGAGAAATCATTGCAATCTCCAGTACAGAATGTTCCATTCATTCACTGCGAATCTGGAATTCAACTGAATCTCCACTACCTGCAGATTTATCTTACACCACTTGTGAATGTCCAAGTAAAACAATGCTGGTTTTCAGAGGCCTCTTCATGTTCGCAGTCGTGCTGTTCAATTGGCTATCCACTCAACCTGTTTTGCTCCTCATTTTCCTGTGCACACAACCCAGCCTTCAGAAATCATTGTAATCTCCACTACAGGATGTTCCATTCATTCACTGGGAATCTGGAATTCATCTGAATCTGCACTCCACGCAGGCTTTCGTTACACCACTGCTGAAAGTCGAAGTAATGCAATACTGGTTTTCAGTGGTCTGTTCACATTCGAAGCCGAGGCTTTTTACAGGCTATCCACTCAACACTGGTCAGCTCTTCATTTTCGTGTCCCCACAATCCAGATTTCAGAAATCATTGCAATCTCCACTACAGAATGTTCCATTCATTCACTGCGAGTCTGGAGTTTATCTGATTCTCCACTCCCGCCTGGTTAACATTACACCACTTGTGAATGTCCAAGTAAGCCAATGCTGGTTTTCAGAGGCCTGTTCATACTCGCAGCCGTGCTGTTTAATTGACAATTCACTCCACCCTGTTCAGCTCTTCATTGTCCCACCACACTACCAGCCTTCAGAAATCTTTGTTATCTCCACTACAGAATGTTCCATTCATTCACTGCGAATCTGGAATTCATCTGACTCTCAACTCCACGCAGGTTTTCCTTACACCACTGTTGAATGTCCAAGTAACCCAATGCTGGTTTTCAGCGGCCTGTTCATATTCGCAGCCCTGCTGTTTACTTGGCTATCGATTCAAGCCTGGTCAGCTCTTCATTTTCCTGTCCACACAACACAGGCTTCAGAAATCATTGGAATCTCCTCTACAGAATGTTCCATTCATTCACTGCGAATGTGGAATTCAACTGACTCTCCACTCCATGCAGGTTTTCCTTACACCACTGATGAATGTCCAAGTAACCCAATGCTGGTTTTCAGCTGCATGTTCACACTCGCAGCCATGCTATACAATTGGCTTTCCACTAAATCCTGATTAGTTCTTGATTTTCCTTCCACACGACCCAGCCTTCAGAAATCGTTGGAATCTCCACTAGAGAATGTTCCATTCATTCACTGCGAATCTGGAATTCCTCTGAACCTCCACTCCCGGCAGGTTTTCGTTACACCACTGTTGAATGTCCAAGTAACCCAATGTTTTAAGTGTTTTCTTCACAAGCGCAGTGGTGCTGTTCAATTGGCTATCCACTCAACCCTGGCCAGCTCTACATTTTCCTGTCCACACCACAGAGACTGGAGAAATCATTGTTATCTCCACTACAGAATGTTCCATTCATTCACAGCGAATCTGGAATTCATCTGAATCTCCACTCCCGGCAGGTTTTCGTGACACCACTGGTAAATATCCAAGTAAGCCAATGCTGGTTTTAAGTGGCCTGCTCATACTCTCAGCCGTGCTGTTCAATTTGCTATCCACTCAACCCTCTTCAGCTCCATTTTCCTGTCCACATAACCCAAACTTCAGAAACAATTGGTATCTCCTCCACAGAATGTTCCATTCATTGACGGCAAATCTGAAATTCATCTAATTCTCAACTCCCGTCAGGTTTTCGTTACACCACTTGTGAATGTCCAATTAAGCCAAAGCTGGTTTTCAGTGGCCTGTTCTTACTACGAGACGTGCTGTTCATTTGGCTATCCATTCCACCCTGTTCAGCTCTACATTTTCGTGTCCACAAAACCCAGCCTTCAGAAATCATTGGAATCACCACTAGAGAATGCTCCATTCATTCACTGCGAATCTGGAATTCATCTGAATCTCCACTCCCGGCAGGTTTTCATTGCACCACTGCTGAATGTTCAAGTAACGCAATGATGGTTTTCAGCGGTCTATTCACACTCGAACCCGTGCTGTTCACGGTCTAGCGACTCAACACTGGTGAGTTCTTCTTTTTCCAGTTCAGACAATACAAACCTCAGAAACCATTGCAATCTACACTACAGAATGTTTCATTCATTCAGGCGAATCTTGAATTCATCTTGTTCTCCACTCCCAGCAGGTTTTCGTTTCACCACTGGTGAATGTCCAAGCAACCCAAGGCTGGTTTCAGCTGCGTGTTAACACTCGCAGCCGTGCTGTTCAATTGGCTATCCAGTGAACGCTGGTTAGCTCTTGATTTTCCTTCCACACACCGAGCCTTCAGAAATCATTCTTATCTCCACTTCAGAATGTTCCATTCGTTCCCTGCGAATCTGGAATTCCTCTGACTCTCCACACCAGGCAGATTTTCCTAACAACACTGGTGAATGACCAGGTAATCCAATGCTGGTTTTCAGCGGCTGTTCACACTCACAGCCTTGCTGTTCAATTGGCAATCCAGTCAAACCTAGTCAGCTCTTCATTTTCCTGTCCACACAACCCAGCGTTCAGAAATCATTGGAATCTCTACTACAGAAATTTCCATTCATTCACTGTGAATCTGGAAATACTCTGAATCTGCATTCCAGGAAGGCTTTCGTTACACCACTGATGAATGTCCAAGTAATGCAATGCTGCTTCTTAGTGGTCTGTTCACACTCGAAACCGTGCTGTTCATTGGCTATCCACTCAATATCGGTCAGCTCTTCAATATCCTGTCCAGACTATCCAGATTCCTAAATGTTGGCAATCACCACTACAGAATGTTCCATTCAATCACGCGAATCTGGAATTCATCAGAGTCTCCACTCCTGGAAGGTTTTCGTGACACCACTGGTAAATGTCCAAGGAAGACAATGCTGGTTTTAAGCCGCCTGCTAACACACTCAGCCGTGCTGTTCAATTTGCTATCCACCCAACCCTATTCAGCTCTACATTTTCCTGTCCTCATAACCCAACCTTCAGAAATAATTGGTATCTCCTCCACAGAATGTTCCGTTCATTCACTGCGAATCTTAAATTCATCTGACTCTCAACTCCCGGCGGGTTATCGTTACACCACTTGTGAATGTCCAAGTAAGCCAATGCTGGTTTTCAGTGGCCTGTTCATACTAAGAGACGTGCTGTTCATTTGGCTATCCCACTCCACCCTGTTCAGCTCTACATTTTCGTGTCCACAAAACCCAGCCTTCAGAAATCATTGGAATCACCACTAGAGAATGTTCCATTCATTCACTGCGAATCTGGAATTCCTCTGAACCTCCACTCCTGGCAGGTTTTCGTTACGCCACTGGTGAATGTCCAAGTAACTCAATACTGGTTTTCAGAGGCATGTTCAACTCGCAGAAGTGCTGTTCAATGGGCTATCCACTCAATATTGGTCAGCTCTTCATTTTCCTCTCCACACAAACCAGCCTTCAGAAATCATTGGGCTCTCCACTACAGACTGTTCCATTCATTCACTGCGATTCTGCAATTCATCTGACTCTCCGCTCCAGGCAGGTTTTCATTACAGCACTGGTGAATGACCAAGTAATCCAATGCTGGTTTTCAGCCGCCTTTTCACACTCGCAGTGTGCTGTTCAATTGTCTATCCACTCAAACCTGGTCAGCCTTTCATTTTCTTTTCCACAATATCAGACTTCAGAAATCATTGGAATCGCCAGTACAGAATGTTCCATTCATTCACTGCCAATCTGGAATTCATCTGAATCTGCACTCCAGGTAGGCTTTCATTACACCACTTATGAATGTCCAAGTAACACAATGCTGGTTTTCAGCGGTCTGTTCACACTCTAAGCCCTGCTTTTTACTGGGTATCCACACAACTGTGGTCAGCTCTTCATTTTCATGTCCAAACAATCCAGACTTGAGAAATCATTGCAATCTCCAGTACAGAATGTTCCATTCATTCACTGCGAATCTGGAATTCAACTGAATCTCCACTACCTGCAGATTTATCTTACACCACTTGTGAATGTCCAAGTAAAACAATGCTGGTTTTCAGAGGCCTGTTCATGTTCGCAGTCGTGCTGTTCAATTGGCTATCCACTCAACCTGTTTTGCTCCTCATTTTCCTGTGCACACAACCCAGCCTTCAGAAATCATTGTAATCTCCACTACAGGATGTTCCATTCATTCACTGGGAATCTGGAATTCATCTGAATCTGCACTCCACGCAGGCTTTCGTTACACCACTGCTGAAAGTCGAAGTAATGCAATACTGGTTTTCAGTGGTCTGTTCACATTCGAAGCCGAGGCTTTTTACAGGCTATCCACTCAACACTGGTCAGCTCTTCATTTTCGTGTCCCCACAATCCAGATTTCAGAAATCATTGCAATCTCCACTACAGAATGTTCCATTCATTCACTGCGAGTCTGGAGTTTATCTGATTCTCCACTCCCGCCTGGTTAACATTACACCACTTGTGAATGTCCAAGTAAGCCAATGCTGGTTTTCAGAGGCCTGTTCATACTCGCAGCCGTGCTGTTTAATTGACAATTCCCTCCACCCTGTTCAGCTCTTCATTGTCCCACCACACTACCAGCCTTCAGAAATCTTTGTTATCTCCACTACAGAATGTTCCATTCATTCACTGCGAATCTGGAATTCATCTGACTCTCAACTCCACGCAGGTTTTCCTTACACCACTGTTGAATGTCCAAGTAACCCAATGCTGGTTTTCAGCGGCCTGTTCATATTCGCAGCCCTGCTGTTTACTTGGCTATCGATTCAAGCCTGGTCAGCTCTTCATTTTCCTGTCCACACAACACAGGCTTCAGAAATCATTGGAATCTCCTCTACAGAATGTTCCATTCATTCACTGCGAATGTGGAATTCAACTGACTCTCCACTCCATGCAGGTTTTCCTTACACCACTGATGAATGTCCAAGTAACCCAATGCTGGTTTTCAGCTGCATGTTCACACTCGCAGCCATGCTATACTTTTAGGCTTTCCACTAAATCCTGATTAGTTCTTGATTTTCCTTCCACACGACCCAGCCTTCAGAAATCGTTGGAATCTCCACTAGAGAATGTTCCATTCATTCACTGCGAATCTGGAATTCCTCTGAACCTCCACTCCCGGCAGGTTTTCGTTACACCACTGTTGAATGTCCAAGTAACCCAATGTTTTAAGTGTTTTCTTCACAAGCGCAGTGGTGCTGTTCAATTGGCTATCCACTCAACCCTGGCCAGCTCTACATTTTCCTGTCCACACCACAGAGACTGGAGAAATCATTGTTATCTCCACTACAGAATGTTCCATTCATTCACAGCGAATCTGGAATTCATCTGAATCTCCACTCCCGGCAGGTTTTCGTGACACCACTGGTAAATATCCAAGTAAGCCAATGCTGGTTTTAAGTGGCCTGCTCATACTCTCAGCCGTGCTGTTCAATTTGCTATCCACTCAACCCTCTTCAGCTCCATTTTCCTGTCCACATAACCCAAACTTCAGAAACAATTGGTATCTCCTCCACAGAATGTTCCATTCATTGACGGCAAATCTGAAATTCATCTAATTCTCAACTCCCGTCAGGTTTTCGTTACACCACTTGTGAATGTCCAATTAAGCCAAAGCTGGTTTTCAGTGGCCTGTTCTTACTACGAGACGTGCTGTTCATTTGGCTATCCATTCCACCCTGTTCAGCTCTACATTTTCGTGTCCACAAAACCCAGCCTTCAGAAATCATTGGAATCACCACTAGAGAATGTTCCATTCATTCACTGCGAATCTGGAATTCATCTGAATCTCCACTCCCGGCAGGTTTTCATTGCACCACTGCTGAATGTTCAAGTAACGCAATGATGGTTTTCAGCGGTCTATTCACACTCGAACCCGTGCTGTTCACGGTCTAGCGACTCAACACTGGTGAGTTCTTCTTTTTCCAGTTCAGACAATACAAACCTCAGAAACCATTGCAATCTACACTACAGAATGTTTCATTCATTCAGGCGAATCTTGAATTCATCTTGTTCTCCACTCCCAGCAGGTTTTCGTTTCACCACTGGTGAATGTCCAAGCAACCCAAGGCTGGTTTCAGCTGCGTGTTAACACTCGCAGCCGTGCTGTTCAATTGGCTATCCAGTGAACGCTGGTTAGCTCTTGATTTTCCTTCCACACACCGAGCCTTCAGAAATCATTCTTATCTCCACTTCAGAATGTTCCATTCGTTCCCTGCGAATCTGGAATTCCTCTGACTCTCCACACCAGGCAGATTTTCCTAACAACACTGGTGAATGACCAGGTAATCCAATGCTGGTTTTCAGCGGCTGTTCACACTCACAGCCTTGCTGTTCAATTGGCAATCCAGTCAAACCTAGTCAGCTCTTCATTTTCCTGTCCACACAACCCAGCGTTCAGAAATCATTGGAATCTCTACTACAGAAATTTCCATTCATTCACTGTGAATCTGGAAATACTCTGAATCTGCATTCCAGGAAGGCTTTCGTTACACCACTGATGAATGTCCAAGTAATGCAATGCTGCTTCTTAGTGGTCTGTTCACACTCGAAACCGTGCTGTTCATTGGCTATCCACTCAATATCGGTCAGCTCTTCAATATCCTGTCCAGACTATCCAGATTCCTAAATGTTGGCAATCACCACTACAGAATGTTCCATTCAATCACGCGAATCTGGAATTCATCAGAGTCTCCACTCCTGGAAGGTTTTCGTGACACCACTGGTAAATGTCCAAGGAAGACAATGCTGGTTTTAAGCCGCCTGCTAACACACTCAGCCGTGCTGTTCAATTTGCTATCCACCCAACCCTATTCAGCTCTACATTTTCCTGTCCTCATAACCCAACCTTCAGAAATAATTGGTATCTCCTCCACAGAATGTTCCGTTCATTCACTGCGAATCTTAAATTCATCTGACTCTCAACTCCCGGCGGGTTATCGTTACACCACTTGTGAATGTCCAAGTAAGCCAATGCTGGTTTTCAGTGGCCTGTTCATACTAAGAGACGTGCTGTTCATTTGGCTATCCACTCCACCCTGTTCAGCTCTACATTTTCGTGTCCACAAAACCCAGCCTTCAGAAATCATTGGAATCACCACTAGAGAATGTTCCATTCATTCACTGCGAATCTGGAATTCCTCTGAACCTCCACTCCTGGCAGGTTTTCGTTACGCCACTGGTGAATGTCCAAGTAACTCAATACTGGTTTTCAGAGGCATGTTCAACTCGCAGAAGTGCTGTTCAATGGGCTATCCACTCAATATTGGTCAGCTCTTCATTTTCCTCTCCACACAAACCAGCCTTCAGAAATCATTGGGCTCTCCACTACAGACTGTTCCATTCATTCACTGCGATTCTGCAATTCATCTGACTCTCCGCTCCAGGCAGGTTTTCATTACAGCACTGGTGAATGACCAAGTAATCCAATGCTGGTTTTCAGCCGCCTTTTCACACTCGCAGTGTGCTGTTCAATTGTCTATCCACTCAAACCTGGTCAGCCTTTCATTTTCTTTTCCACAATATCAGACTTCAGAAATCATTGGAATCGCCAGTACAGAATGTTCCATTCATTCACTGCCAATCTGGAATTCATCTGAATCTGCACTCCAGGTAGGCTTTCATTACACCACTTATGAATGTCCAAGTAACACAATGCTGGTTTTCAGCGGTCTGTTCACACTCTAAGCCCTGCTTTTTACTGGGTATCCACACAACTGTGGTCAGCTCTTCATTTTCATGTCCAAACAATCCAGACTTGAGAAATCATTGCAATCTCCAGTACAGAATGTTCCATTCATTCACTGCGAATCTGGAATTCAACTGAATCTCCACTACCTGCAGATTTATCTTACACCACTTGTGAATGTCCAAGTAAAACAATGCTGGTTTTCAGAGGCCTGTTCATGTTCGCAGTCGTGCTGTTCAATTGGCTATCCACTCAACCTGTTTTGCTCCTCATTTTCCTGTGCACACAACCCAGCCTTCAGAAATCATTGTAATCTCCACTACAGGATGTTCCATTCATTCACTGGGAATCTGGAATTCATCTGAATCTGCACTCCACGCAGGCTTTCGTTACACCACTGCTGAAAGTCGAAGTAATGCAATACTGGTTTTCAGTGGTCTGTTCACATTCGAAGCCGAGGCTTTTTACAGGCTATCCACTCAACACTGGTCAGCTCTTCATTTTCGTGTCCCCACAATCCAGATTTCAGAAATCATTGCAATCTCCACTACAGAATGTTCCATTCATTCACTGCGAGTCTGGAGTTTATCTGATTCTCCACTCCCGCCTGGTTAACATTACACCACTTGTGAATGTCCAAGTAAGCCAATGCTGGTTTTCAGAGGCCTGTTCATACTCGCAGCCGTGCTGTTTAATTGACAATTCACTCCACCCTGTTCAGCTCTTCATTGTCCCACCACACTACCAGCCTTCAGAAATCTTTGTTATCTCCACTACAGAATGTTCCATTCATTCACTGCGAATCTGGAATTCATCTGACTCTCAACTCCACGCAGGTTTTCCTTACACCACTGTTGAATGTCCAAGTAACCCAATGCTGGTTTTCAGCGGCCTGTTCATATTCGCAGCCCTGCTGTTTACTTGGCTATCGATTCAAGCCTGGTCAGCTCTTCATTTTCCTGTCCACACAACACAGGCTTCAGAAATCATTGGAATCTCCTCTACAGAATGTTCCATTCATTCACTGCGAATGTGGAATTCAACTGACTCTCCACTCCATGCAGGTTTTCCTTACACCACTGATGAATGTCCAAGTAACCCAATGCTGGTTTTCAGCTGCATGTTCACACTCGCAGCCATGCTATACTTTTAGGCTTTCCACTAAATCCTGATTAGTTCTTGATTTTCCTTCCACACGACCCAGCCTTCAGAAATCGTTGGAATCTCCACTAGAGAATGTTCCATTCATTCACTGCGAATCTGGAATTCCTCTGAACCTCCACTCCCGGCAGGTTTTCGTTACACCACTGTTGAATGTCCAAGTAACCCAATGTTTTAAGTGTTTTCTTCACAAGCGCAGTGGTGCTGTTCAATTGGCTATCCACTCAACCCTGGCCAGCTCTACATTTTCCTGTCCACACCACAGAGACTGGAGAAATCATTGTTATCTCCACTACAGAATGTTCCATTCATTCACAGCGAATCTGGAATTCATCTGAATCTCCACTCCCGGCAGGTTTTCGTGACACCACTGGTAAATATCCAAGTAAGCCAATGCTGGTTTTAAGTGGCCTGCTCATACTCTCAGCCGTGCTGTTCAATTTGCTATCCACTCAACCCTCTTCAGCTCCATTTTCCTGTCCACATAACCCAAACTTCAGAAACAATTGGTATCTCCTCCACAGAATGTTCCATTCATTGACGGCAAATCTGAAATTCATCTAATTCTCAACTCCCGTCAGGTTTTCGTTACACCACTTGTGAATGTCCAATTAAGCCAAAGCTGGTTTTCAGTGGCCTGTTCTTACTACGAGACGTGCTGTTCATTTGGCTATCCATTCCACCCTGTTCAGCTCTACATTTTCGTGTCCACAAAACCCAGCCTTCAGAAATCATTGGAATCACCACTAGAGAATGCTCCATTCATTCACTGCGAATCTGGAATTCATCTGAATCTCCACTCCCGGCAGGTTTTCATTGCACCACTGCTGAATGTTCAAGTAACGCAATGATGGTTTTCAGCGGTCTATTCACACTCGAACCCGTGCTGTTCACGGTCTAGCGACTCAACACTGGTGAGTTCTTCTTTTTCCAGTTCAGACAATACAAACCTCAGAAACCATTGCAATCTACACTACAGAATGTTTCATTCATTCAGGCGAATCTTGAATTCATCTTGTTCTCCACTCCCAGCAGGTTTTCGTTTCACCACTGGTGAATGTCCAAGCAACCCAAGGCTGGTTTCAGCTGCGTGTTAACACTCGCAGCCGTGCTGTTCAATTGGCTATCCAGTGAACGCTGGTTAGCTCTTGATTTTCCTTCCACACACCGAGCCTTCAGAAATCATTCTTATCTCCACTTCAGAATGTTCCATTCGTTCCCTGCGAATCTGGAATTCCTCTGACTCTCCACACCAGGCAGATTTTCCTAACAACACTGGTGAATGACCAGGTAATCCAATGCTGGTTTTCAGCGGCTGTTCACACTCACAGCCTTGCTGTTCAATTGGCAATCCAGTCAAACCTAGTCAGCTCTTCATTTTCCTGTCCACACAACCCAGCGTTCAGAAATCATTGGAATCTCTACTACAGAAATTTCCATTCATTCACTGTGAATCTGGAAATACTCTGAATCTGCATTCCAGGAAGGCTTTCGTTACACCACTGATGAATGTCCAAGTAATGCAATGCTGCTTCTTAGTGGTCTGTTCACACTCGAAACCGTGCTGTTCATTGGCTATCCACTCAATATCGGTCAGCTCTTCAATATCCTGTCCAGACTATCCAGATTCCTAAATGTTGGCAATCACCACTACAGAATGTTCCATTCAATCACGCGAATCTGGAATTCATCAGAGTCTCCACTCCTGGAAGGTTTTCGTGACACCACTGGTAAATGTCCAAGGAAGACAATGCTGGTTTTAAGCCGCCTGCTAACACACTCAGCCGTGCTGTTCAATTTGCTATCCACCCAACCCTATTCAGCTCTACATTTTCCTGTCCTCATAACCCAACCTTCAGAAATAATTGGTATCTCCTCCACAGAATGTTCCGTTCATTCACTGCGAATCTTAAATTCATCTGACTCTCAACTCCCGGCGGGTTATCGTTACACCACTTGTGAATGTCCAAGTAAGCCAATGCTGGTTTTCAGTGGCCTGTTCATACTAAGAGACGTGCTGTTCATTTGGCTATCCCACTCCACCCTGTTCAGCTCTACATTTTCGTGTCCACAAAACCCAGCCTTCAGAAATCATTGGAATCACCACTAGAGAATGTTCCATTCATTCACTGCGAATCTGGAATTCCTCTGAACCTCCACTCCTGGCAGGTTTTCGTTACGCCACTGGTGAATGTCCAAGTAACTCAATACTGGTTTTCAGAGGCATGTTCAACTCGCAGAAGTGCTGTTCAATGGGCTATCCACTCAATATTGGTCAGCTCTTCATTTTCCTCTCCACACAAACCAGCCTTCAGAAATCATTGGGCTCTCCACTACAGACTGTTCCATTCATTCACTGCGATTCTGCAATTCATCTGACTCTCCGCTCCAGGCAGGTTTTCATTACAGCACTGGTGAATGACCAAGTAATCCAATGCTGGTTTTCAGCCGCCTTTTCACACTCGCAGTGTGCTGTTCAATTGTCTATCCACTCAAACCTGGTCAGCCTTTCATTTTCTTTTCCACAATATCAGACTTCAGAAATCATTGGAATCGCCAGTACAGAATGTTCCATTCATTCACTGCCAATCTGGAATTCATCTGAATCTGCACTCCAGGTAGGCTTTCATTACACCACTTATGAATGTCCAAGTAACACAATGCTGGTTTTCAGCGGTCTGTTCACACTCTAAGCCCTGCTTTTTACTGGGTATCCACACAACTGTGGTCAGCTCTTCATTTTCATGTCCAAACAATCCAGACTTGAGAAATCATTGCAATCTCCAGTACAGAATGTTCCATTCATTCACTGCGAATCTGGAATTCAACTGAATCTCCACTACCTGCAGATTTATCTTACACCACTTGTGAATGTCCAAGTAAAACAATGCTGGTTTTCAGAGGCCTGTTCATGTTCGCAGTCGTGCTGTTCAATTGGCTATCCACTCAACCTGTTTTGCTCCTCATTTTCCTGTGCACACAACCCAGCCTTCAGAAATCATTGTAATCTCCACTACAGGATGTTCCATTCATTCACTGGGAATCTGGAATTCATCTGAATCTGCACTCCACGCAGGCTTTCGTTACACCACTGCTGAAAGTCGAAGTAATGCAATACTGGTTTTCAGTGGTCTGTTCACATTCGAAGCCGAGGCTTTTTACAGGCTATCCACTCAACACTGGTCAGCTCTTCATTTTCGTGTCCCCACAATCCAGATTTCAGAAATCATTGCAATCTCCACTACAGAATGTTCCATTCATTCACTGCGAGTCTGGAGTTTATCTGATTCTCCACTCCCGCCTGGTTAACATTACACCACTTGTGAATGTCCAAGTAAGCCAATGCTGGTTTTCAGAGGCCTGTTCATACTCGCAGCCGTGCTGTTTAATTGACAATTCACTCCACCCTGTTCAGCTCTTCATTGTCCCACCACACTACCAGCCTTCAGAAATCTTTGTTATCTCCACTACAGAATGTTCCATTCATTCACTGCGAATCTGGAATTCATCTGACTCTCAACTCCACGCAGGTTTTCATTACACCACTGTTGAATGTCCAAGTAACCCAATGCTGGTTTTCAGCGGCCTGTTCATATTCGCAGCCCTGCTGTTTACTTGGCTATCGATTCAAGCCTGGTCAGCTCTTCATTTTCCTGTCCACACAACACAGGCTTCAGAAATCATTGGAATCTCCTCTACAGAATGTTCCATTCATTCACTGCGAATGTGGAATTCAACTGACTGTCCACTCCATGCAGGTTTTCCTTACACCACTGATGAATGTCCAAGTAACCCAATGCTGGTTTTCAGCTGCATGTTCACACTCGCAGCCATGCTATACAATTGGCTTTCCACTAAATCCTGATTAGTTCTTGATTTTCCTTCCACACGACCCAGCCTTCAGAAATCGTTGGAATCTCCACTAGAGAATGTTCCATTCATTCACTGCGAATCTGGAATTCCTCTGAACCTCCACTCCCGGCAGGTTTTCGTTACACCACTGTTGAATGTCCAAGTAACCCAATGTTTTAAGTGTTTTCTTCACAAGCACAGTGGTGCTGTTCAATTGGCTATCCACTCAACCCTGGCCAGCTCTACATTTTCCTGTCCACACCACAGAGACTGGAGAAATCATTGTTATCTCCACTACAGAATGTTCCATTCATTCACAGCGAATCTGGAATTCATCTGAATCTCCACTCCCGGCAGGTTTTCGTGACACCACTGGTAAATATCCAAGTAAGCCAATGCTGGTTTTAAGTGGCCTGCTCATACTCTCAGCCGTGCTGTTCAATTTGCTATCCACTCAACCCTCTTCAGCTCCATTTTCCTGTCCACATAACCCAAACTTCAGAAACAATTGGTATCTCCTCCACAGAATGTTCCATTCATTGACGGCAAATCTGAAATTCATCTAATTCTCAACTCCCGTCAGGTTTTCGTTACACCACTTGTGAATGTCCAATTAAGCCAAAGCTGGTTTTCAGTGGCCTGTTCTTACTACGAGACGTGCTGTTCATTTGGCTATCCATTCCACCCTGTTCAGCTCTACATTTTCGTGTCCACAAAACCCAGCCTTCAGAAATCATTGGAATCACCACTAGAGAATGTTCCATTCATTCACTGCGAATCTGGAATTCATCTGAATCTCCACTCCCGGCAGGTTTTCATTGCACCACTGCTGAATGTTCAAGTAACGCAATGATGGTTTTCAGCGGTCTATTCACACTCGAACCCGTGCTGTTCACGGTCTAGCGACTCAACACTGGTGAGTTCTTCTTTTTCCAGTTCAGACAATACAAACCTCAGAAACCATTGCAATCTACACTACAGAATGTTTCATTCATTCAGGCGAATCTTGAATTCATCTTGTTCTCCACTCCCAGCAGGTTTTCGTTTCACCACTGGTGAATGTCCAAGCAGCCCAAGGCTGGTTTCAGCTGCGTGTTAACACTCGCAGCCGTGCTGTTCAATTGGCTATCCAGTGAACGCTGGTTAGCTCTTGATTTTCCTTCCACACACCGAGCCTTCAGAAATCATTCTTATCTCCACTTCAGAATGTTCCATTCGTTCCCTGCGAATCTGGAATTCCTCTGACTCTCCACACCAGGCAGATTTTCCTAACAACACTGGTGAATGACCAGGTAATCCAATGCTGGTTTTCAGCGGCTGTTCACACTCACAGCCTTGCTGTTCAATTGGCAATCCAGTCAAACCTAGTCAGCTCTTCATTTTCCTGTCCACACAACCCAGCGTTCAGAAATCATTGGAAACTCTACTACAGAAATTTCCATTCATTCACTGTGAATCTGGAAATACTCTGAATCTGCATTCCAGGAAGGCTTTCGTTACACCACTGATGAATGTCCAAGTAATGCAATGCTGCTTCTTAGTGGTCTGTTCACACTCGAAACCGTGCTGTTCATTGGCTATCCACTCAATATCGGTCAGCTCTTCAATATCCTGTCCAGACTATCCAGATTCCTAAATGTTGGCAATCACCACTACAGAATGTTCCATTCAATCACGCGAATCTGGAATTCATCAGAGTCTCCACTCCTGGAAGGTTTTCGTGACACCACTGGTAAATGTCCAAGGAAGACAATGCTGGTTTTAAGCCGCCTGCTAACACACTCAGCCGTGCTGTTCAATTTGCTATCCACCCAACCCTATTCAGCTCTACATTTTCCTGTCCTCATAACCCAACCTTCAGAAATAATTGGTATCTCCTCCACAGAATGTTCCGTTCATTCACTGCGAATCTTAAATTCATCTGACTCTCAACTCCCGGCGGGTTATCGTTACACCACTTGTGAATGTCCAAGTAAGCCAATGCTGGTTTTCAGTGGCCTGTTCATACTAAGAGACGTGCTGTTCATTTGGCTATCCCACTCCACCCTGTTCAGCTCTACATTTTCGTGTCCACAAAACCCAGCCTTCAGAAATCATTGGAATCACCACTAGAGAATGTTCCATTCATTCACTGCGAATCTGGAATTCCTCTGAACCTCCACTCCTGGCAGGTTTTCGTTACGCCACTGGTGAATGTCCAAGTAACTCAATACTGGTTTTCAGAGGCATGTTCAACTCGCAGAAGTGCTGTTCAATGGGCTATCCACTCAATATTGGTCAGCTCTTCATTTTCCTCTCCACACAAACCAGCCTTCAGAAATCATTGGGCTCTCCACTACAGACTGTTCCATTCATTCACTGCGATTCTGCAATTCATCTGACTCTCCGCTCCAGGCAGGTTTTCATTACAGCACTGGTGAATGACCAAGTAATCCAATGCTGGTTTTCAGCCGCCTTTTCACACTCGCAGTGTGCTGTTCAATTGTCTATCCACTCAAACCTGGTCAGCCTTTCATTTTCTTTTCCACAATATCAGACTTCAGAAATCATTGGAATCGCCAGTACAGAATGTTCCATTCATTCACTGCCAATCTGGAATTCATCTGAATCTGCACTCCAGGTAGGCCTTCATTACACCACTTATGAATGTCCAAGTAACACAATGCTGGTTTTCAGCGGTCTGTTCACACTCTAAGCCCTGCTTTTTACTGGGTATCCACACAACTGTGGTCAGCTCTTCATTTTCATGTCCAAACAATCCAGACTTGAGAAATCATTGCAATCTCCAGTACAGAATGTTCCATTCATTCACTGCGAATCTGGAATTCAACTGAATCTCCACTACCTGCAGATTTATCTTACACCACTTGTGAATGTCCAAGTAAAACAATGCTGGTTTTCAGAGGCCTGTTCATGTTCGCAGTCGTGCTGTTCAATTGGCTATCCACTCAACCTGTTTTGCTCCTCATTTTCCTGTGCACACAACCCAGCCTTCAGAAATCATTGTAATCTCCACTACAGGATGTTCCATTCATTCACTGGGAATCTGGAATTCATCTGAATCTGCACTCCACGCAGGCTTTCGTTACACCACTGCTGAAAGTCGAAGTAATGCAATACTGGTTTTCAGTGGTCTGTTCACATTCGAAGCCGAGGCTTTTTACAGGCTATCCACTCAACACTGGTCAGCTCTTCATTTTCGTGTCCCCACAATCCAGATTTCAGAAATCATTGCAATCTCCACTACAGAATGTTCCATTCATTCACTGCGAGTCTGGAGTTTATCTGATTCTCCACTCCCGCCTGGTTAACATTACACCACTTGTGAATGTCCAAGTAAGCCAATGCTGGTTTTCAGAGGCCTGTTCATACTCGCAGCCGTGCTGTTTAATTGACAATTCACTCCACCCTGTTCAGCTCTTCATTGTCCCACCACACTACCAGCCTTCAGAAATCTTTGTTATCTCCACTACAGAATGTTCCATTCATTCACTGCGAATCTGGAATTCATCTGACTCTCAACTCCACGCAGGTTTTCATTACACCACTGTTGAATGTCCAAGTAACCCAATGCTGGTTTTCAGCGGCCTGTTCATATTCGCAGCCCTGCTGTTTACTTGGCTATCGATTCAAGCCTGGTCAGCTCTTCATTTTCCTGTCCACACAACACAGGCTTCAGAAATCATTGGAATCTCCTCTACAGAATGTTCCATTCATTCACTGCGAATGTGGAATTCAACTGACTCTCCACTCCATGCAGGTTTTCCTTACACCACTGATGAATGTCCAAGTAACCCAATGCTGGTTTTCAGCTGCATGTTCACACTCGCAGCCATGCTATACAATTGGCTTTCCACTAAATCCTGATTAGTTCTTGATTTTCCTTCCACACGACCCAGCCTTCAGAAATCGTTGGAATCTCCACTAGAGAATGTTCCATTCATTCACTGCGAATCTGGAATTCCTCTGAACCTCCACTCCCGGCAGGTTTTCGTTACACCACTGTTGAATGTCCAAGTAACCCAATGTTTTAAGTGTTTTCTTCACAAGCGCAGTGGTGCTGTTCAATTGGCTATCCACTCAACCCTGGCCAGCTCTACATTTTCCTGTCCACACCACAGAGACTGGAGAAATCATTGTTATCTCCACTACAGAATGTTCCATTCATTCACAGCGAATCTGGAATTCATCTGAATCTCCACTCCCGGCAGGTTTTCGTGACACCACTGGTAAATATCCAAGTAAGCCAATGCTGGTTTTAAGTGGCCTGCTCATACTCTCAGCCGTGCTGTTCAATTTGCTATCCACTCAACCCTCTTCAGCTCCATTTTCCTGTCCACATAACCCAAACTTCAGAAACAATTGGTATCTCCTCCACAGAATGTTCCATTCATTGACGGCAAATCTGAAATTCATCTAATTCTCAACTCCCGTCAGGTTTTCGTTACACCACTTGTGAATGTCCAATTAAGCCAAAGCTGGTTTTCAGTGGCCTGTTCTTACTACGAGACGTGCTGTTCATTTGGCTATCCATTCCACCCTGTTCAGCTCTACATTTTCGTGTCCACAAAACCCAGCCTTCAGAAATCATTGGAATCACCACTAGAGAATGTTCCATTCATTCACTGCGAATCTGGAATTCATCTGAATCTCCACTCCCGGCAGGTTTTCATTGCACCACTGCTGAATGTTCAAGTAACGCAATGATGGTTTTCAGCGGTCTATTCACACTCGAACCCGTGCTGTTCACGGTCTAGCGACTCAACACTGGTGAGTTCTTCTTTTTCCAGTTCAGACAATACAAACCTCAGAAACCATTGCAATCTACACTACAGAATGTTTCATTCATTCACGCGAATCTTGAATTCATCTTGTTCTCCACTCCCAGCAGGTTTTCGTTTCACCACTGGTGAATGTCCAAGCAACCCAAGGCTGGTTTCAGCTGCGTGTTAACACTCGCAGCCGTGCTGTTCAATTGGCTATCCAGTGAACGCTGGTTAGCTCTTGATTTTCCTTCCACACACCGAGCCTTCAGAAATCATTCTTATCTCCACTTCAGAATGTTCCATTCGTTCCCTGCGAATCTGGAATTCCTCTGACTCTCCACACCAGGCAGATTTTCCTAACAACACTGGTGAATGACCAGGTAATCCAATGCTGGTTTTCAGCGGCTGTTCACACTCACAGCCTTGCTGTTCAATTGGCAATCCAGTCAAACCTAGTCAGCTCTTCATTTTCCTGTCCACACAACCCAGCGTTCAGAAATCATTGGAATCTCTACTACAGAAATTTCCATTCATTCACTGTGAATCTGGAAATACTCTGAATCTGCATTCCAGGAAGGCTTTCGTTACACCACTGATGAATGTCCAAGTAATGCAATGCTGCTTCTTAGTGGTCTGTTCACACTCGAAACCGTGCTGTTCATTGGCTATCCACTCAATATCGGTCAGCTCTTCAATATCCTGTCCAGACTATCCAGATTCCTAAATGTTGGCAATCACCACTACAGAATGTTCCATTCAATCACGCGAATCTGGAATTCATCAGAGTCTCCACTCCTGGAAGGTTTTCGTGACACCACTGGTAAATGTCCAAGGAAGACAATGCTGGTTTTAAGCCGCCTGCTAACACACTCAGCCGTGCTGTTCAATTTGCTATCCACCCAACCCTATTCAGCTCTACATTTTCCTGTCCTCATAACCCAACCTTCAGAAATAATTGGTATCTCCTCCACAGAATGTTCCGTTCATTCACTGCGAACCTTAAATTCATCTGACTCTCAACTCCCGGCGGGTTATCGTTACACCACTTGTGAATGTCCAAGTAAGCCAATGCTGGTTTTCAGTGGCCTGTTCATACTAAGAGACGTGCTGTTCATTTGGCTATCCACTCCACCCTGTTCAGCTCTACATTTTCGTGTCCACAAAACCCAGCCTTCAGAAATCATTGGAATCACCACTAGAGAATGTTCCATTCATTCACTGCGAATCTGGAATTCCTCTGAACCTCCACTCCTGGCAGGTTTTCGTTACGCCACTGGTGAATGTCCAAGTAACTCAATACTGGTTTTCAGAGGCATGTTCAACTCGCAGAAGTGCTGTTCAATGGGCTATCCACTCAATATTGGTCAGCTCTTCATTTTCCTCTCCACACAAACCAGCCTTCAGAAATCATTGGGCTCTCCACTACAGACTGTTCCATTCATTCACTGCGATTCTGCAATTCATCTGACTCTCCGCTCCAGGCAGGTTTTCATTACAGCACTGGTGAATGACCAAGTAATCCAATGCTGGTTTTCAGCCGCCTTTTCACACTCGCAGTGTGCTGTTCAATTGTCTATCCACTCAAACCTGGTCAGCCTTTCATTTTCTTTTCCACAATATCAGACTTCAGAAATCATTGGAATCGCCAGTACAGAATGTTCCATTCATTCACTGCCAATCTGGAATTCATCTGAATCTGCACTCCAGGTAGGCTTTCATTACACCACTTATGAATGTCCAAGTAACACAATGCTGGTTTTCAGCGGTCTGTTCACACTCTAAGCCCTGCTTTTTACTGGGTATCCACACAACTGTGGTCAGCTCTTCATTTTCATGTCCAAACAATCCAGACTTGAGAAATCATTGCAATCTCCAGTACAGAATGTTCCATTCATTCACTGCGAATCTGGAATTCAACTGAATCTCCACTACCTGCAGATTTATCTTACACCACTTGTGAATGTCCAAGTAAAACAATGCTGGTTTTCAGAGGCCTGTTCATGTTCGCAGTCGTGCTGTTCAATTGGCTATCCACTCAACCTGTTTTGCTCCTCATTTTCCTGTGCACACAACCCAGCCTTCAGAAATCATTGTAATCTCCACTACAGGATGTTCCATTCATTCACTGGGAATCTGGAATTCATCTGAATCTGCACTCCACGCAGGCTTTCGTTACACCACTGCTGAAAGTCGAAGTAATGCAATACTGGTTTTCAGTGGTCTGTTCACATTCGAAGCCGAGGCTTTTTACAGGCTATCCACTCAACACTGGTCAGCTCTTCATTTTCGTGTCCCCACAATCCAGATTTCAGAAATCATTGCAATCTCCACTACAGAATGTTCCATTCATTCACTGCGAGTCTGGAGTTTATCTGATTCTCCACTCCCGCCTGGTTAACATTACACCACTTGTGAATGTCCAAGTAAGCCAATGCTGGTTTTCAGAGGCCTGTTCATACTCGCAGCCGTGCTGTTTAATTGACAATTCACTCCACCCTGTTCAGCTCTTCATTGTCCCACCACACTACCAGCCTTCAGAAATCTTTGTTATCTCCACTACAGAATGTTCCATTCATTCACTGCGAATCTGGAATTCATCTGACTCTCAACTCCACGCAGGTTTTCATTACACCACTGTTGAATGTCCAAGTAACCCAATGCTGGTTTTCAGCGGCCTGTTCATATTCGCAGCCCTGCTGTTTACTTGGCTATCGATTCAAGCCTGGTCAGCTCTTCATTTTCCTGTCCACACAACACAGGCTTCAGAAATCATTGGAATCTCCTCTACAGAATGTTCCATTCATTCACTGCGAATGTGGAATTCAACTGACTCTCCACTCCATGCAGGTTTTCCTTACACCACTGATGAATGTCCAAGTAACCCAATGCTGGTTTTCAGCTGCATGTTCACACTCGCAGCCATGCTATACAATTGGCTTTCCACTAAATCCTGATTAGTTCTTGATTTTCCTTCCACACGACCCAGCCTTCAGAAATCGTTGGAATCTCCACTAGAGAATGTTCCATTCATTCACTGCGAATCTGGAATTCCTCTGAACCTCCACTCCCGGCAGGTTTTCGTTACACCACTGTTGAATGTCCAAGTAACCCAATGTTTTAAGTGTTTTCTTCACAAGCGCAGTGGTGCTGTTCAATTGGCTATCCACTCAACCCTGGCCAGCTCTACATTTTCCTGTCCACACCACAGAGACTGGAGAAATCATTGTTATCTCCACTACAGAATGTTCCATTCATTCACAGCGAATCTGGAATTCATCTGAATCTCCACTCCCGGCAGGTTTTCGTGACACCACTGGTAAATATCCAAGTAAGCCAATGCTGGTTTTAAGTGGCCTGCTCATACTCTCAGCCGTGCTGTTCAATTTGCTATCCACTCAACCCTCTTCAGCTCCATTTTCCTGTCCACATAACCCAAACTTCAGAAACAATTGGTATCTCCTCCACAGAATGTTCCATTCATTGACGGCAAATCTGAAATTCATCTAATTCTCAACTCCCGTCAGGTTTTCGTTACACCACTTGTGAATGTCCAATTAAGCCAAAGCTGGTTTTCAGTGGCCTGTTCTTACTACGAGACGTGCTGTTCATTTGGCTATCCATTCCACCCTGTTCAGCTCTACATTTTCGTGTCCACAAAACCCAGCCTTCAGAAATCATTGGAATCACCACTAGAGAATGTTCCATTCATTCACTGCGAATCTGGAATTCATCTGAATCTCCACTCCCGGCAGGTTTTCATTGCACCACTGCTGAATGTTCAAGTAACGCAATGATGGTTTTCAGCGGTCTATTCACACTCGAACCCGTGCTGTTCACGGTCTAGCGACTCAACACTGGTGAGTTCTTCTTTTTCCAGTTCAGACAATACAAACCTCAGAAACCATTGCAATCTACACTACAGAATGTTTCATTCATTCAGGCGAATCTTGAATTCATCTTGTTCTCCACTCCCAGCAGGTTTTCGTTTCACCACTGGTGAATGTCCAAGCAACCCAAGGCTGGTTTCAGCTGCGTGTTAACACTCGCAGCCGTGCTGTTCAATTGGCTATCCAGTGAACGCTGGTTAGCTCTTGATTTTCCTTCCACACACCGAGCCTTCAGAAATCATTCTTATCTCCACTTCAGAATGTTCCATTCGTTCCCTGCGAATCTGGAATTCCTCTGACTCTCCACACCAGGCAGATTTTCCTAACAACACTGGTGAATGACCAGGTAATCCAATGCTGGTTTTCAGCGGCTGTTCACACTCACAGCCTTGCTGTTCAATTGGCAATCCAGTCAAACCTAGTCAGCTCTTCATTTTCCTGTCCACACAACCCAGCGTTCAGAAATCATTGGAATCTCTACTACAGAAATTTCCATTCATTCACTGTGAATCTGGAAATACTCTGAATCTGCATTCCAGGAAGGCTTTCGTTACACCACTGATGAATGTCCAAGTAATGCAATGCTGCTTCTTAGTGGTCTGTTCACACTCGAAACCGTGCTGTTCATTGGCTATCCACTCAATATCGGTCAGCTCTTCAATATCCTGTCCAGACTATCCAGATTCCTAAATGTTGGCAATCACCACTACAGAATGTTCCATTCAATCACGCGAATCTGGAATTCATCAGAGTCTCCACTCCTGGAAGGTTTTCGTGACACCACTGGTAAATGTCCAAGGAAGACAATGCTGGTTTTAAGCCGCCTGCTAACACACTCAGCCGTGCTGTTCAATTTGCTATCCACCCAACCCTATTCAGCTCTACATTTTCCTGTCCTCATAACCCAACCTTCAGAAATAATTGGTATCTCCTCCACAGAATGTTCCGTTCATTCACTGCGAATCTTAAATTCATCTGACTCTCAACTCCCGGCGGGTTATCGTTACACCACTTGTGAATGTCCAAGTAAGCCAATGCTGGTTTTCAGTGGCCTGTTCATACTAAGAGACGTGCTGTTCATTTGGCTATCCCACTCCACCCTGTTCAGCTCTACATTTTCGTGTCCACAAAACCCAGCCTTCAGAAATCATTGGAATCACCACTAGAGAATGTTCCATTCATTCACTGCGAATCTGGAATTCCTCTGAACCTCCACTCCTGGCAGGTTTTCGTTACGCCACTGGTGAATGTCCAAGTAACTCAATACTGGTTTTCAGAGGCATGTTCAACTCGCAGAAGTGCTGTTCAATGGGCTATCCACTCAATATTGGTCAGCTCTTCATTTTCCTCTCCACACAAACCAGCCTTCAGAAATCATTGGGCTCTCCACTACAGACTGTTCCATTCATTCACTGCGATTCTGCAATTCATCTGACTCTCCGCTCCAGGCAGGTTTTCATTACAGCACTGGTGAATGACCAAGTAATCCAATGCTGGTTTTCAGCCGCCTTTTCACACTCGCAGTGTGCTGTTCAATTGTCTATCCACTCAAACCTGGTCAGCCTTTCATTTTCTTTTCCACAATATCAGACTTCAGAAATCATTGGAATCGCCAGTACAGAATGTTCCATTCATTCACTGCCAATCTGGAATTCATCTGAATCTGCACTCCAGGTAGGCTTTCATTACACCACTTATGAATGTCCAAGTAACACAATGCTGGTTTTCAGCGGTCTGTTCACACTCTAAGCCCTGCTTTTTACTGGGTATCCACACAACTGTGGTCAGCTCTTCATTTTCATGTCCAAACAATCCAGACTTGAGAAATCATTGCAATCTCCAGTACAGAATGTTCCATTCATTCACTGCGAATCTGGAATTCAACTGAATCTCCACTACCTGCAGATTTATCTTACACCACTTGTGAATGTCCAAGTAAAACAATGCTGGTTTTCAGAGGCCTGTTCATGTTCGCAGTCGTGCTGTTCAATTGGCTATCCACTCAACCTGTTTTGCTCCTCATTTTCCTGTGCACACAACCCAGCCTTCAGAAATCATTGTAATCTCCACTACAGGATGTTCCATTCATTCACTGGGAATCTGGAATTCATCTGAATCTGCACTCCACGCAGGCTTTCGTTACACCACTGCTGAAAGTCGAAGTAATGCAATACTGGTTTTCAGTGGTCTGTTCACATTCGAAGCCGAGGCTTTTTACAGGCTATCCACTCAACACTGGTCAGCTCTTCATTTTCGTGTCCCCACAATCCAGATTTCAGAAATCATTGCAATCTCCACTACAGAATGTTCCATTCATTCACTGCGAGTCTGGAGTTTATCTGATTCTCCACTCCCGCCTGGTTAACATTACACCACTTGTGAATGTCCAAGTAAGCCAATGCTGGTTTTCAGAGGCCTGTTCATACTCGCAGCCGTGCTGTTTAATTGACAATTCACTCCACCCTGTTCAGCTCTTCATTGTCCCACCACACTACCAGCCTTCAGAAATCTTTGTTATCTCCACTACAGAATGTTCCATTCATTCACTGCGAATCTGGAATTCATCTGACTCTCAACTCCACGCAGGTTTTCATTACACCACTGTTGAATGTCCAAGTAACCCAATGCTGGTTTTCAGCGGCCTGTTCATATTCGCAGCCCTGCTGTTTACTTGGCTATCGATTCAAGCCTGGTCAGCTCTTCATTTTCCTGTCCACACAACACAGGCTTCAGAAATCATTGGAATCTCCTCTACAGAATGTTCCATTCATTCACTGCGAATGTGGAATTCAACTGACTCTCCACTCCATGCAGGTTTTCCTTACACCACTGATGAATGTCCAAGTAACCCAATGCTGGTTTTCAGCTGCATGTTCACACTCGCAGCCATGCTATACAATTGGCTTTCCACTAAATCCTGATTAGTTCTTGATTTTCCTTCCACACGACCCAGCCTTCAGAAATCGTTGGAATCTCCACTAGAGAATGTTCCATTCATTCACTGCGAATCTGGAATTCCTCTGAACCTCCACTCCCGGCAGGTTTTCGTTACACCACTGTTGAATGTCCAAGTAACCCAATGTTTTAAGTGTTTTCTTCACAAGCGCAGTGGTGCTGTTCAATTGGCTATCCACTCAACCCTGGCCAGCTCTACATTTTCCTGTCCACACCACAGAGACTGGAGAAATCATTGTTATCTCCACTACAGAATGTTCCATTCATTCACAGCGAATCTGGAATTCATCTGAATCTCCACTCCCGGCAGGTTTTCGTGACACCACTGGTAAATATCCAAGTAAGCCAATGCTGGTTTTAAGTGGCCTGCTCATACTCTCAGCCGTGCTGTTCAATTTGCTATCCACTCAACCCTCTTCAGCTCCATTTTCCTGTCCACATAACCCAAACTTCAGAAACAATTGGTATCTCCTCCACAGAATGTTCCATTCATTGACGGCAAATCTGAAATTCATCTAATTCTCAACTCCCGTCAGGTTTTCGTTACACCACTTGTGAATGTCCAATTAAGCCAAAGCTGGTTTTCAGTGGCCTGTTCTTACTACGAGACGTGCTGTTCATTTGGCTATCCATTCCACCCTGTTCAGCTCTACATTTTCGTGTCCACAAAACCCAGCCTTCAGAAATCATTGGAATCACCACTAGAGAATGTTCCATTCATTCACTGCGAATCTGGAATTCATCTGAATCTCCACTCCCGGCAGGTTTTCATTGCACCACTGCTGAATGTTCAAGTAACGCAATGATGGTTTTCAGCGGTCTATTCACACTCGAACCCGTGCTGTTCACGGTCTAGCGACTCAACACTGGTGAGTTCTTCTTTTTCCAGTTCAGACAATACAAACCTCAGAAACCATTGCAATCTACACTACAGAATGTTTCATTCATTCAGGCGAATCTTGAATTCATCTTGTTCTCCACTCCCAGCAGGTTTTCGTTTCACCACTGGTGAATGTCCAAGCAACCCAAGGCTGGTTTCAGCTGCGTGTTAACACTCGCAGCCGTGCTGTTCAATTGGCTATCCAGTGAACGCTGGTTAGCTCTTGATTTTCCTTCCACACACCGAGCCTTCAGAAATCATTCTTATCTCCACTTCAGAATGTTCCATTCGTTCCCTGCGAATCTGGAATTCCTCTGACTCTCCACACCAGGCAGATTTTCCTAACAACACTGGTGAATGACCAGGTAATCCAATGCTGGTTTTCAGCGGCTGTTCACACTCACAGCCTTGCTGTTCAATTGGCAATCCAGTCAAACCTAGTCAGCTCTTCATTTTCCTGTCCACACAACCCAGCGTTCAGAAATCATTGGAATCTCTACTACAGAAATTTCCATTCATTCACTGTGAATCTGGAAATACTCTGAATCTGCATTCCAGGAAGGCTTTCGTTACACCACTGATGAATGTCCAAGTAATGCAATGCTGCTTCTTAGTGGTCTGTTCACACTCGAAACCGTGCTGTTCATTGGCTATCCACTCAATATCGGTCAGCTCTTCAATATCCTGTCCAGACTATCCAGATTCCTAAATGTTGGCAATCACCACTACAGAATGTTCCATTCAATCACGCGAATCTGGAATTCATCAGAGTCTCCACTCCTGGAAGGTTTTCGTGACACCACTGGTAAATGTCCAAGGAAGACAATGCTGGTTTTAAGCCGCCTGCTAACACACTCAGCCGTGCTGTTCAATTTGCTATCCACCCAACCCTATTCAGCTCTACATTTTCCTGTCCTCATAACCCAACCTTCAGAAATAATTGGTATCTCCTCCACAGAATGTTCCGTTCATTCACTGCGAATCTTAAATTCATCTGACTCTCAACTCCCGGCGGGTTATCGTTACACCACTTGTGAATGTCCAAGTAAGCCAATGCTGGTTTTCAGTGGCCTGTTCATACTAAGAGACGTGCTGTTCATTTGGCTATCCCACTCCACCCTGTTCAGCTCTACATTTTCGTGTCCACAAAACCCAGCCTTCAGAAATCATTGGAATCACCACTAGAGAATGTTCCATTCATTCACTGCGAATCTGGAGTTCCTCTGACCCTCCACTCCTGGCAGGTTTTCGTTACGCCACTGGTGAATGTCCAAGTAACTCAATACTGGTTTTCAGAGGCATGTTCAACTCGCAGAAGTGCTGTTCAATGGGCTATCCACTCAATATTGGTCAGCTCTTCATTTTCCTCTCCACACAAACCAGCCTTCAGAAATCATTGGGCTCTCCACTACAGACTGTTCCATTCATTCACTGCGATTCTGCAATTCATCTGACTCTCCGCTCCAGGCAGGTTTTCATTACAGCACTGGTGAATGACCAAGTAATCCAATGCTGGTTTTCAGCCGCCTTTTCACACTCGCAGTGTGCTGTTCAATTGTCTATCCACTCAAACCTGGTCAGCCTTTCATTTTCTTTTCCACAATATCAGACTTCAGAAATCATTGGAATCGCCAGTACAGAATGTTCCATTCATTCACTGCCAATCTGGAATTCATCTGAATCTGCACTCCAGGTAGGCTTTCATTACACCACTTATGAATGTCCAAGTAACACAATGCTGGTTTTCAGCGGTCTGTTCACACTCTAAGCCCTGCTTTTTACTGGGTATCCACACAACTGTGGTCAGCTCTTCATTTTCATGTCCAAACAATCCAGACTTGAGAAATCATTGCAATCTCCAGTACAGAATGTTCCATTCATTCACTGCGAATCTGGAATTCAACTGAATCTCCACTACCTGCAGATTTATCTTACACCACTTGTGAATGTCCAAGTAAAACAATGCTGGTTTTCAGAGGCCTGTTCCTGTTCGCAGTCGTGCTGTTCAATTGGCTATCCACTCAACCTGTTTTGCTCCTCATTTTCCTGTGCACACAACCCAGCCTTCAGAAATCATTGTAATCTCCACTACAGGATGTTCCATTCATTCACTGGGAATCTGGAATTCATCTGAATCTGCACTCCACGCAGGCTTTCGTTACACCACTGCTGAAAGTCGAAGTAATGCAATACTGGTTTTCAGTGGTCTGTTCACATTCGAAGCCGAGGCTTTTTACAGGCTATCCACTCAACACTGGTCAGCTCTTCATTTTCGTGTCCCCACAATCCAGATTTCAGAAATCATTGCAATCTCCACTACAGAATGTTCCATTCATTCACTGCGAGTCTGGAGTTTATCTGATTCTC
Source organism: Sorex fumeus (assembly GCF_029834395.1). Taxonomy (NCBI): domain Eukaryota; kingdom Metazoa; phylum Chordata; class Mammalia; order Eulipotyphla; family Soricidae; genus Sorex; species Sorex fumeus. The sequence continues at coordinate 1,020,484 of NW_026606204.1, forward strand.
CACTCCCGCCTGGTTAACATTACACCACTTGTGAATGTCCAAGTAAGCCAATGCTGGTTTTCAGAGGCCTGTTCATACTCGCAGCCGTGCTGTTTAATTGACAATTCACTCCACCCTGTTCAGCTCTTCATTGTCCCACCACACTACCAGCCTTCAGAAATCTTTGTTATCTCCACTACAGAATGTTCCATTCATTCACTGCGAATCTGGAATTCATCTGACTCTCAACTCCACGCAGGTTTTCATTACACCACTGTTGAATGTCCAAGTAACCCAATGCTGGTTTTCAGCGGCCTGTTCATATTCGCAGCCCTGCTGTTTACTTGGCTATCGATTCAAGCCTGGTCAGCTCTTCATTTTCCTGTCCACACAACACAGGCTTCAGAAATCATTGGAATCTCCTCTACAGAATGTTCCATTCATTCACTGCGAATGTGGAATTCAACTGACTCTCCACTCCATGCAGGTTTTCCTTACACCACTGATGAATGTCCAAGTAACCCAATGCTGGTTTTCAGCTGCATGTTCACACTCGCAGCCATGCTATACAATTGGCTTTCCACTAAATCCTGATTAGTTCTTGATTTTCCTTCCACACGACCCAGCCTTCAGAAATCGTTGGAATCTCCACTAGAGAATGTTCCATTCATTCACTGCGAATCTGGAATTCCTCTGAACCTCCACTCCCGGCAGGTTTTCGTTACACCACTGTTGAATGTCCAAGTAACCCAATGTTTTAAGTGTTTTCTTCACAAGCGCAGTGGTGCTGTTCAATTGGCTATCCACTCAACCCTGGCCAGCTCTACATTTTCCTGTCCACACCACAGAGACTGGAGAAATCATTGTTATCTCCACTACAGAATGTTCCATTCATTCACAGCGAATCTGGAATTCATCTGAATCTCCACTCCCGGCAGGTTTTCGTGACACCACTGGTAAATATCCAAGTAAGCCAATGCTGGTTTTAAGTGGCCTGCTCATACTCTCAGCCGTGCTGTTCAATTTGCTATCCACTCAACCCTCTTCAGCTCCATTTTCCTGTCCACATAACCCAAACTTCAGAAACAATTGGTATCTCCTCCACAGAATGTTCCATTCATTGACGGCAAATCTGAAATTCATCTAATTCTCAACTCCCGTCAGGTTTTCGTTACACCACTTGTGAATGTCCAATTAAGCCAAAGCTGGTTTTCAGTGGCCTGTTCTTACTACGAGACGTGCTGTTCATTTGGCTATCCATTCCACCCTGTTCAGCTCTACATTTTCGTGTCCACAAAACCCAGCCTTCAGAAATCATTGGAATCACCACTAGAGAATGTTCCATTCATTCACTGCGAATCTGGAATTCATCTGAATCTCCACTCCCGGCAGGTTTTCATTGCACCACTGCTGAATGTTCAAGTAACGCAATGATGGTTTTCAGCGGTCTATTCACACTCGAACCCGTGCTGTTCACGGTCTAGCGACTCAACACTGGTGAGTTCTTCTTTTTCCAGTTCAGACAATACAAACCTCAGAAACCATTGCAATCTACACTACAGAATGTTTCATTCATTCAGGCGAATCTTGAATTCATCTTGTTCTCCACTCCCAGCAGGTTTTCGTTTCACCACTGGTGAATGTCCAAGCAACCCAAGGCTGGTTTCAGCTGCGTGTTAACACTCGCAGCCGTGCTGTTCAATTGGCTATCCAGTGAACGCTGGTTAGCTCTTGATTTTCCTTCCACACACCGAGCCTTCAGAAATCATTCTTATCTCCACTTCAGAATGTTCCATTCGTTCCCTGCGAATCTGGAATTCCTCTGACTCTCCACACCAGGCAGATTTTCCTAACAACACTGGTGAATGACCAGGTAATCCAATGCTGGTTTTCAGCGGCTGTTCACACTCACAGCCTTGCTGTTCAATTGGCAATCCAGTCAAACCTAGTCAGCTCTTCATTTTCCTGTCCACACAACCCAGCGTTCAGAAATCATTGGAATCTCTACTACAGAAATTTCCATTCATTCACTGTGAATCTGGAAATACTCTGAATCTGCATTCCAGGAAGGCTTTCGTTACACCACTGATGAATGTCCAAGTAATGCAATGCTGCTTCTTAGTGGTCTGTTCACACTCGAAACCGTGCTGTTCATTGGCTATCCACTCAATATCGGTCAGCTCTTCAATATCCTGTCCAGACTATCCAGATTCCTAAATGTTGGCAATCACCACTACAGAATGTTCCATTCAATCACGCGAATCTGGAATTCATCAGAGTCTCCACTCCTGGAAGGTTTTCGTGACACCACTGGTAAATGTCCAAGGAAGACAATGCTGGTTTTAAGCCGCCTGCTAACACACTCAGCCGTGCTGTTCAATTTGCTATCCACCCAACCCTATTCAGCTCTACATTTTCCTGTCCTCATAACCCAACCTTCAGAAACAATTGGTATCTCCTCCACAGAATGTTCCGTTCATTCACTGCGAATCTTAAATTCATCTGACTCTCAACTCCCGGCGGGTTATCGTTACACCACTTGTGAATGTCCAAGTAAGCCAATGCTGGTTTTCAGTGGCCTGTTCATACTAAGAGACGTGCTGTTCATTTGGCTATCCACTCCACCCTGTTCAGCTCTACATGTTCGTGTCCACAAAACCCAGCCTTCAGAAATCATTGGAATCACCACTAGAGAATGTTCCATTCATTCACTGCGAATCTGGAATTCCTCTGAACCTCCACTCCTGGCAGGTTTTCGTTACGCCACTGGTGAATGTCCAAGTAACTCAATACTGGTTTTCAGAGGCATGTTCAACTCGCAGAAGTGCTGTTCAATGGGCTATCCACTCAATATTGGTCAGCTCTTCATTTTCCTCTCCACACAAACCAGCCTTCAGAAATCATTGGGCTCTCCACTACAGACTGTTCCATTCATTCACTGCGATTCTGCAATTCATCTGACTCTCCGCTCCAGGCAGGTTTTCATTACAGCACTGGTGAATGACCAAGTAATCCAATGCTGGTTTTCAGCCGCCTTTTCACACTCGCAGTGTGCTGTTCAATTGTCTATCCACTCAAACCTGGTCAGCCTTTCATTTTCTTTTCCACAATATCAGACTTCAGAAATCATTGGAATCGCCAGTACAGAATGTTCCATTCATTCACTGCCAATCTGGAATTCATCTGAATCTGCACTCCAGGTAGGCCTTCATTACACCACTTATGAATGTCCAAGTAACACAATGCTGGTTTTCAGCGGTCTGTTCACACTCTAAGCCCTGCTTTTTACTGGGTATCCACACAACTGTGGTCAGCTCTTCATTTTCATGTCCAAACAATCCAGACTTGAGAAATCATTGCAATCTCCAGTACAGAATGTTCCATTCATTCACTGCGAATCTGGAATTCAACTGAATCTCCACTACCTGCAGATTTATCTTACACCACTTGTGAATGTCCAAGTAAAACAATGCTGGTTTTCAGAGGCCTGTTCATGTTCGCAGTCGTGCTGTTCAATTGGCTATCCACTCAACCTGTTTTGCTCCTCATTTTCCTGTGCACACAACCCAGCCTTCAGAAATCATTGTAATCTCCACTACAGGATGTTCCATTCATTCACTGGGAATCTGGAATTCATCTGAATCTGCACTCCACGCAGGCTTTCGTTACACCACTGCTGAAAGTCGAAGTAATGCAATACTGGTTTTCAGTGGTCTGTTCACATTCGAAGCCGAGGCTTTTTACAGGCTATCCACTCAACACTGGTCAGCTCTTCATTTTCGTGTCCCCACAATCCAGATTTCAGAAATCATTGCAATCTCCACTACAGAATGTTCCATTCATTCACTGCGAGTCTGGAGTTTATCTGATTCTCCACTCCCGCCTGGTTAACATTACACCACTTGTGAATGTCCAAGTAAGCCAATGCTGGTTTTCAGAGGCCTGTTCATACTCGCAGCCGTGCTGTTTAATTGACAATTCCCTCCACCCTGTTCAGCTCTTCATTGTCCCACCACACTACCAGCCTTCAGAAATCTTTGTTATCTCCACTACAGAATGTTCCATTCATTCACTGCGAATCTGGAATTCATCTGACTCTCAACTCCACGCAGGTTTTCATTACACCACTGTTGAATGTCCAAGTAACCCAATGCTGGTTTTCAGCGGCCTGTTCATATTCGCAGCCCTGCTGTTTACTTGGCTATCGATTCAAGCCTGGTCAGCTCTTCATTTTCCTGTCCACACAACACAGGCTTCAGAAATCATTGGAATCTCCTCTACAGAATGTTCCATTCATTCACTGCGAATGTGGAATTCAACTGACTCTCCACTCCATGCAGGTTTTCCTTACACCACTGATGAATGTCCAAGTAACCCAATGCTGGTTTTCAGCTGCATGTTCACACTCGCAGCCATGCTATACTTTTAGGCTTTCCACTAAATCCTGATTAGTTCTTGATTTTCCTTCCACACGACCCAGCCTTCAGAAATCGTTGGAATCTCCACTAGAGAATGTTCCATTCATTCACTGCGAATCTGGAATTCCTCTGAACCTCCACTCCCGGCAGGTTTTCGTTACACCACTGTTGAATGTCCAAGTAACCCAATGTTTTAAGTGTTTTCTTCACAAGCGCAGTGGTGCTGTTCAATTGGCTATCCACTCAACCCTGGCCAGCTCTACATTTTCCTGTCCACACCACAGAGACTGGAGAAATCATTGTTATCTCCACTACAGAATGTTCCATTCATTCACAGCGAATCTGGAATTCATCTGAATCTCCACTCCCGGCAGGTTTTCGTGACACCACTGGTAAATATCCAAGTAAGCCAATGCTGGTTTTAAGTGGCCTGCTCATACTCTCAGCCGTGCTGTTCAATTTGCTATCCACTCAACCCTCTTCAGCTCCATTTTCCTGTCCACATAACCCAAACTTCAGAAACAATTGGTATCTCCTCCACAGAATGTTCCATTCATTGACGGCAAATCTGAAATTCATCTAATTCTCAACTCCCGTCAGGTTTTCGTTACACCACTTGTGAATGTCCAATTAAGCCAAAGCTGGTTTTCAGTGGCCTGTTCTTACTACGAGACGTGCTGTTCATTTGGCTATCCATTCCACCCTGTTCAGCTCTACATTTTCGTGTCCACAAAACCCAGCCTTCAGAAATCATTGGAATCACCACTAGAGAATGTTCCATTCATTCACTGCGAATCTGGAATTCATCTGAATCTCCACTCCCGGCAGGTTTTCATTGCACCACTGCTGAATGTTCAAGTAACGCAATGATGGTTTTCAGCGGTCTATTCACACTCGAACCCGTGCTGTTCACGGTCTAGCGACTCAACACTGGTGAGTTCTTCTTTTTCCAGTTCAGACAATACAAACCTCAGAAACCATTGCAATCTACACTACAGAATGTTTCATTCATTCAGGCGAATCTTGAATTCATCTTGTTCTCCACTCCCAGCAGGTTTTCGTTTCACCACTGGTGAATGTCCAAGCAACCCAAGGCTGGTTTCAGCTGCGTGTTAACACTCGCAGCCGTGCTGTTCAATTGGCTATCCAGTGAACGCTGGTTAGCTCTTGATTTTCCTTCCACACACCGAGCCTTCAGAAATCATTCTTATCTCCACTTCAGAATGTTCCATTCGTTCCCTGCGAATCTGGAATTCCTCTGACTCTCCACACCAGGCAGATTTTCCTAACAACACTGGTGAATGACCAGGTAATCCAATGCTGGTTTTCAGCGGCTGTTCACACTCACAGCCTTGCTGTTCAATTGGCAATCCAGTCAAACCTAGTCAGCTCTTCATTTTCCTGTCCACACAACCCAGCGTTCAGAAATCATTGGAATCTCTACTACAGAAATTTCCATTCATTCACTGTGAATCTGGAAATACTCTGAATCTGCATTCCAGGAAGGCTTTCGTTACACCACTGATGAATGTCCAAGTAATGCAATGCTGCTTCTTAGTGGTCTGTTCACACTCGAAACCGTGCTGTTCATTGGCTATCCACTCAATATCGGTCAGCTCTTCAATATCCTGTCCAGACTATCCAGATTCCTAAATGTTGGCAATCACCACTACAGAATGTTCCATTCAATCACGCGAATCTGGAATTCATCAGAGTCTCCACTCCTGGAAGGTTTTCGTGACACCACTGGTAAATGTCCAAGGAAGACAATGCTGGTTTTAAGCCGCCTGCTAACACACTCAGCCGTGCTGTTCAATTTGCTATCCACCCAACCCTATTCAGCTCTACATTTTCCTGTCCTCATAACCCAACCTTCAGAAATAATTGGTATCTCCTCCACAGAATGTTCCGTTCATTCACTGCGAATCTTAAATTCATCTGACTCTCAACTCCCGGCGGGTTATCGTTACACCACTTGTGAATGTCCAAGTAAGCCAATGCTGGTTTTCAGTGGCCTGTTCATACTAAGAGACGTGCTGTTCATTTGGCTATCCACTCCACCCTGTTCAGCTCTACATGTTCGTGTCCACAAAACCCAGCCTTCAGAAATCATTGGAATCACCACTAGAGAATGTTCCATTCATTCACTGCGAATCTGGAATTCCTCTGAACCTCCACTCCTGGCAGGTTTTCGTTACGCCACTGGTGAATGTCCAAGTAACTCAATACTGGTTTTCAGAGGCATGTTCAACTCGCAGAAGTGCTGTTCAATGGGCTATCCACTCAATATTGGTCAGCTCTTCATTTTCCTCTCCACACAAACCAGCCTTCAGAAATCATTGGGCTCTCCACTACAGACTGTTCCATTCATTCACTGCGATTCTGCAATTCATCTGACTCTCCGCTCCAGGCAGGTTTTCATTACAGCACTGGTGAATGACCAAGTAATCCAATGCTGGTTTTCAGCCGCCTTTTCACACTCGCAGTGTGCTGTTCAATTGTCTATCCACTCAAACCTGGTCAGCCTTTCATTTTCTTTTCCACAATATCAGACTTCAGAAATCATTGGAATCGCCAGTACAGAATGTTCCATTCATTCACTGCCAATCTGGAATTCATCTGAATCTGCACTCCAGGTAGGCTTTCATTACACCACTTATGAATGTCCAAGTAACACAATGCTGGTTTTCAGCGGTCTGTTCACACTCTAAGCCCTGCTTTTTACTGGGTATCCACACAACTGTGGTCAGCTCTTCATTTTCATGTCCAAACAATCCAGACTTGAGAAATCATTGCAATCTCCAGTACAGAATGTTCCATTCATTCACTGCGAATCTGGAATTCAACTGAATCTCCACTACCTGCAGATTTATCTTACACCACTTGTGAATGTCCAAGTAAAACAATGCTGGTTTTCAGAGGCCTGTTCATGTTCGCAGTCGTGCTGTTCAATTGGCTATCCACTCAACCTGTTTTGCTCCTCATTTTCCTGTGCACACAACCCAGCCTTCAGAAATCATTGTAATCTCCACTACAGGATGTTCCATTCATTCACTGGGAATCTGGAATTCATCTGAATCTGCACTCCACGCAGGCTTTCGTTACACCACTGCTGAAAGTCGAAGTAATGCAATACTGGTTTTCAGTGGTCTGTTCACATTCGAAGCCGAGGCTTTTTACAGGCTATCCACTCAACACTGGTCAGCTCTTCATTTTCGTGTCCCCACAATCCAGATTTCAGAAATCATTGCAATCTCCACTACAGAATGTTCCATTCATTCACTGCGAGTCTGGAGTTTATCTGATTCTCCACTCCCGCCTGGTTAACATTACACCACTTGTGAATGTCCAAGTAAGCCAATGCTGGTTTTCAGAGGCCTGTTCATACTCGCAGCCGTGCTGTTTAATTGACAATTCCCTCCACCCTGTTCAGCTCTTCATTGTCCCACCACACTACCAGCCTTCAGAAATCTTTGTTATCTCCACTACAGAATGTTCCATTCATTCACTGCGAATCTGGAATTCATCTGACTCTCAACTCCACGCAGGTTTTCATTACACCACTGTTGAATGTCCAAGTAACCCAATGCTGGTTTTCAGCGGCCTGTTCATATTCGCAGCCCTGCTGTTTACTTGGCTATCGATTCAAGCCTGGTCAGCTCTTCATTTTCCTGTCCACACAACACAGGCTTCAGAAATCATTGGAATCTCCTCTACAGAATGTTCCATTCATTCACTGCGAATGTGGAATTCAACTGACTCTCCACTCCATGCAGGTTTTCCTTACACCACTGATGAATGTCCAAGTAACCCAATGCTGGTTTTCAGCTGCATGTTCACACTCGCAGCCATGCTATACTTTTAGGCTTTCCACTAAATCCTGATTAGTTCTTGATTTTCCTTCCACACGACCCAGCCTTCAGAAATCGTTGGAATCTCCACTAGAGAATGTTCCATTCATTCACTGCGAATCTGGAATTCCTCTGAACCTCCACTCCCGGCAGGTTTTCGTTACACCACTGTTGAATGTCCAAGTAACCCAATGTTTTAAGTGTTTTCTTCACAAGCGCAGTGGTGCTGTTCAATTGGCTATCCACTCAACCCTGGCCAGCTCTACATTTTCCTGTCCACACCACAGAGACTGGAGAAATCATTGTTATCTCCACTACAGAATGTTCCATTCATTCACAGCGAATCTGGAATTCATCTGAATCTCCACTCCCGGCAGGTTTTCGTGACACCACTGGTAAATATCCAAGTAAGCCAATGCTGGTTTTAAGTGGCCTGCTCATACTCTCAGCCGTGCTGTTCAATTTGCTATCCACTCAACCCTCTTCAGCTCCATTTTCCTGTCCACATAACCCAAACTTCAGAAACAATTGGTATCTCCTCCACAGAATGTTCCATTCATTGACGGCAAATCTGAAATTCATCTAATTCTCAACTCCTGTCAGGTTTTCGTTACACCACTTGTGAATGTCCAATTAAGCCAAAGCTGGTTTTCAGTGGCCTGTTCTTACTACGAGACGTGCTGTTCATTTGGCTATCCATTCCACCCTGTTCAGCTCTACATTTTCGTGTCCACAAAACCCAGCCTTCAGAAATCATTGGAATCACCACTAGAGAATGTTCCATTCATTCACTGCGAATCTGGAATTCATCTGAATCTCCACTCCCGGCAGGTTTTCATTGCACCACTGCTGAATGTTCAAGTAACGCAATGATGGTTTTCAGCGGTCTATTCACACTCGAACCCGTGCTGTTCATGGTCTAGCGACTCAACACTGGTGAGTTCTTCTTTTTCCAGTTCAGACAATACAAACCTCAGAAACCATTGCAATCTACACTACAGAATGTTTCATTCATTCAGGCGAATCTTGAATTCATCTTGTTCTCCACTCCCAGCAGGTTTTCGTTTCACCACTGGTGAATGTCCAAGCAACCCAAGGCTGGTTTCAGCTGCGTGTTAACACTCGCAGCCGTGCTGTTCAATTGGCTATCCAGTGAACGCTGGTTAGCTCTTGATTTTCCTTCCACACACCGAGCCTTCAGAAATCATTCTTATCTCCACTTCAGAATGTTCCATTCGTTCCCTGCGAATCTGGAATTCCTCTGACTCTCCACACCAGGCAGATTTTCCTAACAACACTGGTGAATGACCAGGTAATCCAATGCTGGTTTTCAGCGGCTGTTCACACTCACAGCCTTGCTGTTCAATTGGCAATCCAGTCAAACCTAGTCAGCTCTTCATTTTCCTGTCCACACAACCCAGCGTTCAGAAATCATTGGAATCTCTACTACAGAAATTTCCATTCATTCACTGTGAATCTGGAAATACTCTGAATCTGCATTCCAGGAAGGCTTTCGTTACACCACTGATGAATGTCCAAGTAATGCAATGCTGCTTCTTAGTGGTCTGTTCACACTCGAAACCGTGCTGTTCATTGGCTATCCACTCAATATCGGTCAGCTCTTCAATATCCTGTCCAGACTATCCAGATTCCTAAATGTTGGCAATCACCACTACAGAATGTTCCATTCAATCACGCGAATCTGGAATTCATCAGAGTCTCCACTCCTGGAAGGTTTTCGTGACACCACTGGTAAATGTCCAAGGAAGACAATGCTGGTTTTAAGCCGCCTGCTAACACACTCAGCCGTGCTGTTCAATTTGCTATCCACCCAACCCTATTCAGCTCTACATTTTCCTGTCCTCATAACCCAACCTTCAGAAATAATTGGTATCTCCTCCACAGAATGTTCCGTTCATTCACTGCGAATCTTAAATTCATCTGACTCTCAACTCCCGGCGGGTTATCGTTACACCACTTGTGAATGTCCAAGTAAGCCAATGCTGGTTTTCAGTGGCCTGTTCATACTAAGAGACGTGCTGTTCATTTGGCTATCCACTCCACCCTGTTCAGCTCTACATTTTCGTGTCCACAAAACCCAGCCTTCAGAAATCATTGGAATCACCACTAGAGAATGTTCCATTCATTCACTGCGAATCTGGAATTCCTCTGAACCTCCACTCCTGGCAGGTTTTCGTTACGCCACTGGTGAATGTCCAAGTAACTCAATACTGGTTTTCAGAGGCATGTTCAACTCGCAGAAGTGCTGTTCAATGGGCTATCCACTCAATATTGGTCAGCTCTTCATTTTCCTCTCCACACAAACCAGCCTTCAGAAATCATTGGGCTCTCCACTACAGACTGTTCCATTCATTCACTGCGATTCTGCAATTCATCTGACTCTCCGCTCCAGGCAGGTTTTCATTACAGCACTGGTGAATGACCAAGTAATCCAATGCTGGTTTTCAGCCGCCTTTTCACACTCGCAGTGTGCTGTTCAATTGTCTATCCACTCAAACCTGGTCAGCCTTTCATTTTCTTTTCCACAATATCAGACTTCAGAAATCATTGGAATCGCCAGTACAGAATGTTCCATTCATTCACTGCCAATCTGGAATTCATCTGAATCTGCACTCCAGGTAGGCTTTCATTACACCACTTATGAATGTCCAAGTAACACAATGCTGGTTTTCAGCGGTCTGTTCACACTCTAAGCCCTGCTTTTTACTGGGTATCCACACAACTGTGGTCAGCTCTTCATTTTCATGTCCAAACAATCCAGACTTGAGAAATCATTGCAATCTCCAGTACAGAATGTTCCATTCATTCACTGCGAATCTGGAATTCAACTGAATCTCCACTACCTGCAGATTTATCTTACACCACTTGTGAATGTCCAAGTAAAACAATGCTGGTTTTCAGAGGCCTGTTCATGTTCGCAGTCGTGCTGTTCAATTGGCTATCCACTCAACCTGTTTTGCTCCTCATTTTCCTGTGCACACAACCCAGCCTTCAGAAATCATTGTAATCTCCACTACAGGATGTTCCATTCATTCACTGGGAATCTGGAATTCATCTGAATCTGCACTCCACGCAGGCTTTCGTTACACCACTGCTGAAAGTCGAAGTAATGCAATACTGGTTTTCAGTGGTCTGTTCACATTCGAAGCCGAGGCTTTTTACAGGCTATCCACTCAACACTGGTCAGCTCTTCATTTTCGTGTCCCCACAATCCAGATTTCAGAAATCATTGCAATCTCCACTACAGAATGTTCCATTCATTCACTGCGAGTCTGGAGTTTATCTGATTCTCCACTCCCGCCTGGTTAACATTACACCACTTGTGAATGTCCAAGTAAGCCAATGCTGGTTTTCAGAGGCCTGTTCATACTCGCAGCCGTGCTGTTTAATTGACAATTCCCTCCACCCTGTTCAGCTCTTCATTGTCCCACCACACTACCAGCCTTCAGAAATCTTTGTTATCTCCACTACAGAATGTTCCATTCATTCACTGCGAATCTGGAATTCATCTGACTCTCAACTCCACGCAGGTTTTCATTACACCACTGTTGAATGTCCAAGTAACCCAATGCTGGTTTTCAGCGGCCTGTTCATATTCGCAGCCCTGCTGTTTACTTGGCTATCGATTCAAGCCTGGTCAGCTCTTCATTTTCCTGTCCACACAACACAGGCTTCAGAAATCATTGGAATCTCCTCTACAGAATGTTCCATTCATTCACTGCGAATGTGGAATTCAACTGACTCTCCACTCCATGCAGGTTTTCCTTACACCACTGATGAATGTCCAAGTAACCCAATGCTGGTTTTCAGCTGCATGTTCACACTCGCAGCCATGCTATACTTTTAGGCTTTCCACTAAATCCTGATTAGTTCTTGATTTTCCTTCCACACGACCCAGCCTTCAGAAATCGTTGGAATCTCCACTAGAGAATGTTCCATTCATTCACTGCGAATCTGGAATTCCTCTGAACCTCCACTCCCGGCAGGTTTTCGTTACACCACTGTTGAATGTCCAAGTAACCCAATGTTTTAAGTGTTTTCTTCACAAGCGCAGTGGTGCTGTTCAATTGGCTATCCACTCAACCCTGGCCAGCTCTACATTTTCCTGTCCACACCACAGAGACTGGAGAAATCATTGTTATCTCCACTACAGAATGTTCCATTCATTCACAGCGAATCTGGAATTCATCTGAATCTCCACTCCCGGCAGGTTTTCGTGACACCACTGGTAAATATCCAAGTAAGCCAATGCTGGTTTTAAGTGGCCTGCTCATACTCTCAGCCGTGCTGTTCAATTTGCTATCCACTCAACCCTCTTCAGCTCCATTTTCCTGTCCACATAACCCAAACTTCAGAAACAATTGGTATCTCCTCCACAGAATGTTCCATTCATTGACGGCAAATCTGAAATTCATCTAATTCTCAACTCCCGTCAGGTTTTCGTTACACCACTTGTGAATGTCCAATTAAGCCAAAGCTGGTTTTCAGTGGCCTGTTCTTACTACGAGACGTGCTGTTCATTTGGCTATCCATTCCACCCTGTTCAGCTCTACATTTTCGTGTCCACAAAACCCAGCCTTCAGAAATCATTGGAATCACCACTAGAGAATGTTCCATTCATTCACTGCGAATCTGGAATTCATCTGAATCTCCACTCCCGGCAGGTTTTCATTGCACCACTGCTGAATGTTCAAGTAACGCAATGATGGTTTTCAGCGGTCTATTCACACTCGAACCCGTGCTGTTCATGGTCTAGCGACTCAACACTGGTGAGTTCTTCTTTTTCCAGTTCAGACAATACAAACCTCAGAAACCATTGCAATCTACACTACAGAATGTTTCATTCATTCAGGCGAATCTTGAATTCATCTTGTTCTCCACTCCCAGCAGGTTTTCGTTTCACCACTGGTGAATGTCCAAGCAACCCAAGGCTGGTTTCAGCTGCGTGTTAACACTCGCAGCCGTGCTGTTCAATTGGCTATCCAGTGAACGCTGGTTAGCTCTTGATTTTCCTTCCACACACCGAGCCTTCAGAAATCATTCTTATCTCCACTTCAGAATGTTCCATTCGTTCCCTGCGAATCTGGAATTCCTCTGACTCTCCACACCAGGCAGATTTTCCTAACAACACTGGTGAATGACCAGGTAATCCAATGCTGGTTTTCAGCGGCTGTTCACACTCACAGCCTTGCTGTTCAATTGGCAATCCAGTCAAACCTAGTCAGCTCTTCATTTTCCTGTCCACACAACCCAGCGTTCAGAAATCATTGGAATCTCTACTACAGAAATTTCCATTCATTCACTGTGAATCTGGAAATACTCTGAATCTGCATTCCAGGAAGGCTTTCGTTACACCACTGATGAATGTCCAAGTAATGCAATGCTGCTTCTTAGTGGTCTGTTCACACTCGAAACCGTGCTGTTCATTGGCTATCCACTCAATATCGGTCAGCTCTTCAATATCCTGTCCAGACTATCCAGATTCCTAAATGTTGGCAATCACCACTACAGAATGTTCCATTCAATCACGCGAATCTGGAATTCATCAGAGTCTCCACTCCTGGAAGGTTTTCGTGACACCACTGGTAAATGTCCAAGGAAGACAATGCTGGTTTTAAGCCGCCTGCTAACACACTCAGCCGTGCTGTTCAATTTGCTATCCACCCAACCCTATTCAGCTCTACATTTTCCTGTCCTCATAACCCAACCTTCAGAAATAATTGGTATCTCCTCCACAGAATGTTCCGTTCATTCACTGCGAATCTTAAATTCATCTGACTCTCAACTCCCGGCGGGTTATCGTTACACCACTTGTGAATGTCCAAGTAAGCCAATGCTGGTTTTCAGTGGCCTGTTCATACTAAGAGACGTGCTGTTCATTTGGCTATCCACTCCACCCTGTTCAGCTCTACATTTTCGTGTCCACAAAACCCAGCCTTCAGAAATCATTGGAATCACCACTAGAGAATGTTCCATTCATTCACTGCGAATCTGGAATTCCTCTGAACCTCCACTCCTGGCAGGTTTTCGTTACGCCACTGGTGAATGTCCAAGTAACTCAATACTGGTTTTCAGAGGCATGTTCAACTCGCAGAAGTGCTGTTCAATGGGCTATCCACTCAATATTGGTCAGCTCTTCATTTTCCTCTCCACACAAACCAGCCTTCAGAAATCATTGGGCTCTCCACTACAGACTGTTCCATTCATTCACTGCGATTCTGCAATTCATCTGACTCTCCGCTCCAGGCAGGTTTTCATTACAGCACTGGTGAATGACAAAGTAATCCAATGCTGGTTTTCAGCCGCCTTTTCACACTCGCAGTGTGCTGTTCAATTGTCTATCCACTCAAACCTGGTCAGCCTTTCATTTTCTTTTCCACAATATCAGACTTCAGAAATCATTGGAATCGCCAGTACAGAATGTTCCATTCATTCACTGCCAATCTGGAATTCATCTGAATCTGCACTCCAGGTAGGCTTTCATTACACCACTTATGAATGTCCAAGTAACACAATGCTGGTTTTCAGCGGTCTGTTCACACTCTAAGCCCTGCTTTTTACTGGGTATCCACACAACTGTGGTCAGCTCTTCATTTTCATGTCCAAACAATCCAGACTTGAGAAATCATTGCAATCTCCAGTACAGAATGTTCCATTCATTCACTGCGAATCTGGAATTCAACTGAATCTCCACTACCTGCAGATTTATCTTACACCACTTGTGAATGTCCAAGTAAAACAATGCTGGTTTTCAGAGGCCTGTTCATGTTCGCAGTCGTGCTGTTCAATTGGCTATCCACTCAACCTGTTTTGCTCCTCATTTTCCTGTGCACACAACCCAGCCTTCAGAAATCATTGTAATCTCCACTACAGGATGTTCCATTCATTCACTGGGAATCTGGAATTCATCTGAATCTGCACTCCACGCAGGCTTTCGTTACACCACTGCTGAAAGTCGAAGTAATGCAATACTGGTTTTCAGTGGTCTGTTCACATTCGAAGCCGAGGCTTTTTACAGGCTATCCACTCAACACTGGTCAGCTCTTCATTTTCGTGTCCCCACAATCCAGATTTCAGAAATCATTGCAATCTCCACTACAGAATGTTCCATTCATTCACTGCGAGTCTGGAGTTTATCTGATTCTCCACTCCCGCCTGGTTAACATTACACCACTTGTGAATGTCCAAGTAAGCCAATGCTGGTTTTCAGAGGCCTGTTCATACTCGCAGCCGTGCTGTTTAATTGACAATTCACTCCACCCTGTTCAGCTCTTCATTGTCCCACCACACTACCAGCCTTCAGAAATCTTTGTTATCTCCACTACAGAATGTTCCATTCATTCACTGCGAATCTGGAATTCATCTGACTCTCAACTCCACGCAGGTTTTCATTACACCACTGTTGAATGTCCAAGTAACCCAATGCTGGTTTTCAGCGGCCTGTTCATATTCGCAGCCCTGCTGTTTACTTGGCTATCGATTCAAGCCTGGTCAGCTCTTCATTTTCCTGTCCACACAACACAGGCTTCAGAAATCATTGGAATCTCCTCTACAGAATGTTCCATTCATTCACTGCGAATGTGGAATTCAACTGACTCTCCACTCCATGCAGGTTTTCCTTACACCACTGATGAATGTCCAAGTAACCCAATGCTGGTTTTCAGCTGCATGTTCACACTCGCAGCCATGCTATACTTTTAGGCTTTCCACTAAATCCTGATTAGTTCTTGATTTTCCTTCCACACGACCCAGCCTTCAGAAATCGTTGGAATCTCCACTAGAGAATGTTCCATTCATTCACTGCGAATCTGGAATTCCTCTGAACCTCCACTCCCGGCAGGTTTTCGTTACACCACTGTTGAATGTCCAAGTAACCCAATGTTTTAAGTGTTTTCTTCACAAGCGCAGTGGTGCTGTTCAATTGGCTATCCACTCAACCCTGGCCAGCTCTACATTTTCCTGTCCACACCACAGAGACTGGAGAAATCATTGTTATCTCCACTACAGAATGTTCCATTCATTCACAGCGAATCTGGAATTCATCTGAATCTCCACTCCCGGCAGGTTTTCGTGACACCACTGGTAAATATCCAAGTAAGCCAATGCTGGTTTTAAGTGGCCTGCTCATACTCTCAGCCGTGCTGTTCAATTTGCTATCCACTCAACCCTCTTCAGCTCCATTTTCCTGTCCACATAACCCAAACTTCAGAAACAATTGGTATCTCCTCCACAGAATGTTCCATTCATTGACGGCAAATCTGAAATTCATCTAATTCTCAACTCCCGTCAGGTTTTCGTTACACCACTTGTGAATGTCCAATTAAGCCAAAGCTGGTTTTCAGCGGCCTGTTCTTACTACGAGACGTGCTGTTCATTTGGCTATCCATTCCACCCTGTTCAGCTCTACATTTTCGTGTCCACAAAACCCAGCCTTCAGAAATCATTGGAATCACCACTAGAGAATGTTCCATTCATTCACTGCGAATCTGGAATTCATCTGAATCTCCACTCCCGGCAGGTTTTCATTGCACCACTGCTGAATGTTCAAGTAACGCAATGATGGTTTTCAGCGGTCTATTCACACTCGAACCCGTGCTGTTCACGGTCTAGCGACTCAACACTGGTGAGTTCTTCTTTTTCCAGTTCAGACAATACAAACCTCAGAAACCATTGCAATCTACACTACAGAATGTTTCATTCATTCACGCGAATCTTGAATTCATCTTGTTCTCCACTCCCAGCAGGTTTTCGTTTCACCACTGGTGAATGTCCAAGCAACCCAAGGCTGGTTTCAGCTGCGTGTTAACACTCGCAGCCGTGCTGTTCAATTGGCTATCCAGTGAACGCTGGTTAGCTCTTGATTTTCCTTCCACACACCGAGCCTTCAGAAATCATTCTTATCTCCACTTCAGAATGTTCCATTCGTTCCCTGCGAATCTGGAATTCCTCTGACTCTCCACACCAGGCAGATTTTCCTAACAACACTGGTGAATGACCAGGTAATCCAATGCTGGTTTTCAGCGGCTGTTCACACTCACAGCCTTGCTGTTCAATTGGCAATCCAGTCAAACCTAGTCAGCTCTTCATTTTCCTGTCCACACAACCCAGCGTTCAGAAATCATTGGAATCTCTACTACAGAAATTTCCATTCATTCACTGTGAATCTGGAAATACTCTGAATCTGCATTCCAGGAAGGCTTTCGTTACACCACTGATGAATGTCCAAGTAATGCAATGCTGCTTCTTAGTGGTCTGTTCACACTCGAAACCGTGCTGTTCATTGGCTATCCACTCAATATCGGTCAGCTCTTCAATATCCTGTCCAGACTATCCAGATTCCTAAATGTTGGCAATCACCACTACAGAATGTTCCATTCAATCACGCGAATCTGGAATTCATCAGAGTCTCCACTCCTGGAAGGTTTTCGTGACACCACTGGTAAATGTCCAAGGAAGACAATGCTGGTTTTAAGCCGCCTGCTAACACACTCAGCCGTGCTGTTCAATTTGCTATCCACCCAACCCTATTCAGCTCTACATTTTCCTGTCCTCATAACCCAACCTTCAGAAATAATTGGTATCTCCTCCACAGAATGTTCCGTTCATTCACTGCGAATCTTAAATTCATCTGACTCTCAACTCCCGGCGGGTTATCGTTACACCACTTGTGAATGTCCAAGTAAGCCAATGCTGGTTTTCAGTGGCCTGTTCATACTAAGAGACGTGCTGTTCATTTGGCTATCCACTCCACCCTGTTCAGCTCTACATTTTCGTGTCCACAAAACCCAGCCTTCAGAAATCATTGGAATCACCACTAGAGAATGTTCCATTCATTCACTGCGAATCTGGAATTCCTCTGAACCTCCACTCCTGGCAGGTTTTCGTTACGCCACTGGTGAATGTCCAAGTAACTCAATACTGGTTTTCAGAGGCATGTTCAACTCGCAGAAGTGCTGTTCAATGGGCTATCCACTCAATATTGGTCAGCTCTTCATTTTCCTCTCCACACAAACCAGCCTTCAGAAATCATTGGGCTCTCCACTACAGACTGTTCCATTCATTCACTGCGATTCTGCAATTCATCTGACTCTCCGCTCCAGGCAGGTTTTCATTACAGCACTGGTGAATGACCAAGTAATCCAATGCTGGTTTTCAGCCGCCTTTTCACACTCGCAGTGTGCTGTTCAATTGTCTATCCACTCAAACCTGGTCAGCCTTTCATTTTCTTTTCCACAATATCAGACTTCAGAAATCATTGGAATCGCCAGTACAGAATGTTCCATTCATTCACTGCCAATCTGGAATTCATCTGAATCTGCACTCCAGGTAGGCTTTCATTACACCACTTATGAATGTCCAAGTAACACAATGCTGGTTTTCAGCGGTCTGTTCACACTCTAAGCCCTGCTTTTTACTGGGTATCCACACAACTGTGGTCAGCTCTTCATTTTCATGTCCAAACAATCCAGACTTGAGAAATCATTGCAATCTCCAGTACAGAATGTTCCATTCATTCACTGCGAATCTGGAATTCAACTGAATCTCCACTACCTGCAGATTTATCTTACACCACTTGTGAATGTCCAAGTAAAACAATGCTGGTTTTCAGAGGCCTGTTCATGTTCGCAGTCGTGCTGTTCAATTGGCTATCCACTCAACCTGTTTTGCTCCTCATTTTCCTGTGCACACAACCCAGCCTTCAGAAATCATTGTAATCTCCACTACAGGATGTTCCATTCATTCACTGGGAATCTGGAATTCATCTGAATCTGCACTCCACGCAGGCTTTCGTTACACCACTGCTGAAAGTCGAAGTAATGCAATACTGGTTTTCAGTGGTCTGTTCACATTCGAAGCCGAGGCTTTTTACAGGCTATCCACTCAACACTGGTCAGCTCTTCATTTTCGTGTCCCCACAATCCAGATTTCAGAAATCATTGCAATCTCCACTACAGAATGTTCCATTCATTCACTGCGAGTCTGGAGTTTATCTGATTCTCCACTCCCGCCTGGTTAACATTACACCACTTGTGAATGTCCAAGTAAGCCAATGCTGGTTTTCAGAGGCCTGTTCATACTCGCAGCCGTGCTGTTTAATTGACAATTCACTCCACCCTGTTCAGCTCTTCATTGTCCCACCACACTACCAGCCTTCAGAAATCTTTGTTATCTCCACTACAGAATGTTCCATTCATTCACTGCGAATCTGGAATTCATCTGACTCTCAACTCCACGCAGGTTTTCATTACACCACTGTTGAATGTCCAAGTAACCCAATGCTGGTTTTCAGCGGCCTGTTCATATTCGCAGCCCTGCTGTTTACTTGGCTATCGATTCAAGCCTGGTCAGCTCTTCATTTTCCTGTCCACACAACACAGGCTTCAGAAATCATTGGAATCTCCTCTACAGAATGTTCCATTCATTCACTGCGAATGTGGAATTCAACTGACTCTCCACTCCATGCAGGTTTTCCTTACACCACTGATGAATGTCCAAGTAACCCAATGCTGGTTTTCAGCTGCATGTTCACACTCGCAGCCATGCTATACTTTTAGGCTTTCCACTAAATCCTGATTAGTTCTTGATTTTCCTTCCACACGACCCAGCCTTCAGAAATCGTTGGAATCTCCACTAGAGAATGTTCCATTCATTCACTGCGAATCTGGAATTCCTCTGAACCTCCACTCCCGGCAGGTTTTCGTTACACCACTGTTGAATGTCCAAGTAACCCAATGTTTTAAGTGTTTTCTTCACAAGCGCAGTGGTGCTGTTCAATTGGCTATCCACTCAACCCTGGCCAGCTCTACATTTTCCTGTCCACACCACAGAGACTGGAGAAATCATTGTTATCTCCACTACAGAATGTTCCATTCATTCACAGCGAATCTGGAATTCATCTGAATCTCCACTCCCGGCAGGTTTTCGTGACACCACTGGTAAATATCCAAGTAAGCCAATGCTGGTTTTAAGTGGCCTGCTCATACTCTCAGCCGTGCTGTTCAATTTGCTATCCACTCAACCCTCTTCAGCTCCATTTTCCTGTCCACATAACCCAAACTTCAGAAACAATTGGTATCTCCTCCACAGAATGTTCCATTCATTGACGGCAAATCTGAAATTCATCTAATTCTCAACTCCCGTCAGGTTTTCGTTACACCACTTGTGAATGTCCAATTAAGCCAAAGCTGGTTTTCAGCGGCCTGTTCTTACTACGAGACGTGCTGTTCATTTGGCTATCCATTCCACCCTGTTCAGCTCTACATTTTCGTGTCCACAAAACCCAGCCTTCAGAAATCATTGGAATCACCACTAGAGAATGTTCCATTCATTCACTGCGAATCTGGAATTCATCTGAATCTCCACTCCCGGCAGGTTTTCATTGCACCACTGCTGAATGTTCAAGTAACGCAATGATGGTTTTCAGCGGTCTATTCACACTCGAACCCGTGCTGTTCACGGTCTAGCGACTCAACACTGGTGAGTTCTTCTTTTTCCAGTTCAGACAATACAAACCTCAGAAACCATTGCAATCTACACTACAGAATGTTTCATTCATTCAGGCGAATCTTGAATTCATCTTGTTCTCCACTCCCAGCAGGTTTTCGTTTCACCACTGGTGAATGTCCAAGCAACCCAAGGCTGGTTTCAGCTGCGTGTTAACACTCGCAGCCGTGCTGTTCAATTGGCTATCCAGTGAACGCTGGTTAGCTCTTGATTTTCCTTCCACACACCGAGCCTTCAGAAATCATTCTTATCTCCACTTCAGAATGTTCCATTCGTTCCCTGCGAATCTGGAATTCCTCTGACTCTCCACACCAGGCAGATTTTCCTAACAACACTGGTGAATGACCAGGTAATCCAATGCTGGTTTTCAGCGGCTGTTCACACTCACAGCCTTGCTGTTCAATTGGCAATCCAGTCAAACCTAGTCAGCTCTTCATTTTCCTGTCCACACAACCCAGCGTTCAGAAATCATTGGAATCTCTACTACAGAAATTTCCATTCATTCACTGTGAATCTGGAAATACTCTGAATCTGCATTCCAGGAAGGCTTTCGTTACACCACTGATGAATGTCCAAGTAATGCAATGCTGCTTCTTAGTGGTCTGTTCACACTCGAAACCGTGCTGTTCATTGGCTATCCACTCAATATCGGTCAGCTCTTCAATATCCTGTCCAGACTATCCAGATTCCTAAATGTTGGCAATCACCACTACAGAATGTTCCATTCAATCACGCGAATCTGGAATTCATCAGAGTCTCCACTCCTGGAAGGTTTTCGTGACACCACTGGTAAATGTCCAAGGAAGACAATGCTGGTTTTAAGCCGCCTGCTAACACACTCAGCCGTGCTGTTCAATTTGCTATCCACCCAACCCTATTCAGCTCTATATTTTCCTGTCCTCATAACCCAACCTTCAGAAATAATTGGTATCTCCTCCACAGAATGTTCCGTTCATTCACTGCGAATCTTAAATTCATCTGACTCTCAACTCCCGGCGGGTTATCGTTACACCACTTGTGAATGTCCAAGTAAGCCAATGCTGGTTTTCAGTGGCCTGTTCATACTAAGAGACGTGCTGTTCATTTGGCTATCCACTCCACCCTGTTCAGCTCTACATTTTCGTGTCCACAAAACCCAGCCTTCAGAAATCATTGGAATCACCACTAGAGAATGTTCCATTCATTCACTGCGAATCTGGAATTCCTCTGAACCTCCACTCCTGGCAGGTTTTCGTTACGCCACTGGTGAATGTCCAAGTAACTCAATACTGGTTTTCAGAGGCATGTTCAACTCGCAGAAGTGCTGTTCAATGGGCTATCCACTCAATATTGGTCAGCTCTTCATTTTCCTCTCCACACAAACCAGCCTTCAGAAATCATTGGGCTCTCCACTACAGACTGTTCCATTCATTCACTGCGATTCTGCAATTCATCTGACTCTCCGCTCCAGGCAGGTTTTCATTACAGCACTGGTGAATGACCAAGTAATCCAATGCTGGTTTTCAGCCGCCTTTTCACACTCGCAGTGTGCTGTTCAATTGTCTATCCACTCAAACCTGGTCAGCCTTTCATTTTCTTTTCCACAATATCAGACTTCAGAAATCATTGGAATCGCCAGTACAGAATGTTCCATTCATTCACTGCCAATCTGGAATTCATCTGAATCTGCACTCCAGGTAGGCTTTCATTACACCACTTATGAATGTCCAAGTAACACAATGCTGGTTTTCAGCGGTCTGTTCACACTCTAAGCCCTGCTTTTTACTGGGTATCCACACAACTGTGGTCAGCTCTTCATTTTCATGTCCAAACAATCCAGACTTGAGAAATCATTGCAATCTCCAGTACAGAATGTTCCATTCATTCACTGCGAATCTGGAATTCAACTGAATCTCCACTACCTGCAGATTTATCTTACACCACTTGTGAATGTCCAAGTAAAACAATGCTGGTTTTCAGAGGCCTGTTCATGTTCGCAGTCGTGCTGTTCAATTGGCTATCCACTCAACCTGTTTTGCTCCTCATTTTCCTGTGCACACAACCCAGCCTTCAGAAATCATTGTAATCTCCACTACAGGATGTTCCATTCATTCACTGGGAATCTGGAATTCATCTGAATCTGCACTCCACGCAGGCTTTCGTTACACCACTGCTGAAAGTCGAAGTAATGCAATACTGGTTTTCAGTGGTCTGTTCACATTCGAAGCCGAGGCTTTTTACAGGCTATCCACTCAACACTGGTCAGCTCTTCATTTTCGTGTCCCCACAATCCAGTTTTCAGAAATCATTGCAATCTCCACTACAGAATGTTCCATTCATTCACTGCGAGTCTGGAGTTTATCTGATTCTCCACTCCCGCCTGGTTAACATTACACCACTTGTGAATGTCCAAGTAAGCCAATGCTGGTTTTCAGAGGCCTGTTCATACTCGCAGCCGTGCTGTTTAATTGACAATTCACTCCACCCTGTTCAGCTCTTCATTGTCCCACCACACTACCAGCCTTCAGAAATCTTTGTTATCTCCACTACAGAATGTTCCATTCATTCACTGCGAATCTGGAATTCATCTGACTCTCAACTCCACGCAGGTTTTCATTACACCACTGTTGAATGTCCAAGTAACCCAATGCTGGTTTTCAGCGGCCTGTTCATATTCGCAGCCCTGCTGTTTACTTGGCTATCGATTCAAGCCTGGTCAGCTCTTCATTTTCCTGTCCACACAACACAGGCTTCAGAAATCATTGGAATCTCCTCTACAGAATGTTCCATTCATTCACTGCGAATGTGGAATTCAACTGACTCTCCACTCCATGCAGGTTTTCCTTACACCACTGATGAATGTCCAAGTAACCCAATGCTGGTTTTCAGCTGCATGTTCACACTCGCAGCCATGCTATACAATTGGCTTTCCACTAAATCCTGATTAGTTCTTGATTTTCCTTCCACACGACCCAGCCTTCAGAAATCGTTGGAATCTCCACTAGAGAATGTTCCATTCATTCACTGCGAATCTGGAATTCCTCTGAACCTCCACTCCCGGCAGGTTTTCGTTACACCACTGTTGAATGTCCAAGTAACCCAATGTTTTAAGTGTTTTCTTCACAAGCGCAGTGGTGCTGTTCAATTGGCTATCCACTCAACCCTGGCCAGCTCTACATTTTCCTGTCCACACCACAGAGACTGGAGAAATCATTGTTATCTCCACTACAGAATGTTCCATTCATTCACAGCGAATCTGGAATTCATCTGAATCTCCACTCCCGGCAGGTTTTCGTGACACCACTGGTAAATATCCAAGTAAGCCAATGCTGGTTTTAAGTGGCCTGCTCATACTCTCAGCCGTGCTGTTCAATTTGCTATCCACTCAACCCTCTTCAGCTCCATTTTCCTGTCCACATAACCCAAACTTCAGAAACAATTGGTATCTCCTCCACAGAATGTTCCATTCATTGACGGCAAATCTGAAATTCATCTAATTCTCAACTCCCGTCAGGTTTTCGTTACACCACTTGTGAATGTCCAATTAAGCCAAAGCTGGTTTTCAGTGGCCTGTTCTTACTACGAGACGTGCTGTTCATTTGGCTATCCATTCCACCCTGTTCAGCTCTACATTTTCGTGTCCACAAAACCCAGCCTTCAGAAATCATTGGAATCACCACTAGAGAATGTTCCATTCATTCACTGCGAATCTGGAATTCATCTGAATCTCCACTCCCGGCAGGTTTTCATTGCACCACTGCTGAATGTTCAAGTAACGCAATGATGGTTTTCAGCGGTCTATTCACACTCGAACCCGTGCTGTTCACGGTCTAGCGACTCAACACTGGTGAGTTCTTCTTTTTCCAGTTCAGACAATACAAACCTCAGAAACCATTGCAATCTACACTACAGAATGTTTCATTCATTCAGGCGAATCTTGAATTCATCTTGTTCTCCACTCCCAGCAGGTTTTCGTTTCACCACTGGTGAATGTCCAAGCAACCCAAGGCTGGTTTCAGCTGCGTGTTAACACTCGCAGCCGTGCTGTTCAATTGGCTATCCAGTGAACGCTGGTTAGCTCTTGATTTTCCTTCCACACACCGAGCCTTCAGAAATCATTCTTATCTCCACTTCAGAATGTTCCATTCGTTCCCTGCGAATCTGGAATTCCTCTGACTCTCCACACCAGGCAGATTTTCCTAACAACACTGGTGAATGACCAGGTAATCCAATGCTGGTTTTCAGCGGCTGTTCACACTCACAGCCTTGCTGTTCAATTGGCAATCCAGTCAAACCTAGTCAGCTCTTCATTTTCCTGTCCACACAACCCAGCGTTCAGAAATCATTGGAATCTCTACTACAGAAATTTCCATTCATTCACTGTGAATCTGGAAATACTCTGAATCTGCATTCCAGGAAGGCTTTCGTTACACCACTGATGAATGTCCAAGTAATGCAATGCTGCTTCTTAGTGGTCTGTTCACACTCGAAACCGTGCTGTTCATTGGCTATCCACTCAATATCGGTCAGCTCTTCAATATCCTGTCCAGACTATCCAGATTCCTAAATGTTGGCAATCACCACTACAGAATGTTCCATTCAATCACGCGAATCTGGAATTCATCAGAGTCTCCACTCCTGGAAGGTTT
The DNA here is from genome assembly GCF_029834395.1 of Sorex fumeus. NCBI lineage: Eukaryota > Metazoa > Chordata > Mammalia > Eulipotyphla > Soricidae > Sorex > Sorex fumeus. The sequence continues at coordinate 1,045,885 of NW_026606204.1, forward strand.
TCGTGACACCACTGGTAAATGTCCAAGGAAGACAATGCTGGTTTTAAGCCGCCTGCTAACACACTCAGCCGTGCTGTTCAATTTGCTATCCACCCAACCCTATTCAGCTCTACATTTTCCTGTCCTCATAACCCAACCTTCAGAAATAATTGGTATCTCCTCCACAGAATGTTCCGTTCATTCACTGCGAATCTTAAATTCATCTGACTCTCAACTCCCGGCGGGTTATCGTTACACCACTTGTGAATGTCCAAGTAAGCCAATGCTGGTTTTCAGTGGCCTGTTCATACTAAGAGACGTGCTGTTCATTTGGCTATCCACTCCACCCTGTTCAGCTCTACATTTTCGTGTCCACAAAACCCAGCCTTCAGAAATCATTGGAATCACCACTAGAGAATGTTCCATTCATTCACTGCGAATCTGGAATTCCTCTGAACCTCCACTCCTGGCAGGTTTTCGTTACGCCACTGGTGAATGTCCAAGTAACTCAATACTGGTTTTCAGAGGCATGTTCAACTCGCAGAAGTGCTGTTCAATGGGCTATCCACTCAATATTGGTCAGCTCTTCATTTTCCTCTCCACACAAACCAGCCTTCAGAAATCATTGGGCTCTCCACTACAGACTGTTCCATTCATTCACTGCGATTCTGCAATTCATCTGACTCTCCGCTCCAGGCAGGTTTTCATTACAGCACTGGTGAATGACCAAGTAATCCAATGCTGGTTTTCAGCCGCCTTTTCACACTCGCAGTGTGCTGTTCAATTGTCTATCCACTCAAACCTGGTCAGCCTTTCATTTTCTTTTCCACAATATCAGACTTCAGAAATCATTGGAATCGCCAGTACAGAATGTTCCATTCATTCACTGCCAATCTGGAATTCATCTGAATCTGCACTCCAGGTAGGCTTTCATTACACCACTTATGAATGTCCAAGTAACACAATGCTGGTTTTCAGCGGTCTGTTCACACTCTAAGCCCTGCTTTTTACTGGGTATCCACACAACTGTGGTCAGCTCTTCATTTTCATGTCCAAACAATCCAGACTTGAGAAATCATTGCAATCTCCAGTACAGAATGTTCCATTCATTCACTGCGAATCTGGAATTCAACTGAATCTCCACTACCTGCAGATTTATCTTACACCACTTGTGAATGTCCAAGTAAAACAATGCTGGTTTTCAGAGGCCTGTTCATGTTCGCAGTCGTGCTGTTCAATTGGCTATCCACTCAACCTGTTTTGCTCCTCATTTTCCTGTGCACACAACCCAGCCTTCAGAAATCATTGTAATCTCCACTACAGGATGTTCCATTCATTCACTGGGAATCTGGAATTCATCTGAATCTGCACTCCACGCAGGCTTTCGTTACACCACTGCTGAAAGTCGAAGTAATGCAATACTGGTTTTCAGTGGTCTGTTCACATTCGAAGCCGAGGCTTTTTACAGGCTATCCACTCAACACTGGTCAGCTCTTCATTTTCGTGTCCCCACAATCCAGATTTCAGAAATCATTGCAATCTCCACTACAGAATGTTCCATTCATTCACTGCGAGTCTGGAGTTTATCTGATTCTCCACTCCCGCCTGGTTAACATTACACCACTTGTGAATGTCCAAGTAAGCCAATGCTGGTTTTCAGAGGCCTGTTCATACTCGCAGCCGTGCTGTTTAATTGACAATTCACTCCACCCTGTTCAGCTCTTCATTGTCCCACCACACTACCAGCCTTCAGAAATCTTTGTTATCTCCACTACAGAATGTTCCATTCATTCACTGCGAATCTGGAATTCATCTGACTCTCAACTCCACGCAGGTTTTCATTACACCACTGTTGAATGTCCAAGTAACCCAATGCTGGTTTTCAGCGGCCTGTTCATATTCGCAGCCCTGCTGTTTACTTGGCTATCGATTCAAGCCTGGTCAGCTCTTCATTTTCCTGTCCACACAACACAGGCTTCAGAAATCATTGGAATCTCCTCTACAGAATGTTCCATTCATTCACTGCGAATGTGGAATTCAACTGACTCTCCACTCCATGCAGGTTTTCCTTACACCACTGATGAATGTCCAAGTAACCCAATGCTGGTTTTCAGCTGCATGTTCACACTCGCAGCCATGCTATACTTTTAGGCTTTCCACTAAATCCTGATTAGTTCTTGATTTTCCTTCCACACGACCCAGCCTTCAGAAATCGTTGGAATCTCCACTAGAGAATGTTCCATTCATTCACTGCGAATCTGGAATTCCTCTGAACCTCCACTCCCGGCAGGTTTTCGTTACACCACTGTTGAATGTCCAAGTAACCCAATGTTTTAAGTGTTTTCTTCACAAGCGCAGTGGTGCTGTTCAATTGGCTATCCACTCAACCCTGGCCAGCTCTACATTTTCCTGTCCACACCACAGAGACTGGAGAAATCATTGTTATCTCCACTACAGAATGTTCCATTCATTCACAGCGAATCTGGAATTCATCTGAATCTCCACTCCCGGCAGGTTTTCGTGACACCACTGGTAAATATCCAAGTAAGCCAATGCTGGTTTTAAGTGGCCTGCTCATACTCTCAGCCGTGCTGTTCAATTTGCTATCCACTCAACCCTCTTCAGCTCCATTTTCCTGTCCACATAACCCAAACTTCAGAAACAATTGGTATCTCCTCCACAGAATGTTCCATTCATTGACGGCAAATCTGAAATTCATCTAATTCTCAACTCCCGTCAGGTTTTCGTTACACCACTTGTGAATGTCCAATTAAGCCAAAGCTGGTTTTCAGCGGCCTGTTCTTACTACGAGACGTGCTGTTCATTTGGCTATCCATTCCACCCTGTTCAGCTCTACATTTTCGTGTCCACAAAACCCAGCCTTCAGAAATCATTGGAATCACCACTAGAGAATGTTCCATTCATTCACTGCGAATCTGGAATTCATCTGAATCTCCACTCCCGGCAGGTTTTCATTGCACCACTGCTGAATGTTCAAGTAACGCAATGATGGTTTTCAGCGGTCTATTCACACTCGAACCCGTGCTGTTCACGGTCTAGCGACTCAACACTGGTGAGTTCTTCTTTTTCCAGTTCAGACAATACAAACCTCAGAAACCATTGCAATCTACACTACAGAATGTTTCATTCATTCAGGCGAATCTTGAATTCATCTTGTTCTCCACTCCCAGCAGGTTTTCGTTTCACCACTGGTGAATGTCCAAGCAACCCAAGGCTGGTTTCAGCTGCGTGTTAACACTCGCAGCCGTGCTGTTCAATTGGCTATCCAGTGAACGCTGGTTAGCTCTTGATTTTCCTTCCACACACCGAGCCTTCAGAAATCATTCTTATCTCCACTTCAGAATGTTCCATTCGTTCCCTGCGAATCTGGAATTCCTCTGACTCTCCACACCAGGCAGATTTTCCTAACAACACTGGTGAATGACCAGGTAATCCAATGCTGGTTTTCAGCGGCTGTTCACACTCACAGCCTTGCTGTTCAATTGGCAATCCAGTCAAACCTAGTCAGCTCTTCATTTTCCTGTCCACACAACCCAGCGTTCAGAAATCATTGGAATCTCTACTACAGAAATTTCCATTCATTCACTGTGAATCTGGAAATACTCTGAATCTGCATTCCAGGAAGGCTTTCGTTACACCACTGATGAATGTCCAAGTAATGCAATGCTGCTTCTTAGTGGTCTGTTCACACTCGAAACCGTGCTGTTCATTGGCTATCCACTCAATATCGGTCAGCTCTTCAATATCCTGTCCAGACTATCCAGATTCCTAAATGTTGGCAATCACCACTACAGAATGTTCCATTCAATCACGCGAATCTGGAATTCATCAGAGTCTCCACTCCTGGAAGGTTTTCGTGACACCACTGGTAAATGTCCAAGGAAGACAATGCTGGTTTTAAGCCGCCTGCTAACACACTCAGCCGTGCTGTTCAATTTGCTATCCACCCAACCCTATTCAGCTCTATATTTTCCTGTCCTCATAACCCAACCTTCAGAAATAATTGGTATCTCCTCCACAGAATGTTCCGTTCATTCACTGCGAATCTTAAATTCATCTGACTCTCAACTCCCGGCGGGTTATCGTTACACCACTTGTGAATGTCCAAGTAAGCCAATGCTGGTTTTCAGTGGCCTGTTCATACTAAGAGACGTGCTGTTCATTTGGCTATCCACTCCACCCTGTTCAGCTCTACATTTTCGTGTCCACAAAACCCAGCCTTCAGAAATCATTGGAATCACCACTAGAGAATGTTCCATTCATTCACTGCGAATCTGGAATTCCTCTGAACCTCCACTCCTGGCAGGTTTTCGTTACGCCACTGGTGAATGTCCAAGTAACTCAATACTGGTTTTCAGAGGCATGTTCAACTCGCAGAAGTGCTGTTCAATGGGCTATCCACTCAATATTGGTCAGCTCTTCATTTTCCTCTCCACACAAACCAGCCTTCAGAAATCATTGGGCTCTCCACTACAGACTGTTCCATTCATTCACTGCGATTCTGCAATTCATCTGACTCTCCGCTCCAGGCAGGTTTTCATTACAGCACTGGTGAATGACCAAGTAATCCAATGCTGGTTTTCAGCCGCCTTTTCACACTCGCAGTGTGCTGTTCAATTGTCTATCCACTCAAACCTGGTCAGCCTTTCATTTTCTTTTCCACAATATCAGACTTCAGAAATCATTGGAATCGCCAGTACAGAATGTTCCATTCATTCACTGCCAATCTGGAATTCATCTGAATCTGCACTCCAGGTAGGCTTTCATTACACCACTTATGAATGTCCAAGTAACACAATGCTGGTTTTCAGCGGTCTGTTCACACTCTAAGCCCTGCTTTTTACTGGGTATCCACACAACTGTGGTCAGCTCTTCATTTTCATGTCCAAACAATCCAGACTTGAGAAATCATTGCAATCTCCAGTACAGAATGTTCCATTCATTCACTGCGAATCTGGAATTCAACTGAATCTCCACTACCTGCAGATTTATCTTACACCACTTGTGAATGTCCAAGTAAAACAATGCTGGTTTTCAGAGGCCTGTTCATGTTCGCAGTCGTGCTGTTCAATTGGCTATCCACTCAACCTGTTTTGCTCCTCATTTTCCTGTGCACACAACCCAGCCTTCAGAAATCATTGTAATCTCCACTACAGGATGTTCCATTCATTCACTGGGAATCTGGAATTCATCTGAATCTGCACTCCACGCAGGCTTTCGTTACACCACTGCTGAAAGTCGAAGTAATGCAATACTGGTTTTCAGTGGTCTGTTCACATTCGAAGCCGAGGCTTTTTACAGGCTATCCACTCAACACTGGTCAGCTCTTCATTTTCGTGTCCCCACAATCCAGATTTCAGAAATCATTGCAATCTCCACTACAGAATGTTCCATTCATTCACTGCGAGTCTGGAGTTTATCTGATTCTCCACTCCCGCCTGGTTAACATTACACCACTTGTGAATGTCCAAGTAAGCCAATGCTGGTTTTCAGAGGCCTGTTCATACTCGCAGCCGTGCTGTTTAATTGACAATTCACTCCACCCTGTTCAGCTCTTCATTGTCCCACCACACTACCAGCCTTCAGAAATCTTTGTTATCTCCACTACAGAATGTTCCATTCATTCACTGCGAATCTGGAATTCATCTGACTCTCAACTCCACGCAGGTTTTCATTACACCACTGTTGAATGTCCAAGTAACCCAATGCTGGTTTTCAGCGGCCTGTTCATATTCGCAGCCCTGCTGTTTACTTGGCTATCGATTCAAGCCTGGTCAGCTCTTCATTTTCCTGTCCACACAACACAGGCTTCAGAAATCATTGGAATCTCCTCTACAGAATGTTCCATTCATTCACTGCGAATGTGGAATTCAACTGACTCTCCACTCCATGCAGGTTTTCCTTACACCACTGATGAATGTCCAAGTAACCCAATGCTGGTTTTCAGCTGCATGTTCACACTCGCAGCCATGCTATACAATTGGCTTTCCACTAAATCCTGATTAGTTCTTGATTTTCCTTCCACACGACCCAGCCTTCAGAAATCGTTGGAATCTCCACTAGAGAATGTTCCATTCATTCACTGCGAATCTGGAATTCCTCTGAACCTCCACTCCCGGCAGGTTTTCGTTACACCACTGTTGAATGTCCAAGTAACCCAATGTTTTAAGTGTTTTCTTCACAAGCGCAGTGGTGCTGTTCAATTGGCTATCCACTCAACCCTGGCCAGCTCTACATTTTCCTGTCCACACCACAGAGACTGGAGAAATCATTGTTATCTCCACTACAGAATGTTCCATTCATTCACAGCGAATCTGGAATTCATCTGAATCTCCACTCCCGGCAGGTTTTCGTGACACCACTGGTAAATATCCAAGTAAGCCAATGCTGGTTTTAAGTGGCCTGCTCATACTCTCAGCCGTGCTGTTCAATTTGCTATCCACTCAACCCTCTTCAGCTCCATTTTCCTGTCCACATAACCCAAACTTCAGAAACAATTGGTATCTCCTCCACAGAATGTTCCATTCATTGACGGCAAATCTGAAATTCATCTAATTCTCAACTCCCGTCAGGTTTTCGTTACACCACTTGTGAATGTCCAATTAAGCCAAAGCTGGTTTTCAGTGGCCTGTTCTTACTACGAGACGTGCTGTTCATTTGGCTATCCATTCCACCCTGTTCAGCTCTACATTTTCGTGTCCACAAAACCCAGCCTTCAGAAATCATTGGAATCACCACTAGAGAATGTTCCATTCATTCACTGCGAATCTGGAATTCATCTGAATCTCCACTCCCGGCAGGTTTTCATTGCACCACTGCTGAATGTTCAAGTAACGCAATGATGGTTTTCAGCGGTCTATTCACACTCGAACCCGTGCTGTTCACGGTCTAGCGACTCAACACTGGTGAGTTCTTCTTTTTCCAGTTCAGACAATACAAACCTCAGAAACCATTGCAATCTACACTACAGAATGTTTCATTCATTCAGGCGAATCTTGAATTCATCTTGTTCTCCACTCCCAGCAGGTTTTCGTTTCACCACTGGTGAATGTCCAAGCAACCCAAGGCTGGTTTCAGCTGCGTGTTAACACTCGCAGCCGTGCTGTTCAATTGGCTATCCAGTGAACGCTGGTTAGCTCTTGATTTTCCTTCCACACACCGAGCCTTCAGAAATCATTCTTATCTCCACTTCAGAATGTTCCATTCGTTCCCTGCGAATCTGGAATTCCTCTGACTCTCCACACCAGGCAGATTTTCCTAACAACACTGGTGAATGACCAGGTAATCCAATGCTGGTTTTCAGCGGCTGTTCACACTCACAGCCTTGCTGTTCAATTGGCAATCCAGTCAAACCTAGTCAGCTCTTCATTTTCCTGTCCACACAACCCAGCGTTCAGAAATCATTGGAATCTCTACTACAGAAATTTCCATTCATTCACTGTGAATCTGGAAATACTCTGAATCTGCATTCCAGGAAGGCTTTCGTTACACCACTGATGAATGTCCAAGTAATGCAATGCTGCTTCTTAGTGGTCTGTTCACACTCGAAACCGTGCTGTTCATTGGCTATCCACTCAATATCGGTCAGCTCTTCAATATCCTGTCCAGACTATCCAGATTCCTAAATGTTGGCAATCACCACTACAGAATGTTCCATTCAATCACGCGAATCTGGAATTCATCAGAGTCTCCACTCCTGGAAGGTTTTCGTGACACCACTGGTAAATGTCCAAGGAAGACAATGCTGGTTTTAAGCCGCCTGCTAACACACTCAGCCGTGCTGTTCAATTTGCTATCCACCCAACCCTATTCAGCTCTATATTTTCCTGTCCTCATAACCCAACCTTCAGAAATAATTGGTATCTCCTCCACAGAATGTTCCGTTCATTCACTGCGAATCTTAAATTCATCTGACTCTCAACTCCCGGCGGGTTATCGTTACACCACTTGTGAATGTCCAAGTAAGCCAATGCTGGTTTTCAGTGGCCTGTTCATACTAAGAGACGTGCTGTTCATTTGGCTATCCACTCCACCCTGTTCAGCTCTACATTTTCGTGTCCACAAAACCCAGCCTTCAGAAATCATTGGAATCACCACTAGAGAATGTTCCATTCATTCACTGCGAATCTGGAATTCCTCTGAACCTCCACTCCTGGCAGGTTTTCGTTACGCCACTGGTGAATGTCCAAGTAACTCAATACTGGTTTTCAGAGGCATGTTCAACTCGCAGAAGTGCTGTTCAATGGGCTATCCACTCAATATTGGTCAGCTCTTCATTTTCCTCTCCACACAAACCAGCCTTCAGAAATCATTGGGCTCTCCACTACAGACTGTTCCATTCATTCACTGCGATTCTGCAATTCATCTGACTCTCCGCTCCAGGCAGGTTTTCATTACAGCACTGGTGAATGACCAAGTAATCCAATGCTGGTTTTCAGCCGCCTTTTCACACTCGCAGTGTGCTGTTCAATTGTCTATCCACTCAAACCTGGTCAGCCTTTCATTTTCTTTTCCACAATATCAGACTTCAGAAATCATTGGAATCGCCAGTACAGAATGTTCCATTCATTCACTGCCAATCTGGAATTCATCTGAATCTGCACTCCAGGTAGGCTTTCATTACACCACTTATGAATGTCCAAGTAACACAATGCTGGTTTTCAGCGGTCTGTTCACACTCTAAGCCCTGCTTTTTACTGGGTATCCACACAACTGTGGTCAGCTCTTCATTTTCATGTCCAAACAATCCAGACTTGAGAAATCATTGCAATCTCCAGTACAGAATGTTCCATTCATTCACTGCGAATCTGGAATTCAACTGAATCTCCACTACCTGCAGATTTATCTTACACCACTTGTGAATGTCCAAGTAAAACAATGCTGGTTTTCAGAGGCCTGTTCATGTTCGCAGTCGTGCTGTTCAATTGGCTATCCACTCAACCTGTTTTGCTCCTCATTTTCCTGTGCACACAACCCAGCCTTCAGAAATCATTGTAATCTCCACTACAGGATGTTCCATTCATTCACTGGGAATCTGGAATTCATCTGAATCTGCACTCCACGCAGGCTTTCGTTACACCACTGCTGAAAGTCGAAGTAATGCAATACTGGTTTTCAGTGGTCTGTTCACATTCGAAGCCGAGGCTTTTTACAGGCTATCCACTCAACACTGGTCAGCTCTTCATTTTCGTGTCCCCACAATCCAGATTTCAGAAAACATTGCAATCTCCACTACAGAATGTTCCATTCATTCACTGCGAGTCTGGAGTTTATCTGATTCTCCACTCCCGCCTGGTTAACATTACACCACTTGTGAATGTCCAAGTAAGCCAATGCTGGTTTTCAGAGGCCTGTTCATACTCGCAGCCGTGCTGTTTAATTGACAATTCACTCCACCCTGTTCAGCTCTTCATTGTCCCACCACACTACCAGCCTTCAGAAATCTTTGTTATCTCCACTACAGAATGTTCCATTCATTCACTGCGAATCTGGAATTCATCTGACTCTCAACTCCACGCAGGTTTTCATTACACCACTGTTGAATGTCCAAGTAACCCAATGCTGGTTTTCAGCGGCCTGTTCATATTCGCAGCCCTGCTGTTTACTTGGCTATCGATTCAAGCCTGGTCAGCTCTTCATTTTCCTGTCCACACAACACAGGCTTCAGAAATCATTGGAATCTCCTCTACAGAATGTTCCATTCATTCACTGCGAATGTGGAATTCAACTGACTCTCCACTCCATGCAGGTTTTCCTTACACCACTGATGAATGTCCAAGTAACCCAATGCTGGTTTTCAGCTGCATGTTCACACTCGCAGCCATGCTATACAATTGGCTTTCCACTAAATCCTGATTAGTTCTTGATTTTCCTTCCACACGACCCAGCCTTCAGAAATCGTTGGAATCTCCACTAGAGAATGTTCCATTCATTCACTGCGAATCTGGAATTCCTCTGAACCTCCACTCCCGGCAGGTTTTCGTTACACCACTGTTGAATGTCCAAGTAACCCAATGTTTTAAGTGTTTTCTTCACAAGCGCAGTGGTGCTGTTCAATTGGCTATCCACTCAACCCTGGCCAGCTCTACATTTTCCTGTCCACACCACAGAGACTGGAGAAATCATTGTTATCTCCACTACAGAATGTTCCATTCATTCACAGCGAATCTGGAATTCATCTGAATCTCCACTCCCGGCAGGTTTTCGTGACACCACTGGTAAATATCCAAGTAAGCCAATGCTGGTTTTAAGTGGCCTGCTCATACTCTCAGCCGTGCTGTTCAATTTGCTATCCACTCAACCCTCTTCAGCTCCATTTTCCTGTCCACATAACCCAAACTTCAGAAACAATTGGTATCTCCTCCACAGAATGTTCCATTCATTGACGGCAAATCTGAAATTCATCTAATTCTCAACTCCCGTCAGGTTTTCGTTACACCACTTGTGAATGTCCAATTAAGCCAAAGCTGGTTTTCAGTGGCCTGTTCTTACTACGAGACGTGCTGTTCATTTGGCTATCCATTCCACCCTGTTCAGCTCTACATTTTCGTGTCCACAAAACCCAGCCTTCAGAAATCATTGGAATCACCACTAGAGAATGTTCCATTCATTCACTGCGAATCTGGAATTCATCTGAATCTCCACTCCCGGCAGGTTTTCATTGCACCACTGCTGAATGTTCAAGTAACGCAATGATGGTTTTCAGCGGTCTATTCACACTCGAACCCGTGCTGTTCACGGTCTAGCGACTCAACACTGGTGAGTTCTTCTTTTTCCAGTTCAGACAATACAAACCTCAGAAACCATTGCAATCTACACTACAGAATGTTTCATTCATTCAGGCGAATCTTGAATTCATCTTGTTCTCCACTCCCAGCAGGTTTTCGTTTCACCACTGGTGAATGTCCAAGCAACCCAAGGCTGGTTTCAGCTGCGTGTTAACACTCGCAGCCGTGCTGTTCAATTGGCTATCCAGTGAACGCTGGTTAGCTCTTGATTTTCCTTCCACACACCGAGCCTTCAGAAATCATTCTTATCTCCACTTCAGAATGTTCCATTCGTTCCCTGCGAATCTGGAATTCCTCTGACTCTCCACACCAGGCAGATTTTCCTAACAACACTGGTGAATGACCAGGTAATCCAATGCTGGTTTTCAGCGGCGGTTCACACTCACAGCCTTGCTGTTCAATTGGCAATCCAGTCAAACCTAGTCAGCTCTTCATTTTCCTGTCCACACAACCCAGCGTTCAGAAATCATTGGAATCTCTACTACAGAAATTTCCATTCATTCACTGTGAATCTGGAAATACTCTGAATCTGCATTCCAGGAAGGCTTTCGTTACACCACTGATGAATGTCCAAGTAATGCAATGCTGCTTCTTAGTGGTCTGTTCACACTCGAAACCGTGCTGTTCATTGGCTATCCACTCAATATCGGTCAGCTCTTCAATATCCTGTCCAGACTATCCAGATTCCTAAATGTTGGCAATCACCACTACAGAATGTTCCATTCAATCACGCGAATCTGGAATTCATCAGAGTCTCCACTCCTGGAAGGTTTTCGTGACACCACTGGTAAATGTCCAAGGAAGACAATGCTGGTTTTAAGCCGCCTGCTAACACACTCAGCCGTGCTGTTCAATTTGCTATCCACCCAACCCTATTCAGCTCTACATTTTCCTGTCCTCATAACCCAACCTTCAGAAATAATTGGTATCTCCTCCACAGAATGTTCCGTTCATTCACTGCGAATCTTAAATTCATCTGACTCTCAACTCCCGGCGGGTTATCGTTACACCACTTGTGAATGTCCAAGTAAGCCAATGCTGGTTTTCAGTGGCCTGTTCATACTAAGAGACGTGCTGTTCATTTGGCTATCCACTCCACCCTGTTCAGCTCTACATTTTCGTGTCCACAAAACCCAGCCTTCAGAAATCATTGGAATCACCACTAGAGAATGTTCCATTCATTCACTGCGAATCTGGAATTCCTCTGAACCTCCACTCCTGGCAGGTTTTCGTTACGCCACTGGTGAATGTCCAAGTAACTCAATACTGGTTTTCAGAGGCATGTTCAACTCGCAGAAGTGCTGTTCAATGGGCTATCCACTCAATATTGGTCAGCTCTTCATTTTCCTCTCCACACAAACCAGCCTTCAGAAATCATTGGGCTCTCCACTACAGACTGTTCCATTCATTCACTGCGATTCTGCAATTCATCTGACTCTCCGCTCCAGGCAGGTTTTCATTACAGCACTGGTGAATGACCAAGTAATCCAATGCTGGTTTTCAGCCGCCTTTTCACACTCGCAGTGTGCTGTTCAATTGTCTATCCACTCAAACCTGGTCAGCCTTTCATTTTCTTTTCCACAATATCAGACTTCAGAAATCATTGGAATCGCCAGTACAGAATGTTCCATTCATTCACTGCCAATCTGGAATTCATCTGAATCTGCACTCCAGGTAGGCTTTCATTACACCACTTATGAATGTCCAAGTAACACAATGCTGGTTTTCAGCGGTCTGTTCACACTCTAAGCCCTGCTTTTTACTGGGTATCCACACAACTGTGGTCAGCTCTTCATTTTCATGTCCAAACAATCCAGACTTGAGAAATCATTGCAATCTCCAGTACAGAATGTTCCATTCATTCACTGCGAATCTGGAATTCAACTGAATCTCCACTACCTGCAGATTTATCTTACACCACTTGTGAATGTCCAAGTAAAACAATGCTGGTTTTCAGAGGCCTGTTCATGTTCGCAGTCGTGCTGTTCAATTGGCTATCCACTCAACCTGTTTTGCTCCTCATTTTCCTGTGCACACAACCCAGCCTTCAGAAATCATTGTAATCTCCACTACAGGATGTTCCATTCATTCACTGGGAATCTGGAATTCATCTGAATCTGCACTCCACGCAGGCTTTCGTTACACCACTGCTGAAAGTCGAAGTAATGCAATACTGGTTTTCAGTGGTCTGTTCACATTCGAAGCCGAGGCTTTTTACAGGCTATCCACTCAACACTGGTCAGCTCTTCATTTTCGTGTCCCCACAATCCAGATTTCAGAAATCATTGCAATCTCCACTACAGAATGTTCCATTCATTCACTGCGAGTCTGGAGTTTATCTGATTCTCCACTCCCGCCTGGTTAACATTACACCACTTGTGAATGTCCAAGTAAGCCAATGCTGGTTTTCAGAGGCCTGTTCATACTCGCAGCCGTGCTGTTTAATTGACAATTCACTCCACCCTGTTCAGCTCTTCATTGTCCCACCACACTACCAGCCTTCAGAAATCTTTGTTATCTCCACTACAGAATGTTCCATTCATTCACTGCGAATCTGGAATTCATCTGACTCTCAACTCCACGCAGGTTTTCATTACACCACTGTTGAATGTCCAAGTAACCCAATGCTGGTTTTCAGCGGCCTGTTCATATTCGCAGCCCTGCTGTTTACTTGGCTATCGATTCAAGCCTGGTCAGCTCTTCATTTTCCTGTCCACACAACACAGGCTTCAGAAATCATTGGAATCTCCTCTACAGAATGTTCCATTCATTCACTGCGAATGTGGAATTCAACTGACTCTCCACTCCATGCAGGTTTTCCTTACACCACTGATGAATGTCCAAGTAACCCAATGCTGGTTTTCAGCTGCATGTTCACACTCGCAGCCATGCTATACAATTGGCTTTCCACTGAATCCTGATTAGTTCTTGATTTTCCTTCCACACGACCCAGCCTTCAGAAATCGTTGGAATCTCCACTAGAGAATGTTCCATTCATTCACTGCGAATCTGGAATTCCTCTGAACCTCCACTCCCGGCAGGTTTTCGTTACACCACTGTTGAATGTCCAAGTAACCCAATGTTTTAAGTGTTTTCTTCACAAGCGCAGTGGTGCTGTTCAATTGGCTATCCACTCAACCCTGGCCAGCTCTACATTTTCCTGTCCACACCACAGAGACTGGAGAAATCATTGTTATCTCCACTACAGAATGTTCCATTCATTCACAGCGAATCTGGAATTCATCTGAATCTCCACTCCCGGCAGGTTTTCGTGACACCACTGGTAAATATCCAAGTAAGCCAATGCTGGTTTTAAGTGGCCTGCTCATACTCTCAGCCGTGCTGTTCAATTTGCTATCCACTCAACCCTCTTCAGCTCCATTTTCCTGTCCACATAACCCAAACTTCAGAAACAATTGTTATCTCCTCCACAGAATGTTCCATTCATTGACGGCAAATCTGAAATTCATCTAATTCTCAACTCCCGTCAGGTTTTCGTTACACCACTTGTGAATGTCCTATTAAGCCAAAGCTGGTTTTCATTGGCCTGTTCTTACTACGAGACGTGCTGTTCATTTGGCTATCCATTCCACCCTGTTCAGCTCTACATTTTCGTGTCCACAAAACCCAGCCTTCAGAAATCATTGGAATCACCACTAGAGAATGTTCCATTCATTCACTGCGAATCTGGAATTCATCTGAATCTCCACTCCCGGCAGGTTTTCATTGCACCACTGCTGAATGTTCAAGTAACGCAATGATGGTTTTCAGCGGTCTATTCACACTCGAACCCGTGCTGTTCACGGTCTAGCGACTCAACACTGGTGAGTTCTTCTTTTTCCAGTTCAGACAATACAAACCTCAGAAACCATTGCAATCTACACTACAGAATGTTTCATTCATTCAGGCGAATCTTGAATTCATCTTGTTCTCCACTCCCAGCAGGTTTTCGTTTCACCACTGGTGAATGTCCAAGCAACCCAAGGCTGGTTTCAGCTGCGTGTTAACACTCGCAGCCGTGCTGTTCAATTGGCTATCCAGTGAACGCTGGTTAGCTCTTGATTTTCCTTCCACACACCGAGCCTTCAGAAATCATTCTTATCTCCACTTCAGAATGTTCCATTCGTTCCCTGCGAATCTGGAATTCCTCTGACTCTCCACACCAGGCAGATTTTCCTAACAACACTGGTGAATGACCAGGTAATCCAATGCTGGTTTTCAGCGGCTGTTCACACTCACAGCCTTGCTGTTCAATTGGCAATCCAGTCAAACCTAGTCAGCTCTTCATTTTCCTGTCCACACAACCCAGCGTTCAGAAATCATTGGAATCTCTACTACAGAAATTTCCATTCATTCACTGTGAATCTGGAAATACTCTGAATCTGCATTCCAGGAAGGCTTTCGTTACACCACTGATGAATGTCCAAGTAATGCAATGCTGCTTCTTAGTGGTCTGTTCACACTCGAAACCGTGCTGTTCATTGGCTATCCACTCAATATCGGTCAGCTCTTCAATATCCTGTCCAGACTATCCAGATTCCTAAATGTTGGCAATCACCACTACAGAATGTTCCATTCAATCACGCGAATCTGGAATTCATCAGAGTCTCCACTCCTGGAAGGTTTTCGTGACACCACTGGTAAATGTCCAAGGAAGACAATGCTGGTTTTAAGCCGCCTGCTAACACACTCAGCCGTGCTGTTCAATTTGCTATCCACCCAACCCTATTCAGCTCTACATTTTCCTGTCCTCATAACCCAACCTTCAGAAATAATTGGTATCTCCTCCACAGAATGTTCCGTTCATTCACTGCGAATCTTAAATTCATCTGACTCTCAACTCCCGGCGGGTTATCGTTACACCACTTGTGAATGTCCAAGTAAGCCAATGCTGGTTTTCAGTGGCCTGTTCATACTAAGAGACGTGCTGTTCATTTGGCTATCCACTCCACCCTGTTCAGCTCTACATTTTCGTGTCCACAAAACCCAGCCTTCAGAAATCATTGGAATCACCACTAGAGAATGTTCCATTCATTCACTGCGAATCTGGAATTCCTCTGAACCTCCACTCCTGGCAGGTTTTCGTTACGCCACTGGTGAATGTCCAAGTAACTCAATACTGGTTTTCAGAGGCATGTTCAACTCGCAGAAGTGCTGTTCAATGGGCTATCCACTCAATATTGGTCAGCTCTTCATTTTCCTCTCCACACAAACCAGCCTTCAGAAATCATTGGGCTCTCCACTACAGACTGTTCCATTCATTCACTGCGATTCTGCAATTCATCTGACTCTCCGCTCCAGGCAGGTTTTCATTACAGCACTGGTGAATGACCAAGTAATCCAATGCTGGTTTTCAGCCGCCTTTTCACACTCGCAGTGTGCTGTTCAATTGTCTATCCACTCAAACCTGGTCAGCCTTTCATTTTCTTTTCCACAATATCAGACTTCAGAAATCATTGGAATCGCCAGTACAGAATGTTCCATTCATTCACTGCCAATCTGGAATTCATCTGAATCTGCACTCCAGGTAGGCTTTCATTACACCACTTATGAATGTCCAAGTAACACAATGCTGGTTTTCAGCGGTCTGTTCACACTCTAAGCCCTGCTTTTTACTGGGTATCCACACAACTGTGGTCAGCTCTTCATTTTCATGTCCAAACAATCCAGACTTGAGAAATCATTGCAATCTCCAGTACAGAATGTTCCATTCATTCACTGCGAATCTGGAATTCAACTGAATCTCCACTACCTGCAGATTTATCTTACACCACTTGTGAATGTCCAAGTAAAACAATGCTGGTTTTCAGAGGCCTGTTCATGTTCGCAGTCGTGCTGTTCAATTGGCTATCCACTCAACCTGTTTTGCTCCTCATTTTCCTGTGCACACAACCCAGCCTTCAGAAATCATTGTAATCTCCACTACAGGATGTTCCATTCATTCACTGGGAATCTGGAATTCATCTGAATCTGCACTCCACGCAGGCTTTCGTTACACCACTGCTGAAAGTCGAAGTAATGCAATACTGGTTTTCAGTGGTCTGTTCACATTCGAAGCCGAGGCTTTTTACAGGCTATCCACTCAACACTGGTCAGCTCTTCATTTTCGTGTCCCCACAATCCAGATTTCAGAAATCATTGCAATCTCCACTACAGAATGTTCCATTCATTCACTGCGAGTCTGGAGTTTATCTGATTCTCCACTCCCGCCTGGTTAACATTACACCACTTGTGAATGTCCAAGTAAGCCAATGCTGGTTTTCAGAGGCCTGTTCATACTCGCAGCCGTGCTGTTTAATTGACAATTCACTCCACCCTGTTCAGCTCTTCATTGTCCCACCACACTACCAGCCTTCAGAAATCTTTGTTATCTCCACTACAGAATGTTCCATTCATTCACTGCGAATCTGGAATTCATCTGACTCTCAACTCCACGCAGGTTTTCATTACACCACTGTTGAATGTCCAAGTAACCCAATGCTGGTTTTCAGCGGCCTGTTCATATTCGCAGCCCTGCTGTTTACTTGGCTATCGATTCAAGCCTGGTCAGCTCTTCATTTTCCTGTCCACACAACACAGGCTTCAGAAATCATTGGAATCTCCTCTACAGAATGTTCCATTCATTCACTGCGAATGTGGAATTCAACTGACTCTCCACTCCATGCAGGTTTTCCTTACACCACTGATGAATGTCCAAGTAACCCAATGCTGGTTTTCAGCTGCATGTTCACACTCGCAGCCATGCTATACAATTGGCTTTCCACTGAATCCTGATTAGTTCTTGATTTTCCTTCCACACGACCCAGCCTTCAGAAATCGTTGGAATCTCCACTAGAGAATGTTCCATTCATTCACTGCGAATCTGGAATTCCTCTGAACCTCCACTCCCGGCAGGTTTTCGTTACACCACTGTTGAATGTCCAAGTAACCCAATGTTTTAAGTGTTTTCTTCACAAGCGCAGTGGTGCTGTTCAATTGGCTATCCACTCAACCCTGGCCAGCTCTACATTTTCCTGTCCACACCACAGAGACTGGAGAAATCATTGTTATCTCCACTACAGAATGTTCCATTCATTCACAGCGAATCTGGAATTCATCTGAATCTCCACTCCCGGCAGGTTTTCGTGACACCACTGGTAAATATCCAAGTAAGCCAATGCTGGTTTTAAGTGGCCTGCTCATACTCTCAGCCGTGCTGTTCAATTTGCTATCCACTCAACCCTCTTCAGCTCCATTTTCCTGTCCACATAACCCAAACTTCAGAAACAATTGTTATCTCCTCCACAGAATGTTCCATTCATTGACGGCAAATCTGAAATTCATCTAATTCTCAACTCCCGTCAGGTTTTCCTTACACCACTTGTGAATGTCCTATTAAGCCAAAGCTGGTTTTCATTGGCCTGTTCTTACTACGAGACGTGCTGTTCATTTGGCTATCCATTCCACCCTGTTCAGCTCTACATTTTCGTGTCCACAAAACCCAGCCTTCAGAAATCATTGGAATCACCACTAGAGAATGTTCCATTCATTCACTGCGAATCTGGAATTCATCTGAATCTCCACTCCCGGCAGGTTTTCATTGCACCACTGCTGAATGTTCAAGTAACGCAATGATGGTTTTCAGCGGTCTATTCACACTCGAACCCGTGCTGTTCACGGTCTAGCGACTCAACACTGGTGAGTTCTTCTTTTTCCAGTTCAGACAATACAAACCTCAGAAACCATTGCAATCTACACTACAGAATGTTTCATTCATTCAGGCGAATCTTGAATTCATCTTGTTCTCCACTCCCAGCAGGTTTTCGTTTCACCACTGGTGAATGTCCAAGCAACCCAAGGCTGGTTTCAGCTGCGTGTTAACACTCGCAGCCGTGCTGTTCAATTGGCTATCCAGTGAACGCTGGTTAGCTCTTGATTTTCCTTCCACACACCGAGCCTTCAGAAATCATTCTTATCTCCACTTCAGAATGTTCCATTCGTTCCCTGCGAATCTGGAATTCCTCTGACTCTCCACACCAGGCAGATTTTCCTAACAACACTGGTGAATGACCAGGTAATCCAATGCTGGTTTTCAGCGGCTGTTCACACTCACAGCCTTGCTGTTCAATTGGCAATCCAGTCAAACCTAGTCAGCTCTTCATTTTCCTGTCCACACAACCCAGCGTTCAGAAATCATTGGAATCTCTACTACAGAAATTTCCATTCATTCACTGTGAATCTGGAAATACTCTGAATCTGCATTCCAGGAAGGCTTTCGTTACACCACTGATGAATGTCCAAGTAATGCAATGCTGCTTCTTAGTGGTCTGTTCACACTCGAAACCGTGCTGTTCATTGGCTATCCACTCAATATCGGTCAGCTCTTCAATATCCTGTCCAGACTATCCAGATTCCTAAATGTTGGCAATCACCACTACAGAATGTTCCATTCAATCACGCGAATCTGGAATTCATCAGAGTCTCCACTCCTGGAAGGTTTTCGTGACACCACTGGTAAATGTCCAAGGAAGACAATGCTGGTTTTAAGCCGCCTGCTAACACACTCAGCCGTGCTGTTCAATTTGCTATCCACCCAACCCTATTCAGCTCTACATTTTCCTGTCCTCATAACCCAACCTTCAGAAATAATTGGTATCTCCTCCACAGAATGTTCCGTTCATTCACTGCGAATCTTAAATTCATCTGACTCTCAACTCCCGGCGGGTTATCGTTACACCACTTGTGAATGTCCAAGTAAGCCAATGCTGGTTTTCAGTGGCCTGTTCATACTAAGAGACGTGCTGTTCATTTGGCTATCCACTCCACCCTGTTCAGCTCTACATTTTCGTGTCCACAAAACCCAGCCTTCAGAAATCATTGGAATCACCACTAGAGAATGTTCCATTCATTCACTGCGAATCTGGAATTCCTCTGAACCTCCACTCCTGGCAGGTTTTCGTTACGCCACTGGTGAATGTCCAAGTAACTCAATACTGGTTTTCAGAGGCATGTTCAACTCGCAGAAGTGCTGTTCAATGGGCTATCCACTCAATATTGGTCAGCTCTTCATTTTCCTCTCCACACAAACCAGCCTTCAGAAATCATTGGGCTCTCCACTACAGACTGTTCCATTCATTCACTGCGATTCTGCAATTCATCTGACTCTCCGCTCCAGGCAGGTTTTCATTACAGCACTGGTGAATGACCAAGTAATCCAATGCTGGTTTTCAGCCGCCTTTTCACACTCGCAGTGTGCTGTTCAATTGTCTATCCACTCAAACCTGGTCAGCCTTTCATTTTCTTTTCCACAATATCAGACTTCAGAAATCATTGGAATCGCCAGTACAGAATGTTCCATTCATTCACTGCCAATCTGGAATTCATCTGAATCTGCACTCCAGGTAGGCTTTCATTACACCACTTATGAATGTCCAAGTAACACAATGCTGGTTTTCAGCGGTCTGTTCACACTCTAAGCCCTGCTTTTTACTGGGTATCCACACAACTGTGGTCAGCTCTTCATTTTCATGTCCAAACAATCCAGACTTGAGAAATCATTGCAATCTCCAGTACAGAATGTTCCATTCATTCACTGCGAATCTGGAATTCAACTGAATCTCCACTACCTGCAGATTTATCTTACACCACTTGTGAATGTCCAAGTAAAACAATGCTGGTTTTCAGAGGCCTGTTCATGTTCGCAGTCGTGCTGTTCAATTGGCTATCCACTCAACCTGTTTTGCTCCTCATTTTCCTGTGCACACAACCCAGCCTTCAGAAATCATTGTAATCTCCACTACAGGATGTTCCATTCATTCACTGGGAATCTGGAATTCATCTGAATCTGCACTCCACGCAGGCTTTCGTTACACCACTGCTGAAAGTCGAAGTAATGCAATACTGGTTTTCAGTGGTCTGTTCACATTCGAAGCCGAGGCTTTTTACAGGCTATCCACTCAACACTGGTCAGCTCTTCATTTTCGTGTCCCCACAATCCAGATTTCAGAAATCATTGCAATCTCCACTACAGAATGTTCCATTCATTCACTGCGAGTCTGGAGTTTATCTGATTCTCCACTCCCGCCTGGTTAACATTACACCACTTGTGAATGTCCAAGTAAGCCAATGCTGGTTTTCAGAGGCCTGTTCATACTCGCAGCCGTGCTGTTTAATTGACAATTCACTCCACCCTGTTCAGCTCTTCATTGTCCCACCACACTACCAGCCTTCAGAAATCTTTGTTATCTCCACTACAGAATGTTCCATTCATTCACTGCGAATCTGGAATTCATCTGACTCTCAACTCCACGCAGGTTTTCATTACACCACTGTTGAATGTCCAAGTAACCCAATGCTGGTTTTCAGCGGCCTGTTCATATTCGCAGCCCTGCTGTTTACTTGGCTATCGATTCAAGCCTGGTCAGCTCTTCATTTTCCTGTCCACACAACACAGGCTTCAGAAATCATTGGAATCTCCTCTACAGAATGTTCCATTCATTCACTGCGAATGTGGAATTCAACTGACTCTCCACTCCATGCAGGTTTTCCTTACACCACTGATGAATGTCCAAGTAACCCAATGCTGGTTTTCAGCTGCATGTTCACACTCGCAGCCATGCTATACAATTGGCTTTCCACTAAATCCTGATTAGTTCTTGATTTTCCTTCCACACGACCCAGCCTTCAGAAATCGTTGGAATCTCCACTAGAGAATGTTCCATTCATTCACTGCGAATCTGGAATTCCTCTGAACCTCCACTCCCGGCAGGTTTTCGTTACACCACTGTTGAATGTCCAAGTAACCCAATGTTTTAAGTGTTTTCTTCACAAGCGCAGTGGTGCTGTTCAATTGGCTATCCACTCAACCCTGGCCAGCTCTACATTTTCCTGTCCACACCACAGAGACTGGAGAAATCATTGTTATCTCCACTACAGAATGTTCCATTCATTCACAGCGAATCTGGAATTCATCTGAATCTCCACTCCCGGCAGGTTTTCGTGACACCACTGGTAAATATCCAAGTAAGCCAATGCTGGTTTTAAGTGGCCTGCTCATACTCTCAGCCGTGCTGTTCAATTTGCTATCCACTCAACCCTCTTCAGCTCCATTTTCCTGTCCACATAACCCAAACTTCAGAAACAATTGGTATCTCCTCCACAGAATGTTCCATTCATTGACGGCAAATCTGAAATTCATCTAATTCTCAACTCCCGTCAGGTTTTCGTTACACCACTTGTGAATGTCCAATTAAGCCAAAGCTGGTTTTCAGTGGCCTGTTCTTACTACGAGACGTGCTGTTCATTTGGCTATCCATTCCACCCTGTTCAGCTCTACATTTTCGTGTCCACAAAACCCAGCCTTCAGAAATCATTGGAATCACCACTAGAGAATGCTCCATTCATTCACTGCGAATCTGGAATTCATCTGAATCTCCACTCCCGGCAGGTTTTCATTGCACCACTGCTGAATGTTCAAGTAACGCAATGATGGTTTTCAGCGGTCTATTCACACTCGAACCCGTGCTGTTCACGGTCTAGCGACTCAACACTGGTGAGTTCTTCTTTTTCCAGTTCAGACAATACAAACCTCAGAAACCATTGCAATCTACACTACAGAATGTTTCATTCATTCAGGCGAATCTTGAATTCATCTTGTTCTCCACTCCCAGCAGGTTTTCGTTTCACCACTGGTGAATGTCCAAGCAACCCAAGGCTGGTTTCAGCTGCGTGTTAACACTCGCAGCCGTGCTGTTCAATTGGCTATCCAGTGAACGCTGGTTAGCTCTTGATTTTCCTTCCACACACCGAGCCTTCAGAAATCATTCTTATCTCCACTTCAGAATGTTCCATTCGTTCCCTGCGAATCTGGAATTCCTCTGACTCTCCACACCAGGCAGATTTTCCTAACAACACTGGTGAATGACCAGGTAATCCAATGCTGGTTTTCAGCGGCTGTTCACACTCACAGCCTTGCTGTTCAATTGGCAATCCAGTCAAACCTAGTCAGCTCTTCATTTTCCTGTCCACACAACCCAGCGTTCAGAAATCATTGGAATCTCTACTACAGAAATTTCCATTCATTCACTGTGAATCTGGAAATACTCTGAATCTGCATTCCAGGAAGGCTTTCGTTACACCACTGATGAATGTCCAAGTAATGCAATGCTGCTTCTTAGTGGTCTGTTCACACTCGAAACCGTGCTGTTCATTGGCTATCCACTCAATATCGGTCAGCTCTTCAATATCCTGTCCAGACTATCCAGATTCCTAAATGTTGGCAATCACCACTACAGAATGTTCCATTCAATCACGCGAATCTGGAATTCATCAGAGTCTCCACTCCTGGAAGGTTTTCGTGACACCACTGGTAAATGTCCAAGGAAGACAATGCTGGTTTTAAGCCGCCTGCTAACACACTCAGCCGTGCTGTTCAATTTGCTATCCACCCAACCCTATTCAGCTCTACATTTTCCTGTCCTCATAACCCAACCTTCAGAAATAATTGGTATCTCCTCCACAGAATGTTCCGTTCATTCACTGCGAATCTTAAATTCATCTGACTCTCAACTCCCGGCGGGTTATCGTTACACCACTTGTGAATGTCCAAGTAAGCCAATGCTGGTTTTCAGTGGCCTGTTCATACTAAGAGACGTGCTGTTCATTTGGCTATCCACTCCACCCTGTTCAGCTCTACATTTTCGTGTCCACAAAACCCAGCCTTCAGAAATCATTGGAATCACCACTAGAGAATGTTCCATTCATTCACTGCGAATCTGGAATTCCTCTGAACCTCCACTCCTGGCAGGTTTTCGTTACGCCACTGGTGAATGTCCAAGTAACTCAATACTGGTTTTCAGAGGCATGTTCAACTCGCAGAAGTGCTGTTCAATGGGCTATCCACTCAATATTGGTCAGCTCTTCATTTTCCTCTCCACACAAACCAGCCTTCAGAAATCATTGGGCTCTCCACTACAGACTGTTCCATTCATTCACTGCGATTCTGCAATTCATCTGACTCTCCGCTCCAGGCAGGTTTTCATTACAGCACTGGTGAATGACCAAGTAATCCAATGCTGGTTTTCAGCCGCCTTTTCACACTCGCAGTGTGCTGTTCAATTGTCTATCCACTCAAACCTGGTCAGCCTTTCATTTTCTTTTCCACAATATCAGACTTCAGAAATCATTGGAATCGCCAGTACAGAATGTTCCATTCATTCACTGCCAATCTGGAATTCATCTGAATCTGCACTCCAGGTAGGCTTTCATTACACCACTTATGAATGTCCAAGTAACACAATGCTGGTTTTCAGCGGTCTGTTCACACTCTAAGCCCTGCTTTTTACTGGGTATCCACACAACTGTGGTCAGCTCTTCATTTTCATGTCCAAACAATCCAGACTTGAGAAATCATTGCAATCTCCAGTACAGAATGTTCCATTCATTCACTGCGAATCTGGAATTCAACTGAATCTCCACTACCTGCAGATTTATCTTACACCACTTGTGAATGTCCAAGTAAAACAATGCTGGTTTTCAGAGGCCTGTTCATGTTCGCAGTCGTGCTGTTCAATTGGCTATCCACTCAACCTGTTTTGCTCCTCATTTTCCTGTGCACACAACCCAGCCTTCAGAAATCATTGTAATCTCCACTACAGGATGTTCCATTCATTCACTGGGAATCTGGAATTCATCTGAATCTGCACTCCACGCAGGCTTTCGTTACACCACTGCTGAAAGTCGAAGTAATGCAATACTGGTTTTCAGTGGTCTGTTCACATTCGAAGCCGAGGCTTTTTACAGGCTATCCACTCAACACTGGTCAGCTCTTCATTTTCGTGTCCCCACAATCCAGATTTCAGAAATCATTGCAATCTCCACTACAGAATGTTCCATTCATTCACTGCGAGTCTGGAGTTTATCTGATTCTCCACTCCCGCCTGGTTAACATTACACCACTTGTGAATGTCCAAGTAAGCCAATGCTGGTTTTCAGAGGCCTGTTCATACTCGCAGCCGTGCTGTTTAATTGACAATTCACTCCACCCTGTTCAGCTCTTCATTGTCCCACCACACTACCAGCCTTCAGAAATCTTTGTTATCTCCACTACAGAATGTTCCATTCATTCACTGCGAATCTGGAATTCATCTGACTCTCAACTCCACGCAGGTTTTCATTACACCACTGTTGAATGTCCAAGTAACCCAATGCTGGTTTTCAGCGGCCTGTTCATATTCGCAGCCCTGCTGTTTACTTGGCTATCGATTCAAGCCTGGTCAGCTCTTCATTTTCCTGTCCACACAACACAGGCTTCAGAAATCATTGGAATCTCCTCTACAGAATGTTCCATTCATTCACTGCGAATGTGGAATTCAACTGACTCTCCACTCCATGCAGGTTTTCCTTACACCACTGATGAATGTCCAAGTAACCCAATGCTGGTTTTCAGCTGCATGTTCACACTCGCAGCCATGCTATACAATTGGCTTTCCACTAAATCCTGATTAGTTCTTGATTTTCCTTCCACACGACCCAGCCTTCAGAGATCGTTGGAATCTCCACTAGAGAATGTTCCATTCATTCACTGCGAATCTGGAATTCCTCTGAACCTCCACTCCCGGCAGGTTTTCGTTACACCACTGTTGAATGTCCAAGTAACCCAATGTTTTAAGTGTTTTCTTCACAAGCGCAGTGGTGCTGTTCAATTGGCTATCCACTCAACCCTGGCCAGCTCTACATTTTCCTGTCCACACCACAGAGACTGGAGAAATCATTGTTATCTCCACTACAGAATGTTCCATTCATTCACAGCGAATCTGGAATTCATCTGAATCTCCACTCCCGGCAGGTTTTCGTGACACCACTGGTAAATATCCAAGTAAGCCAATGCTGGTTTTAAGTGGCCTGCTCATACTCTCAGCCGTGCTGTTCAATTTGCTATCCACTCAACCCTCTTCAGCTCCATTTTCCTGTCCACATAACCCAAACTTCAGAAACAATTGGTATCTCCTCCACAGAATGTTCCATTCATTGACGGCAAATCTGAAATTCATCTAATTCTCAACTCCCGTCAGGTTTTCGTTACACCACTTGTGAATGTCCTATTAAGCCAAAGCTGGTTTTCATTGGCCTGTTCTTACTACGAGACGTGCTGTTCATTTGGCTATCCATTCCACCCTGTTCAGCTCTACATTTTCGTGTCCACAAAACCCAGCCTTCAGAAATCATTGGAATCACCACTAGAGAATGTTCCATTCATTCACTGCGAATCTGGAATTCATCTGAATCTCCACTCCCGGCAGGTTTTCATTGCACCACTGCTGAATGTTCAAGTAACGCAATGATGGTTTTCAGCGGTCTATTCACACTCGAACCCGTGCTGTTCACGGTCTAGCGACTCAACACTGGTGAGTTCTTCTTTTTCCAGTTCAGACAATACAAACCTCAGAAACCATTGCAATCTACACTACAGAATGTTTCATTCATTCAGGCGAATCTTGAATTCATCTTGTTCTCCACTCCCAGCAGGTTTTCGTTTCACCACTGGTGAATGTCCAAGCAACCCAAGGCTGGTTTCAGCTGCGTGTTAACACTCGCAGCCGTGCTGTTCAATTGGCTATCCAGTGAACGCTGGTTAGCTCTTGATTTTCCTTCCACACACCGAGCCTTCAGAAATCATTCTTATCTCCACTTCAGAATGTTCCATTCGTTCCCTGCGAATCTGGAATTCCTCTGACTCTCCACACCAGGCAGATTTTCCTAACAACACTGGTGAATGACCAGGTAATCCAATGCTGGTTTTCAGCGGCTGTTCACACTCACAGCCTTGCTGTTCAATTGGCAATCCAGTCAAACCTAGTCAGCTCTTCATTTTCCTGTCCACACAACCCAGCGTTCAGAAATCATTGGAATCTCTACTACAGAAATTTCCATTCATTCACTGTGAATCTGGAAATACTCTGAATCTGCATTCCAGGAAGGCTTTCGTTACACCACTGATGAATGTCCAAGTAATGCAATGCTGCTTCTTAGTGGTCTGTTCACACTCGAAACCGTGCTGTTCATTGGCTATCCACTCAATATCGGTCAGCTCTTCAATATCCTGTCCAGACTATCCAGATTCCTAAATGTTGGCAATCACCACTACAGAATGTTCCATTCAATCACGCGAATCTGGAATTCATCAGAGTCTCCACTCCTGGAAGGTTTTCGTGACACCACTGGTAAATGTCCAAGGAAGACAATGCTGGTTTTAAGCCGCCTGCTAACACACTCAGCCGTGCTGTTCAATTTGCTATCCACCCAACCCTATTCAGCTCTACATTTTCCTGTCCTCATAACCCAACCTTCAGAAATAATTGGTATCTCCTCCACAGAATGTTCCGTTCATTCACTGCGAATCTTAAATTCATCTGACTCTCAACTCCCGGCGGGTTATCGTTACACCACTTGTGAATGTCCAAGTAAGCCAATGCTGGTTTTCAGTGGCCTGTTCATACTAAGAGACGTGCTGTTCATTTGGCTATCCACTCCACCCTGTTCAGCTCTACATTTTCGTGTCCACAAAACCCAGCCTTCAGAAATCATTGGAATCACCACTAGAGAATGTTCCATTCATTCACTGCGAATCTGGAATTCCTCTGAACCTCCACTCCTGGCAGGTTTTCGTTACGCCACTGGTGAATGTCCAAGTAACTCAATACTGGTTTTCAGAGGCATGTTCAACTCGCAGAAGTGCTGTTCAATGGGCTATCCACTCAATATTGGTCAGCTCTTCATTTTCCTCTCCACACAAACCAGCCTTCAGAAATCATTGGGCTCTCCACTACAGACTGTTCCATTCATTCACTGCGATTCTGCAATTCATCTGACTCTCCGCTCCAGGCAGGTTTTCATTACAGCACTGGTGAATGACCAAGTAATCCAATGCTGGTTTTCAGCCGCCTTTTCACACTCGCAGTGTGCTGTTCAATTGTCTATCCACTCAAACCTGGTCAGCCTTTCATTTTCTTTTCCACAATATCAGACTTCAGAAATCATTGGAATCGCCAGTACAGAATGTTCCATTCATTCACTGCCAATCTGGAATTCATCTGAATCTGCACTCCAGGTAGGCTTTCATTACACCACTTATGAATGTCCAAGTAACACAATGCTGGTTTTCAGCGGTCTGTTCACACTCTAAGCCCTGCTTTTTACTGGGTATCCACACAACTGTGGTCAGCTCTTCATTTTCATGTCCAAACAATCCAGACTTGAGAAATCATTGCAATCTCCAGTACAGAATGTTCCATTCATTCACTGCGAATCTGGAATTCAACTGAATCTCCACTACCTGCAGATTTATCTTACACCACTTGTGAATGTCCAAGTAAAACAATGCTGGTTTTCAGAGGCCTGTTCATGTTCGCAGTCGTGCTGTTCAATTGGCTATCCACTCAACCTGTTTTGCTCCTCATTTTCCTGTGCACACAACCCAGCCTTCAGAAATCATTGTAATCTCCACTACAGGATGTTCCATTCATTCACTGGGAATCTGGAATTCATCTGAATCTGCACTCCACGCAGGCTTTCGTTACACCACTGCTGAAAGTCGAAGTAATGCAATACTGGTTTTCAGTGGTCTGTTCACATTCGAAGCCGAGGCTTTTTACAGGCTATCCACTCAACACTGGTCAGCTCTTCATTTTCGTGTCCCCACAATCCAGATTTCAGAAATCATTGCAATCTCCACTACAGAATGTTCCATTCATTCACTGCGAGTCTGGAGTTTATCTGATTCTCCACTCCCGCCTGGTTAACATTACACCACTTGTGAATGTCCAAGTAAGCCAATGCTGGTTTTCAGAGGCCTGTTCATACTCGCAGCCGTGCTGTTTAATTGACAATTCACTCCACCCTGTTCAGCTCTTCATTGTCCCACCACACTACCAGCCTTCAGAAATCTTTGTTATCTCCACTACAGAATGTTCCATTCATTCACTGCGAATCTGGAATTCATCTGACTCTCAACTCCACGCAGGTTTTCATTACACCACTGTTGAATGTCCAAGTAACCCAATGCTGGTTTTCAGCGGCCTGTTCATATTCGCAGCCCTGCTGTTTACTTGGCTATCGATTCAAGCCTGGTCAGCTCTTCATTTTCCTGTCCACACAACACAGGCTTCAGAAATCATTGGAATCTCCTCTACAGAATGTTCCATTCATTCACTGCGAATGTGGAATTCAACTGACTCTCCACTCCATGCAGGTTTTCCTTACACCACTGATGAATGTCCAAGTAACCCAATGCTGGTTTTCAGCTGCATGTTCACACTCGCAGCCATGCTATACAATTGGCTTTCCACTAAATCCTGATTAGTTCTTGATTTTCCTTCCACACGACCCAGCCTTCAGAAATCGTTGGAATCTCCACTAGAGAATGTTCCATTCATTCACTGCGAATCTGGAATTCCTCTGAACCTCCACTCCCGGCAGGTTTTCGTTACACCACTGTTGAATGTCCAAGTAACCCAATGTTTTAAGTGTTTTCTTCACAAGCGCAGTGGTGCTGTTCAATTGGCTATCCACTCAACCCTGGCCAGCTCTACATTTTCCTGTCCACACCACAGAGACTGGAGAAATCATTGTTATCTCCACTACAGAATGTTCCATTCATTCACAGCGAATCTGGAATTCATCTGAATCTCCACTCCCGGCAGGTTTTCGTGACACCACTGGTAAATATCCAAGTAAGCCAATGCTGGTTTTAAGTGGCCTGCTCATACTCTCAGCCGTGCTGTTCAATTTGCTATCCACTCAACCCTCTTCAGCTCCATTTTCCTGTCCACATAACCCAAACTTCAGAAACAATTGGTATCTCCTCCACAGAATGTTCCATTCATTGACGGCAAATCTGAAATTCATCTAATTCTCAACTCCCGTCAGGTTTTCGTTACACCACTTGTGAATGTCCAATTAAGCCAAAGCTGGTTTTCAGTGGCCTGTTCTTACTACGAGACGTGCTGTTCATTTGGCTATCCATTCCACCCTGTTCAGCTCTACATTTTCGTGTCCACAAAACCCAGCCTTCAGAAATCATTGGAATCACCACTAGAGAATGTTCCATTCATTCACTGCGAATCTGGAATTCATCTGAATCTCCACTCCCGGCAGGTTTTCATTGCACCACTGCTGAATGTTCAAGTAACGCAATGATGGTTTTCAGCGGTCTATTCACACTCGAACCCGTGCTGTTCACGGTCTAGCGACTCAACACTGGTGAGTTCTTCTTTTTCCAGTTCAGACAATACAAACCTCAGAAACCATTGCAATCTACACTACAGAATGTTTCATTCATTCACGCGAATCTTGAATTCATCTTGTTCTCCACTCCCAGCAGGTTTTCGTTTCACCACTGGTGAATGTCCAAGCAACCCAAGGCTGGTTTCAGCTGCGTGTTAACACTCGCAGCCGTGCTGTTCAATTGGCTATCCAGTGAACGCTGGTTAGCTCTTGATTTTCCTTCCACACACCGAGCCTTCAGAAATCATTCTTATCTCCACTTCAGAATGTTCCATTCGTTCCCTGCGAATCTGGAATTCCTCTGACTCTCCACACCAGGCAGATTTTCCTAACAACACTGGTGAATGACCAGGTAATCCAATGCTGGTTTTCAGCGGCTGTTCACACTCACAGCCTTGCTGTTCAATTGGCAATCCAGTCAAACCTAGTCAGCTCTTCATTTTCCTGTCCACACAACCCAGCGTTCAGAAATCATTGGAATCTCTACTACAGAAATTTCCATTCATTCACTGTGAATCTGGAAATACTCTGAATCTGCATTCCAGGAAGGCTTTCGTTACACCACTGATGAATGTCCAAGTAATGCAATGCTGCTTCTTAGTGGTCTGTTCACACTCGAAACCGTGCTGTTCATTGGCTATCCACTCAATATCGGTCAGCTCTTCAATATCCTGTCCAGACTATCCAGATTCCTAAATGTTGGCAATCACCACTACAGAATGTTCCATTCAATCACGCGAATCTGGAATTCATCAGAGTCTCCACTCCTGGAAGGTTTTCGTGACACCACTGGTAAATGTCCAAGGAAGACAATGCTGGTTTTAAGCCGCCTGCTAACACACTCAGCCGTGCTGTTCAATTTGCTATCCACCCAACCCTATTCAGCTCTACATTTTCCTGTCCTCATAACCCAACCTTCAGAAATAATTGGTATCTCCTCCACAGAATGTTCCGTTCATTCACTGCGAATCTTAAATTCATCTGACTCTCAACTCCCGGCGGGTTATCGTTACACCACTTGTGAATGTCCAAGTAAGCCAATGCTGGTTTTCAGTGGCCTGTTCATACTAAGAGACGTGCTGTTCATTTGGCTATCCACTCCACCCTGTTCAGCTCTACATTTTCGTGTCCACAAAACCCAGCCTTCAGAAATCATTGGAATCACCACTAGAGAATGTTCCATTCATTCACTGCGAATCTGGAATTCCTCTGAACCTCCACTCCTGGCAGGTTTTCGTTACGCCACTGGTGAATGTCCAAGTAACTCAATACTGGTTTTCAGAGGCATGTTCAACTCGCAGAAGTGCTGTTCAATGGGCTATCCACTCAATATTGGTCAGCTCTTCATTTTCCTCTCCACACAAACCAGCCTTCAGAAATCATTGGGCTCTCCACTACAGACTGTTCCATTCATTCACTGCGATTCTGCAATTCATCTGACTCTCCGCTCCAGGCAGGTTTTCATTACAGCACTGGTGAATGACCAAGTAATCCAATGCTGTTTTTCAGCCGCCTTTTCACACTCGCAGTGTGCTGTTCAATTGTCTATCCACTCAAACCTGGTCAGCCTTTCATTTTCTTTTCCACAATATCAGACTTCAGAAATCATTGGAATCGCCAGTACAGAATGTTCCATTCATTCACTGCCAATCTGGAATTCATCTGAATCTGCACTCCAGGTAGGCTTTCATTACACCACTTATGAATGTCCAAGTAACACAATGCTGGTTTTCAGCGGTCTGTTCACACTCTAAGCCCTGCTTTTTACTGGGTATCCACACAACTGTGGTCAGCTCTTCATTTTCATGTCCAAACAATCCAGACTTGAGAAATCATTGCAATCTCCAGTACAGAATGTTCCATTCATTCACTGCGAATCTGGAATTCAACTGAATCTCCACTACCTGCAGATTTATCTTACACCACTTGTGAATGTCCAAGTAAAACAATGCTGGTTTTCAGAGGCCTGTTCATGTTCGCAGTCGTGCTGTTCAATTGGCTATCCACTCAACCTGTTTTGCTCCTCATTTTCCTGTGCACACAACCCAGCCTTCAG
The DNA here is from genome assembly GCF_029834395.1 of Sorex fumeus. Lineage (NCBI taxonomy): Eukaryota > Metazoa > Chordata > Mammalia > Eulipotyphla > Soricidae > Sorex > Sorex fumeus. Next base: position 1,077,988 of record NW_026606204.1, read on the forward strand.
AAATCATTGTAATCTCCACTACAGGATGTTCCATTCATTCACTGGGAATCTGGAATTCATCTGAATCTGCACTCCACGCAGGCTTTCGTTACACCACTGCTGAAAGTCGAAGTAATGCAATACTGGTTTTCAGTGGTCTGTTCACATTCGAAGCCGAGGCTTTTTACAGGCTATCCACTCAACACTGGTCAGCTCTTCATTTTCGTGTCCCCACAATCCAGATTTCAGAAATCATTGCAATCTCCACTACAGAATGTTCCATTCATTCACTGCGAGTCTGGAGTTTATCTGATTCTCCACTCCCGCCTGGTTAACATTACACCACTTGTGAATGTCCAAGTAAGCCAATGCTGGTTTTCAGAGGCCTGTTCATACTCGCAGCCGTGCTGTTTAATTGACAATTCACTCCACCCTGTTCAGCTCTTCATTGTCCCACCACACTACCAGCCTTCAGAAATCTTTGTTATCTCCACTACAGAATGTTCCATTCATTCACTGCGAATCTGGAATTCATCTGACTCTCAACTCCACGCAGGTTTTCATTACACCACTGTTGAATGTCCAAGTAACCCAATGCTGGTTTTCAGCGGCCTGTTCATATTCGCAGCCCTGCTGTTTACTTGGCTATCGATTCAAGCCTGGTCAGCTCTTCATTTTCCTGTCCACACAACACAGGCTTCAGAAATCATTGGAATCTCCTCTACAGAATGTTCCATTCATTCACTGCGAATGTGGAATTCAACTGACTCTCCACTCCATGCAGGTTTTCCTTACACCACTGATGAATGTCCAAGTAACCCAATGCTGGTTTTCAGCTGCATGTTCACACTCGCAGCCATGCTATACAATTGGCTTTCCACTAAATCCTGATTAGTTCTTGATTTTCCTTCCACACGACCCAGCCTTCAGAAATCGTTGGAATCTCCACTAGAGAATGTTCCATTCATTCACTGCGAATCTGGAATTCCTCTGAACCTCCACTCCCGGCAGGTTTTCGTTACACCACTGTTGAATGTCCAAGTAACCCAATGTTTTAAGTGTTTTCTTCACAAGCGCAGTGGTGCTGTTCAATTGGCTATCCACTCAACCCTGGCCAGCTCTACATTTTCCTGTCCACACCACAGAGACTGGAGAAATCATTGTTATCTCCACTACAGAATGTTCCATTCATTCACAGCGAATCTGGAATTCATCTGAATCTCCACTCCCGGCAGGTTTTCGTGACACCACTGGTAAATATCCAAGTAAGCCAATGCTGGTTTTAAGTGGCCTGCTCATACTCTCAGCCGTGCTGTTCAATTTGCTATCCACTCAACCCTCTTCAGCTCCATTTTCCTGTCCACATAACCCAAACTTCAGAAACAATTGGTATCTCCTCCACAGAATGTTCCATTCATTGACTGCAAATCTGAAATTCATCTAATTCTCAACTCCCGTCAGGTTTTCGTTACACCACTTGTGAATGTCCAATTAAGCCAAAGCTGGTTTTCAGTGGCCTGTTCTTACTACGAGACGTGCTGTTCATTTGGCTATCCATTCCACCCTGTTCAGCTCTACATTTTCGTGTCCACAAAACCCAGCCTTCAGAAATCATTGGAATCACCACTAGAGAATGTTCCATTCATTCACTGCGAATCTGGAATTCATCTGAATCTCCACTCCCGGCAGGTTTTCATTGCACCACTGCTGAATGTTCAAGTAACGCAATGATGGTTTTCAGCGGTCTATTCACACTCGAACCCGTGCTGTTCACGGTCTAGCGACTCAACACTGGTGAGTTCTTCTTTTTCCAGTTCAGACAATACAAACCCCAGAAACCATTGCAATCTACACTACAGAATGTTTCATTCATTCAGGCGAATCTTGAATTCATCTTGTTCTCCACTCCCAGCAGGTTTTCGTTTCACCACTGGTGAATGTCCAAGCAACCCAAGGCTGGTTTCAGCTGCGTGTTAACACTCGCAGCCGTGCTGTTCAATTGGCTATCCAGTGAACGCTGGTTAGCTCTTGATTTTCCTTCCACACACCGAGCCTTCAGAAATCATTCTTATCTCCACTTCAGAATGTTCCATTCGTTCCCTGCGAATCTGGAATTCCTCTGACTCTCCACACCAGGCAGATTTTCCTAACAACACTGGTGAATGACCAGGTAATCCAATGCTGGTTTTCAGCGGCTGTTCACACTCACAGCCTTGCTGTTCAATTGGCAATCCAGTCAAACCTAGTCAGCTCTTCATTTTCCTGTCCACACAACCCAGCGTTCAGAAATCATTGGAATCTCTACTACAGAAATTTCCATTCATTCACTGTGAATCTGGAAATACTCTGAATCTGCATTCCAGGAAGGCTTTCGTTACACCACTGATGAATGTCCAAGTAATGCAATGCTGCTTCTTAGTGGTCTGTTCACACTCGAAACCGTGCTGTTCATTGGCTATCCACTCAATATCGGTCAGCTCTTCAATATCCTGTCCAGACTATCCAGATTCCTAAATGTTGGCAATCACCACTACAGAATGTTCCATTCAATCACGCGAATCTGGAATTCATCAGAGTCTCCACTCCTGGAAGGTTTTCGTGACACCACTGGTAAATGTCCAAGGAAGACAATGCTGGTTTTAAGCCGCCTGCTAACACACTCAGCCGTGCTGTTCAATTTGCTATCCACCCAACCCTATTCAGCTCTACATTTTCCTGTCCTCATAACCCAACCTTCAGAAATAATTGGTATCTCCTCCACAGAATGTTCCGTTCATTCACTGCGAATCTTAAATTCATCTGACTCTCAACTCCCGGCGGGTTATCGTTACACCACTTGTGAATGTCCAAGTAAGCCAATGCTGGTTTTCAGTGGCCTGTTCATACTAAGAGACGTGCTGTTCATTTGGCTATCCACTCCACCCTGTTCAGCTCTACATTTTCGTGTCCACAAAACCCAGCCTTCAGAAATCATTGGAATCACCACTAGAGAATGTTCCATTCATTCACTGCGAATCTGGAATTCCTCTGAACCTCCACTCCTGGCAGGTTTTCGTTACGCCACTGGTGAATGTCCAAGTAACTCAATACTGGTTTTCAGAGGCATGTTCAACTCGCAGAAGTGCTGTTCAATGGGCTATCCACTCAATATTGGTCAGCTCTTCATTTTCCTCTCCACACAAACCAGCCTTCAGAAATCATTGGGCTCTCCACTACAGACTGTTCCATTCATTCACTGCGATTCTGCAATTCATCTGACTCTCCGCTCCAGGCAGGTTTTCATTACAGCACTGGTGAATGACCAAGTAATCCAATGCTGGTTTTCAGCCGCCTTTTCACACTCGCAGTGTGCTGTTCAATTGTCTATCCACTCAAACCTGGTCAGCCTTTCATTTTCTTTTCCACAATATCAGACTTCAGAAATCATTGGAATCGCCAGTACAGAATGTTCCATTCATTCACTGCCAATCTGGAATTCATCTGAATCTGCACTCCAGGTAGGCTTTCATTACACCACTTATGAATGTCCAAGTAACACAATGCTGGTTTTCAGCGGTCTGTTCACACTCTAAGCCCTGCTTTTTACTGGGTATCCACACAACTGTGGTCAGCTCTTCATTTTCATGTCCAAACAATCCAGACTTGAGAAATCATTGCAATCTCCAGTACAGAATGTTCCATTCATTCACTGCGAATCTGGAATTCAACTGAATCTCCACTACCTGCAGATTTATCTTACACCACTTGTGAATGTCCAAGTAAAACAATGCTGGTTTTCAGAGGCCTGTTCATGTTCGCAGTCGTGCTGTTCAATTGGCTATCCACTCAACCTGTTTTGCTCCTCATTTTCCTGTGCACACAACCCAGCCTTCAGAAATCATTGTAATCTCCACTACAGGATGTTCCATTCATTCACTGGGAATCTGGAATTCATCTGAATCTGCACTCCACGCAGGCTTTCGTTACACCACTGCTGAAAGTCGAAGTAATGCAATACTGGTTTTCAGTGGTCTGTTCACATTCGAAGCCGAGGCTTTTTACAGGCTATCCACTCAACACTGGTCAGCTCTTCATTTTCGTGTCCCCACAATCCAGATTTCAGAAATCATTGCAATCTCCACTACAGAATGTTCCATTCATTCACTGCGAGTCTGGAGTTTATCTGATTCTCCACTCCCGCCTGGTTAACATTACACCACTTGTGAATGTCCAAGTAAGCCAATGCTGGTTTTCAGAGGCCTGTTCATACTCGCAGCCGTGCTGTTTAATTGACAATTCACTCCACCCTGTTCAGCTCTTCATTGTCCCACCACACTACCAGCCTTCAGAAATCTTTGTTATCTCCACTACAGAATGTTCCATTCATTCACTGCGAATCTGGAATTCATCTGACTCTCAACTCCACGCAGGTTTTCATTACACCACTGTTGAATGTCCAAGTAACCCAATGCTGGTTTTCAGCGGCCTGTTCATATTCGCAGCCCTGCTGTTTACTTGGCTATCGATTCAAGCCTGGTCAGCTCTTCATTTTCCTGTCCACACAACACAGGCTTCAGAAATCATTGGAATCTCCTCTACAGAATGTTCCATTCATTCACTGCGAATGTGGAATTCAACTGACTCTCCACTCCATGCAGGTTTTCCTTACACCACTGATGAATGTCCAAGTAACCCAATGCTGGTTTTCAGCTGCATGTTCACACTCGCAGCCATGCTATACAATTGGCTTTCCACTAAATCCTGATTAGTTCTTGATTTTCCTTCCACACGACCCAGCCTTCAGAAATCGTTGGAATCTCCACTAGAGAATGTTCCATTCATTCACTGCGAATCTGGAATTCCTCTGAACCTCCACTCCCGGCAGGTTTTCGTTACACCACTGTTGAATGTCCAAGTAACCCAATGTTTTAAGTGTTTTCTTCACAAGCGCAGTGGTGCTGTTCAATTGGCTATCCACTCAACCCTGGCCAGCTCTACATTTTCCTGTCCACACCACAGAGACTGGAGAAATCATTGTTATCTCCACTACAGAATGTTCCATTCATTCACAGCGAATCTGGAATTCATCTGAATCTCCACTCCCGGCAGGTTTTCGTGACACCACTGGTAAATATCCAAGTAAGCCAATGCTGGTTTTAAGTGGCCTGCTCATACTCTCAGCCGTGCTGTTCAATTTGCTATCCACTCAACCCTCTTCAGCTCCATTTTCCTGTCCACATAACCCAAACTTCAGAAACAATTGGTATCTCCTCCACAGAATGTTCCATTCATTGACGGCAAATCTGAAATTCATCTAATTCTCAACTCCCGTCAGGTTTTCGTTACACCACTTGTGAATGTCCAATTAAGCCAAAGCTGGTTTTCAGTGGCCTGTTCTTACTACGAGACGTGCTGTTCATTTGGCTATCCATTCCACCCTGTTCAGCTCTACATTTTCGTGTCCACAAAACCCAGCCTTCAGAAATCATTGGAATCACCACTAGAGAATGTTCCATTCATTCACTGCGAATCTGGAATTCATCTGAATCTCCACTCCCGGCAGGTTTTCATTGCACCACTGCTGAATGTTCAAGTAACGCAATGATGGTTTTCAGCGGTCTATTCACACTCGAACCCGTGCTGTTCACGGTCTAGCGACTCAACACTGGTGAGTTCTTCTTTTTCCAGTTCAGACAATACAAACCTCAGAAACCATTGCAATCTACACTACAGAATGTTTCATTCATTCAGGCGAATCTTGAATTCATCTTGTTCTCCACTCCCAGCAGGTTTTCGTTTCACCACTGGTGAATGTCCAAGCAACCCAAGGCTGGTTTCAGCTGCGTGTTAACACTCGCAGCCGTGCTGTTCAATTGGCTATCCAGTGAACGCTGGTTAGCTCTTGATTTTCCTTCCACACACCGAGCCTTCAGAAATCATTCTTATCTCCACTTCAGAGTGTTCCATTCGTTCCCTGCGAATCTGGAATTCCTCTGACTCTCCACACCAGGCAGATTTTCCTAACAACACTGGTGAATGACCAGGTAATCCAATGCTGGTTTTCAGCGGCTGTTCACACTCACAGCCTTGCTGTTCAATTGGCAATCCAGTCAAACCTAGTCAGCTCTTCATTTTCCTGTCCACACAACCCAGCGTTCAGAAATCATTGGAATCTCTACTACAGAAATTTCCATTCATTCACTGTGAATCTGGAAATACTCTGAATCTGCATTCCAGGAAGGCTTTCGTTACACCACTGATGAATGTCCAAGTAATGCAATGCTGCTTCTTAGTGGTCTGTTCACACTCGAAACCGTGCTGTTCATTGGCTATCCACTCAATATCGGTCAGCTCTTCAATATCCTGTCCAGACTATCCAGATTCCTAAATGTTGGCAATCACCACTACAGAATGTTCCATTCAATCACGCGAATCTGGAATTCATCAGAGTCTCCACTCCTGGAAGGTTTTCGTGACACCACTGGTAAATGTCCAAGGAAGACAATGCTGGTTTTAAGCCGCCTGCTAACACACTCAGCCGTGCTGTTCAATTTGCTATCCACCCAACCCTATTCAGCTCTACATTTTCCTGTCCTCATAACCCAACCTTCAGAAATAATTGGTATCTCCTCCACAGAATGTTCCGTTCATTCACTGCGAATCTTAAATTCATCTGACTCTCAACTCCCGGCGGGTTATCGTTACACCACTTGTGAATGTCCAAGTAAGCCAATGCTGGTTTTCAGTGGCCTGTTCATACTAAGAGACGTGCTGTTCATTTGGCTATCCACTTCACCCTGTTCAGCTCTACATTTTCGTGTCCACAAAACCCAGCCTTCAGAAATCATTGGAATCACCACTAGAGAATGTTCCATTCATTCACTGCGAATCTGGAATTCCTCTGAACCTCCACTCCTGGCAGGTTTTCGTTACGCCACTGGTGAATGTCCAAGTAACTCAATACTGGTTTTCAGAGGCATGTTCAACTCGCAGAAGTGCTGTTCAATGGGCTATCCACTCAATATTGGTCAGCTCTTCATTTTCCTCTCCACACAAACCAGCCTTCAGAAATCATTGGGCTCTCCACTACAGACTGTTCCATTCATTCACTGCGATTCTGCAATTCATCTGACTCTCCGCTCCAGGCAGGTTTTCATTACAGCACTGGTGAATGACCAAGTAATCCAATGCTGGTTTTCAGCCGCCTTTTCACACTCGCAGTGTGCTGTTCAATTGTCTATCCACTCAAACCTGGTCAGCCTTTCATTTTCTTTTCCACAATATCAGACTTCAGAAATCATTGGAATCGCCAGTACAGAATGTTCCATTCATTCACTGCCAATCTGGAATTCATCTGAATCTGCACTCCAGGTAGGCTTTCATTACACCACTTATGAATGTCCAAGTAACACAATGCTGGTTTTCAGCGGTCTGTTCACACTCTAAGCCCTGCTTTTTACTGGGTATCCACACAACTGTGGTCAGCTCTTCATTTTCATGTCCAAACAATCCAGACTTGAGAAATCATGGCAATCTCCAGTACAGAATGTTCCATTCATTCACTGCGAATCTGGAATTCAACTGAATCTCCACTACCTGCAGATTTATCTTACACCACTTGTGAATGTCCAAGTAAAACAATGCTGGTTTTCAGAGGCCTGTTCATGTTCGCAGTCGTGCTGTTCAATTGGCTATCCACTCAACCTGTTTTGCTCCTCATTTTCCTGTGCACACAACCCAGCCTTCAGAAATCATTGTAATCTCCACTACAGGATGTTCCATTCATTCACTGGGAATCTGGAATTCATCTGAATCTGCACTCCACGCAGGCTTTCGTTACACCACTGCTGAAAGTCGAAGTAATGCAATACTGGTTTTCAGTGGTCTGTTCACATTCGAAGCCGAGGCTTTTTACAGGCTATCCACTCAACACTGGTCAGCTCTTCATTTTCGTGTCCCCACAATCCAGATTTCAGAAATCATTGCAATCTCCACTACAGAATGTTCCATTCATTCACTGCGAGTCTGGAGTTTATCTGATTCTCCACTCCCGCCTGGTTAACATTACACCACTTGTGAATGTCCAAGTAAGCCAATGCTGGTTTTCAGAGGCCTGTTCATACTCGCAGCCGTGCTGTTTAATTGACAATTCACTCCACCCTGTTCAGCTCTTCATTGTCCCACCACACTACCAGCCTTCAGAAATCTTTGTTATCTCCACTACAGAATGTTCCATTCATTCACTGCGAATCTGGAATTCATCTGACTCTCAACTCCACGCAGGTTTTCATTACACCACTGTTGAATGTCCAAGTAACCCAATGCTGGTTTTCAGCGGCCTGTTCATATTCGCAGCCCTGCTGTTTACTTGGCTATCGATTCAAGCCTGGTCAGCTCTTCATTTTCCTGTCCACACAACACAGGCTTCAGAAATCATTGGAATCTCCTCTACAGAATGTTCCATTCATTCACTGCGAATGTGGAATTCAACTGACTCTCCACTCCATGCAGGTTTTCCTTACACCACTGATGAATGTCCAAGTAACCCAATGCTGGTTTTCAGCTGCATGTTCACACTCGCAGCCATGCTATACAATTGGCTTTCCACTAAATCCTGATTAGTTCTTGATTTTCCTTCCACACGACCCAGCCTTCAGAAATCGTTGGAATCTCCACTAGAGAATGTTCCATTCATTCACTGCGAATCTGGAATTCCTCTGAACCTCCACTCCCGGCAGGTTTTCGTTACACCACTGTTGAATGTCCAAGTAACCCAATGTTTTAAGTGTTTTCTTCACAAGCGCAGTGGTGCTGTTCAATTGGCTATCCACTCAACCCTGGCCAGCTCTACATTTTCCTGTCCACACCACAGAGACTGGAGAAATCATTGTTATCTCCACTACAGAATGTTCCATTCATTCACAGCGAATCTGGAATTCATCTGAATCTCCACTCCCGGCAGGTTTTCGTGACACCACTGGTAAATATCCAAGTAAGCCAATGCTGGTTTTAAGTGGCCTGCTCATACTCTCAGCCGTGCTGTTCAATTTGCTATCCACTCAACCCTCTTCAGCTCCATTTTCCTGTCCACATAACCCAAACTTCAGAAACAATTGGTATCTCCTCCACAGAATGTTCCATTCATTGACGGCAAATCTGAAATTCATCTAATTCTCAACTCCCGTCAGGTTTTCGTTACACCACTTGTGAATGTCCAATTAAGCCAAAGCTGGTTTTCAGTGGCCTGTTCTTACTACGAGACGTGCTGTTCATTTGGCTATCCATTCCACCCTGTTCAGCTCTACATTTTCGTGTCCACAAAACCCAGCCTTCAGAAATCATTGGAATCACCACTAGAGAATGTTCCATTCATTCACTGCGAATCTGGAATTCATCTGAATCTCCACTCCCGGCAGGTTTTCATTGCACCACTGCTGAATGTTCAAGTAACGCAATGATGGTTTTCAGCGGTCTATTCACACTCGAACCCGTGCTGTTCACGGTCTAGCGACTCAACACTGGTGAGTTCTTCTTTTTCCAGTTCAGACAATACAAACCTCAGAAACCATTGCAATCTACACTACAGAATGTTTCATTCATTCAGGCGAATCTTGAATTCATCTTGTTCTCCACTCCCAGCAGGTTTTCGTTTCACCACTGGTGAATGTCCAAGCAACCCAAGGCTGGTTTCAGCTGCGTGTTAACACTCGCAGCCGTGCTGTTCAATTGGCTATCCAGTGAACGCTGGTTAGCTCTTGATTTTCCTTCCACACACCGAGCCTTCAGAAATCATTCTTATCTCCACTTCAGAGTGTTCCATTCGTTCCCTGCGAATCTGGAATTCCTCTGACTCTCCACACCAGGCAGATTTTCCTAACAACACTGGTGAATGACCAGGTAATCCAATGCTGGTTTTCAGCGGCTGTTCACACTCACAGCCTTGCTGTTCAATTGGCAATCCAGTCAAACCTAGTCAGCTCTTCATTTTCCTGTCCACACAACCCAGCGTTCAGAAATCATTGGAATCTCTACTACAGAAATTTCCATTCATTCACTGTGAATCTGGAAATACTCTGAATCTGCATTCCAGGAAGGCTTTCGTTACACCACTGATGAATGTCCAAGTAATGCAATGCTGCTTCTTAGTGGTCTGTTCACACTCGAAACCGTGCTGTTCATTGGCTATCCACTCAATATCGGTCAGCTCTTCAATATCCTGTACAGACTATCCAGATTCCTAAATGTTGGCAATCACCACTACAGAATGTTCCATTCAATCACGCGAATCTGGAATTCATCAGAGTCTCCACTCCTGGAAGGTTTTCGTGACACCACTGGTAAATGTCCAAGGAAGACAATGCTGGTTTTAAGCCGCCTGCTAACACACTCAGCCGTGCTGTTCAATTTGCTATCCACCCAACCCTATTCAGCTCTACATTTTCCTGTCCTCATAACCCAACCTTCAGAAACAATTGGTATCTCCTCCACAGAATGTTCCGTTCATTCACTGCGAATCTTAAATTCATCTGACTCTCAACTCCCGGCGGGTTATCGTTACACCACTTGTGAATGTCCAAGTAAGCCAATGCTGGTTTTCAGTGGCCTGTTCATACTAAGAGACGTGCTGTTCATTTGGCTATCCACTCCACCCTGTTCAGCTCTACATTTTCGTGTCCACAAAACCCAGCCTTCAGAAATCATTGGAATCACCACTAGAGAATGTTCCATTCATTCACTGCGAATCTGGAATTCCTCTGAACCTCCACTCCTGGCAGGTTTTCGTTACGCCACTGGTGAATGTCCAAGTAACTCAATACTGGTTTTCAGAGGCATGTTCAACTCGCAGAAGTGCTGTTCAATGGGCTATCCACTCAATATTGGTCAGCTCTTCATTTTCCTCTCCACACAAACCAGCCTTCAGAAATCATTGGGCTCTCCACTACAGACTGTTCCATTCATTCACTGCGATTCTGCAATTCATCTGACTCTCCGCTCCAGGCAGGTTTTCATTACAGCACTGGTGAATGACCAAGTAATCCAATGCTGGTTTTCAGCCGCCTTTTCACACTCGCAGTGTGCTGTTCAATTGTCTATCCACTCAAACCTGGTCAGCCTTTCATTTTCTTTTCCACAATATCAGACTTCAGAAATCATTGGAATCGCCAGTACAGAATGTTCCATTCATTCACTGCCAATCTGGAATTCATCTGAATCTGCACTCCAGGTAGGCTTTCATTACACCACTTATGAATGTCCAAGTAACACAATGCTGGTTTTCAGCGGTCTGTTCACACTCTAAGCCCTGCTTTTTACTGGGTATCCACACAACTGTGGTCAGCTCTTCATTTTCATGTCCAAACAATCCAGACTTGAGAAATCATGGCAATCTCCAGTACAGAATGTTCCATTCATTCACTGCGAATCTGGAATTCAACTGAATCTCCACTACCTGCAGATTTATCTTACACCACTTGTGAATGTCCAAGTAAAACAATGCTGGTTTTCAGAGGCCTGTTCATGTTCGCAGTCGTGCTGTTCAATTGGCTATCCACTCAACCTGTTTTGCTCCTCATTTTCCTGTGCACACAACCCAGCCTTCAGAAATCATTGTAATCTCCACTACAGGATGTTCCATTCATTCACTGGGAATCTGGAATTCATCTGAATCTGCACTCCACGCAGGCTTTCGTTACACCACTGCTGAAAGTCGAAGTAATGCAATACTGGTTTTCAGTGGTCTGTTCACATTCGAAGCCGAGGCTTTTTACAGGCTATCCACTCAACACTGGTCAGCTCTTCATTTTCGTGTCCCCACAATCCAGATTTCAGAAATCATTGCAATCTCCACTACAGAATGTTCCATTCATTCACTGCGAGTCTGGAGTTTATCTGATTCTCCACTCCCGCCTGGTTAACATTACACCACTTGTGAATGTCCAAGTAAGCCAATGCTGGTTTTCAGAGGCCTGTTCATACTCGCAGCCGTGCTGTTTAATTGACAATTCACTCCACCCTGTTCAGCTCTTCATTGTCCCACCACACTACCAGCCTTCAGAAATCTTTGTTATCTCCACTACAGAATGTTCCATTCATTCACTGCGAATCTGGAATTCATCTGACTCTCAACTCCACGCAGGTTTTCATTACACCACTGTTGAATGTCCAAGTAACCCAATGCTGGTTTTCAGCGGCCTGTTCATATTCGCAGCCCTGCTGTTTACTTGGCTATCGATTCAAGCCTGGTCAGCTCTTCATTTTCCTGTCCACACAACACAGGCTTCAGAAATCATTGGAATCTCCTCTACAGAATGTTCCATTCATTCACTGCGAATGTGGAATTCAACTGACTCTCCACTCCATGCAGGTTTTCCTTACACCACTGATGAATGTCCAAGTAACCCAATGCTGGTTTTCAGCTGCATGTTCACACTCGCAGCCATGCTATACAATTGGCTTTCCACTAAATCCTGATTAGTTCTTGATTTTCCTTCCACACGACCCAGCCTTCAGAAATCGTTGGAATCTCCACTAGAGAATGTTCCATTCATTCACTGCGAATCTGGAATTCCTCTGAACCTCCACTCCCGGCAGGTTTTCGTTACACCACTGTTGAATGTCCAAGTAACCCAATGTTTTAAGTGTTTTCTTCACAAGCGCAGTGGTGCTGTTCAATTGGCTATCCACTCAACCCTGGCCAGCTCTACATTTTCCTGTCCACACCACAGAGACTGGAGAAATCATTGTTATCTCCACTACAGAATGTTCCATTCATTCACAGCGAATCTGGAATTCATCTGAATCTCCACTCCCGGCAGGTTTTCGTGACACCACTGGTAAATATCCAAGTAAGCCAATGCTGGTTTTAAGTGGCCTGCTCATACTCTCAGCCGTGCTGTTCAATTTGCTATCCACTCAACCCTCTTCAGCTCCATTTTCCTGTCCACATAACCCAAACTTCAGAAACAATTGGTATCTCCTCCACAGAATGTTCCATTCATTGACGGCAAATCTGAAATTCATCTAATTCTCAACTCCCGTCAGGTTTTCGTTACACCACTTGTGAATGTCCAATTAAGCCAAAGCTGGTTTTCAGTGGCCTGTTCTTACTACGAGACGTGCTGTTCATTTGGCTATCCATTCCACCCTGTTCAGCTCTACATTTTCGTGTCCACAAAACCCAGCCTTCAGAAATCATTGGAATCACCACTAGAGAATGTTCCATTCATTCACTGCGAATCTGGAATTCATCTGAATCTCCACTCCCGGCAGGTTTTCATTGCACCACTGCTGAATGTTCAAGTAACGCAATGATGGTTTTCAGCGGTCTATTCACACTCGAACCCGTGCTGTTCACGGTCTAGCGACTCAACACTGGTGAGTTCTTCTTTTTCCAGTTCAGACAATACAAACCTCAGAAACCATTGCAATCTACACTACAGAATGTTTCATTCATTCAGGCGAATCTTGAATTCATCTTGTTCTCCACTCCCAGCAGGTTTTCGTTTCACCACTGGTGAATGTCCAAGCAACCCAAGGCTGGTTTCAGCTGCGTGTTAACACTCGCAGCCGTGCTGTTCAATTGGCTATCCAGTGAACGCTGGTTAGCTCTTGATTTTCCTTCCACACACCGAGCCTTCAGAAATCATTCTTATCTCCACTTCAGAGTGTTCCATTCGTTCCCTGCGAATCTGGAATTCCTCTGACTCTCCACACCAGGCAGATTTTCCTAACAACACTGGTGAATGACCAGGTAATCCAATGCTGGTTTTCAGCGGCTGTTCACACTCACAGCCTTGCTGTTCAATTGGCAATCCAGTCAAACCTAGTCAGCTCTTCATTTTCCTGTCCACACAACCCAGCGTTCAGAAATCATTGGAATCTCTACTACAGAAATTTCCATTCATTCACTGTGAATCTGGAAATACTCTGAATCTGCATTCCAGGAAGGCTTTCGTTACACCACTGATGAATGTCCAAGTAATGCAATGCTGCTTCTTAGTGGTCTGTTCACACTCGAAACCGTGCTGTTCATTGGCTATCCACTCAATATCGGTCAGCTCTTCAATATCCTGTCCAGACTATCCAGATTCCTAAATGTTGGCAATCACCACTACAGAATGTTCCATTCAATCACGCGAATCTGGAATTCATCAGAGTCTCCACTCCTGGAAGGTTTTCGTGACACCACTGGTAAATGTCCAAGGAAGACAATGCTGGTTTTAAGCCGCCTGCTAACACACTCAGCCGTGCTGTTCAATTTGCTATCCACCCAACCCTATTCAGCTCTACATTTTCCTGTCCTCATAACCCAACCTTCAGAAACAATTGGTATCTCCTCCACAGAATGTTCCGTTCATTCACTGCGAATCTTAAATTCATCTGACTCTCAACTCCCGGCGGGTTATCGTTACACCACTTGTGAATGTCCAAGTAAGCCAATGCTGGTTTTCAGTGGCCTGTTCATACTAAGAGACGTGCTGTTCATTTGGCTATCCACTCCACCCTGTTCAGCTCTACATTTTCGTGTCCACAAAACCCAGCCTTCAGAAATCATTGGAATCACCACTAGAGAATGTTCCATTCATTCACTGCGAATCTGGAATTCCTCTGAACCTCCACTCCTGGCAGGTTTTCGTTACGCCACTGGTGAATGTCCAAGTAACTCAATACTGGTTTTCAGAGGCATGTTCAACTCGCAGAAGTGCTGTTCAATGGGCTATCCACTCAATATTGGTCAGCTCTTCATTTTCCTCTCCACACAAACCAGCCTTCAGAAATCATTGGGCTCTCCACTACAGACTGTTCCATTCATTCACTGCGATTCTGCAATTCATCTGACTCTCCGCTCCAGGCAGGTTTTCATTACAGCACTGGTGAATGACCAAGTAATCCAATGCTGGTTTTCAGCCGCCTTTTCACACTCGCAGTGTGCTGTTCAATTGTCTATCCACTCAAACCTGGTCAGCCTTTCATTTTCTTTTCCACAATATCAGACTTCAGAAATCATTGGAATCGCCAGTACAGAATGTTCCATTCATTCACTGCCAATCTGGAATTCATCTGAATCTGCACTCCAGGTAGGCTTTCATTACACCACTTATGAATGTCCAAGTAACACAATGCTGGTTTTCAGCGGTCTGTTCACACTCTAAGCCCTGCTTTTTACTGGGTATCCACACAACTGTGGTCAGCTCTTCATTTTCATGTCCAAACAATCCAGACTTGAGAAATCATTGCAATCTCCAGTACAGAATGTTCCATTCATTCACTGCGAATCTGGAATTCAACTGAATCTCCACTACCTGCAGATTTATCTTACACCACTTGTGAATGTCCAAGTAAAACAATGCTGGTTTTCAGAGGCCTGTTCATGTTCGCAGTCGTGCTGTTCAATTGGCTATCCACTCAACCTGTTTTGCTCCTCATTTTCCTGTGCACACAACCCAGCCTTCAGAAATCATTGTAATCTCCACTACAGGATGTTCCATTCATTCACTGGGAATCTGGAATTCATCTGAATCTGCACTCCACGCAGGCTTTCGTTACACCACTGCTGAAAGTCGAAGTAATGCAATACTGGTTTTCAGTGGTCTGTTCACATTCGAAGCCGAGGCTTTTTACAGGCTATCCACTCAACACTGGTCAGCTCTTCATTTTCGTGTCCCCACAATCCAGATTTCAGAAATCATTGCAATCTCCACTACAGAATGTTCCATTCATTCACTGCGAGTCTGGAGTTTATCTGATTCTCCACTCCCGCCTGGTTAACATTACACCACTTGTGAATGTCCAAGTAAGCCAATGCTGGTTTTCAGAGGCCTGTTCATACTCGCAGCCGTGCTGTTTAATTGACAATTCACTCCACCCTGTTCAGCTCTTCATTGTCCCACCACACTACCAGCCTTCAGAAATCTTTGTTATCTCCACTACAGAATGTTCCATTCATTCACTGCGAATCTGGAATTCATCTGACTCTCAACTCCACGCAGGTTTTCATTACACCACTGTTGAATGTCCAAGTAACCCAATGCTGGTTTTCAGCGGCCTGTTCATATTCGCAGCCCTGCTGTTTACTTGGCTATCGATTCAAGCCTGGTCAGCTCTTCATTTTCCTGTCCACACAACACAGGCTTCAGAAATCATTGGAATCTCCTCTACAGAATGTTCCATTCATTCACTGCGAATGTGGAATTCAACTGACTCTCCACTCCATGCAGGTTTTCCTTACACCACTGATGAATGTCCAAGTAACCCAATGCTGGTTTTCAGCTGCATGTTCACACTCGCAGCCATGCTATACAATTGGCTTTCCACTAAATCCTGATTAGTTCTTGATTTTCCTTCCACACGACCCAGCCTTCAGAAATCGTTGGAATCTCCACTAGAGAATGTTCCATTCATTCACTGCGAATCTGGAATTCCTCTGACCCTCCACTCCCGGCAGGTTTTCGTTACACCACTGTTGAATGTCCAAGTAACCCAATGTTTTAAGTGTTTTCTTCACAAGCGCAGTGGTGCTGTTCAATTGGCTATCCACTCAACCCTGGCCAGCTCTACATTTTCCTGTCCACACCACAGAGACTGGAGAAATCATTGTTATCTCCACTACAGAATGTTCCATTCATTCACAGCGAATCTGGAATTCATCTGAATCTCCACTCCCGGCAGGTTTTCGTGACACCACTGGTAAATATCCAAGTAAGCCAATGCTGGTTTTAAGTGGCCTGCTCATACTCTCAGCCGTGCTGTTCAATTTGCTATCCACTCAACCCTCTTCAGCTCCATTTTCCTGTCCACATAACCCAAACTTCAGAAACAATTGGTATCTCCTCCACAGAATGTTCCATTCATTGACGGCAAATCTGAAATTCATCTAATTCTCAACTCCCGTCAGGTTTTCGTTACACCACTTGTGAATGTCCAATTAAGCCAAAGCTGGTTTTCAGTGGCCTGTTCTTACTACGAGACGTGCTGTTCATTTGGCTATCCATTCCACCCTGTTCAGCTCTACATTTTCGTGTCCACAAAACCCAGCCTTCAGAAATCATTGGAATCACCACTAGAGAATGTTCCATTCATTCACTGCGAATCTGGAATTCATCTGAATCTCCACTCCCGGCAGGTTTTCATTGCACCACTGCTGAATGTTCAAGTAACGCAATGATGGTTTTCAGCGGTCTATTCACACTCGAACCCGTGCTGTTCACGGTCTAGCGACTCAACACTGGTGAGTTCTTCTTTTTCCAGTTCAGACAATACAAACCTCAGAAACCATTGCAATCTACACTACAGAATGTTTCATTCATTCAGGCGAATCTTGAATTCATCTTGTTCTCCACTCCCAGCAGGTTTTCGTTTCACCACTGGTGAATGTCCAAGCAACCCAAGGCTGGTTTCAGCTGCGTGTTAACACTCGCAGCCGTGCTGTTCAATTGGCTATCCAGTGAACGCTGGTTAGCTCTTGATTTTCCTTCCACACACCGAGCCTTCAGAAATCATTCTTATCTCCACTTCAGAATGTTCCATTCGTTCCCTGCGAATCTGGAATTCCTCTGACTCTCCACACCAGGCAGATTTTCCTAACAACACTGGTGAATGACCAGGTAATCCAATGCTGGTTTTCAGCGGCTGTTCACACTCACAGCCTTGCTGTTCAATTGGCAATCCAGTCAAACCTAGTCAGCTCTTCATTTTCCTGTCCACACAACCCAGCGTTCAGAAATCATTGGAATCTCTACTACAGAAATTTCCATTCATTCACTGTGAATCTGGAAATACTCTGAATCTGCATTCCAGGAAGGCTTTCGTTACACCACTGATGAATGTCCAAGTAATGCAATGCTGCTTCTTAGTGGTCTGTTCACACTCGAAACCGTGCTGTTCATTGGCTATCCACTCAATATCGGTCAGCTCTTCAATATCCTGTCCAGACTATCCAGATTCCTAAATGTTGGCAATCACCACTACAGAATGTTCCATTCAATCACGCGAATCTGGAATTCATCAGAGTCTCCACTCCTGGAAGGTTTTCGTGACACCACTGGTAAATGTCCAAGGAAGACAATGCTGGTTTTAAGCCGCCTGCTAACACACTCAGCCGTGCTGTTCAATTTGCTATCCACCCAACCCTATTCAGCTCTACATTTTCCTGTCCTCATAACCCAACCTTCAGAAACAATTGGTATCTCCTCCACAGAATGTTCCGTTCATTCACTGCGAATCTTAAATTCATCTGACTCTCAACTCCCGGCGGGTTATCGTTACACCACTTGTGAATGTCCAAGTAAGCCAATGCTGGTTTTCAGTGGCCTGTTCATACTAAGAGACGTGCTGTTCATTTGGCTATCCACTCCACCCTGTTCAGCTCTACATTTTCGTGTCCACAAAACCCAGCCTTCAGAAATCATTGGAATCACCACTAGAGAATGTTCCATTCATTCACTGCGAATCTGGAATTCCTCTGAACCTCCACTCCTGGCAGGTTTTCGTTACGCCACTGGTGAATGTCCAAGTAACTCAATACTGGTTTTCAGAGGCATGTTCAACTCGCAGAAGTGCTGTTCAATGGGCTATCCACTCAATATTGGTCAGCTCTTCATTTTCCTCTCCACACAAACCAGCCTTCAGAAATCATTGGGCTCTCCACTACAGACTGTTCCATTCATTCACTGCGATTCTGCAATTCATCTGACTCTCCGCTCCAGGCAGGTTTTCATTACAGCACTGGTGAATGACCAAGTAATCCAATGCTGGTTTTCAGCCGCCTTTTCACACTCGCAGTGTGCTGTTCAATTGTCTATCCACTCAAACCTGGTCAGCCTTTCATTTTCTTTTCCACAATATCAGACTTCAGAAATCATTGGAATCGCCAGTACAGAATGTTCCATTCATTCACTGCCAATCTGGAATTCATCTGAATCTGCACTCCAGGTAGGCTTTCATTACACCACTTATGAATGTCCAAGTAACACAATGCTGGTTTTCAGCGGTCTGTTCACACTCTAAGCCCTGCTTTTTACTGGGTATCCACACAACTGTGGTCAGCTCTTCATTTTCATGTCCAAACAATCCAGACTTGAGAAATCATTGCAATCTCCAGTACAGAATGTTCCATTCATTCACTGCGAATCTGGAATTCAACTGAATCTCCACTACCTGCAGATTTATCTTACACCACTTGTGAATGTCCAAGTAAAACAATGCTGGTTTTCAGAGGCCTGTTCATGTTCGCAGTCGTGCTGTTCAATTGGCTATCCACTCAACCTGTTTTGCTCCTCATTTTCCTGTGCACACAACCCAGCCTTCAGAAATCATTGTAATCTCCACTACAGGATGTTCCATTCATTCACTGGGAATCTGGAATTCATCTGAATCTGCACTCCACGCAGGCTTTCGTTACACCACTGCTGAAAGTCGAAGTAATGCAATACTGGTTTTCAGTGGTCTGTTCACATTCGAAGCCGAGGCTTTTTACAGGCTATCCACTCAACACTGGTCAGCTCTTCATTTTCGTGTCCCCACAATCCAGATTTCAGAAATCATTGCAATCTCCACTACAGAATGTTCCATTCATTCACTGCGAGTCTGGAGTTTATCTGATTCTCCACTCCCGCCTGGTTAACATTACACCACTTGTGAATGTCCAAGTAAGCCAATGCTGGTTTTCAGAGGCCTGTTCATACTCGCAGCCGTGCTGTTTAATTGACAATTCACTCCACCCTGTTCAGCTCTTCATTGTCCCACCACACTACCAGCCTTCAGAAATCTTTGTTATCTCCACTACAGAATGTTCCATTCATTCACTGCGAATCTGGAATTCATCTGACTCTCAACTCCACGCAGGTTTTCATTACACCACTGTTGAATGTCCAAGTAACCCAATGCTGGTTTTCAGCGGCCTGTTCATATTCGCAGCCCTGCTGTTTACTTGGCTATCGATTCAAGCCTGGTCAGCTCTTCATTTTCCTGTCCACACAACACAGGCTTCAGAAATCATTGGAATCTCCTCTACAGAATGTTCCATTCATTCACTGCGAATGTGGAATTCAACTGACTCTCCACTCCATGCAGGTTTTCCTTACACCACTGATGAATGTCCAAGTAACCCAATGCTGGTTTTCAGCTGCATGTTCACACTCGCAGCCATGCTATACAATTGGCTTTCCACTAAATCCTGATTAGTTCTTGATTTTCCTTCCACACGACCCAGCCTTCAGAAATCGTTGGAATCTCCACTAGAGAATGTTCCATTCATTCACTGCGAATCTGGAATTCCTCTGAACCTCCACTCCCGGCAGGTTTTCGTTACACCACTGTTGAATGTCCAAGTAACCCAATGTTTTAAGTGTTTTCTTCACAAGCGCAGTGGTGCTGTTCAATTGGCTATCCACTCAACCCTGGCCAGCTCTACATTTTCCTGTCCACACCACAGAGACTGGAGAAATCATTGTTATCTCCACTACAGAATGTTCCATTCATTCACAGCGAATCTGGAATTCATCTGAATCTCCACTCCCGGCAGGTTTTCGTGACACCACTGGTAAATATCCAAGTAAGCCAATGCTGGTTTTAAGTGGCCTGCTCATACTCTCAGCCGTGCTGTTCAATTTGCTATCCACTCAACCCTCTTCAGCTCCATTTTCCTGTCCACATAACCCAAACTTCAGAAACAATTGGTATCTCCTCCACAGAATGTTCCATTCATTGACGGCAAATCTGAAATTCATCTAATTCTCAACTCCCGTCAGGTTTTCGTTACACCACTTGTGAATGTCCAATTAAGCCAAAGCTGGTTTTCAGTGGCCTGTTCTTACTACGAGACGTGCTGTTCATTTGGCTATCCATTCCACCCTGTTCAGCTCTACATTTTCGTGTCCACAAAACCCAGCCTTCAGAAATCATTGGAATCACCACTAGAGAATGTTCCATTCATTCACTGCGAATCTGGAATTCATCTGAATCTCCACTCCCGGCAGGTTTTCATTGCACCACTGCTGAATGTTCAAGTAACGCAATGATGGTTTTCAGCGGTCTATTCACACTCGAACCCGTGCTGTTCACGGTCTAGCGACTCAACACTGGTGAGTTCTTCTTTTTCCAGTTCAGACAATACAAACCTCAGAAACCATTGCAATCTACACTACAGAATGTTTCATTCATTCAGGCGAATCTTGAATTCATCTTGTTCTCCACTCCCAGCAGGTTTTCGTTTCACCACTGGTGAATGTCCAAGCAACCCAAGGCTGGTTTCAGCTGCGTGTTAACACTCGCAGCCGTGCTGTTCAATTGGCTATCCAGTGAACGCTGGTTAGCTCTTGATTTTCCTTCCACACACCGAGCCTTCAGAAATCATTCTTATCTCCACTTCAGAATGTTCCATTCGTTCCCTGCGAATCTGGAATTCCTCTGACTCTCCACACCAGGCAGATTTTCCTAACAACACTGGTGAATGACCAGGTAATCCAATGCTGGTTTTCAGCGGCTGTTCACACTCACAGCCTTGCTGTTCAATTGGCAATCCAGTCAAACCTAGTCAGCTCTTCATTTTCCTGTCCACACAACCCAGCGTTCAGAAATCATTGGAATCTCTACTACAGAAATTTCCATTCATTCACTGTGAATCTGGAAATACTCTGAATCTGCATTCCAGGAAGGCTTTCGTTACACCACTGATGAATGTCCAAGTAATGCAATGCTGCTTCTTAGTGGTCTGTTCACACTCGAAACCGTGCTGTTCATTGGCTATCCACTCAATATCGGTCAGCTCTTCAATATCCTGTCCAGACTATCCAGATTCCTAAATGTTGGCAATCACCACTACAGAATGTTCCATTCAATCACGCGAATCTGGAATTCATCAGAGTCTCCACTCCTGGAAGGTTTTCGTGACACCACTGGTAAATGTCCAAGGAAGACAATGCTGGTTTTAAGCCGCCTGCTAACACACTCAGCCGTGCTGTTCAATTTGCTATCCACCCAACCCTATTCAGCTCTACATTTTCCTGTCCTCATAACCCAACCTTCAGAAACAATTGGTATCTCCTCCACAGAATGTTCCGTTCATTCACTGCGAATCTTAAATTCATCTGACTCTCAACTCCCGGCGGGTTATCGTTACACCACTTGTGAATGTCCAAGTAAGCCAATGCTGGTTTTCAGTGGCCTGTTCATACTAAGAGACGTGCTGTTCATTTGGCTATCCACTCCACCCTGTTCAGCTCTACATTTTCGTGTCCACAAAACCCAGCCTTCAGAAATCATTGGAATCACCACTAGAGAATGTTCCATTCATTCACTGCGAATCTGGAATTCCTCTGAACCTCCACTCCTGGCAGGTTTTCGTTACGCCACTGGTGAATGTCCAAGTAACTCAATACTGGTTTTCAGAGGCATGTTCAACTCGCAGAAGTGCTGTTCAATGGGCTATCCACTCAATATTGGTCAGCTCTTCATTTTCCTCTCCACACAAACCAGCCTTCAGAAATCATTGGGCTCTCCACTACAGACTGTTCCATTCATTCACTGCGATTCTGCAATTCATCTGACTCTCCGCTCCAGGCAGGTTTTCATTACAGCACTGGTGAATGACCAAGTAATCCAATGCTGGTTTTCAGCCGCCTTTTCACACTCGCAGTGTGCTGTTCAATTGTCTATCCACTCAAACCTGGTCAGCCTTTCATTTTCTTTTCCACAATATCAGACTTCAGAAATCATTGGAATCGCCAGTACAGAATGTTCCATTCATTCACTGCCAATCTGGAATTCATCTGAATCTGCACTCCAGGTAGGCTTTCATTACACCACTTATGAATGTCCAAGTAACACAATGCTGGTTTTCAGCGGTCTGTTCACACTCTAAGCCCTGCTTTTTACTGGGTATCCACACAACTGTGGTCAGCTCTTCATTTTCATGTCCAAACAATCCAGACTTGAGAAATCATTGCAATCTCCAGTACAGAATGTTCCATTCATTCACTGCGAATCTGGAATTCAACTGAATCTCCACTACCTGCAGATTTATCTTACACCACTTGTGAATGTCCAAGTAAAACAATGCTGGTTTTCAGAGGCCTGTTCATGTTCGCAGTCGTGCTGTTCAATTGGCTATCCACTCAACCTGTTTTGCTCCTCATTTTCCTGTGCACACAACCCAGCCTTCAGAAATCATTGTAATCTCCACTACAGGATGTTCCATTCATTCACTGGGAATCTGGAATTCATCTGAATCTGCACTCCACGCAGGCTTTCGTTACACCACTGCTGAAAGTCGAAGTAATGCAATACTGGTTTTCAGTGGTCTGTTCACATTCGAAGCCGAGGCTTTTTACAGGCTATCCACTCAACACTGGTCAGCTCTTCATTTTCGTGTCCCCACAATCCAGATTTCAGAAATCATTGCAATCTCCACTACAGAATGTTCCATTCATTCACTGCGAGTCTGGAGTTTATCTGATTCTCCACTCCCGCCTGGTTAACATTACACCACTTGTGAATGTCCAAGTAAGCCAATGCTGGTTTTCAGAGGCCTGTTCATACTCGCAGCCGTGCTGTTTAATTGACAATTCACTCCACCCTGTTCAGCTCTTCATTGTCCCACCACACTACCAGCCTTCAGAAATCTTTGTTATCTCCACTACAGAATGTTCCATTCATTCACTGCGAATCTGGAATTCATCTGACTCTCAACTCCACGCAGGTTTTCATTACACCACTGTTGAATGTCCAAGTAACCCAATGCTGGTTTTCAGCGGCCTGTTCATATTCGCAGCCCTGCTGTTTACTTGGCTATCGATTCAAGCCTGGTCAGCTCTTCATTTTCCTGTCCACACAACACAGGCTTCAGAAATCATTGGAATCTCCTCTACAGAATGTTCCATTCATTCACTGCGAATGTGGAATTCAACTGACTCTCCACTCCATGCAGGTTTTCCTTACACCACTGATGAATGTCCAAGTAACCCAATGCTGGTTTTCAGCTGCATGTTCACACTCGCAGCCATGCTATACAATTGGCTTTCCACTAAATCCTGATTAGTTCTTGATTTTCCTTCCACACGACCCAGCCTTCAGAAATCGTTGGAATCTCCACTAGAGAATGTTCCATTCATTCACTGCGAATCTGGAATTCCTCTGAACCTCCACTCCCGGCAGGTTTTCGTTACACCACTGTTGAATGTCCAAGTAACCCAATGTTTTAAGTGTTTTCTTCACAAGCGCAGTGGTGCTGTTCAATTGGCTATCCACTCAACCCTGGCCAGCTCTACCTTTTCCTGTCCACACAACAGAGAATGGAGAAATCATTGTTATCTCCACTACAGAATGTTCCATTCATTCACAGCGAATCTGGAATTCATCTGAATCTCCACTCCCGGCAGGTTTTCGTGACACCACTGGTAAATATCCAAGTAAGCCAATGCTGGTTTTAAGTGGCCTGCTCATACTCTCAGCCGTGCTGTTCAATTTGCTATCCACTCAACCCTCTTCAGCTCCATTTTCCTGTCCACATAACCCAAACTTCAGAAACAATTGGTATCTCCTCCACAGAATGTTCCATTCATTGACGGCAAATCTGAAATTCATCTAATTCTCAACTCCCGTCAGGTTTTCGTTACACCACTTGTGAATGTCCAATTAAGCCAAAGCTGGTTTTCAGTGGCCTGTTCTTACTACGAGACGTGCTGTTCATTTGGCTATCCATTCCACCCTGTTCAGCTCTACATTTTCGTGTCCACAAAACCCAGCCTTCAGAAATCATTGGAATCACCACTAGAGAATGTTCCATTCATTCACTGCGAATCTGGAATTCATCTGAATCTCCACTCCCGGCAGGTTTTCATTGCACCACTGCTGAATGTTCAAGTAACGCAATGATGGTTTTCAGCGGTCTATTCACACTCGAACCCGTGCTGTTCACGGTCTAGCGACTCAACACTGGTGAGTTCTTCTTTTTCCAGTTCAGACAATACAAACCTCAGAAACCATTGCAATCTACACTACAGAATGTTTCATTCATTCAGGCGAATCTTGAATTCATCTTGTTCTCCACTCCCAGCAGGTTTTCGTTTCACCACTGGTGAATGTCCAAGCAACCCAAGGCTGGTTTCAGCTGCGTGTTAACACTCGCAGCCGTGCTGTTCAATTGGCTATCCAGTGAACGCTGGTTAGCTCTTGATTTTCCTTCCACACACCGAGCCTTCAGAAATCATTCTTATCTCCACTTCAGAATGTTCCATTCGTTCCCTGCGAATCTGGAATTCCTCTGACTCTCCACACCAGGCAGATTTTCCTAACAACACTGGTGAATGACCAGGTAATCCAATGCTGGTTTTCAGCGGCTGTTCACACTCACAGCCTTGCTGTTCAATAGGCAATCCAGTCAAACCTAGTCAGCTCTTCATTTTCCTGTCCACACAACCCAGCGTTCAGAAATCATTGGAATCTCTACTACAGAAATTTCCATTCATTCACTGTGAATCTGGAAATACTCTGAATCTGCATTCCAGGAAGGCTTTCGTTACACCACTGATGAATGTCCAAGTAATGCAATGCTGCTTCTTAGTGGTCTGTTCACACTCGAAACCGTGCTGTTCATTGGCTATCCACTCAATATCGGTCAGCTCTTCAATATCCTGTCCAGACTATCCAGATTCCTAAATGTTGGCAATCACCACTACAGAATGTTCCATTCAATCACGCGAATCTGGAATTCATCAGAGTCTCCACTCCTGGAAGGTTTTCGTGACACCACTGGTAAATGTCCAAGGAAGACAATGTTGGTTTTAAGCCGCCTGCTAACACACTCAGCCGTGCTGTTCAATTTGCTATCCACCCAACCCTATTCAGCTCTACATTTTCCTGTCCTCATAACCCAACCTTCAGAAATAATTGGTATCTCCTCCACAGAATGTTCCGTTCATTCACTGCGAATCTTAAATTCATCTGACTCTCAACTCCCGGCGGGTTATCGTTACACCACTTGTGAATGTCCAAGTAAGCCAATGCTGGTTTTCAGTGGCCTGTTCATACTAAGAGACGTGCTGTTCATTTGGCTATCCACTCCACCCTGTTCAGCTCTACATTTTCGTGTCCACAAAACCCAGCCTTCAGAAATCATTGGAATCACCACTAGAGAATGTTCCATTCATTCACTGCGAATCTGGAATTCCTCTGAACCTCCACTCCTGGCAGGTTTTCGTTACGCCACTGGTGAATGTCCAAGTAACTCAATACTGGTTTTCAGAGGCATGTTCAACTCGCAGAAGTGCTGTTCAATGGGCTATCCACTCAATATTGGTCAGCTCTTCATTTTCCTCTCCACACAAACCAGCCTTCAGAAATCATTGGGCTCTCCACTACAGACTGTTCCATTCATTCACTGCGATTCTGCAATTCATCTGACTCTCCGCTCCAGGCAGGTTTTCATTACAGCACTGGTGAATGACCAAGTAATCCAATGCTGGTTTTCAGCCGCCTTTTCACACTCGCAGTGTGCTGTTCAATTGTCTATCCACTCAAACCTGGTCAGCCTTTCATTTTCTTTTCCACAATATCAGACTTCAGAAATCATTGGAATCGCCAGTACAGAATGTTCCATTCATTCACTGCCAATCTGGAATTCATCTGAATCTGCACTCCAGGTAGGCTTTCATTACACCACTTATGAATGTCCAAGTAACACAATGCTGGTTTTCAGCGGTCTGTTCACACTCTAAGCCCTGCTTTTTACTGGGTATCCACACAACTGTGGTCAGCTCTTCATTTTCATGTCCAAACAATCCAGACTTGAGAAATCATTGCAATCTCCAGTACAGAATGTTCCATTCATTCACTGCGAATCTGGAATTCAACTGAATCTCCACTACCTGCAGATTTATCTTACACCACTTGTGAATGTCCAAGTAAAACAATGCTGGTTTTCAGAGGCCTGTTCATGTTCGCAGTCGTGCTGTTCAATTGGCTATCCACTCAACCTGTTTTGCTCCTCATTTTCCTGTGCACACAACCCAGCCTTCAGAAATCATTGTAATCTCCACTACAGGATGTTCCATTCATTCACTGGGAATCTGGAATTCATCTGAATCTGCACTCCACGCAGGCTTTCGTTACACCACTGCTGAAAGTCGAAGTAATGCAATACTGGTTTTCAGTGGTCTGTTCACATTCGAAGCCGAGGCTTTTTACAGGCTATCCACTCAACACTGGTCAGCTCTTCATTTTCGTGTCCCCACAATCCAGATTTCAGAAATCATTGCAATCTCCACTACAGAATGTTCCATTCATTCACTGCGAGTCTGGAGTTTATCTGATTCTCCACTCCCGCCTGGTTAACATTACACCACTTGTGAATGTCCAAGTAAGCCAATGCTGGTTTTCAGAGGCCTGTTCATACTCGCAGCCGTGCTGTTTAATTGACAATTCACTCCACCCTGTTCAGCTCTTCATTGTCCCACCACACTACCAGCCTTCAGAAATCTTTGTTATCTCCACTACAGAATGTTCCATTCATTCACTGCGAATCTGGAATTCATCTGACTCTCAACTCCACGCAGGTTTTCATTACACCACTGTTGAATGTCCAAGTAACCCAATGCTGGTTTTCAGCGGCCTGTTCATATTCGCAGCCCTGCTGTTTACTTGGCTATCGATTCAAGCCTGGTCAGCTCTTCATTTTCCTGTCCACACAACACAGGCTTCAGAAATCATTGGAATCTCCTCTACAGAATGTTCCATTCATTCATTGCGAATGTGGAATTCAACTGACTCTCCACTCCATGCAGGTTTTCCTTACACCACTGATGAATGTCCAAGTAACCCAATGCTGGTTTTCAGCTGCATGTTCACACTCGCAGCCATGCTATACAATTGGCTTTCCACTAAATCCTGATTAGTTCTTGATTTTCCTTCCACACGACCCAGCCTTCAGAAATCGTTGGAATCTCCACTAGAGAATGTTCCATTCATTCACTGCGAATCTGGAATTCCTCTGAACCTCCACTCCCGGCAGGTTTTCGTTACACCACTGTTGAATGTCCAAGTAACCCAATGTTTTAAGTGTTTTCTTCACAAGCGCAGTGGTGCTGTTCAATTGGCTATCCACTCAACCCTGGCCAGCTCTACCTTTTCCTGTCCACACCACAGAGACTGGAGAAATCATTGTTATCTCCACTACAGAATGTTCCATTCATTCACAGCGAATCTGGAATTCATCTGAATCTCCACTCCCGGCAGGTTTTCGTGACACCACTGGTAAATATCCAAGTAAGCCAATGCTGGTTTTAAGTGGCCTGCTCATACTCTCAGCCGTGCTGTTCAATTTGCTATCCACTCAACCCTCTTCAGCTCCATTTTCCTGTCCACATAACCCAAACTTCAGAAACAATTGGTATCTCCTCCACAGAATGTTCCATTCATTGACGGCAAATCTGAAATTCATCTAATTCTCAACTCCCGTCAGGTTTTCGTTACACCACTTGTGAATGTCCAATTAAGCCAAAGCTGGTTTTCAGTGGCCTGTTCTTACTACGAGACGTGCTGTTCATTTGGCTATCCATTCCACCCTGTTCAGCTCTACATTTTCGTGTCCACAAAACCCAGCCTTCAGAAATCATTGGAATCACCACTAGAGAATGTTCCATTCATTCACTGCGAATCTGGAATTCATCTGAATCTCCACTCCCGGCAGGTTTTCATTGCACCACTGCTGAATGTTCAAGTAACGCAATGATGGTTTTCAGCGGTCTATTCACACTCGAACCCGTGCTGTTCACGGTCTAGCGACTCAACACTGGTGAGTTCTTCTTTTTCCAGTTCAGACAATACAAACCTCAGAAACCATTGCAATCTACACTACAGAATGTTTCATTCATTCAGGCGAATCTTGAATTCATCTTGTTCTCCACTCCCAGCAGGTTTTCGTTTCACCACTGGTGAATGTCCAAGCAACCCAAGGCTGGTTTCAGCTGCGTGTTAACACTCGCAGCCGTGCTGTTCAATTGGCTATCCAGTGAACGCTGGTTAGCTCTTGATTTTCCTTCCACACACCGAGCCTTCAGAAATCATTCTTATCTCCACTTCAGAATGTTCCATTCGTTCCCTGCGAATCTGGAATTCCTCTGACTCTCCACACCAGGCAGATTTTCCTAACAACACTGGTGAATGACCAGGTAATCCAATGCTGGTTTTCAGCGGCTGTTCACACTCACAGCCTTGCTGTTCAATTGGCAATCCAGTCAAACCTAGTCAGCTCTTCATTTTCCTGTCCACACAACCCAGCGTTCAGAAATCATTGGAATCTCTACTACAGAAATTTCCATTCATTCACTGTGAATCTGGAAATACTCTGAATCTGCATTCCAGGAAGGCTTTCGTTACACCACTGATGAATGTCCAAGTAATGCAATGCTGCTTCTTAGTGGTCTGTTCACACTCGAAACCGTGCTGTTCATTGGCTATCCACTCAATATCGGTCAGCTCTTCAATATCCTGTCCAGACTATCCAGATTCCTAAATGTTGGCAATCACCACTACAGAATGTTCCATTCAATCACGCGAATCTGGAATTCATCAGAGTCTCCACTCCTGGAAGGTTTTCGTGACACCACTGGTAAATGTCCAAGGAAGACAATGCTGGTTTTAAGCCGCCTGCTAACACACTCAGCCGTGCTGTTCAATTTGCTATCCACCCAACCCTATTCAGCTCTACATTTTCCTGTCCTCATAACCCAACCTTCAGAAATAATTGGTATCTCCTCCACAGAATGTTCCGTTCATTCACTGCGAATCTTAAATTCATCTGACTCTCAACTCCCGGCGGGTTATCGTTACACCACTTGTGAATGTCCAAGTAAGCCAATGCTGGTTTTCAGTGGCCTGTTCATACTAAGAGACGTGCTGTTCATTTGGCTATCCACTCCACCCTGTTCAGCTCTACATTTTCGTGTCCACAAAACCCAGCCTTCAGAAATCATTGGAATCACCACTAGAGAATGTTCCATTCATTCACTGCGAATCTGGAATTCCTCTGAACCTCCACTCCTGGCAGGTTTTCGTTACGCCACTGGTGAATGTCCAAGTAACTCAATACTGGTTTTCAGAGGCATGTTCAACTCGCAGAAGTGCTGTTCAATGGGCTATCCACTCAATATTGGTCAGCTCTTCATTTTCCTCTCCACACAAACCAGCCTTCAGAAATCATTGGGCTCTCCACTACAGACTGTTCCATTCATTCACTGCGATTCTGCAATTCATCTGACTCTCCGCTCCAGGCAGGTTTTCATTACAGCACTGGTGAATGACCAAGTAATCCAATGCTGGTTTTCAGCCGCCTTTTCACACTCGCAGTGTGCTGTTCAATTGTCTATCCACTCAAACCTGGTCAGCCTTTCATTTTCTTTTCCACAATATCAGACTTCAGAAATCATTGGAATCGCCAGTACAGAATGTTCCATTCATTCACTGCCAATCTGGAATTCATCTGAATCTGCACTCCAGGTAGGCTTTCATTACACCACTTATGAATGTCCAAGTAACACAATGCTGGTTTTCAGCGGTCTGTTCACACTCTAAGCCCTGCTTTTTACTGGGTATCCACACAACTGTGGTCAGCTCTTCATTTTCATGTCCAAACAATCCAGACTTGAGAAATCATTGCAATCTCCAGTACAGAATGTTCCATTCATTCACTGCGAATCTGGAATTCATCTGAATCTCCACTCCCGGCAGGTTTTCACTGCACCACTGCTGAATGTTCAAGTAACGCAATGATGGTTTTCAGCGGTCTATTCACACTCGAACCCGTGCTGTTCACGGTCTAGCGACTCAACACTGGTGAGTTCTTCTTTTTCCAGTTCAGACAATACAAACCTCAGAAACCATTGCAATCTACACTACAGAATGTTTCATTCATTCAGGCGAATCTTGAATTCATCTTGTTCTCCACTCCCAGCAGGTTTTTGTTTCACCACTGGTGAATGTCCAAGCAACCCAAGGCTGGTTTCAGCTGCGTGTTAACACTCGCAGCCGTGCTGTTCAATTGGCTATCCAGTGAACGCTGGTTAGCTCTTGATTTTCCTTCCACACACCGAGCCTTCAGAAATCATTCTTATCTCCACTTCAGAAAGTTCCATTCGTTCCCTGCGAATCTGGAATTCCTCTGACTCTCCACACCAGGCAGATTTTCCTAACAACACTGGTGAATGACCAGGTAATCCAATGCTGGTTTTCAGCGGCTGTTCACACTCACAGCCTTGCTGTTCAATAGGCAATCCAGTCAAACCTAGTCAGCTCTTCATTTTCCTGTCCACACAACCCAGCGTTCAGAAATCATTGGAATCTCTACTACAGAAATTTCCATTCATTCACTGTGAATCTGGAAATACTCTGAATCTGCATTCCAGGAAGGCTTTCGTTACACCACTGATGAATGTCCAAGTAATGCAATGCTGCTTCTTAGTGGTCTGTTCACACTCGAAACCGTGCTGTTCATTGGCTATCCACTCAATATCGGTCAGCTCTTCAATATCCTGTCCAGACTATCCAGATTCCTAAATGTTGGCAATCACCACTACAGAATGTTCCATTCAATCACGCGAATCTGGAATTCATCAGAGTCTCCACTCCTGGAAGGTTTTCGTGACACCACTGGTAAATGTCCAAGGAAGACAATGTTGGTTTTAAGCCGCCTGCTAACACACTCAGCCGTGCTGTTCAATTTGCTATCCACCCAACCCTATTCAGCTCTACATTTTCCTGTCCTCATAACCCAACCTTCAGAAATAATTGGTATCTCCTCCACAGAATGTTCCGTTCATTCACTGCGAATCTTAAATTCATCTGACTCTCAACTCCCGGCGGGTTATCGTTACACCACTTGTGAATGTCCAAGTAAGCCAATGCTGGTTTTCAGTGGCCTGTTCATACTAAGAGACGTGCTGTTCATTTGGCTATCCACTCCACCCTGTTCAGCTCTACATTTTCGTGTCCACAAAACCCAGCCTTCAGAAATCATTGGAATCACCACTAGAGAATGTTCCATTCATTCACTGCGAATCTGGAATTCCTCTGAACCTCCACTCCTGGCAGGTTTTCGTTACGCCACTGGTGAATGTCCAAGTAACTCAATACTGGTTTTCAGAGGCATGTTCAACTCGCAGAAGTGCTGTTCAATGGGCTATCCACTCAATATTGGTCAGCTCTTCATTTTCCTCTCCACACAAACCAGCCTTCAGAAATCATTGGGCTCTCCACTACAGACTGTTCCATTCATTCACTGCGATTCTGCAATTCATCTGACTCTCCGCTCCAGGCAGGTTTTCATTACAGCACTGGTGAATGACCAAGTAATCCAATGCTGGTTTTCAGCCGCCTTTTCACACTCGCAGTGTGCTGTTCAATTGTCTATCCACTCAAACCTGGTCAGCCTTTCATTTTCTTTTCCACAATATCAGACTTCAGAAATCATTGGAATCGCCAGTACAGAATGTTCCATTCATTCACTGCCAATCTGGAATTCATCTGAATCTGCACTCCAGGTAGGCTTTCATTACACCACTTATGAATGTCCAAGTAACACAATGCTGGTTTTCAGCGGTCTGTTCACACTCTAAGCCCTGCTTTTTACTGGGTATCCACACAACTGTGGTCAGCTCTTCATTTTCATGTCCAAACAATCCAGACTTGAGAAATCATTGCAATCTCCAGTACAGAATGTTCCATTCATTCACTGCGAATCTGGAATTCAACTGAATCTCCACTACCTGCAGATTTATCTTACACCACTTGTGAATGTCCAAGTAAAACAATGCTGGTTTTCAGAGGCCTGTTCATGTTCGCAGTCGTGCTGTTCAATTGGCTATCCACTCAACCTGTTTTGCTCCTCATTTTCCTGTGCACACAACCCAGCCTTCAGAAATCATTGTAATCTCCACTACAGGATGTTCCATTCATTCACTGGGAATCTGGAATTCATCTGAATCTGCACTCCACGCAGGCTTTCGTTACACCACTGCTGAAAGTCGAAGTAATGCAATACTGGTTTTCAGTGGTCTGTTCACATTCGAAGCCGAGGCTTTTTACAGGCTATCCACTCAACACTGGTCAGCTCTTCATTTTCGTGTCCCCACAATCCAGATTTCAGAAATCATTGCAATCTCCACTACAGAATGTTCCATTCATTCACTGCGAGTCTGGAGTTTATCTGATTCTCCACTCCCGCCTGGTTAACATTACACCACTTGTGAATGTCCAAGTAAGCCAATGCTGGTTTTCAGAGGCCTGTTCATACTCGCAGCCGTGCTGTTTAATTGACAATTCACTCCACCCTGTTCAGCTCTTCATTGTCCCACCACACTACCAGCCTTCAGAAATCTTTGTTATCTCCACTACAGAATGTTCCATTCATTCACTGCGAATCTGGAATTCATCTGACTCTCAACTCCACGCAGGTTTTCATTACACCACTGTTGAATGTCCAAGTAACCCAATGCTGGTTTTCAGCGGCCTGTTCATATTCGCAGCCCTGCTGTTTACTTGGCTATCGATTCAAGCCTGGTCAGCTCTTCATTTTCCTGTCCACACAACACAGGCTTCAGAAATCATTGGAATCTCCTCTACAGAATGTTCCATTCATTCACTGCGAATGTGGAATTCAACTGACTCTCCACTCCATGCAGGTTTTCCTTACACCACTGATGAATGTCCAAGTAACCCAATGCTGGTTTTCAGCTGCATGTTCACACTCGCAGCCATGCTATACAATTGGCTTTCCACTAAATCCTGATTAGTTCTTGATTTTCCTTCCACACGACCCAGCCTTCAGAAATCGTTGGAATCTCCACTAGAGAATGTTCCATTCATTCACTGCGAATCTGGAATTCCTCTGAACCTCCACTCCCGGCAGGTTTTCGTTACACCACTGTTGAATGTCCAAGTAACCCAATGTTTTAAGTGTTTTCTTCACAAGCGCAGTGGTGCTGTTCAATTGGCTATCCACTCAACCCTGGCCAGCTCTACATTTTCCTGTCCACACCACAGAGACTGGAGAAATCATTGTTATCTCCACTACAGAATGTTCCATTCATTCACAGCGAATCTGGAATTCATCTGAATCTCCACTCCCGGCAGGTTTTCGTGACACCACTGGTAAATATCCAAGTAAGCCAATGCTGGTTTTAAGTGGCCTGCTCATACTCTCAGCCGTGCTGTTCAATTTGCTATCCACTCAACCCTCTTCAGCTCCATTTTCCTGTCCACATAACCCAAACTTCAGAAACAATTGGTATCTCCTCCACAGAATGTTCCATTCATTGACGGCAAATCTGAAATTCATCTAATTCTCAACTCCCGTCAGGTTTTCGTTACACCACTTGTGAATGTCCAATTAAGCCAAAGCTGGTTTTCAGTGGCCTGTTCTTACTACGAGACGTGCTGTTCATTTGGCTATCCATTCCACCCTGTTCAGCTCTACATTTTCGTGTCCACAAAACCCAGCCTTCAGAAATCATTGGAATCACCACTAGAGAATGTTCCATTCATTCACTGCGAATCTGGAATTCATCTGAATCTCCACTCCCGGCAGGTTTTCATTGCACCACTGCTGAATGTTCAAGTAACGCAATGATGGTTTTCAGCGGTCTATTCACACTCGAACCCGTGCTGTTCACGGTCTAGCGACTCAACACTGGTGAGTTCTTCTTTTTCCAGTTCAGACAATACAAACCTCAGAAACCATTGCAATCTACACTACAGAATGTTTCATTCATTCAGGCGAATCTTGAATTCATCTTGTTCTCCACTCCCAGCAGGTTTTCGTTTCACCACTGGTGAATGTCCAAGCAACCCAAGGCTGGTTTCAGCTGCGTGTTAACACTCGCAGCCGTGCTGTTCAATTGGCTATCCAGTGAACGCTGGTTAGCTCTTGATTTTCCTTCCACACACCGAGCCTTCAGAAATCATTCTTATCTCCACTTCAGAATGTTCCATTCGTTCCCTGCGAATCTGGAATTCCTCTGACTCTCCACACCAGGCAGATTTTCCTAACAACACTGGTGAATGACCAGGTAATCCAATGCTGGTTTTCAGCGGCTGTTCACACTCACAGCCTTGCTGTTCAATTGGCAATCCAGTCAAACCTAGTCAGCTCTTCATTTTCCTGTCCACACAACCCAGCGTTCAGAAATCATTGGAATCTCTACTACAGAAATTTCCATTCATTCACTGTGAATCTGGAAATACTCTGAATCTGCATTCCAGGAAGGCTTTCGTTACACCACTGATGAATGTCCAAGTAATGCAATGCTGCTTCTTAGTGGTCTGTTCACACTCGAAACCGTGCTGTTCATTGGCTATCCACTCAATATCGGTCAGCTCTTCAATATCCTGTCCAGACTATCCAGATTCCTAAATGTTGGCAATCACCACTACAGAATGTTCCATTCAATCACGCGAATCTGGAATTCATCAGAGTCTCCACTCCTGGAAGGTTTTCGTGACACCACTGGTAAATGTCCAAGGAAGACAATGCTGGTTTTAAGCCGCCTGCTAACACACTCAGCCGTGCTGTTCAATTTGCTATCCACCCAACCCTATTCAGCTCTACATTTTCCTGTCCTCATAACCCAACCTTCAGAAATAATTGGTATCTCCTCCACAGAATGTTCCGTTCATTCACTGCGAATCTTAAATTCATCTGACTCTCAACTCCCGGCGGGTTATCGTTACACCACTTGTGAATGTCCAAGTAAGCCAATGCTGGTTTTCAGTGGCCTGTTCATACTAAGAGACGTGCTGTTCATTTGGCTATCCACTCCACCCTGTTCAGCTCTACATTTTCGTGTCCACAAAACCCAGCCTTCAGAAATCATTGGAATCACCACTAGAGAATGTTCCATTCATTCACTGCGAATCTGGAATTCATCTGAACCTCCACTCCTGGCAGGTTTTCGTTACGCCACTGGTGAATGTCCAAGTAACTCAATACTGGTTTTCAGAGGCATGTTCAACTCGCAGAAGTGCTGTTCAATGGGCTATCCACTCAATATTGGTCAGCTCTTCATTTTCCTCTCCACACAAACCAGCCTTCAGAAATCATTGGGCTCTCCACTACAGACTGTTCCATTCATTCACTGCGATTCTGCAATTCATCTGACTCTCCGCTCCAGGCAGGTTTTCATTACAGCACTGGTGAATGACCAAGTAATCCAATGCTGGTTTTCAGCCGCCTTTTCACACTCGCAGTGTGCTGTTCAATTGTCTATCCACTCAAACCTGGTCAGCCTTTCATTTTCTTTTCCACAATATCAGACTTCAGAAATCATTGGAATCGCCAGTACAGAATGTTCCATTCATTCACTGCCAATCTGGAATTCATCTGAATCTGCACTCCAGGTAGGCTTTCATTACACCACTTATGAATGTCCAAGTAACACAATGCTGGTTTTCAGCGGTCTGTTCACACTCTAAGCCCTGCTTTTTACTGGGTATCCACACAACTGTGGTCAGCTCTTCATTTTCATGTCCAAACAATCCAGACTTGAGAAATCATTGCAATCTCCAGTACAGAATGTTCCATTCATTCACTGCGAATCTTGAATTCATCTGAATCTCCACTCCCGGCAGGTTTTCACTGCACCACTGCTGAATGTTCAAGTAACGCAATGATGGTTTTCAGCGGTCTATTCACACTCGAACCCGTGCTGTTCACGGTCTAGCGACTCAACACTGGTGAGTTCTTCTTTTTCCAGTTCAGACAATACAAACCTCAGAAACCATTGCAATCTACACTACAGAATGTTTCATTCATTCAGGCGAATCTTGAATTCATCTTGTTCTCCATTCCCAGCAGGTTTTCGTTTCACCACTGGTGAATGTCCAAGCAACCCAAGGCTGGTTTCAGCTGCGTGTTAACACTCGCAGCCGTGCTGTTCAATTGGCTATCCAGTGAACGCTGGTTAGCTCTTGATTTTCCTTCCACACACCGAGCCTTCAGAAATCATTCTTATCTCCACTTCAGAAAGTTCCATTCGTTCCCTGCGAATCTGGAATTCCTCTGACTCTCCACACCAGGCAGATTTTCCTAACAACACTGGTGAATGACCAGGTAATCCAATGCTGGTTTTCAGCGGCTGTTCACACTCACAGCCTTGCTGTTCAATAGGCAATCCAGTCAAACCTAGTCAGCTCTTCATTTTCCTGTCCACACAACCCAGCGTTCAGAAATCATTGGAATCTCTACTACAGAAATTTCCATTCATTCACTGTGAATCTGGAAATACTCTGAATCTGCATTCCAGGAAGGCTTTCGTTACACCACTGATGAATGTCCAAGTAATGCAATGCTGCTTCTTAGTGGTCTGTTCACACTCGAAACCGTGCTGTTCATTGGCTATCCACTCAATATCGGTCAGCTCTTCAATATCCTGTCCAGACTATCCAGATTCCTAAATGTTGGCAATCACCACTACAGAATGTTCCATTCAATCACGCGAATCTGGAATTCATCAGAGTCTCCACTCCTGGAAGGTTTTCGTGACACCACTGGTAAATGTCCAAGGAAGACAATGTTGGTTTTAAGCCGCCTGCTAACACACTCAGCCGTGCTGTTCAATTTGCTATCCACCCAACCCTATTCAGCTCTACATTTTCCTGTCCTCATAACCCAACCTTCAGAAATAATTGGTATCTCCTCCACAGAATGTTCCGTTCATTCACTGCGAATCTTAAATTCATCTGACTCTCAACTCCCGGCAGGTTATCGTTACACCACTTGTGAATGTCCAAGTAAGCCAATGCTGGTTTTCAGTGGCCTGTTCATACTAAGAGACGTGCTGTTCATTTGGCTATCCACTCCACCCTGTTCAGCTCTACATTTTCGTGTCCACAAAACCCAGCCTTCAGAAATCATTGGAATCACCACTAGAGAATGTTCCATTCATTCACTGCGAATCTGGAATTCCTCTGAACCTCCACTCCTGGCAGGTTTTCGTTACGCCACTGGTGAATGTCCAAGTAACTCAATACTGGTTTTCAGAGGCATGTTCAACTCGCAGAAGTGCTGTTCAATGGGCTATCCACTCAATATTGGTCAGCTCTTCATTTTCCTCTCCACACAAACCAGCCTTCAGAAATCATTGGGCTCTCCACTACAGACTGTTCCATTCATTCACTGCGATTCTGCAATTCATCTGACTCTCCGCTCCAGGCAGGTTTTCATTACAGCACTGGTGAATGACCAAGTAATCCAATGCTGGTTTTCAGCCGCCTTTTCACACTCGCAGTGTGCTGTTCAATTGTCTATCCACTCAAACCTGGTCAGCCTTTCATTTTCTTTTCCACAATATCAGACTTCAGAAATCATTGGAATCGCCAGTACAGAATGTTCCATTCATTCACTGCCAATCTGGAATTCATCTGAATCTGCACTCCAGGTAGGCTTTCATTACACCACTTATGAATGTCCAAGTAACACAATGCTGGTTTTCAGCGGTCTGTTCACACTCTAAGCCCTGCTTTTTACTGGGTATCCACACAACTGTGGTCAGCTCTTCATTTTCATGTCCAAACAATCCAGACTTGAGAAATCATTGCAATCTCCAGTACAGAATGTTCCATTCATTCACTGCGAATCTGGAATTCAACTGAATCTCCACTACCTGCAGATTTATCTTACACCACTTGTGAATGTCCAAGTAAAACAATGCTGGTTTTCAGAGGCCTGTTCATGTTCGCAGTCGTGCTGTTCAATTGGCTATCCACTCAACCTGTTTTGCTCCTCATTTTCCTGTGCACACAACCCAGCCTTCAGAAATCATTGTAATCTCCACTACAGGATGTTCCATTCATTCACTGGGAATCTGGAATTCATCTGAATCTGCACTCCACGCAGGCTTTCGTTACACCACTGCTGAAAGTCGAAGTAATGCAATACTGGTTTTCAGTGGTCTGTTCACATTCGAAGCCGAGGCTTTTTACAGGCTATCCACTCAACACTGGTCAGCTCTTCATTTTCGTGTCCCCACAATCCAGATTTCAGAAATCATTGCAATCTCCACTACAGAATGTTCCATTCATTCACTGCGAGTCTGGAGTTTATCTGATTCTCCACTCCCGCCTGGTTAACATTACACCACTTGTG
This sequence comes from Sorex fumeus, assembly GCF_029834395.1. Classification (NCBI taxonomy): domain Eukaryota; kingdom Metazoa; phylum Chordata; class Mammalia; order Eulipotyphla; family Soricidae; genus Sorex; species Sorex fumeus. Next base: position 1,117,073 of record NW_026606204.1, read on the forward strand.
AATGTCCAAGTAAGCCAATGCTGGTTTTCAGAGGCCTGTTCATACTCGCAGCCGTGCTGTTTAATTGACAATTCACTCCACCCTGTTCAGCTCTTCATTGTCCCACCACACTACCAGCCTTCAGAAATCTTTGTTATCTCCACTACAGAATGTTCCATTCATTCACTGCGAATCTGGAATTCATCTGACTCTCAACTCCACGCAGGTTTTCATTACACCACTGTTGAATGTCCAAGTAACCCAATGCTGGTTTTCAGCGGCCTGTTCATATTCGCAGCCCTGCTGTTTACTTGGCTATCGATTCAAGCCTGGTCAGCTCTTCATTTTCCTGTCCACACAACACAGGCTTCAGAAATCATTGGAATCTCCTCTACAGAATGTTCCATTCATTCACTGCGAATGTGGAATTCAACTGACTCTCCACTCCATGCAGGTTTTCCTTACACCACTGATGAATGTCCAAGTAACCCAATGCTGGTTTTCAGCTGCATGTTCACACTCGCAGCCATGCTATACAATTGGCTTTCCACTAAATCCTGATTAGTTCTTGATTTTCCTTCCACACGACCCAGCCTTCAGAAATCGTTGGAATCTCCACTAGAGAATGTTCCATTCATTCACTGCGAATCTGGAATTCCTCTGAACCTCCACTCCCGGCAGGTTTTCGTTACACCACTGTTGAATGTCCAAGTAACCCAATGTTTTAAGTGTTTTCTTCACAAGCGCAGTGGTGCTGTTCAATTGGCTATCCACTCAACCCTGGCCAGCTCTACATTTTCCTGTCCACACCACAGAGACTGGAGAAATCATTGTTATCTCCACTACAGAATGTTCCATTCATTCACAGCGAATCTGGAATTCATCTGAATCTCCACTCCCGGCAGGTTTTCGTGACACCACTGGTAAATATCCAAGTAAGCCAATGCTGGTTTTAAGTGGCCTGCTCATACTCTCAGCCGTGCTGTTCAATTTGCTATCCACTCAACCCTCTTCAGCTCCATTTTCCTGTCCACATAACCCAAACTTCAGAAACAATTGGTATCTCCTCCACAGAATGTTCCATTCATTGACGGCAAATCTGAAATTCATCTAATTCTCAACTCCCGTCAGGTTTTCGTTACACCACTTGTGAATGTCCAATTAAGCCAAAGCTGGTTTTCAGTGGCCTGTTCTTACTACGAGACGTGCTGTTCATTTGGCTATCCATTCCACCCTGTTCAGCTCTACATTTTCGTGTCCACAAAACCCAGCCTTCAGAAATCATTGGAATCACCACTAGAGAATGTTCCATTCATTCACTGCGAATCTGGAATTCATCTGAATCTCCACTCCCGGCAGGTTTTCATTGCACCACTGCTGAATGTTCAAGTAACGCAATGATGGTTTTCAGCGGTCTATTCACACTCGAACCCGTGCTGTTCACGGTCTAGCGACTCAACACTGGTGAGTTCTTCTTTTTCCAGTTCAGACAATACAAACCTCAGAAACCATTGCAATCTACACTACAGAATGTTTCATTCATTCAGGCGAATCTTGAATTCATCTTGTTCTCCACTCCCAGCAGGTTTTCGTTTCACCACTGGTGAATGTCCAAGCAACCCAAGGCTGGTTTCAGCTGCGTGTTAACACTCGCAGCCGTGCTGTTCAATTGGCTATCCAGTGAACGCTGGTTAGCTCTTGATTTTCCTTCCACACACCGAGCCTTCAGAAATCATTCTTATCTCCACTTCAGAGTGTTCCATTCGTTCCCTGCGAATCTGGAATTCCTCTGACTCTCCACACCAGGCAGATTTTCCTAACAACACTGGTGAATGACCAGGTAATCCAATGCTGGTTTTCAGCGGCTGTTCACACTCACAGCCTTGCTGTTCAATTGGCAATCCAGTCAAACCTAGTCAGCTCTTCATTTTCCTGTCCACACAACCCAGCGTTCAGAAATCATTGGAATCTCTACTACAGAAATTTCCATTCATTCACTGTGAATCTGGAAATACTCTGAATCTGCATTCCAGGAAGGCTTTCGTTACACCACTGATGAATGTCCAAGTAATGCAATGCTGCTTCTTAGTGGTCTGTTCACACTCGAAACCGTGCTGTTCATTGGCTATCCACTCAATATCGGTCAGCTCTTCAATATCCTGTCCAGACTATCCAGATTCCTAAATGTTGGCAATCACCACTACAGAATGTTCCATTCAATCACGCGAATCTGGAATTCATCAGAGTCTCCACTCCTGGAAGGTTTTCGTGACACCACTGGTAAATGTCCAAGGAAGACAATGCTGGTTTTAAGCCGCCTGCTAACACACTCAGCCGTGCTGTTCAATTTGCTATCCACCCAACCCTATTCAGCTCTACATTTTCCTGTCCTCATAACCCAACCTTCAGAAATAATTGGTATCTCCTCCACAGAATGTTCCGTTCATTCACTGCGAATCTTAAATTCATCTGACTCTCAACTCCCGGCGGGTTATCGTTACACCACTTGTGAATGTCCAAGTAAGCCAATGCTGGTTTTCAGTGGCCTGTTCATACTAAGAGACGTGCTGTTCATTTGGCTATCCACTCCACCCTGTTCAGCTCTACATTTTCGTGTCCACAAAACCCAGCCTTCAGAAATCATTGGAATCACCACTAGAGAATGTTCCATTCATTCACTGCGAATCTGGAATTCCTCTGAACCTCCACTCCTGGCAGGTTTTCGTTACGCCACTGGTGAATGTCCAAGTAACTCAATACTGGTTTTCAGAGGCATGTTCAACTCGCAGAAGTGCTGTTCAATGGGCTATCCACTCAATATTGGTCAGCTCTTCATTTTCCTCTCCACACAAACCAGCCTTCAGAAATCATTGGGCTCTCCACTACAGACTGTTCCATTCATTCACTGCGATTCTGCAATTCATCTGACTCTCCGCTCCAGGCAGGTTTTCATTACAGCACTGGTGAATGACCAAGTAATCCAATGCTGGTTTTCAGCCGCCTTTTCACACTCGCAGTGTGCTGTTCAATTGTCTATCCACTCAAACCTGGTCAGCCTTTCATTTTCTTTTCCACAATATCAGACTTCAGAAATCATTGGAATCGCCAGTACAGAATGTTCCATTCATTCACTGCCAATCTGGAATTCATCTGAATCTGCACTCCAGGTAGGCTTTCATTACACCACTTATGAATGTCCAAGTAACACAATGCTGGTTTTCAGCGGTCTGTTCACACTCTAAGCCCTGCTTTTTACTGGGTATCCACACAACTGTGGTCAGCTCTTCATTTTCATGTCCAAACAATCCAGACTTGAGAAATCATTGCAATCTCCAGTACAGAATGTTCCATTCATTCACTGCGAATCTGGAATTCATCTGAATCTCCACTCCCGGCAGGTTTTCATTGCACCACTGCTGAATGTTCAAGTAACGCAATGATGGTTTTCAGCGGTCTATTCACACTCGAACCCGTGCTGTTCACGGTCTAGCGACTCAACACTGGTGAGTTCTTCTTTTTCCAGTTCAGACAATACAAACCTCAGAAACCATTGCAATCTACACTACAGAATGTTTCATTCATTCAGGCGAATCTTGAATTCATCTTGTTCTCCACTCCCAGCAGGTTTTCGTTTCACCACTGGTGAATGTCCAAGCAACCCAAGGCTGGTTTCAGCTGCGTGTTAACACTCGCAGCCGTGCTGTTCAATTGGCTATCCAGTGAACGCTGGTTAGCTCTTGATTTTCCTTCCACACACCGAGCCTTCAGAAATCATTCTTATCTCCACTTCAGAATGTTCCATTCGTTCCCTGCGAATCTGGAATTCCTCTGACTCTCCACACCAGGCAGATTTTCCTAACAACACTGGTGAATGACCAGGTAATCCAATGCTGGTTTTCAGCGGCTGTTCACACTCACAGCCTTGCTGTTCAATTGGCAATCCAGTCAAACCTAGTCAGCTCTTCATTTTCCTGTCCACACAACCCAGCGTTCAGAAATCATTGGAATCTCTACTACAGAAATTTCCATTCATTCACTGTGAATCTGGAAATACTCTGAATCTGCATTCCAGGAAGGCTTTCGTTACACCACTGATGAATGTCCAAGTAATGCAATGCTGCTTCTTAGTGGTCTGTTCACACTCGAAACCGTGCTGTTCATTGGCTATCCACTCAATATCGGTCAGCTCTTCAATATCCTGTCCAGACTATCCAGATTCCTAAATGTTGGCAATCACCACTACAGAATGTTCCATTCAATCACGCGAATCTGGAATTCATCAGAGTCTCCACTCCTGGAAGGTTTTCGTGACACCACTGGTAAATGTCCAAGGAAGACAATGCTGGTTTTAAGCCGCCTGCTAACACACTCAGCCGTGCTGTTCAATTTGCTATCCACCCAACCCTATTCAGCTCTACATTTTCCTGTCCTCATAACCCAACCTTCAGAAATAATTGGTATCTCCTCCACAGAATGTTCCGTTCATTCACTGCGAATCTTAAATTCATCTGACTCTCAACTCCCGGCGGGTTATCGTTACACCACTTGTGAATGTCCAAGTAAGCCAATGCTGGTTTTCAGTGGCCTGTTCATACTAAGAGACGTGCTGTTCATTTGGCTATCCCACTCCACCCTGTTCAGCTCTACATTTTCGTGTCCACAAAACCCAGCCTTCAGAAATCATTGGAATCACCACTAGAGAATGTTCCATTCATTCACTGCGAATCTGGAATTCCTCTGAACCTCCACTCCTGGCAGGTTTTCGTTACGCCACTGGTGAATGTCCAAGTAACTCAATACTGGTTTTCAGAGGCATGTTCAACTCGCAGAAGTGCTGTTCAATGGGCTATCCACTCAATATTGGTCAGCTCTTCATTTTCCTCTCCACACAAACCAGCCTTCAGAAATCATTGGGCTCTCCACTACAGACTGTTCCATTCATTCACTGCGATTCTGCAATTCATCTGACTCTCCGCTCCAGGCAGGTTTTCATTACAGCACTGGTGAATGACCAAGTAATCCAATGCTGGTTTTCAGCCGCCTTTTCACACTCGCAGTGTGCTGTTCAATTGTCTATCCACTCAAACCTGGTCAGCCTTTCATTTTCTTTTCCACAATATCAGACTTCAGAAATCATTGGAATCGCCAGTACAGAATGTTCCATTCATTCACTGCCAATCTGGAATTCATCTGAATCTGCACTCCAGGTAGGCTTTCATTACACCACTTATGAATGTCCAAGTAACACAATGCTGGTTTTCAGCGGTCTGTTCACACTCTAAGCCCTGCTTTTTACTGGGTATCCACACAACTGTGGTCAGCTCTTCATTTTCATGTCCAAACAATCCAGACTTGAGAAATCATTGCAATCTCCAGTACAGAATGTTCCATTCATTCACTGCGAATCTGGAATTCAACTGAATCTCCACTACCTGCAGATTTATCTTACACCACTTGTGAATGTCCAAGTAAAACAATGCTGGTTTTCAGAGGCCTGTTCATGTTCGCAGTCGTGCTGTTCAATTGGCTATCCACTCAACCTGTTTTGCTCCTCATTTTCCTGTGCACACAACCCAGCCTTCAGAAATCATTGTAATCTCCACTACAGGATGTTCCATTCATTCACTGGGAATCTGGAATTCATCTGAATCTGCACTCCACGCAGGCTTTCGTTACACCACTGCTGAAAGTCGAAGTAATGCAATACTGGTTTTCAGTGGTCTGTTCACATTCGAAGCCGAGGCTTTTTACAGGCTATCCACTCAACACTGGTCAGCTCTTCATTTTCGTGTCCCCACAATCCAGATTTCAGAAATCATTGCAATCTCCACTACAGAATGTTCCATTCATTCACTGCGAGTCTGGAGTTTATCTGATTCTCCACTCCCGCCTGGTTAACATTACACCACTTGTGAATGTCCAAGTAAGCCAATGCTGGTTTTCAGAGGCCTGTTCATACTCGCAGCCGTGCTGTTTAATTGACAATTCACTCCACCCTGTTCAGCTCTTCATTGTCCCACCACACTACCAGCCTTCAGAAATCTTTGTTATCTCCACTACAGAATGTTCCATTCATTCACTGCGAATCTGGAATTCATCTGACTCTCAACTCCACGCAGGTTTTCATTACACCACTGTTGAATGTCCAAGTAACCCAATGCTGGTTTTCAGCGGCCTGTTCATATTCGCAGCCCTGCTGTTTACTTGGCTATCGATTCAAGCCTGGTCAGCTCTTCATTTTCCTGTCCACACAACACAGGCTTCAGAAATCATTGGAATCTCCTCTACAGAATGTTCCATTCATTCACTGCGAATGTGGAATTCAACTGACTCTCCACTCCATGCAGGTTTTCCTTACACCACTGATGAATGTCCAAGTAACCCAATGCTGGTTTTCAGCTGCATGTTCACACTCGCAGCCATGCTATACAATTGGCTTTCCACTAAATCCTGATTAGTTCTTGATTTTCCTTCCACACGACCCAGCCTTCAGAAATCGTTGGAATCTCCACTAGAGAATGTTCCATTCATTCACTGCGAATCTGGAATTCCTCTGAACCTCCACTCCCGGCAGGTTTTCGTTACACCACTGTTGAATGTCCAAGTAACCCAATGTTTTAAGTGTTTTCTTCACAAGCGCAGTGGTGCTGTTCAATTGGCTATCCACTCAACCCTGGCCAGCTCTACATTTTCCTGTCCACACCACAGAGACTGGAGAAATCATTGTTATCTCCACTACAGAATGTTCCATTCATTCACAGCGAATCTGGAATTCATCTGAATCTCCACTCCCGGCAGGTTTTCGTGACACCACTGGTAAATATCCAAGTAAGCCAATGCTGGTTTTAAGTGGCCTGCTCATACTCTCAGCCGTGCTGTTCAATTTGCTATCCACTCAACCCTCTTCAGCTCCATTTTCCTGTCCACATAACCCAAACTTCAGAAACAATTGGTATCTCCTCCACAGAATGTTCCATTCATTGACGGCAAATCTGAAATTCATCTAGTTCTCAACTCCCGTCAGGTTTTCGTTACACCACTTGTGAATGTCCAATTAAGCCAAAGCTGGTTTTCAGTGGCCTGTTCTTACTACGAGACGTGCTGTTCATTTGGCTATCCATTCCACCCTGTTCAGCTCTACATTTTCGTGTCCACAAAACCCAGCCTTCAGAAATCATTGGAATCACCACTAGAGAATGTTCCATTCATTCACTGCGAATCTGGAATTCATCTGAATCTCCACTCCCGGCAGGTTTTCATTGCACCACTGCTGAATGTTCAAGTAACGCAATGATGGTTTTCAGCGGTCTATTCACACTCGAACCCGTGCTGTTCACGGTCTAGCGACTCAACACTGGTGAGTTCTTCTTTTTCCAGTTCAGACAATACAAACCTCAGAAACCATTGCAATCTACACTACAGAATGTTTCATTCATTCAGGCGAATCTTGAATTCATCTTGTTCTCCACTCCCAGCAGGTTTTCGTTTCACCACTGGTGAATGTCCAAGCAACCCAAGGCTGGTTTCAGCTGCGTGTTAACACTCGCAGCCGTGCTGTTCAATTGGCTATCCAGTGAACGCTGGTTAGCTCTTGATTTTCCTTCCACACACCGAGCCTTCAGAAATCATTCTTATCTCCACTTCAGAATGTTCCATTCGTTCCCTGCGAATCTGGAATTCCTCTGACTCTCCACACCAGGCAGATTTTCCTAACAACACTGGTGAATGACCAGGTAATCCAATGCTGGTTTTCAGCGGCTGTTCACACTCACAGCCTTGCTGTTCAATTGGCAATCCAGTCAAACCTAGTCAGCTCTTCATTTTCCTGTCCACACAACCCAGCGTTCAGAAATCATTGGAATCTCTACTACAGAAATTTCCATTCATTCACTGTGAATCTGGAAATACTCTGAATCTGCATTCCAGGAAGGCTTTCGTTACACCACTGATGAATGTCCAAGTAATGCAATGCTGCTTCTTAGTGGTCTGTTCACACTCGAAACCGTGCTGTTCATTGGCTATCCACTCAATATCGGTCAGCTCTTCAATATCCTGTCCAGACTATCCAGATTCCTAAATGTTGGCAATCACCACTACAGAATGTTCCATTCAATCACGCGAATCTGGAATTCATCAGAGTCTCCACTCCTGGAAGGTTTTCGTGACACCACTGGTAAATGTCCAAGGAAGACAATGTTGGTTTTAAGCCGCCTGCTAACACACTCAGCCGTGCTGTTCAATTTGCTATCCACCCAACCCTATTCAGCTCTACATTTTCCTGTCCTCATAACCCAACCTTCAGAAATAATTGGTATCTCCTCCACAGAATGTTCCGTTCATTCACTGCGAATCTTAAATTCATCTGACTCTCAACTCCCGGCGGGTTATCGTTACACCACTTGTGAATGTCCAAGTAAGCCAATGCTGGTTTTCAGTGGCCTGTTCATACTAAGAGACGTGCTGTTCATTTGGCTATCCACTCCACCCTGTTCAGCTCTACATTTTCGTGTCCACAAAACCCAGCCTTCAGAAATCATTGGAATCACCACTAGAGAATGTTCCATTCATTCACTGCGAATCTGGAATTCCTCTGAACCTCCACTCCTGGCAGGTTTTCGTTACGCCACTGGTGAATGTCCAAGTAACTCAATACTGGTTTTCAGAGGCATGTTCAACTCGCAGAAGTGCTGTTCAATGGGCTATCCACTCAATATTGGTCAGCTCTTCATTTTCCTCTCCACACAAACCAGCCTTCAGAAATCATTGGGCTCTCCACTACAGACTGTTCCATTCATTCACTGCGATTCTGCAATTCATCTGACTCTCCGCTCCAGGCAGGTTTTCATTACAGCACTGGTGAATGACCAAGTAATCCAATGCTGGTTTTCAGCCGCCTTTTCACACTCGCAGTGTGCTGTTCAATTGTCTATCCACTCAAACCTGGTCAGCCTTTCATTTTCTTTTCCACAATATCAGACTTCAGAAATCATTGGAATCGCCAGTACAGAATGTTCCATTCATTCACTGCCAATCTGGAATTCATCTGAATCTGCACTCCAGGTAGGCTTTCATTACACCACTTATGAATGTCCAAGTAACACAATGCTGGTTTTCAGCGGTCTGTTCACACTCTAAGCCCTGCTTTTTACTGGGTATCCACACAACTGTGGTCAGCTCTTCATTTTCATGTCCAAACAATCCAGACTTGAGAAATCATTGCAATCTCCAGTACAGAATGTTCCATTCATTCACTGCGAATCTGGAATTCAACTGAATCTCCACTACCTGCAGATTTATCTTACACCACTTGTGAATGTCCAAGTAAAACAATGCTGGTTTTCAGAGGCCTGTTCATGTTCGCAGTCGTGCTGTTCAATTGGCTATCCACTCAACCTGTTTTGCTCCTCATTTTCCTGTGCACACAACCCAGCCTTCAGAAATCATTGTAATCTCCACTACAGGATGTTCCATTCATTCACTGGGAATCTGGAATTCATCTGAATCTGCACTCCACGCAGGCTTTCGTTACACCACTGCTGAAAGTCGAAGTAATGCAATACTGGTTTTCAGTGGTCTGTTCACATTCGAAGCCGAGGCTTTTTACAGGCTATCCACTCAACACTGGTCAGCTCTTCATTTTCGTGTCCCCACAATCCAGATTTCAGAAATCATTGCAATCTCCACTACAGAATGTTCCATTCATTCACTGCGAGTCTGGAGTTTATCTGATTCTCCACTCCCGCCTGGTTAACATTACACCACTTGTGAATGTCCAAGTAAGCCAATGCTGGTTTTCAGAGGCCTGTTCATACTCGCAGCCGTGCTGTTTAATTGACAATTCACTCCACCCTGTTCAGCTCTTCATTGTCCCACCACACTACCAGCCTTCAGAAATCTTTGTTATCTCCACTACAGAATGTTCCATTCATTCACTGCGAATCTGGAATTCATCTGACTCTCAACTCCACGCAGGTTTTCATTACACCACTGTTGAATGTCCAAGTAACCCAATGCTGGTTTTCAGCGGCCTGTTCATATTCGCAGCCCTGCTGTTTACTTGGCTATCGATTCAAGCCTGGTCAGCTCTTCATTTTCCTGTCCACACAACACAGGCTTCAGAAATCATTGGAATCTCCTCTACAGAATGTTCCATTCATTCACTGCGAATGTGGAATTCAACTGACTCTCCACTCCATGCAGGTTTTCCTTACACCACTGATGAATGTCCAAGTAACCCAATGCTGGTTTTCAGCTGCATGTTCACACTCGCAGCCATGCTATACAATTGGCTTTCCACTAAATCCTGATTAGTTCTTGATTTTCCTTCCACACGACCCAGCCTTCAGAAATCGTTGGAATCTCCACTAGAGAATGTTCCATTCATTCACTGCGAATCTGGAATTCCTCTGAACCTCCACTCCCGGCAGGTTTTCGTTACACCACTGTTGAATGTCCAAGTAACCCAATGTTTTAAGTGTTTTCTTCACAAGCGCAGTGGTGCTGTTCAATTGGCTATCCACTCAACCCTGGCCAGCTCTACATTTTCCTGTCCACACCACAGAGACTGGAGAAATCATTGTTATCTCCACTACAGAATGTTCCATTCATTCACAGCGAATCTGGAATTCATCTGAATCTCCACTCCCGGCAGGTTTTCGTGACACCACTGGTAAATATCCAAGTAAGCCAATGCTGGTTTTAAGTGGCCTGCTCATACTCTCAGCCGTGCTGTTCAATTTGCTATCCACTCAACCCTCTTCAGCTCCATTTTCCTGTCCACATAACCCAAACTTCAGAAACAATTGGTATCTCCTCCACAGAATGTTCCATTCATTGACGGCAAATCTGAAATTCATCTAGTTCTCAACTCCCGTCAGGTTTTCGTTACACCACTTGTGAATGTCCAATTAAGCCAAAGCTGGTTTTCAGTGGCCTGTTCTTACTACGAGACGTGCTGTTCATTTGGCTATCCATTCCACCCTGTTCAGCTCTACATTTTCGTGTCCACAAAACCCAGCCTTCAGAAATCATTGGAATCACCACTAGAGAATGTTCCATTCATTCACTGCGAATCTGGAATTCATCTGAATCTCCACTCCCGGCAGGTTTTCATTGCACCACTGCTGAATGTTCAAGTAACGCAATGATGGTTTTCAGCGGTCTATTCACACTCGAACCCGTGCTGTTCACGGTCTAGCGACTCAACACTGGTGAGTTCTTCTTTTTCCAGTTCAGACAATACAAACCTCAGAAACCATTGCAATCTACACTACAGAATGTTTCATTCATTCAGGCGAATCTTGAATTCATCTTGTTCTCCACTCCCAGCAGGTTTTCGTTTCACCACTGGTGAATGTCCAAGCAACCCAAGGCTGGTTTCAGCTGCGTGTTAACACTCGCAGCCGTGCTGTTCAATTGGCTATCCAGTGAACGCTGGTTAGCTCTTGATTTTCCTTCCACACACCGAGCCTTCAGAAATCATTCTTATCTCCACTTCAGAATGTTCCATTCGTTCCCTGCGAATCTGGAATTCCTCTGACTCTCCACACCAGGCAGATTTTCCTAACAACACTGGTGAATGACCAGGTAATCCAATGCTGGTTTTCAGCGGCTGTTCACACTCACAGCCTTGCTGTTCAATTGGCAATCCAGTCAAACCTAGTCAGCTCTTCATTTTCCTGTCCACACAACCCAGCGTTCAGAAATCATTGGAATCTCTACTACAGAAATTTCCATTCATTCACTGTGAATCTGGAAATACTCTGAATCTGCATTCCAGGAAGGCTTTCGTTACACCACTGATGAATGTCCAAGTAATGCAATGCTGCTTCTTAGTGGTCTGTTCACACTCGAAACCGTGCTGTTCATTGGCTATCCACTCAATATCGGTCAGCTCTTCAATATCCTGTCCAGACTATCCAGATTCCTAAATGTTGGCAATCACCACTACAGAATGTTCCATTCAATCACGCGAATCTGGAATTCATCAGAGTCTCCACTCCTGGAAGGTTTTCGTGACACCACTGGTAAATGTCCAAGGAAGACAATGTTGGTTTTAAGCCGCCTGCTAACACACTCAGCCGTGCTGTTCAATTTGCTATCCACCCAACCCTATTCAGCTCTACATTTTCCTGTCCTCATAACCCAACCTTCAGAAATAATTGGTATCTCCTCCACAGAATGTTCCGTTCATTCACTGCGAATCTTAAATTCATCTGACTCTCAACTCCCGGCGGGTTATCGTTACACCACTTGTGAATGTCCAAGTAAGCCAATGCTGGTTTTCAGTGGCCTGTTCATACTAAGAGACGTGCTGTTCATTTGGCTATCCACTCCACCCTGTTCAGCTCTACATTTTCGTGTCCACAAAACCCAGCCTTCAGAAATCATTGGAATCACCACTAGAGAATGTTCCATTCATTCACTGCGAATCTGGAATTCCTCTGAACCTCCACTCCTGGCAGGTTTTCGTTACGCCACTGGTGAATGTCCAAGTAACTCAATACTGGTTTTCAGAGGCATGTTCAACTCGCAGAAGTGCTGTTCAATGGGCTATCCACTCAATATTGGTCAGCTCTTCATTTTCCTCTCCACACAAACCAGCCTTCAGAAATCATTGGGCTCTCCACTACAGACTGTTCCATTCATTCACTGCGATTCTGCAATTCATCTGACTCTCCGCTCCAGGCAGGTTTTCATTACAGCACTGGTGAATGACCAAGTAATCCAATGCTGGTTTTCAGCCGCCTTTTCACACTCGCAGTGTGCTGTTCAATTGTCTATCCACTCAAACCTGGTCAGCCTTTCATTTTCTTTTCCACAATATCAGACTTCAGAAATCATTGGAATCGCCAGTACAGAATGTTCCATTCATTCACTGCCAATCTGGAATTCATCTGAATCTGCACTCCAGGTAGGCTTTCATTACACCACTTATGATTGTCCAAGTAACACAATGCTGGTTTTCAGCGGTCTGTTCACACTCTAAGCCCTGCTTTTTACTGGGTATCCACACAACTGTGGTCAGCTCTTCATTTTCATGTCCAAACAATCCAGACTTGAGAAATCATTGCAATCTCCAGTACAGAATGTTCCATTCATTCACTGCGAATCTGGAATTCAACTGAATCTCCACTACCTGCAGATTTATCTTACACCACTTGTGAATGTCCAAGTAAAACAATGCTGGTTTTCAGAGGCCTGTTCATGTTCGCAGTCGTGCTGTTCAATTGGCTATCCACTCAACCTGTTTTGCTCCTCATTTTCCTGTGCACACAACCCAGCCTTCAGAAATCATTGTAATCTCCACTACAGGATGTTCCATTCATTCACTGGGAATCTGGAATTCATCTGAATCTGCACTCCACGCAGGCTTTCGTTACACCACTGCTGAAAGTCGAAGTAATGCAATACTGGTTTTCAGTGGTCTGTTCACATTCGAAGCCGAGGCTTTTTACAGGCTATCCACTCAACACTGGTCAGCTCTTCATTTTCGTGTCCCCACAATCCAGATTTCAGAAATCATTGCAATCTCCACTACAGAATGTTCCATTCATTCACTGCGAGTCTGGAGTTTATCTGATTCTCCACTCCCGCCTGGTTAACATTACACCACTTGTGAATGTCCAAGTAAGCCAATGCTGGTTTTCAGAGGCCTGTTCATACTCGCAGCCGTGCTGTTTAATTGACAATTCACTCCACCCTGTTCAGCTCTTCATTGTCCCACCACACTACCAGCCTTCAGAAATCTTTGTTATCTCCACTACAGAATGTTCCATTCATTCACTGCGAATCTGGAATTCATCTGACTCTCAACTCCACGCAGGTTTTCATTACACCACTGTTGAATGTCCAAGTAACCCAATGCTGGTTTTCAGCGGCCTGTTCATATTCGCAGCCCTGCTGTTTACTTGGCTATCGATTCAAGCCTGGTCAGCTCTTCATTTTCCTGTCCACACAACACAGGCTTCAGAAATCATTGGAATCTCCTCTACAGAATGTTCCATTCATTCACTGCGAATGTGGAATTCAACTGACTCTCCACTCCATGCAGGTTTTCCTTACACCACTGATGAATGTCCAAGTAACCCAATGCTGGTTTTCAGCTGCATGTTCACACTCGCAGCCATGCTATACAATTGGCTTTCCACTAAATCCTGATTAGTTCTTGATTTTCCTTCCACACGACCCAGCCTTCAGAAATCGTTGGAATCTCCACTAGAGAATGTTCCATTCATTCACTGCGAATCTGGAATTCCTCTGAACCTCCACTCCCGGCAGGTTTTCGTTACACCACTGTTGAATGTCCAAGTAACCCCATGTTTTAAGTGTTTTCTTCACAAGCGCAGTGGTGCTGTTCAATTGGCTATCCACTCAACCCTGGCCAGCTCTACATTTTCCTGTCCACACCACAGAGACTGGAGAAATCATTGTTATCTCCACTACAGAATGTTCCATTCATTCACAGCGAATCTGGAATTCATCTGAATCTCCACTCCCGGCAGGTTTTCGTGACACCACTGGTAAATATCCAAGTAAGCCAATGCTGGTTTTAAGTGGCCTGCTCATACTCTCAGCCGTGCTGTTCAATTTGCTATCCACTCAACCCTCTTCAGCTCCATTTTCCTGTCCACATAACCCAAACTTCAGAAACAATTGGTATCTCCTCCACAGAATGTTCCATTCATTGACGGCAAATCTGAAATTCATCTAATTCTCAACTCCCGTCAGGTTTTCGTTACACCACTTGTGAATGTCCAATTAAGCCAAAGCTGGTTTTCAGTGGCCTGTTCTTACTACGAGACGTGCTGTTCATTTGGCTATCCATTCCACCCTGTTCAGCTCTACATTTTCGTGTCCACAAAACCCAGCCTTCAGAAATCATTGGAATCACCACTAGAGAATGTTCCATTCATTCACTGCGAATCTGGAATTCATCTGAATCTCCACTCCCGGCAGGTTTTCATTGCACCACTGCTGAATGTTCAAGTAACGCAATGATGGTTTTCAGCGGTCTATTCACACTCGAACCCGTGCTGTTCACGGTCTAGCGACTCAACACTGGTGAGTTCTTCTTTTTCCAGTTCAGACAATACAAACCTCAGAAACCATTGCAATCTACACTACAGAATGTTTCATTCATTCAGGCGAATCTTGAATTCATCTTGTTCTCCACTCCCAGCAGGTTTTCGTTTCACCACTGGTGAATGTCCAAGCAACCCAAGGCTGGTTTCAGCTGCGTGTTAACACTCGCAGCCGTGCTGTTCAATTGGCTATCCAGTGAACGCTGGTTAGCTCTTGATTTTCCTTCCACACACCGAGCCTTCAGAAATCATTCTTATCTCCACTTCAGAATGTTCCATTCGTTCCCTGCGAATCTGGAATTCCTCTGACTCTCCACACCAGGCAGATTTTCCTAACAACACTGGTGAATGACCAGGTAATCCAATGCTGGTTTTCAGCGGCTGTTCACACTCACAGCCTTGCTGTTCAATTGGCAATCCAGTCAAACCTAGTCAGCTCTTCATTTTCCTGTCCACACAACCCAGCGTTCAGAAATCATTGGAATCTCTACTACAGAAATTTCCATTCATTCACTGTGAATCTGGAAATACTCTGAATCTGCATTCCAGGAAGGCTTTCGTTACACCACTGATGAATGTCCAAGTAATGCAATGCTGCTTCTTAGTGGTCTGTTCACACTCGAAACCGTGCTGTTCATTGGCTATCCACTCAATATCGGTCAGCTCTTCAATATCCTGTCCAGACTATCCAGATTCCTAAATGTTGGCAATCACCACTACAGAATGTTCCGTTCAATCACGCGAATCTGGAATTCATCAGAGTCTCCACTCCTGGAAGGTTTTCGTGACACCACTGGTAAATGTCCAAGGAAGACAATGCTGGTTTTAAGCCGCCTGCTAACACACTCAGCCGTGCTGTTCAATTTGCTATCCACCCAACCCTATTCAGCTCTACATTTTCCTGTCCTCATAACCCAACCTTCAGAAATAATTGGTATCTCCTCCACAGAATGTTCCGTTCATTCACTGCGAATCTTAAATTCATCTGACTCTCAACTCCCGGCGGGTTATCGTTACACCACTTGTGAATGTCCAAGTAAGCCAATGCTGGTTTTCAGTGGCCTGTTCATACTAAGAGACGTGCTGTTCATTTGGCTATCCACTCCACCCTGTTCAGCTCTACATTTTCGTGTCCACAAAACCCAGCCTTCAGAAATCATTGGAATCACCACTAGAGAATGTTCCATTCATTCACTGCGAATCTGGAATTCCTCTGAACCTCCACTCCTGGCAGGTTTTCGTTACGCCACTGGTGAATGTCCAAGTAACTCAATACTGGTTTTCAGAGGCATGTTCAACTCGCAGAAGTGCTGTTCAATGGGCTATCCACTCAATATTGGTCAGCTCTTCATTTTCCTCTCCACACAAACCAGCCTTCAGAAATCATTGGGCTCTCCACTACAGACTGTTCCATTCATTCACTGCGATTCTGCAATTCATCTGACTCTCCGCTCCAGGCAGGTTTTCATTACAGCACTGGTGAATGACCAAGTAATCCAATGCTGGTTTTCAGCCGCCTTTTCACACTCGCAGTGTGCTGTTCAATTGTCTATCCACTCAAACCTGGTCAGCCTTTCATTTTCTTTTCCACAATATCAGACTTCAGAAATCATTGGAATCGCCAGTACAGAATGTTCCATTCATTCACTGCCAATCTGGAATTCATCTGAATCTGCACTCCAGGTAGGCTTTCATTACACCACTTATGAATGTCCAAGTAACACAATGCTGGTTTTCAGCGGTCTGTTCACACTCTAAGCCCTGCTTTTTACTGGGTATCCACACAACTGTGGTCAGCTCTTCATTTTCATGTCCAAACAATCCAGACTTGAGAAATCATTGCAATCTCCAGTACAGAATGCTCCATTCATTCACTGCGAATCTGGAATTCAACTGAATCTCCACTACCTGCAGATTTATCTTACACCACTTGTGAATGTCCAAGTAAAACAATGCTGGTTTTCAGAGGCCTGTTCATGTTCGCAGTCGTGCTGTTCAATTGGCTATCCACTCAACCTGTTTTGCTCCTCATTTTCCTGTGCACACAACCCAGCCTTCAGAAATCATTGTAATCTCCACTACAGGATGTTCCATTCATTCACTGGGAATCTGGAATTCATCTGAATCTGCACTCCACGCAGGCTTTCGTTACACCACTGCTGAAAGTCGAAGTAATGCAATACTGGTTTTCAGTGGTCTGTTCACATTCGAAGCCGAGGCTTTTTACAGGCTATCCACTCAACACTGGTCAGCTCTTCATTTTCGTGTCCCCACAATCCAGATTTCAGAAATCATTGCAATCTCCACTACAGAATGTTCCATTCATTCACTGCGAGTCTGGAGTTTATCTGATTCTCCACTCCCGCCTGGTTAACATTACACCACTTGTGAATGTCCAAGTAAGCCAATGCTGGTTTTCAGAGGCCTGTTCATACTCGCAGCCGTGCTGTTTAATTGACAATTCACTCCACCCTGTTCAGCTCTTCATTGTCCCACCACACTACCAGCCTTCAGAAATCTTTGTTATCTCCACTACAGAATGTTCCATTCATTCACTGCGAATCTGGAATTCATCTGACTCTCAACTCCATGCAGGTTTTCCTTACACCACTGATGAATGTCCAAGTAACCCAATGCTGGTTTTCAGCGGCCTGTTCATATTCGCAGCCCTGCTGTTTACTTGGCTATCGATTCAAGCCTGGTCAGCTCTTCATTTTCCTGTCCACACAACACAGGCTTCAGAAATCATTGGAATCTCCTCTACAGAATGTTCCATTCATTCACTGCGAATGTGGAATTCAACTGACTCTCCACTCCATGCAGGTTTTCCTTACACCACTGATGAATGTCCAAGTAACCCAATGCTGGTTTTCAGCTGCATGTTCACACTCGCAGCCATGCTATACAATTGGCTTTCCACTAAATCCTGATTAGTTCTTGATTTTCCTTCCACACGACCCAGCCTTCAGAAATCGTTGGAATCTCCACTAGAGAATGTTCCATTCATTCACTGCGAATCTGGAATTCCTCTGAACCTCCACTCCCGGCAGGTTTTCGTTACACCACTGTTGAATGTCCAAGTAACCCAATGTTTTAAGTGTTTTCTTCACAAGCGCAGTGGTGCTGTTCAATTGGCTATCCACTCAACCCTGGCCAGCTCTACATTTTCCTGTCCACACCACAGAGACTGGAGAAATCATTGTTATCTCCACTACAGAATGTTCCATTCATTCACAGCGAATCTGGAATTCATCTGAATCTCCACTCCCGGCAGGTTTTCGTGACACCACTGGTAAATATCCAAGTAAGCCAATGCTGGTTTTAAGTGGCCTGCTCATACTCTCAGCCGTGCTGTTCAATTTGCTATCCACTCAACCCTCTTCAGCTCCATTTTCCTGTCCACATAACCCAAACTTCAGAAACAATTGGTATCTCCTCCACAGAATGTTCCATTCATTGACGGCAAATCTGAAATTCATCTAATTCTCAACTCCCGTCAGGTTTTCGTTACACCACTTGTGAATGTCCAATTAAGCCAAAGCTGGTTTTCAGTGGCCTGTTCTTACTACGAGACGTGCTGTTCATTTGGCTATCCATTCCACCCTGTTCAGCTCTACATTTTCGTGTCCACAAAACCCAGCCTTCAGAAATCATTGGAATCACCACTAGAGAATGTTCCATTCATTCACTGCGAATCTGGAATTCATCTGAATCTCCACTCCCGGCAGGTTTTCATTGCACCACTGCTGAATGTTCAAGTAACGCAATGATGGTTTTCAGCGGTCTATTCACACTCGAACCCGTGCTGTTCACGGTCTAGCGACTCAACACTGGTGAGTTCTTCTTTTTCCAGTTCAGACAATACAAACCTCAGAAACCATTGCAATCTACACTACAGAATGTTTCATTCATTCAGGCGAATCTTGAATTCATCTTGTTCTCCACTCCCAGCAGGTTTTCGTTTCACCACTGGTGAATGTCCAAGCAACCCAAGGCTGGTTTCAGCTGCGTGTTAACACTCGCAGCCGTGCTGTTCAATTGGCTATCCAGTGAACGCTGGTTAGCTCTTGATTTTCCTTCCACACACCGAGCCTTCAGAAATCATTCTTATCTCCACTTCAGAATGTTCCATTCGTTCCCTGCGAATCTGGAATTCCTCTGACTCTCCACACCAGGCAGATTTTCCTAACAACACTGGTGAATGACCAGGTAATCCAATGCTGGTTTTCAGCGGCTGTTCACACTCACAGCCTTGCTGTTCAATTGGCAATCCAGTCAAACCTAGTCAGCTCTTCATTTTCCTGTCCACACAACCCAGCGTTCAGAAATCATTGGAATCTCTACTACAGAAATTTCCATTCATTCACTGTGAATCTGGAAATACTCTGAATCTGCATTCCAGGAAGGCTTTCGTTACACCACTGATGAATGTCCAAGTAATGCAATGCTGCTTCTTAGTGGTCTGTTCACACTCGAAACCGTGCTGTTCATTGGCTATCCACTCAATATCGGTCAGCTCTTCAATATCCTGTCCAGACTATCCAGATTCCTAAATGTTGGCAATCACCACTAAAGAATGTTCCATTCAATCACGCGAATCTGGAATTCATCAGAGTCTCCACTCCTGGAAGGTTTTCGTGACACCACTGGTAAATGTCCAAGGAAGACAATGCTGGTTTTAAGCCGCCTGCTAACACACTCAGCCGTGCTGTTCAATTTGCTATCCACCCAACCCTATTCAGCTCTACATTTTCCTGTCCTCATAACCCAACCTTCAGAAATAATTGGTATCTCCTCCACAGAATGTTCCGTTCATTCACTGCGAATCTTAAATTCATCTGACTCTCAACTCCCGGCGGGTTATCGGTACACCACTTGTGAATGTCCAAGTAAGCCAATGCTGGTTTTCAGTGGCCTGTTCATACTAAGAGACGTGCTGTTCATTTGGCTATCCACTCCACCCTGTTCAGCTCTACATTCTCGTGTCCACAAAACCCAGCCTTCAGAAATCATTGGAATCACCACTAGAGAATGTTCCATTCATTCACTGCGAATCTGGAATTCATCTGAACCTCCACTCCTGGCAGGTTTTCGTTACGCCACTGGTGAATGTCCAAGTAACTCAATACTGGTTTTCAGAGGCATGTTCAACTCGCAGAAGTGCTGTTCAATGGGCTATCCACTCAATATTGGTCAGCTCTTCATTTTCCTCTCCACACAAACCAGCCTTCAGAAATCATTGGGCTCTCCACTACAGACTGTTCCATTCATTCACTGCGATTCTGCCATTCATCTGACTCTCCGCTCCAGGCAGGTTTTCATTACAGCACTGGTGAATGACCAAGTAATCCAATGCTGGTTTTCAGCCGCCTTTTCACACTCGCAGTGTGCTGTTCAATTGTCTATCCACTCAAACCTGGTCAGCCTTTCATTTTCTTTTCCACAATATCAGACTTCAGAAATCATTGGAATCGCCAGTACAGAATGTTCCATTCATTCACTGCCAATCTGGAATTCATCTGAATCTGCACTCCAGGTAGGCTTTCATTACACCACTTATGAATGTCCAAGTAACACAATGCTGGTTTTCAGCGGTCTGTTCACACTCTAAGCCCTGCTTTTTACTGGGTATCCACACAACTGTGGTCAGCTCTTCATTTTCATGTCCAAACAATCCAGACTTGAGAAATCATTGCAATCTCCAGTACAGAATGTTCCATTCATTCACTGCGAATCTGGAATTCAACTGAATCTCCACTACCTGCAGATTTATCTTACACCACTTGTGAATGTCCAAGTAAAACAATGCTGGTTTTCAGAGGCCTGTTCATGTTCGCCGTCGTGCTGTTCAATTGGCTATCCACTCAACCTGTTTTGCTCCTCATTTTCCTGTGCACACAACCCAGCCTTCAGAAATCATTGTAATCTCCACTACAGGATGTTCCATTCATTCACTGGGAATCTGGAATTCATCTGAATCTGCACTCCACGCAGGCTTTCGTTACACGACTGCTGAAAGTCGAAGTAATGCAATACTGGTTTTCAGTGGTCTGTTCACATTCGAAGCCGAGGCTTTTTACAGGCTATCCACTCAACACTGGTCAGCTCTTCATTTTCGTGTCCCCACAATCCAGATTTCAGAAATCATTGCAATCTCCACTACAGAATGTTCCATTCATTCACTGCGAGTCTGGAGTTTATCTGATTCTCCACTCCCGCCTGGTTAACATTACACCACTTGTGAATGTCCAAGTAAGCCAATGCTGGTTTTCAGAGGCCTGTTCATACTCGCAGCCGTGCTGTTTAATTGACAATTCACTCCACCCTGTTCAGCTCTTCATTGTCCCACCACACTACCAGCCTTCAGAAATCTTTGTTATCTCCACTACAGAATGTTCCATTCATTCACTGCGAATCTGGAATTCATCTGACTCTCAACTCCACGCAGGTTTTCATTACACCACTGTTGAATGTCCAAGTAACCCAATGCTGGTTTTCAGCGGCCTGTTCATATTCGCAGCCCTGCTGTTTACTTGGCTATCGATTCAAGCCTGGTCAGCTCTTCATTTTCCTGTCCACACAACACAGGCTTCAGAAATCATTGGAATCTCCTCTACAGAATGTTCCATTCATTCACTGCGAATGTGGAATTCAACTGACTCTCCACTCCATGCAGGTTTTCCTTACACCACTGATGAATGTCCAAGTAACCCAATGCTGGTTTTCAGCTGCATGTTCACACTCGCAGCCATGCTATACAATTGGCTTTCCACTAAATCCTGATTAGTTCTTGATTTTCCTTCCACACGACCCAGCCTTCAGAAATCGTTGGAATCTCCACTAGAGAATGTTCCATTCATTCACTGCGAATCTGGAATTCCTCTGAACCTCCACTCCCGGCAGGTTTTCGTTACACCACTGTTGAATGTCCAAGTAACCCAATGTTTTAAGTGTTTTCTTCACAAGCGCAGTGGTGCTGTTCAATTGGCTATCCACTCAACCCTGGCCAGCTCTACATTTTCCTGTCCACACCACAGAGACTGGAGAAATCATTGTTATCTCCACTACAGAATGTTCCATTCATTCACAGCGAATCTGGAATTCATCTGAATCTCCACTCCCGGCAGGTTTTCGTGACACCACTGGTAAATATCCAAGTAAGCCAATGCTGGTTTTAAGTGGCCTGCTCATACTCTCAGCCGTGCTGTTCAATTTGCTATCCACTCAACCCTCTTCAGCTCCATTTTCCTGTCCACATAACCCAAACTTCAGAAACAATTGGTATCTCCTCCACAGAATGTTCCATTCATTGACGGCAAATCTGAAATTCATCTAATTCTCAACTCCCGTCAGGTTTTCGTTACACCACTTGTGAATGTCCAATTAAGCCAAAGCTGGTTTTCAGTGGCCTGTTCTTACTACGAGACGTGCTGTTCATTTGGCTATCCATTCCACCCTGTTCAGCTCTACATTTTCGTGTCCACAAAACCCAGCCTTCAGAAATCATTGGAATCACCACTAGAGAATGCTCCATTCATTCACTGCGAATCTGGAATTCATCTGAATCTCCACTCCCGGCAGGTTTTCATTGCACCACTGCTGAATGTTCAAGTAACGCAATGATGGTTTTCAGCGGTCTATTCACACTCGAACCCGTGCTGTTCACGGTCTAGCGACTCAACACTGGTGAGTTCTTCTTTTTCCAGTTCAGACAATACAAACCTCAGAAACCATTGCAATCTACACTACAGAATGTTTCATTCATTCACGCGAATCTTGAATTCATCTTGTTCTCCACTCCCAGCAGGTTTTCGTTTCACCACTGGTGAATGTCCAAGCAACCCAAGGCTGGTTTCAGCTGCGTGTTAACACTCGCAGCCGTGCTGTTCAATTGGCTATCCAGTGAACGCTGGTTAGCTCTTGATTTTCCTTCCACACACCGAGCCTTCAGAAATCATTCTTATCTCCACTTCAGAATGTTCCATTCGTTCCCTGCGAATCTGGAATTCCTCTGACTCTCCACACCAGGCAGATTTTCCTAACAACACTGGTGAATGACCAGGTAATCCAATGCTGGTTTTCAGCGGCTGTTCACACTCACAGCCTTGCTGTTCAATTGGCAATCCAGTCAAACCTAGTCAGCTCTTCATTTTCCTGTCCACACAACCCAGCGTTCAGAAATCATTGGAATCTCTACTACAGAAATTTCCATTCATTCACTGTGAATCTGGAAATACTCTGAATCTGCATTCCAGGAAGGCTTTCGTTACACCACTGATGAATGTCCAAGTAATGCAATGCTGCTTCTTAATGGTCTGTTCACACTCGAAACCGTGCTGTTCATTGGCTATCCACTCAATATCGGTCAGCTCTTCAATATCCTGTCCAGACTATCCAGATTCCTAAATGTTGGCAATCACCACTACAGAATGTTCCATTCAATCACGCGAATCTGGAATTCATCAGAGTCTCCACTCCTGGAAGGTTTTCGTGACACCACTGGTAAATGTCCAAGGAAGACAATGCTGGTTTTAAGCCGCCTGCTAACACACTCAGCCGTGCTGTTCAATTTGCTATCCACCCAACCCTATTCAGCTCTACATTTTCCTGTCCTCATAACCCAACCTTCAGAAATAATTGGTATCTCCTCCACAGAATGTTCCGTTCATTCACTGCGAATCTTAAATTCATCTGACTCTCAACTCCCGGCGGGTTATCGTTACACCACTTGTGGATGTCCAAGTAAGCCAATGCTGGTTTTCAGTGGCCTGTTCATACTAAGAGACGTGCTGTTCATTTGGCTATCCACTCCACCCTGTTCAGCTCTACATTTTCGTGTCCACAAAACCCAGCCTTCAGAAATCATTGGAATCACCACTAGAGAATGTTCCATTCATTCACTGCGAATCTGGAATTCCTCTGAACCTCCACTCCTGGCAGGTTTTCGTTACGCCACTGGTGAATGTCCAAGTAATTCAATACTGGTTTTCAGAGGCATGTTCAACTCGCAGAAGTGCTGTTCAATGGGCTATCCACTCAATATTGGTCAGCTCTTCATTTTCCTCTCCACACAAACCAGCCTTCAGAAATCATTGGGCTCTCCACTACAGACTGTTCCATTCATTCACTGCGATTCTGCAATTCATCTGACTCTCCGCTCCAGGCAGGTTTTCATTACAGCACTGGTGAATGACCAAGTAATCCATTGCTGGTTTTCAGCCGCCTTTTCACACTCGCAGTGTGCTGTTCAATTGTCTATCCACTCAAACCTGGTCAGCCTTTCATTTTCTTTTCCACAATATCAGACTTCAGAAATCATTGGAATCGCCAGTACAGAATGTTCCATTCATTCACTGCCAATCTGGAATTCATCTGAATCTGCACTCCAGGTAGGCTTTCATTACACCACTTATGAATGTCCAAGTAACACAATGCTGGTTTTCAGCGGTCTGTTCACACTCTAAGCCCTGCTTTTTACTGGGTATCCACACAACTGTGGTCAGCTCTTCATTTTCATGTCCAAACAATCCAGACTTGAGAAATCATTGCAATCTCCAGTACAGAATGTTCCATTCATTCACTGCGAATCTGTAATTCAACTGAATCTCCACTACCTGCAGATTTATCTTACACCACTTGTGAATGTCCAAGTAAAACAATGCTGGTTTTCAGAGGCCTGTTCATGTTCGCAGTCGTGCTGTTCAATTGGCTATCCACTCAACCTGTTTTGCTCCTCATTTTCCTGTGCACACAACCCAGCCTTCAGAAATCATTGTAATCTCCACTACAGGATGTTCCATTCATTCACTGGGAATCTGGAATTCATCTGAATCTGCACTCCACGCAGGCTTTCGTTACACCACTGCTGAAAGTCGAAGTAATGCAATACTGGTTTTCAGTGGTCTGTTCACATTCGAAGCCGAGGCTTTTTACAGGCTATCCACTCAACACTGGTCAGCTCTTCATTTTCGTGTCCCCACAATCCAGATTTCAGAAATCATTGCAATCTCCACTACAGAATGTTCCATTCATTCACTGCGAGTCTGGAGTTTATCTGATTCTCCACTCCCGCCTGGTTAACATTACACCACTTGTGAATGTCCAAGTAAGCCAATGCTGGTTTTCAGAGGCCTGTTCATACTCGCAGCCGTGCTGTTTAATTGACAATTCACTCCACCCTGTTCAGCTCTTCATTGTCCCACCACACTACCAGCCTTCAGAAATCTTTGTTATCTCCACTACAGAATGTTCCATTCATTCACTGCGAATCTGGAATTCATCTGACTCTCAACTCCATGCTGGTTTTCCTTACACCACTGATGAATGTCCAAGTAACCCAATGCTGGTTTTCAGCGGCCTGTTCATATTCGCAGCCCTGCTGTTTACTTGGCTATCGATTCAAGCCTGGTCAGCTCTTCATTTTCCTGTCCACACAACACAGGCTTCAGAAATCATTGGAATCTCCTCTACAGAATGTTCCATTCATTCACTGCGAATGTGGAATTCAACTGACTCTCCACTCCATGCAGGTTTTCCTTACACCACTGATGAATGTCCAAGTAACCCAATGCTGGTTTTCAGCTGCATGTTCACACTCGCAGCCATGCTATACAATTGGCTTTCCACTAAATCCTGATTAGTTCTTGATTTTCCTTCCACACGACCCAGCCTTCAGAAATCGTTGGAATCTCCACTAGAGAATGTTCCATTCATTCACTGCGAATCTGGAATTCCTCTGAACCTCCACTCCCGGCAGGTTTTCGTTACACCACTGTTGAATGTCCAAGTAACCCAATGTTTTAAGTGTTTTCTTCACAAGCGCAGTGGTGCTGTTCAATTGGCTATCCACTCAACCCTGGCCAGCTCTACATTTTCCTGTCCACACCACAGAGACTGGAGAAATCATTGTTATCTCCACTACAGAATGTTCCATTCATTCACAGCGAATCTGGAATTCATCTGAATCTCCACTCCCGGCAGGTTTTCGTGACACCACTGGTAAATATCCAAGTAAGCCAATGCTGGTTTTAAGTGGCCTGCTCATACTCTCAGCCGTGCTGTTCAATTTGCTATCCACTCAACCCTCTTCAGCTCCATTTTCCTGTCCACATAACCCAAACTTCAGAAACAATTGGTATCTCCTCCACAGAATGTTCCATTCATTGACGGCAAATCTGAAATTCATCTAATTCTCAACTCCCGTCAGGTTTTCGTTACACCACTTGTGAATGTCCAATTAAGCCAAAGCTGGTTTTCAGTGGCCTGTTCTTACTACGAGACGTGCTGTTCATTTGGCTATCCATTCCACCCTGTTCAGCTCTACATTTTCGTGTCCACAAAACCCAGCCTTCAGAAATCATTGGAATCACCACTAGAGAATGTTCCATTCATTCACTGCGAATCTGGAATTCATCTGAATCTCCACTCCCGGCAGGTTTTCATTGCACCACTGCTGAATGTTCAAGTAACGCAATGATGGTTTTCAGCGGTCTATTCACACTCGAACCCGTGCTGTTCACGGTCTAGCGACTCAACACTGGTGAGTTCTTCTTTTTCCAGTTCAGACAATACAAACCTCAGAAACCATTGCAATCTACACTACAGAATGTTTCATTCATTCACGCGAATCTTGAATTCATCTTGTTCTCCACTCCCAGCAGGTTTTCGTTTCACCACTGGTGAATGTCCAAGCAACCCAAGGCTGGTTTCAGCTGCGTGTTAACACTCGCAGCCGTGCTGTTCAATTGGCTATCCAGTGAACGCTGGTTAGCTCTTGATTTTCCTTCCACACACCGAGCCTTCAGAAATCATTCTTATCTCCACTTCAGAATGTTCCATTCGTTCCCTGCGAATCTGGAATTCCTCTGACTCTCCACACCAGGCAGATTTTCCTAACAACACTGGTGAATGACCAGGTAATCCAATGCTGGTTTTCAGCGGCTGTTCACACTCACAGCCTTGCTGTTCAATTGGCAATCCAGTCAAACCTAGTCAGCTCTTCATTTTCCTGTCCACACAACCCAGCGTTCAGAAATCATTGGAATCTCTACTACAGAAATTTCCATTCATTCACTGTGAATCTGGAAATACTCTGAATCTGCATTCCAGGAAGGCTTTCGTTACACCACTGATGAATGTCCAAGTAATGCAATGCTGCTTCTTAGTGGTCTGTTCACACTCGAAACCGTGCTGTTCATTGGCTATCCACTCAATATCGGTCAGCTCTTCAATATCCTGTCCAGACTATCCAGATTCCTAAATGTTGGCAATCACCACTACAGAATGTTCCATTCAATCACGCGAATCTGGAATTCATCAGAGTCTCCACTCCTGGAAGGTTTTCGTGACACCACTGGTAAATGTCCAAGGAAGACAATGCTGGTTTTAAGCCGCCTGCTAACACACTCAGCCGTGCTGTTCAATTTGCTATCCACCCAACCCTATTCAGCTCTACATTTTCCTGTCCTCATAACCCAACCTTCAGAAATAATTGGTATCTCCTCCACAGAATGTTCCGTTCATTCACTGCGAATCTTAAATTCATCTGACTCTCAACTCCCGGCGGGTTATCGGTACACCACTTGTGAATGTCCAAGTAAGCCAATGCTGGTTTTCAGTGGCCTGTTCATACTAAGAGACGTGCTGTTCATTTGGCTATCCACTCCACCCTGTTCAGCTCTACATTTTCGTGTCCACAAAACCCAGCCTTCAGAAATCATTGGAATCACCACTAGAGAATGTTCCATTCATTCACTGCGAATCTGGAATTCCTCTGAACCTCCACTCCTGGCAGGTTTTCGTTACGCCACTGGTGAATGTCCAAGTAACTCAATACTGGTTTTCAGAGGCATGTTCAACTCGCAGAAGTGCTGTTCAATGGGCTATCCACTCAATATTGGTCAGCTCTTCATTTTCCTCTCCACACAAACCAGCCTTCAGAAATCATTGGGCTCTCCACTACAGACTGTTCCATTCATTCACTGCGATTCTGCAATTCATCTGACTCTCCGCTCCAGGCAGGTTTTCATTACAGCACTGGTGAATGACCAAGTAATCCAATGCTGGTTTTCAGCCGCCTTTTCACACTCGCAGTGTGCTGTTCAATTGTCTATCCACTCAAACCTGGTCAGCCTTTCATTTTCTTTTCCACAATATCAGACTTCAGAAATCATTGGAATCGCCAGTACAGAATGTTCCATTCATTCACTGCCAATCTGGAATTCATCTGAATCTGCACTCCAGGTAGGCTTTCATTACACCACTTATGAATGTCCAAGTAACACAATGCTGGTTTTCAGCGGTCTGTTCACACTCTAAGCCCTGCTTTTTACTGGGTATCCACACAACTGTGGTCAGCTCTTCATTTTCATGTCCAAACAATCCAGACTTGAGAAATCATTGCAATCTCCAGTACAGAATGTTCCATTCATTCACTGCGAATCTGGAATTCAACTGAATCTCCACTACCTGCAGATTTATCTTACACCACTTGTGAATGTCCAAGTAAAACAATGCTGGTTTTCAGAGGCCTGTTCATGTTCGCCGTCGTGCTGTTCAATTGGCTATCCACTCAACCTGTTTTGCTCCTCATTTTCCTGTGCACACAACCCAGCCTTCAGAAATCATTGTAATCTCCACTACAGGATGTTCCATTCATTCACTGGGAATCTGGAATTCATCTGAATCTGCACTCCACGCAGGCTTTCGTTACACCACTGCTGAAAGTCGAAGTAATGCAATACTGGTTTTCAGTGGTCTGTTCACATTCGAAGCCGAGGCTTTTTACAGGCTATCCACTCAACACTGGTCAGCTCTTCATTTTCGTGTCCCCACAATCCAGATTTCAGAAATCATTGCAATCTCCACTACAGAATGTTCCATTCATTCACTGCGAGTCTGGAGTTTATCTGATTCTCCACTCCCGCCTGGTTAACATTACACCACTTGTGAATGTCCAAGTAAGCCAATGCTGGTTTTCAGAGGCCTGTTCATACTCGCAGCCGTGCTGTTTAATTGACAATTCACTCCACCCTGTTCAGCTCTTCATTGTCCCACCACACTACCAGCCTTCAGAAATCTTTGTTATCTCCACTACAGAATGTTCCATTCATTCACTGCGAATCTGGAATTCATCTGACTCTCAACTCCACGCAGGTTTTCATTACACCACTGTTGAATGTCCAAGTAACCCAATGCTGGTTTTCAGCGGCCTGTTCATATTCGCAGCCCTGCTGTTTACTTGGCTATCGATTCAAGCCTGGTCAGCTCTTCATTTTCCTGTCCACACAACACAGGCTTCAGAAATCATTGGAATCTCCTCTACAGAATGTTCCATTCATTCACTGCGAATGTGGAATTCAACTGACTCTCCACTCCATGCAGGTTTTCCTTACACCACTGATGAATGTCCAAGTAACCCAATGCTGGTTTTCAGCTGCATGTTCACACTCGCAGCCATGCTATACAATTGGCTTTCCACTAAATCCTGATTAGTTCTTGATTTTCCTTCCACACGACCCAGCCTTCAGAAATCGTTGGAATCTCCACTAGAGAATGTTCCATTCATTCACTGCGAATCTGGAATTCCTCTGAACCTCCACTCCCGGCAGGTTTTCGTTACACCACTGTTGAATGTCCAAGTAACCCAATGTTTTAAGTGTTTTCTTCACAAGCGCAGTGGTGCTGTTCAATTGGCTATCCACTCAACCCTGGCCAGCTCTACATTTTCCTGTCCACACCACAGAGACTGGAGAAATCATTGTTATCTCCACTACAGAATGTTCCATTCATTCACAGCGAATCTGGAATTCATCTGAATCTCCACTCCCGGCAGGTTTTCGTGACACCACTGGTAAATATCCAAGTAAGCCAATGCTGGTTTTAAGTGGCCTGCTCATACTCTCAGCCGTGCTGTTCAATTTGCTATCCACTCAACCCTCTTCAGCTCCATTTTCCTGTCCACATAACCCAAACTTCAGAAACAATTGGTATCTCCTCCACAGAATGTTCCATTCATTGACGGCAAATCTGAAATTCATCTAATTCTCAACTCCCGTCAGGTTTTCGTTACACCACTTGTGAATGTCCAATTAAGCCAAAGCTGGTTTTCAGTGGCCTGTTCTTACTACGAGACGTGCTGTTCATTTGGCTATCCATTCCACCCTGTTCAGCTCTACATTTTCGTGTCCACAAAACCCAGCCTTCAGAAATCATTGGAATCACCACTAGAGAATGTTCCATTCATTCACTGCGAATCTGGAATTCATCTGAATCTCCACTCCCGGCAGGTTTTCATTGCACCACTGCTGAATGTTCAAGTAACGCAATGATGGTTTTCAGCGGTCTATTCACACTCGAACCCGTGCTGTTCACGGTCTAGCGACTCAACACTGGTGAGTTCTTCTTTTTCCAGTTCAGACAATACAAACCTCAGAAACCATTGCAATCTACACTACAGAATGTTTCATTCATTCAGGCGAATCTTGAATTCATCTTGTTCTCCACTCCCAGCAGGTTTTCGTTTCACCACTGGTGAATGTCCAAGCAACCCAAGGCTGGTTTCAGCTGCGTGTTAACACTCGCAGCCGTGCTGTTCAATTGGCTATCCAGTGAACGCTGGTTAGCTCTTGATTTTCCTTCCACACACCGAGCCTTCAGAAATCATTCTTATCTCCACTTCAGAATGTTCCATTCGTTCCCTGCGAATCTGGAATTCCTCTGACTCTCCACACCAGGCAGATTTTCCTAACAACACTGGTGAATGACCAGGTAATCCAATGCTGGTTTTCAGCGGCTGTTCACACTCACAGCCTTGCTGTTCAATTGGCAATCCAGTCAAACCTAGTCAGCTCTTCATTTTCCTGTCCACACAACCCAGCGTTCAGAAATCATTGGAATCTCTACTACAGAAATTTCCATTCATTCACTGTGAATCTGGAAATACTCTGAATCTGCATTCCAGGAAGGCTTTCGTTACACCACTGATGAATGTCCAAGTAATGCAATGCTGCTTCTTAGTGGTCTGTTCACACTCGAAACCGTGCTGTTCATTGGCTATCCACTCAATATCGGTCAGCTCTTCAATATCCTGTCCAGACTATCCAGATTCCTAAATGTTGGCAATCACCACTACAGAATGTTCCATTCAATCACGCGAATCTGGAATTCATCAGAGTCTCCACTCCTGGAAGGTTTTCGTGACACCACTGGTAAATGTCCAAGGAAGACAATGCTGGTTTTAAGCCGCCTGCTAACACACTCAGCCGTGCTGTTCAATTTGCTATCCACCCAACCCTATTCAGCTCTACATTTTCCTGTCCTCATAACCCAACCTTCAGAAATAATTGGTATCTCCTCCACA
The DNA here is from genome assembly GCF_029834395.1 of Sorex fumeus. Taxonomy (NCBI): domain Eukaryota; kingdom Metazoa; phylum Chordata; class Mammalia; order Eulipotyphla; family Soricidae; genus Sorex; species Sorex fumeus. The sequence continues at coordinate 1,148,495 of NW_026606204.1, forward strand.
GAATGTTCCGTTCATTCACTGCGAATCTTAAATTCATCTGACTCTCAACTCCCGGCGGGTTATCGTTACACCACTTGTGGATGTCCAAGTAAGCCAATGCTGGTTTTCAGTGGCCTGTTCATACTAAGAGACGTGCTGTTCATTTGGCTATCCACTCCACCCTGTTCAGCTCTACATTTTCGTGTCCACAAAACCCAGCCTTCAGAAATCATTGGAATCACCACTAGAGAATGTTCCATTCATTCACTGCGAATCTGGAATTCCTCTGAACCTCCACTCCTGGCAGGTTTTCGTTACGCCACTGGTGAATGTCCAAGTAAGTCAATACTGGTTTTCAGAGGCATGTTCAACTCGCAGAAGTGCTGTTCAATGGGCTATCCACTCAATATTGGTCAGCTCTTCATTTTCCTCTCCACACAAACCAGCCTTCAGAAATCATTGGGCTCTCCACTACAGACTGTTCCATTCATTCACTGCGATTCTGCAATTCATCTGACTCTCCGCTCCAGGCAGGTTTTCATTACAGCACTGGTGAATGACCAAGTAATCCATTGCTGGTTTTCAGCCGTCTTTTCACACTCGCAGTGTGCTGTTCAATTGTCTATCCACTCAAACCTGGTCAGCCTTTCATTTTCTTTTCCACAATATCAGACTTCAGAAATCATTGGAATCGCCAGTACAGAATGTTCCATTCATTCACTGCCAATCTGGAATTCATCTGAATCTGCACTCCAGGTAGGCTTTCATTACACCACTTATGAATGTCCAAGTAACACAATGCTGGTTTTCAGCGGTCTGTTCACACTCTAAGCCCTGCTTTTTACTGGGTATCCACACAACTGTGGTCAGCTCTTCATTTTCATGTCCAAACAATCCAGACTTGAGAAATCATTGCAATCTCCAGTACAGAATGTTCCATTCATTCACTGCGAATCTGGAATTCAACTGAATCTCCACTACCTGCAGATTTATCTTACACCACTTGTGAATGTCCAAGTAAAACAATGCTGGTTTTCAGAGGCCTGTTCATGTTCGCAGTCGTGCTGTTCAATTGGCTATCCACTCAACCTGTTTTGCTCCTCATTTTCCTGTGCACACAACCCAGCCTTCAGAAATCATTGTAATCTCCACTACAGGATGTTCCATTCATTCACTGGGAATCTGGAATTCATCTGAATCTGCACTCCACGCAGGCTTTCGTTACACCACTGCTGAAAGTCGAAGTAATGCAATACTGGTTTTCAGTGGTCTGTTCACATTCGAAGCCGAGGCTTTTTACAGGCTATCCACTCAACACTGGTCAGCTCTTCATTTTCGTGTCCCCACAATCCAGATTTCAGAAATCATTGCAATCTCCACTACAGAATGTTCCATTCATTCACTGCGAGTCTGGAGTTTATCTGATTCTCCACTCCCGCCTGGTTAACATTACACCACTTGTGAATGTCCAAGTAAGCCAATGCTGGTTTTCAGAGGCCTGTTCATACTCGCAGCCGTGCTGTTTAATTGACAATTCACTCCACCCTGTTCAGCTCTTCATTGTCCCACCACACTACCAGCCTTCAGAAATCTTTGTTATCTCCACTACAGAATGTTCCATTCATTCACTGCGAATCTGGAATTCATCTGACTCTCAACTCCATGCAGGTTTTCCTTACACCACTGATGAATGTCCAAGTAACCCAATGCTGGTTTTCAGCGGCCTGTTCATATTCGCAGCCCTGCTGTTTACTTGGCTATCGATTCAAGCCTGGTCAGCTCTTCATTTTCCTGTCCACACAACACAGGCTTCAGAAATCATTGGAATCTCCTCTACAGAATGTTCCATTCATTCACTGCGAATGTGGAATTCAACTGACTCTCCACTCCATGCAGGTTTTCCTTACACCACTGATGAATGTCCAAGTAACCCAATGCTGGTTTTCAGCTGCATGTTCACACTCGCAGCCATGCTATACAATTGGCTTTCCACTAAATCCTGATTAGTTCTTGATTTTCCTTCCACACGACCCAGCCTTCAGAAATCGTTGGAATCTCCACTAGAGAATGTTCCATTCATTCACTGCGAATCTGGAATTCCTCTGAACCTCCACTCCCGGCAGGTTTTCGTTACACCACTGTTGAATGTCCAAGTAACCCAATGTTTTAAGTGTTTTCTTCACAAGCGCAGTGGTGCTGTTCAATTGGCTATCCACTCAACCCTGGCCAGCTCTACATTTTCCTGTCCACACCACAGAGACTGGAGAAATCATTGTTATCTCCACTACAGAATGTTCCATTCATTCACAGCGAATCTGGAATTCATCTGAATCTCCACTCCCGGCAGGTTTTCGTGACACCACTGGTAAATATCCAAGTAAGCCAATGCTGGTTTTAAGTGGCCTGCTCATACTCTCAGCCGTGCTGTTCAATTTGCTATCCACTCAACCCTCTTCAGCTCCATTTTCCTGTCCACATAACCCAAACTTCAGAAACAATTGGTATCTCCTCCACAGAATGTTCCATTCATTGACGGCAAATCTGAAATTCATCTAATTCTCAACTCCCGTCAGGTTTTCGTTACACCACTTGTGAATGTCCAATTAAGCCAAAGCTGGTTTTCAGTGGCCTGTTCTTACTACGAGACGTGCTGTTCATTTGGCTATCCATTCCACCCTGTTCAGCTCTACATTTTCGTGTCCACAAAACCCAGCCTTCAGAAATCATTGGAATCACCACTAGAGAATGTTCCATTCATTCACTGCGAATCTGGAATTCATCTGAATCTCCACTCCCGGCAGGTTTTCATTGCACCACTGCTGAATGTTCAAGTAACGCAATGATGGTTTTCAGCGGTCTATTCACACTCGAACCCGTGCTGTTCACGGTCTAGCGACTCAACACTGGTGAGTTCTTCTTTTTCCAGTTCAGACAATACAAACCTCAGAAACCATTGCAATCTACACTACAGAATGTTTCATTCATTCACGCGAATCTTGAATTCATCTTGTTCTCCACTCCCAGCAGGTTTTCGTTTCACCACTGGTGAATGTCCAAGCAACCCAAGGCTGGTTTCAGCTGCGTGTTAACACTCGCAGCCGTGCTGTTCAATTGGCTATCCAGTGAACGCTGGTTAGCTCTTGATTTTCCTTCCACACACCGAGCCTTCAGAAATCATTCTTATCTCCACTTCAGAATGTTCCATTCGTTCCCTGCGAATCTGGAATTCCTCTGACTCTCCACACCAGGCAGATTTTCCTAACAACACTGGTGAATGACCAGGTAATCCAATGCTGGTTTTCAGCGGCTGTTCACACTCACAGCCTTGCTGTTCAATTGGCAATCCAGTCAAACCTAGTCAGCTCTTCATTTTCCTGTCCACACAACCCAGCGTTCAGAAATCATTGGAATCTCTACTACAGAAATTTCCATTCATTCACTGTGAATCTGGAAATACTCTGAATCTGCATTCCAGGAAGGCTTTCGTTACACCACTGATGAATGTCCAAGTAATGCAATGCTGCTTCTTAGTGGTCTGTTCACACTCGAAACCGTGCTGTTCATTGGCTATCCACTCAATATCGGTCAGCTCTTCAATATCCTGTCCAGACTATCCAGATTCCTAAATGTTGGCAATCACCACTACAGAATGTTCCATTCAATCACGCGAATCTGGAATTCATCAGAGTCTCCACTCCTGGAAGGTTTTCGTGACACCACTGGTAAATGTCCAAGGAAGACAATGCTGGTTTTAAGCCGCCTGCTAACACACTCAGCCGTGCTGTTCAATTTGCTATCCACCCAACCCTATTCAGCTCTACATTTTCCTGTCCTCATAACCCAACCTTCAGAAATAATTGGTATCTCCTCCACAGAATGTTCCGTTCATTCACTGCGAATCTTAAATTCATCTGACTCTCAACTCCCGGCGGGTTATCGGTACACCACTTGTGAATGTCCAAGTAAGCCAATGCTGGTTTTCAGTGGCCTGTTCATACTAAGAGACGTGCTGTTCATTTGGCTATCCACTCCACCCTGTTCAGCTCTACATTTTCGTGTCCACAAAACCCAGCCTTCAGAAATCATTGGAATCACCACTAGAGAATGTTCCATTCATTCACTGCGAATCTGGAATTCCTCTGAACCTCCACTCCTGGCAGGTTTTCGTTACGCCACTGGTGAATGTCCAAGTAACTCAATACTGGTTTTCAGAGGCATGTTCAACTCGCAGAAGTGCTGTTCAATGGGCTATCCACTCAATATTGGTCAGCTCTTCATTTTCCTCTCCACACAAACCAGCCTTCAGAAATCATTGGGCTCTCCACTACAGACTGTTCCATTCATTCACTGCGATTCTGCAATTCATCTGACTCTCCGCTCCAGGCAGGTTTTCATTACAGCACTGGTGAATGACCAAGTAATCCAATGCTGGTTTTCAGCCGCCTTTTCACACTCGCAGTGTGCTGTTCAATTGTCTATCCACTCAAACCTGGTCAGCCTTTCATTTTCTTTTCCACAATATCAGACTTCAGAAATCATTGGAATCGCCAGTACAGAATGTTCCATTCATTCACTGCCAATCTGGAATTCATCTGAATCTGCACTCCAGGTAGGCTTTCATTACACCACTTATGAATGTCCAAGTAACACAATGCTGGTTTTCAGCGGTCTGTTCACACTCTAAGCCCTGCTTTTTACTGGGTATCCACACAACTGTGGTCAGCTCTTCATTTTCATGTCCAAACAATCCAGACTTGAGAAATCATTGCAATCTCCAGTACAGAATGTTCCATTCATTCACTGCGAATCTGGAATTCAACTGAATCTCCACTACCTGCAGATTTATCTTACACCACTTGTGAATGTCCAAGTAAAACAATGCTGGTTTTCAGAGGCCTGTTCATGTTCGCCGTCGTGCTGTTCAATTGGCTATCCACTCAACCTGTTTTGCTCCTCATTTTCCTGTGCACACAACCCAGCCTTCAGAAATCATTGTAATCTCCACTACAGGATGTTCCATTCATTCACTGGGAATCTGGAATTCATCTGAATCTGCACTCCACGCAGGCTTTCGTTACACCACTGCTGAAAGTCGAAGTAATGCAATACTGGTTTTCAGTGGTCTGTTCACATTCGAAGCCGAGGCTTTTTACAGGCTATCCACTCAACACTGGTCAGCTCTTCATTTTCGTGTCCCCACAATCCAGATTTCAGAAATCATTGCAATCTCCACTACAGAATGTTCCATTCATTCACTGCGAGTCTGGAGTTTATCTGATTCTCCACTCCCGCCTGGTTAACATTACACCACTTGTGAATGTCCAAGTAAGCCAATGCTGGTTTTCAGAGGCCTGTTCATACTCGCAGCCGTGCTGTTTAATTGACAATTCACTCCACCCTGTTCAGCTCTTCATTGTCCCACCACACTACCAGCCTTCAGAAATCTTTGTTATCTCCACTACAGAATGTTCCATTCATTCACTGCGAATCTGGAATTCATCTGACTCTCAACTCCACGCAGGTTTTCATTACACCACTGTTGAATGTCCAAGTAACCCAATGCTGGTTTTCAGCGGCCTGTTCATATTCGCAGCCCTGCTGTTTACTTGGCTATCGATTCAAGCCTGGTCAGCTCTTCATTTTCCTGTCCACACAACACAGGCTTCAGAAATCATTGGAATCTCCTCTACAGAATGTTCCATTCATTCACTGCGAATGTGGAATTCAACTGACTCTCCACTCCATGCAGGTTTTCCTTACACCACTGATGAATGTCCAAGTAACCCAATGCTGGTTTTCAGCTGCATGTTCACACTCGCAGCCATGCTATACAATTGGCTTTCCACTAAATCCTGATTAGTTCTTGATTTTCCTTCCACACGACCCAGCCTTCAGAAATCGTTGGAATCTCCACTAGAGAATGTTCCATTCATTCACTGCGAATCTGGAATTCCTCTGAACCTCCACTCCCGGCAGGTTTTCGTTACACCACTGTTGAATGTCCAAGTAACCCAATGTTTTAAGTGTTTTCTTCACAAGCGCAGTGGTGCTGTTCAATTGGCTATCCACTCAACCCTGGCCAGCTCTACATTTTCCTGTCCACACCACAGAGACTGGAGAAATCATTGTTATCTCCACTACAGAATGTTCCATTCATTCACAGCGAATCTGGAATTCATCTGAATCTCCACTCCCGGCAGGTTTTCGTGACACCACTGGTAAATATCCAAGTAAGCCAATGCTGGTTTTAAGTGGCCTGCTCATACTCTCAGCCGTGCTGTTCAATTTGCTATCCACTCAACCCTCTTCAGCTCCATTTTCCTGTCCACATAACCCAAACTTCAGAAACAATTGGTATCTCCTCCACAGAATGTTCCATTCATTGACGGCAAATCTGAAATTCATCTAATTCTCAACTCCCGTCAGGTTTTCGTTACACCACTTGTGAATGTCCAATTAAGCCAAAGCTGGTTTTCAGTGGCCTGTTCTTACTACGAGACGTGCTGTTCATTTGGCTATCCATTCCACCCTGTTCAGCTCTACATTTTCGTGTCCACAAAACCCAGCCTTCAGAAATCATTGGAATCACCACTAGAGAATGCTCCATTCATTCACTGCGAATCTGGAATTCATCTGAATCTCCACTCCCGGCAGGTTTTCATTGCACCACTGCTGAATGTTCAAGTAACGCAATGATGGTTTTCAGCGGTCTATTCACACTCGAACCCGTGCTGTTCACGGTCTAGCGACTCAACACTGGTGAGTTCTTCTTTTTCCAGTTCAGACAATACAAACCTCAGAAACCATTGCAATCTACACTACAGAATGTTTCATTCATTCAGGCGAATCTTGAATTCATCTTGTTCTCCACTCCCAGCAGGTTTTCGTTTCACCACTGGTGAATGTCCAAGCAACCCAAGGCTGGTTTCAGCTGCGTGTTAACACTCGCAGCCGTGCTGTTCAATTGGCTATCCAGTGAACGCTGGTTAGCTCTTGATTTTCCTTCCACACACCGAGCCTTCAGAAATCATTCTTATCTCCACTTCAGAATGTTCCATTCGTTCCCTGCGAATCTGGAATTCCTCTGACTCTCCACACCAGGCAGATTTTCCTAACAACACTGGTGAATGACCAGGTAATCCAATGCTGGTTTTCAGCGGCTGTTCACACTCACAGCCTTGCTGTTCAATTGGCAATCCAGTCAAACCTAGTCAGCTCTTCATTTTCCTGTCCACACAACCCAGCGTTCAGAAATCATTGGAATCTCTACTACAGAAATTTCCATTCATTCACTGTGAATCTGGAAATACTCTGAATCTGCATTCCAGGAAGGCTTTCGTTACACCACTGATGAATGTCCAAGTAATGCAATGCTGCTTCTTAGTGGTCTGTTCACACTCGAAACCGTGCTGTTCATTGGCTATCCACTCAATATCGGTCAGCTCTTCAATATCCTGTCCAGACTATCCAGAATCCTAAATGTTGGCAATCACCACTACAGAATGTTCCATTCAATCACGCGAATCTGGAATTCATCAGAGTCTCCACTCCTGGAAGGTTTTCGTGACACCACTGGTAAATGTCCAAGGAAGACAATGCTGGTTTTAAGCCGCCTGCTAACACACTCAGCCGTGCTGTTCAATTTGCTATCCACCCAACCCTATTCAGCTCTACATTTTCCTGTCTTCATAACCCAACCTTCAGAAATAATTGGTATCTCCTCCACAGAATGTTCCGTTCATTCACTGCGAATCTTAAATTCATCTGACTCTCAACTCCCGGCGGGTTATCGTTACACCACTTGTGAATGTCCAAGTAAGCCAATGCTGGTTTTCAGTGGCCTGTTCATACTAAGAGACGTGCTGTTCATTTGGCTATCCACTCCACCCTGTTCAGCTCTACATTTTCGTGTCCACAAAACCCAGCCTTCAGAAATCATTGGAATCACCACTAGAGAATGTTCCATTCATTCACTGCGAATCTGGAATTCCTCTGAACCTCCACTCCTGGCAGGTTTTCGTTACGCCACTGGTGAATGTCCAAGTAACTCAATACTGGTTTTCAGAGGCATGTTCAACTCGCAGAAGTGCTGTTCAATGGGCTATCCACTCAATATTGGTCAGCTCTTCATTTTCCTCTCCACACAAACCAGCCTTCAGAAATCATTGGGCTCTCCACTACAGACTGTTCCATTCATTCACTGCGATTCTGCAATTCATCTGACTCTCCGCTCCAGGCAGGTTTTCATTACAGCACTGGTGAATGACCAAGTAATCCAATGCTGGTTTTCAGCCGCCTTTTCACACTCGCAGTGTGCTGTTCAATTGTCTATCCACTCAAACCTGGTCAGCCTTTCATTTTCTTTTCCACAATATCAGACTTCAGAAATCATTGGAATCGCCAGTACAGAATGTTCCATTCATTCACTGCCAATCTGGAATTCATCTGAATCTGCACTCCAGGTAGGCTTTCATTACACCACTTATGAATGTCCAAGTAACACAATGCTGGTTTTCAGCGGTCTGTTCACACTCTAAGCCCTGCTTTTTACTGGGTATCCACACAACTGTGGTCAGCTCTTCATTTTCATGTCCAAACAATCCAGACTTGAGAAATCATTGCAATCTCCAGTACAGAATGTTCCATTCATTCACTGCGAATCTGGAATTCAACTGAATCTCCACTACCTGCAGATTTATCTTACACCACTTGTGAATGTCCAAGTAAAACAATGCTGGTTTTCAGAGGCCTGTTCATGTTCGCAGTCGTGCTGTTCAATTGGCTATCCACTCAACCTGTTTTGCTCCTCATTTTCCTGTGCACACAACCCAGCCTTCAGAAATCATTGTAATCTCCACTACAGGATGTTCCATTCATTCACTGGGAATCTGGAATTCATCTGAATCTGCACTCCACGCAGGCTTTCGTTACACCACTGCTGAAAGTCGAAGTAATGCAATACTGGTTTTCAGTGGTCTGTTCACATTCGAAGCCGAGGCTTTTTACAGGCTATCCACTCAACACTGGTCAGCTCTTCATTTTCGTGTCCCCACAATCCAGATTTCAGAAATCATTGCAATCTCCACTACAGAATGTTCCATTCATTCACTGCGAGTCTGGAGTTTATCTGATTCTCCACTCCCGCCTGGTTAACATTACACCACTTGTGAATGTCCAAGTAAGCCAATGCTGGTTTTCAGAGGCCTGTTCATACTCGCAGCCGTGCTGTTTAATTGACAATTCACTCCACCCTGTTCAGCTCTTCATTGTCCCACCACACTACCAGCCTTCAGAAATCTTTGTTATCTCCACTACAGAATGTTCCATTCATTCACTGCGAATCTGGAATTCATCTGACTCTCAACTCCACGCAGGTTTTCATTACACCACTGTTGAATGTCCAAGTAACCCAATGCTGGTTTTCAGCGGCCTGTTCATATTCGCAGCCCTGCTGTTTACTTGGCTATCGATTCAAGCCTGGTCAGCTCTTCATTTTCCTGTCCACACAACACAGGCTTCAGAAATCATTGGAATCTCCTCTACAGAATGTTCCATTCATTCACTGCGAATGTGGAATTCAACTGACTCTCCACTCCATGCAGGTTTTCCTTACACCACTGATGAATGTCCAAGTAACCCAATGCTGGTTTTCAGCTGCATGTTCACACTCGCAGCCATGCTATACAATTGGCTTTCCACTAAATCCTGATTAGTTCTTGATTTTCCTTCCACACGACCCAGCCTTCAGAAATCGTTGGAATCTCCACTAGAGAATGTTCCATTCATTCACTGCGAATCTGGAATTCCTCTGAACCTCCACTCCCGGCAGGTTTTCGTTACACCACTGTTGAATGTCCAAGTAACCCAATGTTTTAAGTGTTTTCTTCACAAGCGCAGTGGTGCTGTTCAATTGGCTATCCACTCAACCCTGGCCAGCTCTACATTTTCCTGTCCACACCACAGAGACTGGAGAAATCATTGTTATCTCCACTACAGAATGTTCCATTCATTCACAGCGAATCTGGAATTCATCTGAATCTCCACTCCCGGCAGGTTTTCGTGACACCACTGGTAAATATCCAAGTAAGCCAATGCTGGTTTTAAGTGGCCTGCTCATACTCTCAGCCGTGCTGTTCAATTTGCTATCCACTCAACCCTCTTCAGCTCCATTTTCCTGTCCACATAACCCAAACTTCAGAAACAATTGGTATCTCCTCCACAGAATGTTCCATTCATTGACGGCAAATCTGAAATTCATCTAATTCTCAACTCCCGTCAGGTTTTCGTTACACCACTTGTGAATGTCCAATTAAGCCAAAGCTGGTTTTCAGTGGCCTGTTCTTACTACGAGACGTGCTGTTCATTTGGCTATCCATTCCACCCTGTTCAGCTCTACATTTTCGTGTCCACAAAACCCAGCCTTCAGAAATCATTGGAATCACCACTAGAGAATGCTCCATTCATTCACTGCGAATCTGGAATTCATCTGAATCTCCACTCCCGGCAGGTTTTCATTGCACCACTGCTGAATGTTCAAGTAACGCAATGATGGTTTTCAGCGGTCTATTCACACTCGAACCCGTGCTGTTCACGGTCTAGCGACTCAACACTGGTGAGTTCTTCTTTTTCCAGTTCAGACAATACAAACCTCAGAAACCATTGCAATCTACACTACAGAATGTTTCATTCATTCACGCGAATCTTGAATTCATCTTGTTCTCCACTCCCAGCAGGTTTTCGTTTCACCACTGGTGAATGTCCAAGCAACCCAAGGCTGGTTTCAGCTGCGTGTTAACACTCGCAGCCGTGCTGTTCAATTGGCTATCCAGTGAACGCTGGTTAGCTCTTGATTTTCCTTCCACACACCGAGCCTTCAGAAATCATTCTTATCTCCACTTCAGAATGTTCCATTCGTTCCCTGCGAATCTGGAATTCCTCTGACTCTCCACACCAGGCAGATTTTCCTAACAACACTGGTGAATGACCAGGTAATCCAATGCTGGTTTTCAGCGGCTGTTCACACTCACAGCCTTGCTGTTCAATTGGCAATCCAGTCAAACCTAGTCAGCTCTTCATTTTCCTGTCCACACAACCCAGCGTTCAGAAATCATTGGAATCTCTACTACAGAAATTTCCATTCATTCACTGTGAATCTGGAAATACTCTGAATCTGCATTCCAGGAAGGCTTTCGTTACACCACTGATGAATGTCCAAGTAATGCAATGCTGCTTCTTAGTGGTCTGTTCACACTCGAAACCGTGCTGTTCATTGGCTATCCACTCAATATCGGTCAGCTCTTCAATATCCTGTCCAGACTATCCAGATTCCTAAATGTTGGCAATCACCACTACAGAATGTTCCATTCAATCACGCGAATCTGGAATTCATCAGAGTCTCCACTCCTGGAAGGTTTTCGTGACACCACTGGTAAATGTCCAAGGAAGACAATGCTGGTTTTAAGCCGCCTGCTAACACACTCAGCCGTGCTGTTCAATTTGCTATCCACCCAACCCTATTCAGCTCTACATTTTCCTGTCCTCATAACCCAACCTTCAGAAATAATTGGTATCTCCTCCACAGAATGTTCCGTTCATTCACTGCGAATCTTAAATTCATCTGACTCTCAACTCCCGGCGGGTTATCGTTACACCACTTGTGAATGTCCAAGTAAGCCAATGCTGGTTTTCAGTGGCCTGTTCATACTAAGAGACGTGCTGTTCATTTGGCTATCCACTCCACCCTGTTCAGCTCTACATTTTCGTGTCCACAAAACCCAGCCTTCAGAAATCATTGGAATCACCACTAGAGAATGTTCCATTCATTCACTGCGAATCTGGAATTCCTCTGAACCTCCACTCCTGGCAGGTTTTCGTTACGCCACTGGTGAATGTCCAAGTAACTCAATACTGGTTTTCAGAGGCATGTTCAACTCGCAGAAGTGCTGTTCAATGGGCTATCCACTCAATATTGGTCAGCTCTTCATTTTCCTCTCCACACAAACCAGCCTTCAGAAATCATTGGGCTCTCCACTACAGACTGTTCCATTCATTCACTGCGATTCTGCAATTCATCTGACTCTCCGCTCCAGGCAGGTTTTCATTACAGCACTGGTGAATGACCAAGTAATCCAATGCTGGTTTTCAGCCGCCTTTTCACACTCGCAGTGTGCTGTTCAATTGTCTATCCACTCAAACCTGGTCAGCCTTTCATTTTCTTTTCCACAATATCAGACTTCAGAAATCATTGGAATCGCCAGTACAGAATGTTCCATTCATTCACTGCCAATCTGGAATTCATCTGAATCTGCACTCCAGGTAGGCTTTCATTACACCACTTATGAATGTCCAAGTAACACAATGCTGGTTTTCAGCGGTCTGTTCACACTCTAAGCCCTGCTTTTTACTGGGTATCCACACAACTGTGGTCAGCTCTTCATTTTCATGTCCAAACAATCCAGACTTGAGAAATCATTGCAATCTCCAGTACAGAATGTTCCATTCATTCACTGCGAATCTGGAATTCAACTGAATCTCCACTACCTGCAGATTTATCTTACACCACTTGTGAATGTCCAAGTAAAACAATGCTGGTTTTCAGAGGCCTGTTCATGTTCGCAGTCGTGCTGTTCAATTGGCTATCCACTCAACCTGTTTTGCTCCTCATTTTCCTGTGCACACAACCCAGCCTTCAGAAATCATTGTAATCTCCACTACAGGATGTTCCATTCATTCACTGGGAATCTGGAATTCATCTGAATCTGCACTCCACGCAGGCTTTCGTTACACCACTGCTGAAAGTCGAAGTAATGCAATACTGGTTTTCAGTGGTCTGTTCACATTCGAAGCCGAGGCTTTTTACAGGCTATCCACTCAACACTGGTCAGCTCTTCATTTTCGTGTCCCCACAATCCAGATTTCAGAAATCATTGCAATCTCCACTACAGAATGTTCCATTCATTCACTGCGAGTCTGGAGTTTATCTGATTCTCCACTCCCGCCTGGTTAACATTACACCACTTGTGAATGTCCAAGTAAGCCAATGCTGGTTTTCAGAGGCCTGTTCATACTCGCAGCCGTGCTGTTTAATTGACAATTCACTCCACCCTGTTCAGCTCTTCATTGTCCCACCACACTACCAGCCTTCAGAAATCTTTGTTATCTCCACTACAGAATGTTCCATTCATTCACTGCGAATCTGGAATTCATCTGACTCTCAACTCCACGCAGGTTTTCATTACACCACTGTTGAATGTCCAAGTAACCCAATGCTGGTTTTCAGCGGCCTGTTCATATTCGCAGCCCTGCTGTTTACTTGGCTATCGATTCAAGCCTGGTCAGCTCTTCATTTTCCTGTCCACACAACACAGGCTTCAGAAATCATTGGAATCTCCTCTACAGAATGTTCCATTCATTCACTGCGAATGTGGAATTCAACTGACTCTCCACTCCATGCAGGTTTTCCTTACACCACTGATGAATGTCCAAGTAACCCAATGCTGGTTTTCAGCTGCATGTTCACACTCGCAGCCATGCTATACAATTGGCTTTCCACTAAATCCTGATTAGTTCTTGATTTTCCTTCCACACGACCCAGCCTTCAGAAATCGTTGGAATCTCCACTAGAGAATGTTCCATTCATTCACTGCGAATCTGGAATTCCTCTGAACCTCCACTCCCGGCAGGTTTTCGTTACACCACTGTTGAATGTCCAAGTAACCCAATGTTTTAAGTGTTTTCTTCACAAGCGCAGTGGTGCTGTTCAATTGGCTATCCACTCAACCCTGGCCAGCTCTACATTTTCCTGTCCACACCACAGAGACTGGAGAAATCATTGTTATCTCCACTACAGAATGTTCCATTCATTCACAGCGAATCTGGAATTCATCTGAATCTCCACTCCCGGCAGGTTTTCGTGACACCACTGGTAAATATCCAAGTAAGCCAATGCTGGTTTTAAGTGGCCTGCTCATACTCTCAGCCGTGCTGTTCAATTTGCTATCCACTCAACCCTCTTCAGCTCCATTTTCCTGTCCACATAACCCAAACTTCAGAAACAATTGGTATCTCCTCCACAGAATGTTCCATTCATTGACGGCAAATCTGAAATTCATCTAATTCTCAACTCCCGTCAGGTTTTCGTTACACCACTTGTGAATGTCCAATTAAGCCAAAGCTGGTTTTCAGTGGCCTGTTCTTACTACGAGACGTGCTGTTCATTTGGCTATCCATTCCACCCTGTTCAGCTCTACATTTTCGTGTCCACAAAACCCAGCCTTCAGAAATCATTGGAATCACCACTAGAGAATGCTCCATTCATTCACTGCGAATCTGGAATTCATCTGAATCTCCACTCCCGGCAGGTTTTCATTGCACCACTGCTGAATGTTCAAGTAACGCAATGATGGTTTTCAGCGGTCTATTCACACTCGAACCCGTGCTGTTCACGGTCTAGCGACTCAACACTGGTGAGTTCTTCTTTTTCCAGTTCAGACAATACAAACCTCAGAAACCATTGCAATCTACACTACAGAATGTTTCATTCATTCAGGCGAATCTTGAATTCATCTTGTTCTCCACTCCCAGCAGGTTTTCGTTTCACCACTGGTGAATGTCCAAGCAACCCAAGGCTGGTTTCAGCTGCGTGTTAACACTCGCAGCCGTGCTGTTCAATTGGCTATCCAGTGAACGCTGGTTAGCTCTTGATTTTCCTTCCACACACCGAGCCTTCAGAAATCATTCTTATCTCCACTTCAGAATGTTCCATTCGTTCCCTGCGAATCTGGAATTCCTCTGACTCTCCACACCAGGCAGATTTTCCTAACAACACTGGTGAATGACCAGGTAATCCAATGCTGGTTTTCAGCGGCTGTTCACACTCACAGCCTTGCTGTTCAATTGGCAATCCAGTCAAACCTAGTCAGCTCTTCATTTTCCTGTCCACACAACCCAGCGTTCAGAAATCATTGGAATCTCTACTACAGAAATTTCCATTCATTCACTGTGAATCTGGAAATACTCTGAATCTGCATTCCAGGAAGGCTTTCGTTACACCACTGATGAATGTCCAAGTAATGCAATGCTGCTTCTTAGTGGTCTGTTCACACTCGAAACCGTGCTGTTCATTGGCTATCCACTCAATATCGGTCAGCTCTTCAATATCCTGTCCAGACTATCCAGATTCCTAAATGTTGGCAATCACCACTACAGAATGTTCCATTCAATCACGCGAATCTGGAATTCATCAGAGTCTCCACTCCTGGAAGGTTTTCGTGACACCACTGGTAAATGTCCAAGGAAGACAATGCTGGTTTTAAGCCGCCTGCTAACACACTCAGCCGTGCTGTTCAATTTGCTATCCACCCAACCCTATTCAGCTCTACATTTTCCTGTCCTCATAACCCAACCTTCAGAAATAATTGGTATCTCCTCCACAGAATGTTCCGTTCATTCACTGCGAATCTTAAATTCATCTGACTCTCAACTCCCGGCGGGTTATCGTTACACCACTTGTGAATGTCCAAGTAAGCCAATGCTGGTTTTCAGTGGCCTGTTCATACTAAGAGACGTGCTGTTCATTTGGCTATCCACTCCACCCTGTTCAGCTCTACATTTTCGTGTCCACAAAACCCAGCCTTCAGAAATCATTGGAATCACCACTAGAGAATGTTCCATTCATTCACTGCGAATCTGGAATTCCTCTGAACCTCCACTCCTGGCAGGTTTTCGTTACGCCACTGGTGAATGTCCAAGTAACTCAATACTGGTTTTCAGAGGCATGTTCAACTCGCAGAAGTGCTGTTCAATGGGCTATCCACTCAATATTGGTCAGCTCTTCATTTTCCTCTCCACACAAACCAGCCTTCAGAAATCATTGGGCTCTCCACTACAGACTGTTCCATTCATTCACTGCGATTCTGCAATTCATCTGACTCTCCGCTCCAGGCAGGTTTTCATTACAGCACTGGTGAATGACCAAGTAATCCAATGCTGGTTTTCAGCCGCCTTTTCACACTCGCAGTGTGCTGTTCAATTGTCTATCCACTCAAACCTGGTCAGCCTTTCATTTTCTTTTCCACAATATCAGACTTCAGAAATCATTGGAATCGCCAGTACAGAATGTTCCATTCATTCACTGCCAATCTGGAATTCATCTGAATCTGCACTCCAGGTAGGCTTTCATTACACCACTTATGAATGTCCAAGTAACACAATGCTGGTTTTCAGCGGTCTGTTCACACTCTAAGCCCTGCTTTTTACTGGGTATCCACACAACTGTGGTCAGCTCTTCATTTTCATGTCCAAACAATCCAGACTTGAGAAATCATTGCAATCTCCAGTACAGAATGTTCCATTCATTCACTGCGAATCTGGAATTCAACTGAATCTCCACTACCTGCAGATTTATCTTACACCACTTGTGAATGTCCAAGTAAAACAATGCTGGTTTTCAGAGGCCTGTTCATGTTCGCAGTCGTGCTGTTCAATTGGCTATCCACTCAACCTGTTTTGCTCCTCATTTTCCTGTGCACACAACCCAGCCTTCAGAAATCATTGTAATCTCCACTACAGGATGTTCCATTCATTCACTGGGAATCTGGAATTCATCTGAATCTGCACTCCACGCAGGCTTTCGTTACACCACTGCTGAAAGTCGAAGTAATGCAATACTGGTTTTCAGTGGTCTGTTCACATTCGAAGCCGAGGCTTTTTACAGGCTATCCACTCAACACTGGTCAGCTCTTCATTTTCGTGTCCCCACAATCCAGATTTCAGAAATCATTGCAATCTCCACTACAGAATGTTCCATTCATTCACTGCGAGTCTGGAGTTTATCTGATTCTCCACTCCCGCCTGGTTAACATTACACCACTTGTGAATGTCCAAGTAAGCCAATGCTGGTTTTCAGAGGCCTGTTCATACTCGCAGCCGTGCTGTTTAATTGACAATTCACTCCACCCTGTTCAGCTCTTCATTGTCCCACCACACTACCAGCCTTCAGAAATCTTTGTTATCTCCACTACAGAATGTTCCATTCATTCACTGCGAATCTGGAATTCATCTGACTCTCAACTCCACGCAGGTTTTCATTACACCACTGTTGAATGTCCAAGTAACCCAATGCTGGTTTTCAGCGGCCTGTTCATATTCGCAGCCCTGCTGTTTACTTGGCTATCGATTCAAGCCTGGTCAGCTCTTCATTTTCCTGTCCACACAACACAGGCTTCAGAAATCATTGGAATCTCCTCTACAGAATGTTCCATTCATTCACTGCGAATGTGGAATTCAACTGACTCTCCACTCCATGCAGGTTTTCCTTACACCACTGATGAATGTCCAAGTAACCCAATGCTGGTTTTCAGCTGCATGTTCACACTCGCAGCCATGCTATACAATTGGCTTTCCACTAAATCCTGATTAGTTCTTGATTTTCCTTCCACACGACCCAGCCTTCAGAAATCGTTGGAATCTCCACTAGAGAATGTTCCATTCATTCACTGCGAATCTGGAATTCCTCTGAACCTCCACTCCCGGCAGGTTTTCGTTACACCACTGTTGAATGTCCAAGTAACCCAATGTTTTAAGTGTTTTCTTCACAAGCGCAGTGGTGCTGTTCAATTGGCTATCCACTCAACCCTGGCCAGCTCTACATTTTCCTGTCCACACCACAGAGACTGGAGAAATCATTGTTATCTCCACTACAGAATGTTCCATTCATTCACAGCGAATCTGGAATTCATCTGAATCTCCACTCCCGGCAGGTTTTCGTGACACCACTGGTAAATATCCAAGTAAGCCAATGCTGGTTTTAAGTGGCCTGCTCATACTCTCAGCCGTGCTGTTCAATTTGCTATCCACTCAACCCTCATCAGCTCCATTTTCCTGTCCACATAACCCAAACTTCAGAAACAATTGGTATCTCCTCCACAGAATGTTCCATTCATTGACGGCAAATCTGAAATTCATCTAATTCTCAACTCCCGTCAGGTTTTCGTTACACCACTTGTGAATGTCCAATTAAGCCAAAGCTGGTTTTCAGTGGCCTGTTCTTACTACGAGACGTGCTGTTCATTTGGCTATCCATTCCACCCTGTTCAGCTCTACATTTTCGTGTCCACAAAACCCAGCCTTCAGAAATCATTGGAATCACCACTAGAGAATGCTCCATTCATTCACTGCGAATCTGGAATTCATCTGAATCTCCACTCCCGGCAGGTTTTCATTGCACCACTGCTGAATGTTCAAGTAACGCAATGATGGTTTTCAGCGGTCTATTCACACTCGAACCCGTGCTGTTCACGGTCTAGCGACTCAACACTGGTGAGTTCTTCTTTTTCCAGTTCAGACAATACAAACCTCAGAAACCATTGCAATCTACACTACAGAATGTTTCATTCATTCACGCGAATCTTGAATTCATCTTGTTCTCCACTCCCAGCAGGTTTTCGTTTCACCACTGGTGAATGTCCAAGCAACCCAAGGCTGGTTTCAGCTGCGTGTTAACACTCGCAGCCGTGCTGTTCAATTGGCTATCCAGTGAACGCTGGTTAGCTCTTGATTTTCCTTCCACACACCGAGCCTTCAGAAATCATTCTTATCTCCACTTCAGAATGTTCCATTCGTTCCCTGCGAATCTGGAATTCCTCTGACTCTCCACACCAGGCAGATTTTCCTAACAACACTGGTGAATGACCAGGTAATCCAATGCTGGTTTTCAGCGGCTGTTCACACTCACAGCCTT
Organism: Sorex fumeus; assembly: GCF_029834395.1. Taxonomy (NCBI): domain Eukaryota; kingdom Metazoa; phylum Chordata; class Mammalia; order Eulipotyphla; family Soricidae; genus Sorex; species Sorex fumeus. Next base: position 1,167,213 of record NW_026606204.1, read on the forward strand.
GCTGTTCAATTGGCAATCCAGTCAAACCTAGTCAGCTCTTCATTTTCCTGTCCACACAACCCAGCGTTCAGAAATCATTGGAATCTCTACTACAGAAATTTCCATTCATTCACTGTGAATCTGGAAATACTCTGAATCTGCATTCCAGGAAGGCTTTCGTTACACCACTGATGAATGTCCAAGTAATGCAATGCTGCTTCTTAGTGGTCTGTTCACACTCGAAACCGTGCTGTTCATTGGCTATCCACTCAATATCGGTCAGCTCTTCAATATCCTGTCCAGACTATCCAGATTCCTAAATGTTGGCAATCACCACTACAGAATGTTCCATTCAATCACGCGAATCTGGAATTCATCAGAGTCTCCACTCCTGGAAGGTTTTCGTGACACCACTGGTAAATGTCCAAGGAAGACAATGCTGGTTTTAAGCCGCCTGCTAACACACTCAGCCGTGCTGTTCAATTTGCTATCCACCCAACCCTATTCAGCTCTACATTTTCCTGTCCTCATAACCCAACCTTCAGAAATAATTGGTATCTCCTCCACAGAATGTTCCGTTCATTCACTGCGAATCTTAAATTCATCTGACTCTCAACTCCCGGCGGGTTATCGGTACACCACTTGTGAATGTCCAAGTAAGCCAATGCTGGTTTTCAGTGGCCTGTTCATACTAAGAGACGTGCTGTTCATTTGGCTATCCCACTCCACCCTGTTCAGCTCTACATTTTCGTGTCCACAAAACCCAGCCTTCAGAAATCATTGGAATCACCACTAGAGAATGTTCCATTCATTCACTGCGAATCTGGAATTCCTCTGAACCTCCACTCCTGGCAGGTTTTCGTTACGCCACTGGTGAATGTCCAAGTAACTCAATACTGGTTTTCAGAGGCATGTTCAACTCGCAGAAGTGCTGTTCAATGGGCTATCCACTCAATATTGGTCAGCTCTTCATTTTCCTCTCCACACAAACCAGCCTTCAGAAATCATTGGGCTCTCCACTACAGACTGTTCCATTCATTCACTGCGATTCTGCAATTCATCTGACTCTCCGCTCCAGGCAGGTTTTCATTACAGCACTGGTGAATGACCAAGTAATCCAATGCTGGTTTTCAGCCGCCTTTTCACACTCGCAGTGTGCTGTTCAATTGTCTATCCACTCAAACCTGGTCAGCCTTTCATTTTCTTTTCCACAATATCAGACTTCAGAAATCATTGGAATCGCCAGTACAGAATGTTCCATTCATTCACTGCCAATCTGGAATTCATCTGAATCTGCACTCCAGGTAGGCTTTCATTACACCACTTATGAATGTCCAAGTAACACAATGCTGGTTTTCAGCGGTCTGTTCACACTCTAAGCCCTGCTTTTTACTGGGTATCCACACAACTGTGGTCAGCTCTTCATTTTCATGTCCAAACAATCCAGACTTGAGAAATCATTGCAATCTCCAGTACAGAATGTTCCATTCATTCACTGCGAATCTGGAATTCAACTGAATCTCCACTACCTGCAGATTTATCTTACACCACTTGTGAATGTCCAAGTAAAACAATGCTGGTTTTCAGAGGCCTGTTCATGTTCGCAGTCGTGCTGTTCAATTGGCTATCCACTCAACCTGTTTTGCTCCTCATTTTCCTGTGCACACAACCCAGCCTTCAGAAATCATTGTAATCTCCACTACAGGATGTTCCATTCATTCACTGGGAATCTGGAATTCATCTGAATCTGCACTCCACGCAGGCTTTCGTTACACCACTGCTGAAAGTCGAAGTAATGCAATACTGGTTTTCAGTGGTCTGTTCACATTCGAAGCCGAGGCTTTTTACAGGCTATCCACTCAACACTGGTCAGCTCTTCATTTTCGTGTCCCCACAATCCAGATTTCAGAAATCATTGCAATCTCCACTACAGAATGTTCCATTCATTCACTGCGAGTCTGGAGTTTATCTGATTCTCCACTCCCGCCTGGTTAACATTACACCACTTGTGAATGTCCAAGTAAGCCAATGCTGGTTTTCAGAGGCCTGTTCATACTCGCAGCCGTGCTGTTTAATTGACAATTCACTCCACCCTGTTCAGCTCTTCATTGTCCCACCACACTACCAGCCTTCAGAAATCTTTGTTATCTCCACTACAGAATGTTCCATTCATTCACTGCGAATCTGGAATTCATCTGACTCTCAACTCCACGCAGGTTTTCATTACACCACTGTTGAATGTCCAAGTAACCCAATGCTGGTTTTCAGCGGCCTGTTCATATTCGCAGCCCTGCTGTTTACTTGGCTATCGATTCAAGCCTGGTCAGCTCTTCATTTTCCTGTCCACACAACACAGGCTTCAGAAATCATTGGAATCTCCTCTACAGAATGTTCCATTCATTCACTGCGAATGTGGAATTCAACTGACTCTCCACTCCATGCAGGTTTTCCTTACACCACTGATGAATGTCCAAGTAACCCAATGCTGGTTTTCAGCTGCATGTTCACACTCGCAGCCATGCTATACAATTGGCTTTCCACTAAATCCTGATTAGTTCTTGATTTTCCTTCCACACGACCCAGCCTTCAGAAATCGTTGGAATCTCCACTAGAGAATGTTCCATTCATTCACTGCGAGTCTGGAGTTTATCTGATTCTCCACTCCCGCCTGGTTAACATTACACCACTTGTGAATGTCCAAGTAAGCCAATGCTGGTTTTCAGAGGCCTGTTCATACTCGCAGCCGTGCTGTTTAATTGACAATTCACTCCACCCTGTTCAGCTCTTCATTGTCCCACCACACTACCAGCCTTCAGAAATCTTTGTTATCTCCACTACAGAATGTTCCATTCATTCACTGCGAATCTGGAATTCATCTGACTCTCAACTCCACGCAGGTTTTCATTACACCACTGTTGAATGTCCAAGTAACCCAATGCTGGTTTTCAGCGGCCTGTTCATATTCGCAGCCCTGCTGTTTACTTGGCTATCGATTCAAGCCTGGTCAGCTCTTCATTTTCCTGTCCACACAACACAGGCTTCAGAAATCATTGGAATCTCCTCTACAGAATGTTCCATTCATTCACTGCGAATGTGGAATTCAACTGACTCTCCACTCCATGCAGGTTTTCCTTACACCACTGATGAATGTCCAAGTAACCCAATGCTGGTTTTCAGCTGCATGTTCACACTCGCAGCCATGCTATACAATTGGCTTTCCACTAAATCCTGATTAGTTCTTGATTTTCCTTCCACACGACCCAGCCTTCAGAAATCGTTGGAATCTCCACTAGAGAATGTTCCATTCATTCACTGCGAATCTGGAATTCCTCTGAACCTCCACTCCCGGCAGGTTTTCGTTACACCACTGTTGAATGTCCAAGTAACCCAATGTTTTAAGTGTTTTCTTCACAAGCGCAGTGGTGCTGTTCAATTGGCTATCCACTCAACCCTGGCCAGCTCTACATTTTCCTGTCCACACCACAGAGACTGGAGAAATCATTGTTATCTCCACTACAGAATGTTCCATTCATTCACAGCGAATCTGGAATTCATCTGAATCTCCACTCCCGGCAGGTTTTCGTGACACCACTGGTAAATATCCAAGTAAGCCAATGCTGGTTTTAAGTGGCCTGCTCATACTCTCAGCCGTGCTGTTCAATTTGCTATCCACTCAACCCTCTTCAGCTCCATTTTCCTGTCCACATAACCCAAACTTCAGAAACAATTGGTATCTCCTCCACAGAATGTTCCATTCATTGACGGCAAATCTGAAATTCATCTAATTCTCAACTCCCGTCAGGTTTTCGTTACACCACTTGTGAATGTCCAATTAAGCCAAAGCTGGTTTTCAGTGGCCTGTTCTTACTACGAGACGTGCTGTTCATTTGGCTATCCATTCCACCCTGTTCAGCTCTACATTTTCGTGTCCACAAAACCCAGCCTTCAGAAATCATTGGAATCACCACTAGAGAATGCTCCATTCATTCACTGCGAATCTGGAATTCATCTGAATCTCCACTCCCGGCAGGTTTTCATTGCACCACTGCTGAATGTTCAAGTAACGCAATGATGGTTTTCAGCGGTCTATTCACACTCGAACCCGTGCTGTTCACGGTCTAGCGACTCAACACTGGTGAGTTCTTCTTTTTCCAGTTCAGACAATACAAACCTCAGAAACCATTGCAATCTACACTACAGAATGTTTCATTCATTCAGGCGAATCTTGAATTCATCTTGTTCTCCACTCCCAGCAGGTTTTCGTTTCACCACTGGTGAATGTCCAAGCAACCCAAGGCTGGTTTCAGCTGCGTGTTAACACTCGCAGCCGTGCTGTTCAATTGGCTATCCAGTGAACGCTGGTTAGCTCTTGATTTTCCTTCCACACACCGAGCCTTCAGAAATCATTCTTATCTCCACTTCAGAATGTTCCATTCGTTCCCTGCGAATCTGGAATTCCTCTGACTCTCCACACCAGGCAGATTTTCCTAACAACACTGGTGAATGACCAGGTAATCCAATGCTGGTTTTCAGCGGCTGTTCACACTCACAGCCTTGCTGTTCAATTGGCAATCCAGTCAAACCTAGTCAGCTCTTCATTTTCCTGTCCACACAACCCAGCGTTCAGAAATCATTGGAATCTCTACTACAGAAATTTCCATTCATTCACTGTGAATCTGGAAATACTCTGAATCTGCATTCCAGGAAGGCTTTCGTTACACCACTGATGAATGTCCAAGTAATGCAATGCTGCTTCTTAGTGGTCTGTTCACACTCGAAACCGTGCTGTTCATTGGCTATCCACTCAATATCGGTCAGCTCTTCAATATCCTGTCCAGACTATCCAGATTCCTAAATGTTGGCAATCACCACTACAGAATGTTCCATTCAATCACGCGAATCTGGAATTCATCAGAGTCTCCACTCCTGGAAGGTTTTCGTGACACCACTGGTAAATGTCCAAGGAAGACAATGCTGGTTTTAAGCCGCCTGCTAACACACTCAGCCGTGCTGTTCAATTTGCTATCCACCCAACCCTATTCAGCTCTACATTTTCCTGTCCTCATAACCCAACCTTCAGAAATAATTGGTATCTCCTCCACAGAATGTTCCGTTCATTCACTGCGAATCTTAAATTCATCTGACTCTCAACTCCCGGCGGGTTATCGTTACACCACTTGTGAATGTCCAAGTAAGCCAATGCTGGTTTTCAGTGGCCTGTTCATACTAAGAGACGTGCTGTTCATTTGGCTATCCACTCCACCCTGTTCAGCTCTACATTTTCGTGTCCACAAAACCCAGCCTTCAGAAATCATTGGAATCACCACTAGAGAATGTTCCATTCATTCACTGCGAATCTGGAATTCCTCTGAACCTCCACTCCTGGCAGGTTTTCGTTACGCCACTGGTGAATGTCCAAGTAACTCAATACTGGTTTTCAGAGGCATGTTCAACTCGCAGAAGTGCTGTTCAATGGGCTATCCACTCAATATTGGTCAGCTCTTCATTTTCCTCTCCACACAAACCAGCCTTCAGAAATCATTGGGCTCTCCACTACAGACTGTTCCATTCATTCACTGCGATTCTGCAATTCATCTGACTCTCCGCTCCAGGCAGGTTTTCATTACAGCACTGGTGAATGACCAAGTAATCCAATGCTGGTTTTCAGCCGCCTTTTCACACTCGCAGTGTGCTGTTCAATTGTCTATCCACTCAAACCTGGTCAGCCTTTCATTTTCTTTTCCACAATATCAGACTTCAGAAATCATTGGAATCGCCAGTACAGAATGTTCCATTCATTCACTGCCAATCTGGAATTCATCTGAATCTGCACTCCAGGTAGGCTTTCATTACACCACTTATGAATGTCCAAGTAACACAATGCTGGTTTTCAGCGGTCTGTTCACACTCTAAGCCCTGCTTTTTACTGGGTATCCACACAACTGTGGTCAGCTCTTCATTTTCATGTCCAAACAATCCAGACTTGAGAAATCATTGCAATCTCCAGTACAGAATGTTCCATTCATTCACTGCGAATCTGGAATTCAACTGAATCTCCACTACCTGCAGATTTATCTTACACCACTTGTGAATGTCCAAGTAAAACAATGCTGGTTTTCAGAGGCCTGTTCATGTTCGCAGTCGTGCTGTTCAATTGGCTATCCACTCAACCTGTTTTGCTCCTCATTTTCCTGTGCACACAACCCAGCCTTCAGAAATCATTGTAATCTCCACTACAGGATGTTCCATTCATTCACTGGGAATCTGGAATTCATCTGAATCTGCACTCCACGCAGGCTTTCGTTACACCACTGCTGAAAGTCGAAGTAATGCAATACTGGTTTTCAGTGGTCTGTTCACATTCGAAGCCGAGGCTTTTTACAGGCTATCCACTCAACACTGGTCAGCTCTTCATTTTCGTGTCCCCACAATCCAGATTTCAGAAATCATTGCAATCTCCACTACAGAATGTTCCATTCATTCACTGCGAGTCTGGAGTTTATCTGATTCTCCACTCCCGCCTGGTTAACATTACACCACTTGTGAATGTCCAAGTAAGCCAATGCTGGTTTTCAGAGGCCTGTTCATACTCGCAGCCGTGCTGTTTAATTGACAATTCACTCCACCCTGTTCAGCTCTTCATTGTCCCACCACACTACCAGCCTTCAGAAATCTTTGTTATCTCCACTACAGAATGTTCCATTCATTCACTGCGAATCTGGAATTCATCTGACTCTCAACTCCACGCAGGTTTTCATTACACCACTGTTGAATGTCCAAGTAACCCAATGCTGGTTTTCAGCGGCCTGTTCATATTCGCAGCCCTGCTGTTTACTTGGCTATCGATTCAAGCCTGGTCAGCTCTTCATTTTCCTGTCCACACAACACAGGCTTCAGAAATCATTGGAATCTCCTCTACAGAATGTTCCATTCATTCACTGCGAATGTGGAATTCAACTGACTCTCCACTCCATGCAGGTTTTCCTTACACCACTGATGAATGTCCAAGTAACCCAATGCTGGTTTTCAGCTGCATGTTCACACTCGCAGCCATGCTATACAATTGGCTTTCCACTAAATCCTGATTAGTTCTTGATTTTCCTTCCACACGACCCAGCCTTCAGAAATCGTTGGAATCTCCACTAGAGAATGTTCCATTCATTCACTGCGAATCTGGAATTCCTCTGAACCTCCACTCCCGGCAGGTTTTCGTTACACCACTGTTGAATGTCCAAGTAACCCAATGTTTTAAGTGTTTTCTTCACAAGCGCAGTGGTGCTGTTCAATTGGCTATCCACTCAACCCTGGCCAGCTCTACATTTTCCTGTCCACACCACAGAGACTGGAGAAATCATTGTTATCTCCACTACAGAATGTTCCATTCATTCACAGCGAATCTGGAATTCATCTGAATCTCCACTCCCGGCAGGTTTTCGTGACACCACTGGTAAATATCCAAGTAAGCCAATGCTGGTTTTAAGTGGCCTGCTCATACTCTCAGCCGTGCTGTTCAATTTGCTATCCACTCAACCCTCTTCAGCTCCATTTTCCTGTCCACATAACCCAAACTTCAGAAACAATTGGTATCTCCTCCACAGAATGTTCCATTCATTGACGGCAAATCTGAAATTCATCTAATTCTCAACTCCCGTCAGGTTTTCGTTACACCACTTGTGAATGTCCAATTAAGCCAAAGCTGGTTTTCAGTGGCCTGTTCTTACTACGAGACGTGCTGTTCATTTGGCTATCCATTCCACCCTGTTCAGCTCTACATTTTCGTGTCCACAAAACCCAGCCTTCAGAAATCATTGGAATCACCACTAGAGAATGCTCCATTCATTCACTGCGAATCTGGAATTCATCTGAATCTCCACTCCCGGCAGGTTTTCATTGCACCACTGCTGAATGTTCAAGTAACGCAATGATGGTTTTCAGCGGTCTATTCACACTCGAACCCGTGCTGTTCACGGTCTAGCGACTCAACACTGGTGAGTTCTTCTTTTTCCAGTTCAGACAATACAAACCTCAGAAACCATTGCAATCTACACTACAGAATGTTTCATTCATTCAGGCGAATCTTGAATTCATCTTGTTCTCCACTCCCAGCAGGTTTTCGTTTCACCACTGGTGAATGTCCAAGCAACCCAAGGCTGGTTTCAGCTGCGTGTTAACACTCGCAGCCGTGCTGTTCAATTGGCTATCCAGTGAACGCTGGTTAGCTCTTGATTTTCCTTCCACACACCGAGCCTTCAGAAATCATTCTTATCTCCACTTCAGAATGTTCCATTCGTTCCCTGCGAATCTGGAATTCCTCTGACTCTCCACACCAGGCAGATTTTCCTAACAACACTGGTGAATGACCAGGTAATCCAATGCTGGTTTTCAGCGGCTGTTCACACTCACAGCCTTGCTGTTCAATTGGCAATCCAGTCAAACCTAGTCAGCTCTTCATTTTCCTGTCCACACAACCCAGCGTTCAGAAATCATTGGAATCTCTACTACAGAAATTTCCATTCATTCACTGTGAATCTGGAAATACTCTGAATCTGCATTCCAGGAAGGCTTTCGTTACACCACTGATGAATGTCCAAGTAATGCAATGCTGCTTCTTAGTGGTCTGTTCACACTCGAAACCGTGCTGTTCATTGGCTATCCACTCAATATCGGTCAGCTCTTCAATATCCTGTCCAGACTATCCAGATTCCTAAATGTTGGCAATCACCACTACAGAATGTTCCATTCAATCACGCGAATCTGGAATTCATCAGAGTCTCCACTCCTGGAAGGTTTTCGTGACACCACTGGTAAATGTCCAAGGAAGACAATGCTGGTTTTAAGCCGCCTGCTAACACACTCAGCCGTGCTGTTCAATTTGCTATCCACCCAACCCTATTCAGCTCTACATTTTCCTGTCCTCATAACCCAACCTTCAGAAATAATTGGTATCTCCTCCACAGAATGTTCCGTTCATTCACTGCGAATCTTAAATTCATCTGACTCTCAACTCCCGGCGGGTTATCGTTACACCACTTGTGAATGTCCAAGTAAGCCAATGCTGGTTTTCAGTGGCCTGTTCATACTAAGAGACGTGCTGTTCATTTGGCTATCCCACTCCACCCTGTTCAGCTCTACATTTTCGTGTCCACAAAACCCAGCCTTCAGAAATCATTGGAATCACCACTAGAGAATGTTCCATTCATTCACTGCGAATCTGGAATTCCTCTGAACCTCCACTCCTGGCAGGTTTTCGTTACGCCACTGGTGAATGTCCAAGTAACTCAATACTGGTTTTCAGAGGCATGTTCAACTCGCAGAAGTGCTGTTCAATGGGCTATCCACTCAATATTGGTCAGCTCTTCATTTTCCTCTCCACACAAACCAGCCTTCAGAAATCATTGGGCTCTCCACTACAGACTGTTCCATTCATTCACTGCGATTCTGCAATTCATCTGACTCTCCGCTCCAGGCAGGTTTTCATTACAGCACTGGTGAATGACCAAGTAATCCAATGCTGGTTTTCAGCCGCCTTTTCACACTCGCAGTGTGCTGTTCAATTGTCTATCCACTCAAACCTGGTCAGCCTTTCATTTTCTTTTCCACAATATCAGACTTCAGAAATCATTGGAATCGCCAGTACAGAATGTTCCATTCATTCACTGCCAATCTGGAATTCATCTGAATCTGCACTCCAGGTAGGCTTTCATTACACCACTTATGAATGTCCAAGTAACACAATGCTGGTTTTCAGCGGTCTGTTCACACTCTAAGCCCTGCTTTTTACTGGGTATCCACACAACTGTGGTCAGCTCTTCATTTTCATGTCCAAACAATCCAGACTTGAGAAATCATTGCAATCTCCAGTACAGAATGTTCCATTCATTCACTGCGAATCTGGAATTCAACTGAATCTCCACTACCTGCAGATTTATCTTACACCACTTGTGAATGTCCAAGTAAAACAATGCTGGTTTTCAGAGGCCTGTTCATGTTCGCAGTCGTGCTGTTCAATTGGCTATCCACTCAACCTGTTTTGCTCCTCATTTTCCTGTGCACACAACCCAGCCTTCAGAAATCATTGTAATCTCCACTACAGGATGTTCCATTCATTCACTGGGAATCTGGAATTCATCTGAATCTGCACTCCACGCAGGCTTTCGTTACACCACTGCTGAAAGTCGAAGTAATGCAATACTGGTTTTCAGTGGTCTGTTCACATTCGAAGCCGAGGCTTTTTACAGGCTATCCACTCAACACTGGTCAGCTCTTCATTTTCGTGTCCCCACAATCCAGATTTCAGAAATCATTGCAATCTCCACTACAGAATGTTCCATTCATTCACTGCGAGTCTGGAGTTTATCTGATTCTCCACTCCCGCCTGGTTAACATTACACCACTTGTGAATGTCCAAGTAAGCCAATGCTGGTTTTCAGAGGCCTGTTCATACTCGCAGCCGTGCTGTTTAATTGACAATTCACTCCACCCTGTTCAGCTCTTCATTGTCCCACCACACTACCAGCCTTCAGAAATCTTTGTTATCTCCACTACAGAATGTTCCATTCATTCACTGCGAATCTGGAATTCATCTGACTCTCAACTCCACGCAGGTTTTCATTACACCACTGTTGAATGTCCAAGTAACCCAATGCTGGTTTTCAGCGGCCTGTTCATATTCGCAGCCCTGCTGTTTACTTGGCTATCGATTCAAGCCTGGTCAGCTCTTCATTTTCCTGTCCACACAACACAGGCTTCAGAAATCATTGGAATCTCCTCTACAGAATGTTCCATTCATTCACTGCGAATGTGGAATTCAACTGACTCTCCACTCCATGCAGGTTTTCCTTACACCACTGATGAATGTCCAAGTAACCCAATGCTGGTTTTCAGCTGCATGTTCACACTCGCAGCCATGCTATACAATTGGCTTTCCACTAAATCCTGATTAGTTCTTGATTTTCCTTCCACACGACCCAGCCTTCAGAAATCGTTGGAATCTCCACTAGAGAATGTTCCATTCATTCACTGCGAATCTGGAATTCCTCTGAACCTCCACTCCCGGCAGGTTTTCGTTACACCACTGTTGAATGTCCAAGTAACCCAATGTTTTAAGTGTTTTCTTCACAAGCGCAGTGGTGCTGTTCAATTGGCTATCCACTCAACCCTGGCCAGCTCTACATTTTCCTGTCCACACCACAGAGACTGGAGAAATCATTGTTATCTCCACTACAGAATGTTCCATTCATTCACAGCGAATCTGGAATTCATCTGAATCTCCACTCCCGGCAGGTTTTCGTGACACCACTGGTAAATATCCAAGTAAGCCAATGCTGGTTTTAAGTGGCCTGCTCATACTCTCAGCCGTGCTGTTCAATTTGCTATCCACTCAACCCTCTTCAGCTCCATTTTCCTGTCCACATAACCCAAACTTCAGAAACAATTGGTATCTCCTCCACAGAATGTTCCATTCATTGACGGCAAATCTGAAATTCATCTAATTCTCAACTCCCGTCAGGTTTTCGTTACACCACTTGTGAATGTCCAATTAAGCCAAAGCTGGTTTTCAGTGGCCTGTTCTTACTACGAGACGTGCTGTTCATTTGGCTATCCATTCCACCCTGTTCAGCTCTACATTTTCGTGTCCACAAAACCCAGCCTTCAGAAATCATTGGAATCACCACTAGAGAATGCTCCATTCATTCACTGCGAATCTGGAATTCATCTGAATCTCCACTCCCGGCAGGTTTTCATTGCACCACTGCTGAATGTTCAAGTAACGCAATGATGGTTTTCAGCGGTCTATTCACACTCGAACCCGTGCTGTTCACGGTCTAGCGACTCAACACTGGTGAGTTCTTCTTTTTCCAGTTCAGACAATACAAACCTCAGAAACCATTGCAATCTACACTACAGAATGTTTCATTCATTCAGGCGAATCTTGAATTCATCTTGTTCTCCACTCCCAGCAGGTTTTCGTTTCACCACTGGTGAATGTCCAAGCAACCCAAGGCTGGTTTCAGCTGCGTGTTAACACTCGCAGCCGTGCTGTTCAATTGGCTATCCAGTGAACGCTGGTTAGCTCTTGATTTTCCTTCCACACACCGAGCCTTCAGAAATCATTCTTATCTCCACTTCAGAATGTTCCATTCGTTCCCTGCGAATCTGGAATTCCTCTGACTCTCCACACCAGGCAGATTTTCCTAACAACACTGGTGAATGACCAGGTAATCCAATGCTGGTTTTCAGCGGCTGTTCACACTCACAGCCTTGCTGTTCAATTGGCAATCCAGTCAAACCTAGTCAGCTCTTCATTTTCCTGTCCACACAACCCAGCGTTCAGAAATCATTGGAATCTCTACTACAGAAATTTCCATTCATTCACTGTGAATCTGGAAATACTCTGAATCTGCATTCCAGGAAGGCTTTCGTTACACCACTGATGAATGTCCAAGTAATGCAATGCTGCTTCTTAGTGGTCTGTTCACACTCGAAACCGTGCTGTTCATTGGCTATCCACTCAATATCGGTCAGCTCTTCAATATCCTGTCCAGACTATCCAGATTCCTAAATGTTGGCAATCACCACTACAGAATGTTCCATTCAATCACGCGAATCTGGAATTCATCAGAGTCTCCACTCCTGGAAGGTTTTCGTGACACCACTGGTAAATGTCCAAGGAAGACAATGCTGGTTTTAAGCCGCCTGCTAACACACTCAGCCGTGCTGTTCAATTTGCTATCCACCCAACCCTATTCAGCTCTACATTTTCCTGTCCTCATAACCCAACCTTCAGAAACAATTGGTATCTCCTCCACAGAATGTTCCGTTCATTCACTGCGAATCTTAAATTCATCTGACTCTCAACTCCCGGCGGGTTATCGTTACACCACTTGTGAATGTCCAAGTAAGCCAATGCTGGTTTTCAGTGGCCTGTTCATACTAAGAGACGTGCTGTTCATTTGGCTATCCACTCCACCCTGTTCAGCTCTACATTTTCGTGTCCACAAAACCCAGCCTTCAGAAATCATTGGAATCACCACTAGAGAATGTTCCATTCATTCACTGCGAATCTGGAATTCCTCTGAACCTCCACTCCTGGCAGGTTTTCGTTACGCCACTGGTGAATGTCCAAGTAACTCAATACTGGTTTTCAGAGGCAGGTTCAACTCGCAGAAGTGCTGTTCAATGGGCTATCCACTCAATATTGGTCAGCTCTTCATTTTCCTCTCCACACAAACCAGCCTTCAGAAATCATTGGGCTCTCCACTACAGACTGTTCCATTCATTCACTGCGATTCTGCAATTCATCTGACTCTCCGCTCCAGGCAGGTTTTCATTACAGCACTGGTGAATGACCAAGTAATCCAATGCTGGTTTTCAGCCGCCTTTTCACACTCGCAGTGTGCTGTTCAATTGTCTATCCACTCAAACCTGGTCAGCCTTTCATTTTCTTTTCCACAATATCAGACTTCAGAAATCATTGGAATCGCCAGTACAGAATGTTCCATTCATTCACTGCCAATCTGGAATTCATCTGAATCTGCACTACAGGTAGGCTTTCATTACACCACTTATGAATGTCCAAGTAACACAATGCTGGTTTTCAGCGGTCTGTTCACACTCTAAGCCCTGCTTTTTACTGGGTATCCACACAACTGTGGTCAGCTCTTCATTTTCATGTCCAAACAATCCAGACTTGAGAAATCATTGCAATCTCCAGTACAGAATGTTCCATTCATTCACTGCGAATCTGGAATTCAACTGAATCTCCACTACCTGCAGATTTATCTTACACCACTTGTGAATGTCCAAGTAAAACAATGCTGGTTTTCAGAGGCCTGTTCATGTTCGCAGTCGTGCTGTTCAATTTGCTATCCACTCAACCCTCTTCAGCTCCATTTTCCTGTCCACATAACCCAAACTTCAGAAACAATTGGTATCTCCTCCACAGAATGTTCCATTCATTGACGGCAAATCTGAAATTCATCTAATTCTCAACTCCCGTCAGGTTTTCGTTACACCACTTGTGAATGTCCAATTAAGCCAAAGCTGGTTTTCAGTGGCCTGTTCTTACTACGAGACGTGCTGTTCATTTGGCTATCCATTCCACCCTGTTCAGCTCTACATTTTCGTGTCCACAAAACCCAGCCTTCAGAAATCATTGGAATCACCACTAGAGAATGCTCCATTCATTCACTGCGAATCTGGAATTCATCTGAATCTCCACTCCCGGCAGGTTTTCATTGCACCACTGCTGAATGTTCAAGTAACGCAATGATGGTTTTCAGCGGTCTATTCACACTCGAACCCGTGCTGTTCACGGTCTAGCGACTCAACACTGGTGAGTTCTTCTTTTTCCAGTTCAGACAATACAAACCTCAGAAACCATTGCAATCTACACTACAGAATGTTTCATTCATTCAGGCGAATCTTGAATTCATCTTGTTCTCCACTCCCAGCAGGTTTTCGTTTCACCACTGGTGAATGTCCAAGCAACCCAAGGCTGGTTTCAGCTGCGTGTTAACACTCGCAGCCGTGCTGTTCAATTGGCTATCCAGTGAACGCTGGTTAGCTCTTGATTTTCCTTCCACACACCGAGCCTTCAGAAATCATTCTTATCTCCACTTCAGAATGTTCCATTCGTTCCCTGCGAATCTGGAATTCCTCTGACTCTCCACACCAGGCAGATTTTCCTAACAACACTGGTGAATGACCAGGTAATCCAATGCTGGTTTTCAGCGGCTGTTCACACTCACAGCCTTGCTGTTCAATTGGCAATCCAGTCAAACCTAGTCAGCTCTTCATTTTCCTGTCCACACAACCCAGCGTTCAGAAATCATTGGAATCTCTACTACAGAAATTTCCATTCATTCACTGTGAATCTGGAAATACTCTGAATCTGCATTCCAGGAAGGCTTTCGTTACACCACTGATGAATGTCCAAGTAATGCAATGCTGCTTCTTAGTGGTCTGTTCACACTCGAAACCGTGCTGTTCATTGGCTATCCACTCAATATCGGTCAGCTCTTCAATATCCTGTCCAGACTATCCAGATTCCTAAATGTTGGCAATCACCACTACAGAATGTTCCATTCAATCACGCGAATCTGGAATTCATCAGAGTCTCCACTCCTGGAAGGTTTTCGTGACACCACTGGTAAATGTCCAAGGAAGACAATGCTGGTTTTAAGCCGCCTGCTAACACACTCAGCCGTGCTGTTCAATTTGCTATCCACCCAACCCTATTCAGCTCTACATTTTCCTGTCCTCATAACCCAACCTTCAGAAATAATTGGTATCTCCTCCACAGAATGTTCCGTTCATTCACTGCGAATCTTAAATTCATCTGACTCTCAACTCCCGGCGGGTTATCGTTACACCACTTGTGAATGTCCAAGTAAGCCAATGCTGGTTTTCAGTGGCCTGTTCATACTAAGAGACGTGCTGTTCATTTGGCTATCCCACTCCACCCTGTTCAGCTCTACATTTTCGTGTCCACAAAACCCAGCCTTCAGAAATCATTGGAATCACCACTAGAGAATGTTCCATTCATTCACTGCGAATCTGGAATTCCTCTGAACCTCCACTCCTGGCAGGTTTTCGTTACGCCACTGGTGAATGTCCAAGTAACTCAATACTGGTTTTCAGAGGCATGTTCAACTCGCAGAAGTGCTGTTCAATGGGCTATCCACTCAATATTGGTCAGCTCTTCATTTTCCTCTCCACACAAACCAGCCTTCAGAAATCATTGGGCTCTCCACTACAGACTGTTCCATTCATTCACTGCGATTCTGCAATTCATCTGACTCTCCGCTCCAGGCAGGTTTTCATTACAGCACTGGTGAATGACCAAGTAATCCAATGCTGGTTTTCAGCCGCCTTTTCACACTCGCAGTGTGCTGTTCAATTGTCTATCCACTCAAACCTGGTCAGCCTTTCATTTTCTTTTCCACAATATCAGACTTCAGAAATCATTGGAATCGCCAGTACAGAATGTTCCATTCATTCACTGCCAATCTGGAATTCATCTGAATCTGCACTCCAGGTAGGCTTTCATTACACCACTTATGAATGTCCAAGTAACACAATGCTGGTTTTCAGCGGTCTGTTCACACTCTAAGCCCTGCTTTTTACTGGGTATCCACACAACTGTGGTCAGCTCTTCATTTTCATGTCCAAACAATCCAGACTTGAGAAATCATTGCAATCTCCAGTACAGAATGTTCCATTCATTCACTGCGAATCTGGAATTCAACTGAATCTCCACTACCTGCAGATTTATCTTACACCACTTGTGAATGTCCAAGTAAAACAATGCTGGTTTTCAGAGGCCTGTTCATGTTCGCAGTCGTGCTGTTCAATTGGCTATCCACTCAACCTGTTTTGCTCCTCATTTTCCTGTGCACACAACCCAGCCTTCAGAAATCATTGTAATCTCCACTACAGGATGTTCCATTCATTCACTGGGAATCTGGAATTCATCTGAATCTGCACTCCACGCAGGCTTTCGTTACACCACTGCTGAAAGTCGAAGTAATGCAATACTGGTTTTCAGTGGTCTGTTCACATTCGAAGCCGAGGCTTTTTACAGGCTATCCACTCAACACTGGTCAGCTCTTCATTTTCGTGTCCCCACAATCCAGATTTCAGAAATCATTGCAATCTCCACTACAGAATGTTCCATTCATTCACTGCGAGTCTGGAGTTTATCTGATTCTCCACTCCCGCCTGGTTAACATTACACCACTTGTGAATGTCCAAGTAAGCCAATGCTGGTTTTCAGAGGCCTGTTCATACTCGCAGCCGTGCTGTTTAATTGACAATTCACTCCACCCTGTTCAGCTCTTCATTGTCCCACCACACTACCAGCCTTCAGAAATCTTTGTTATCTCCACTACAGAATGTTCCATTCATTCACTGCGAATCTGGAATTCATCTGACTCTCAACTCCACGCAGGTTTTCATTACACCACTGTTGAATGTCCAAGTAACCCAATGCTGGTTTTCAGCGGCCTGTTCATATTCGCAGCCCTGCTGTTTACTTGGCTATCGATTCAAGCCTGGTCAGCTCTTCATTTTCCTGTCCACACAACACAGGCTTCAGAAATCATTGGAATCTCCTCTACAGAATGTTCCATTCATTCACTGCGAATGTGGAATTCAACTGACTCTCCACTCCATGCAGGTTTTCCTTACACCACTGATGAATGTCCAAGTAACCCAATGCTGGTTTTCAGCTGCATGTTCACACTCGGAGCCATGCTATACAATTGGCTTTCCACTAAATCCTGATTAGTTCTTGATTTTCCTTCCACACGACCCAGCCTTCAGAAATCGTTGGAATCTCCACTAGAGAATGTTCCATTCATTCACTGCGAATCTGGAATTCCTCTGAACCTCCACTCCCGGCAGGTTTTCGTTACACCACTGTTGAATGTCCAAGTAACCCAATGTTTTAAGTGTTTTCTTCACAAGCGCAGTGGTGCTGTTCAATTGGCTATCCACTCAACCCTGGCCAGCTCTACATTTTCCTGTCCACACCACAGAGACTGGAGAAATCATTGTTATCTCCACTACAGAATGTTCCATTCATTCACAGCGAATCTGGAATTCATCTGAATCTCCACTCCCGGCAGGTTTTCGTGACACCACTGGTAAATATCCAAGTAAGCCAATGCTGGTTTTAAGTGGCCTGCTCATACTCTCAGCCGTGCTGTTCAATTTGCTATCCACTCAACCCTCTTCAGCTCCATTTTCCTGTCCACATAACCCAAACTTCAGAAACAATTGGTATCTCCTCCACAGAATGTTCCATTCATTGACGGCAAATCTGAAATTCATCTAATTCTCAACTCCCGTCAGGTTTTCGTTACACCACTTGTGAATGTCCAATTAAGCCAAAGCTGGTTTTCAGTGGCCTGTTCTTACTACGAGACGTGCTGTTCATTTGGCTATCCATTCCACCCTGTTCAGCTCTACATTTTCGTGTCCACAAAACCCAGCCTTCAGAAATCATTGGAATCACCACTAGAGAATGTTCCATTCATTCACTGCGAATCTGGAATTCATCTGAATCTCCACTCCCGGCAGGTTTTCATTGCACCACTGCTGAATGTTCAAGTAACGCAATGATGGTTTTCAGCGGTCTATTCACACTCGAACCCGTGCTGTTCACGGTCTAGCGACTCAACACTGGTGAGTTCTTCTTTTTCCAGTTCAGACAATACAAACCTCAGAAACCATTGCAATCTACACTACAGAATGTTTCATTCATTCACGCGAATCTTGAATTCATCTTGTTCTCCACTCCCAGCAGGTTTTCGTTTCACCACTGGTGAATGTCCAAGCAACCCAAGGCTGGTTTCAGCTGCGTGTTAACACTCGCAGCCGTGCTGTTCAATTGGCTATCCAGTGAACGCTGGTTAGCTCTTGATTTTCCTTCCACACACCGAGCCTTCAGAAATCATTCTTATCTCCACTTCAGAATGTTCCATTCGTTCCCTGCGAATCTGGAATTCCTCTGACTCTCCACACCAGGCAGATTTTCCTAACAACACTGGTGAATGACCAGGTAATCCAATGCTGGTTTTCAGCGGCTGTTCACACTCACAGCCTTGCTGTTCAATTGGCAATCCAGTCAAACCTAGTCAGCTCTTCATTTTCCTGTCCACACAACCCAGCGTTCAGAAATCATTGGAATCTCTACTACAGAAATTTCCATTCATTCACTGTGAATCTGGAAATACTCTGAATCTGCATTCCAGGAAGGCTTTCGTTACACCACTGATGAATGTCCAAGTAATGCAATGCTGCTTCTTAGTGGTCTGTTCACACTCGAAACCGTGCTGTTCATTGGCTATCCACTCAATATCGGTCAGCTCTTCAATATCCTGTCCAGACTATCCAGATTCCTAAATGTTGGCAATCACCACTACAGAATGTTCCATTCAATCACGCGAATCTGGAATTCATCAGAGTCTCCACTCCTGGAAGGTTTTCGTGACACCACTGGTAAATGTCCAAGGAAGACAATGCTGGTTTTAAGCCGCCTGCTAACACACTCAGCCGTGCTGTTCAATTTGCTATCCACCCAACCCTATTCAGCTCTACATTTTCCTGTCCTCATAACCCAACCTTCAGAAATAATTGGTATCTCCTCCACAGAATGTTCCGTTCATTCACTGCGAATCTTAAATTCATCTGACTCTCAACTCCCGGCGGGTTATCGTTACACCACTTGTGAATGTCCAAGTAAGCCAATGCTGGTTTTCAGTGGCCTGTTCATACTAAGAGACGTGCTGTTCATTTGGCTATCCCACTCCACCCTGTTCAGCTCTACATTTTCGTGTCCACAAAACCCAGCCTTCAGAAATCATTGGAATCACCACTAGAGAATGTTCCATTCATTCACTGCGAATCTGGAATTCCTCTGAACCTCCACTCCTGGCAGGTTTTCGTTACGCCACTGGTGAATGTCCAAGTAACTCAATACTGGTTTTCAGAGGCATGTTCAACTCGCAGAAGTGCTGTTCAATGGGCTATCCACTCAATATTGGTCAGCTCTTCATTTTCCTCTCCACACAAACCAGCCTTCAGAAATCATTGGGCTCTCCACTACAGACTGTTCCATTCATTCACTGCGATTCTGCAATTCATCTGACTCTCCGCTCCAGGCAGGTTTTCATTACAGCACTGGTGAATGACCAAGTAATCCAATGCTGGTTTTCAGCCGCCTTTTCACACTCGCAGTGTGCTGTTCAATTGTCTATCCACTCAAACCTGGTCAGCCTTTCATTTTCTTTTCCACAATATCAGACTTCAGAAATCATTGGAATCGCCAGTACAGAATGTTCCATTCATTCACTGCCAATCTGGAATTCATCTGAATCTGCACTCCAGGTAGGCTTTCATTACACCACTTATGAATGTCCAAGTAACACAATGCTGGTTTTCAGCGGTCTGTTCACACTCTAAGCCCTGCTTTTTACTGGGTATCCACACAACTGTGGTCAGCTCTTCATTTTCATGTCCAAACAATCCAGACTTGAGAAATCATTGCAATCTCCAGTACAGAATGTTCCATTCATTCACTGCGAATCTGGAATTCAACTGAATCTCCACTACCTGCAGATTTATCTTACACCACTTGTGAATGTCCAAGTAAAACAATGCTGGTTTTCAGAGGCCTGTTCATGTTCGCAGTCGTGCTGTTCAATTGGCTATCCACTCAACCTGTTTTGCTCCTCATTTTCCTGTGCACACAACCCAGCCTTCAGAAATCATTGTAATCTCCACTACAGGATGTTCCATTCATTCACTGGGAATCTGGAATTCATCTGAATCTGCACTCCACGCAGGCTTTCGTTACACCACTGCTGAAAGTCGAAGTAATGCAATACTGGTTTTCAGTGGTCTGTTCACATTCGAAGCCGAGGCTTTTTACAGGCTATCCACTCAACACTGGTCAGCTCTTCATTTTCGTGTCCCCACAATCCAGATTTCAGAAATCATTGCAATCTCCACTACAGAATGTTCCATTCATTCACTGCGAGTCTGGAGTTTATCTGATTCTCCACTCCCGCCTGGTTAACATTACACCACTTGTGAATGTCCAAGTAAGCCAATGCTGGTTTTCAGAGGCCTGTTCATACTCGCAGCCGTGCTGTTTAATTGACAATTCACTCCACCCTGTTCAGCTCTTCATTGTCCCACCACACTACCAGCCTTCAGAAATCTTTGTTATCTCCACTACAGAATGTTCCATTCATTCACTGCGAATCTGGAATTCATCTGACTCTCAACTCCACGCAGGTTTTCATTACACCACTGTTGAATGTCCAAGTAACCCAATGCTGGTTTTCAGCGGCCTGTTCATATTCGCAGCCCTGCTGTTTACTTGGCTATCGATTCAAGCCTGGTCAGCTCTTCATTTTCCTGTCCACACAACACAGGCTTCAGAAATCATTGGAATCTCCTCTACAGAATGTTCCATTCATTCACTGCGAATGTGGAATTCAACTGACTCTCCACTCCATGCAGGTTTTCCTTACACCACTGATGAATGTCCAAGTAACCCAATGCTGGTTTTCAGCTGCATGTTCACACTCGCAGCCATGCTATACAATTGGCTTTCCACTAAATCCTGATTAGTTCTTGATTTTCCTTCCACACGACCCAGCCTTCAGAAATCGTTGGAATCTCCACTAGAG
Organism: Sorex fumeus; assembly: GCF_029834395.1. Lineage (NCBI taxonomy): Eukaryota > Metazoa > Chordata > Mammalia > Eulipotyphla > Soricidae > Sorex > Sorex fumeus. Next base: position 1,188,395 of record NW_026606204.1, read on the forward strand.
AATGTTCCATTCATTCACTGCGAATCTGGAATTCCTCTGAACCTCCACTCCCGGCAGGTTTTCGTTACACCACTGTTGAATGTCCAAGTAACCCAATGTTTTAAGTGTTTTCTTCACAAGCGCAGTGGTGCTGTTCAATTGGCTATCCACTCAACCCTGGCCAGCTCTACATTTTCCTGTCCACACCACAGAGACTGGAGAAATCATTGTTATCTCCACTACAGAATGTTCCATTCATTCACAGCGAATCTGGAATTCATCTGAATCTCCACTCCCGGCAGGTTTTCGTGACACCACTGGTAAATATCCAAGTAAGCCAATGCTGGTTTTAAGTGGCCTGCTCATACTCTCAGCCGTGCTGTTCAATTTGCTATCCACTCAACCCTCTTCAGCTCCATTTTCCTGTCCACATAACCCAAACTTCAGAAACAATTGGTATCTCCTCCACAGAATGTTCCATTCATTGACGGCAAATCTGAAATTCATCTAATTCTCAACTCCCGTCAGGTTTTCGTTACACCACTTGTGAATGTCCAATTAAGCCAAAGCTGGTTTTCAGTGGCCTGTTCTTACTACGAGACGTGCTGTTCATTTGGCTATCCATTCCACCCTGTTCAGCTCTACATTTTCGTGTCCACAAAACCCAGCCTTCAGAAATCATTGGAATCACCACTAGAGAATGTTCCATTCATTCACTGCGAATCTGGAATTCATCTGAATCTCCACTCCCGGCAGGTTTTCATTGCACCACTGCTGAATGTTCAAGTAACGCAATGATGGTTTTCAGCGGTCTATTCACACTCGAACCCGTGCTGTTCACGGTCTAGCGACTCAACACTGGTGAGTTCTTCTTTTTCCAGTTCAGACAATACAAACCTCAGAAACCATTGCAATCTACACTACAGAATGTTTCATTCATTCAGGCGAATCTTGAATTCATCTTGTTCTCCACTCCCAGCAGGTTTTCGTTTCACCACTGGTGAATGTCCAAGCAACCCAAGGCTGGTTTCAGCTGCGTGTTAACACTCGCAGCCGTGCTGTTCAATTGGCTATCCAGTGAACGCTGGTTAGCTCTTGATTTTCCTTCCACACACCGAGCCTTCAGAAATCATTCTTATCTCCACTTCAGAATGTTCCATTCGTTCCCTGCGAATCTGGAATTCCTCTGACTCTCCACACCAGGCAGATTTTCCTAACAACACTGGTGAATGACCAGGTAATCCAATGCTGGTTTTCAGCGGCTGTTCACACTCACAGCCTTGCTGTTCAATTGGCAATCCAGTCAAACCTAGTCAGCTCTTCATTTTCCTGTCCACACAACCCAGCGTTCAGAAATCATTGGAATCTCTACTACAGAAATTTCCATTCATTCACTGTGAATCTGGAAATACTCTGAATCTGCATTCCAGGAAGGCTTTCGTTACACCACTGATGAATGTCCAAGTAATGCAATGCTGCTTCTTAGTGGTCTGTTCACACTCGAAACCGTGCTGTTCATTGGCTATCCACTCAATATCGGTCAGCTCTTCAATATCCTGTCCAGACTATCCAGATTCCTAAATGTTGGCAATCACCACTACAGAATGTTCCATTCAATCACGCGAATCTGGAATTCATCAGAGTCTCCACTCCTGGAAGGTTTTCGTGACACCACTGGTAAATGTCCAAGGAAGACAATGCTGGTTTTAAGCCGCCTGCTAACACACTCAGCCGTGCTGTTCAATTTGCTATCCACCCAACCCTATTCAGCTCTACATTTTCCTGTCCTCATAACCCAACCTTCAGAAATAATTGGTATCTCCTCCACAGAATGTTCCGTTCATTCACTGCGAATCTTAAATTCATCTGACTCTCAACTCCCGGCGGGTTATCGTTACACCACTTGTGAATGTCCAAGTAAGCCAATGCTGGTTTTCAGTGGCCTGTTCATACTAAGAGACGTGCTGTTCATTTGGCTATCCCACTCCACCCTGTTCAGCTCTACATTTTCGTGTCCACAAAACCCAGCCTTCAGAAATCATTGGAATCACCACTAGAGAATGTTCCATTCATTCACTGCGAATCTGGAATTCCTCTGAACCTCCACTCCTGGCAGGTTTTCGTTACGCCACTGGTGAATGTCCAAGTAACTCAATACTGGTTTTCAGAGGCATGTTCAACTCGCAGAAGTGCTGTTCAATGGGCTATCCACTCAATATTGGTCAGCTCTTCATTTTCCTCTCCACACAAACCAGCCTTCAGAAATCATTGGGCTCTCCACTACAGACTGTTCCATTCATTCACTGCGATTCTGCAATTCATCTGACTCTCCGCTCCAGGCAGGTTTTCATTACAGCACTGGTGAATGACCAAGTAATCCAATGCTGGTTTTCAGCCGCCTTTTCACACTCGCAGTGTGCTGTTCAATTGTCTATCCACTCAAACCTGGTCAGCCTTTCATTTTCTTTTCCACAATATCAGACTTCAGAAATCATTGGAATCGCCAGTACAGAATGTTCCATTCATTCACTGCCAATCTGGAATTCATCTGAATCTGCACTCCAGGTAGGCTTTCATTACACCACTTATGAATGTCCAAGTAACACAATGCTGGTTTTCAGCGGTCTGTTCACACTCTAAGCCCTGCTTTTTACTGGGTATCCACACAACTGTGGTCAGCTCTTCATTTTCATGTCCAAACAATCCAGACTTGAGAAATCATTGCAATCTCCAGTACAGAATGTTCCATTCATTCACTGCGAATCTGGAATTCAACTGAATCTCCACTACCTGCAGATTTATCTTACACCACTTGTGAATGTCCAAGTAAAACAATGCTGGTTTTCAGAGGCCTGTTCATGTTCGCAGTCGTGCTGTTCAATTGGCTATCCACTCAACCTGTTTTGCTCCTCATTTTCCTGTGCACACAACCCAGCCTTCAGAAATCATTGTAATCTCCACTACAGGATGTTCCATTCATTCACTGGGAATCTGGAATTCATCTGAATCTGCACTCCACGCAGGCTTTCGTTACACCACTGCTGAAAGTCGAAGTAATGCAATACTGGTTTTCAGTGGTCTGTTCACATTCGAAGCCGAGGCTTTTTACAGGCTATCCACTCAACACTGGTCAGCTCTTCATTTTCGTGTCCCCACAATCCAGATTTCAGAAATCATTGCAATCTCCACTACAGAATGTTCCATTCATTCACTGCGAGTCTGGAGTTTATCTGATTCTCCACTCCCGCCTGGTTAACATTACACCACTTGTGAATGTCCAAGTAAGCCAATGCTGGTTTTCAGAGGCCTGTTCATACTCGCAGCCGTGCTGTTTAATTGACAATTCACTCCACCCTGTTCAGCTCTTCATTGTCCCACCACACTACCAGCCTTCAGAAATCTTTGTTATCTCCACTACAGAATGTTCCATTCATTCACTGCGAATCTGGAATTCATCTGACTCTCAACTCCACGCAGGTTTTCATTACACCACTGTTGAATGTCCAAGTAACCCAATGCTGGTTTTCAGCGGCCTGTTCATATTCGCAGCCCTGCTGTTTACTTGGCTATCGATTCAAGCCTGGTCAGCTCTTCATTTTCCTGTCCACACAACACAGGCTTCAGAAATCATTGGAATCTCCTCTACAGAATGTTCCATTCATTCACTGCGAATGTGGAATTCAACTGACTCTCCACTCCATGCAGGTTTTCCTTACACCACTGATGAATGTCCAAGTAACCCAATGCTGGTTTTCAGCTGCATGTTCACACTCGCAGCCATGCTATACAATTGGCTTTCCACTAAATCCTGATTAGTTCTTGATTTTCCTTCCACACGACCCAGCCTTCAGAAATCGTTGGAATCTCCACTAGAGAATGTTCCATTCATTCACTGCGAATCTGGAATTCCTCTGAACCTCCACTCCCGGCAGGTTTTCGTTACACCACTGTTGAATGTCCAAGTAACCCAATGTTTTAAGTGTTTTCTTCACAAGCGCAGTGGTGCTGTTCAATTGGCTATCCACTCAACCCTGGCCAGCTCTACATTTTCCTGTCCACACCACAGAGACTGGAGAAATCATTGTTATCTCCACTACAGAATGTTCCATTCATTCACAGCGAATCTGGAATTCATCTGAATCTCCACTCCCGGCAGGTTTTCGTGACACCACTGGTAAATATCCAAGTAAGCCAATGCTGGTTTTAAGTGGCCTGCTCATACTCTCAGCCGTGCTGTTCAATTTGCTATCCACTCAACCCTCTTCAGCTCCATTTTCCTGTCCACATAACCCAAACTTCAGAAACAATTGGTATCTCCTCCACAGAATGTTCCATTCATTGACGGCAAATCTGAAATTCATCTAATTCTCAACTCCCGTCAGGTTTTCGTTACACCACTTGTGAATGTCCAATTAAGCCAAAGCTGGTTTTCAGTGGCCTGTTCTTACTACGAGACGTGCTGTTCATTTGGCTATCCATTCCACCCTGTTCAGCTCTACATTTTCGTGTCCACAAAACCCAGCCTTCAGAAATCATTGGAATCACCACTAGAGAATGTTCCATTCATTCACTGCGAATCTGGAATTCATCTGAATCTCCACTCCCGGCAGGTTTTCATTGCACCACTGCTGAATGTTCAAGTAACGCAATGATGGTTTTCAGCGGTCTATTCACACTCGAACCCGTGCTGTTCACGGTCTAGCGACTCAACACTGGTGAGTTCTTCTTTTTCCAGTTCAGACAATACAAACCTCAGAAACCATTGCAATCTACACTACAGAATGTTTCATTCATTCAGGCGAATCTTGAATTCATCTTGTTCTCCACTCCCAGCAGGTTTTCGTTTCACCACTGGTGAATGTCCAAGCAACCCAAGGCTGGTTTCAGCTGCGTGTTAACACTCGCAGCCGTGCTGTTCAATTGGCTATCCAGTGAACGCTGGTTAGCTCTTGATTTTCCTTCCACACACCGAGCCTTCAGAAATCATTCTTATCTCCACTTCAGAATGTTCCATTCGTTCCCTGCGAATCTGGAATTCCTCTGACTCTCCACACCAGGCAGATTTTCCTAACAACACTGGTGAATGACCAGGTAATCCAATGCTGGTTTTCAGCGGCTGTTCACACTCACAGCCTTGCTGTTCAATTGGCAATCCAGTCAAACCTAGTCAGCTCTTCATTTTCCTGTCCACACAACCCAGCGTTCAGAAATCATTGGAATCTCTACTACAGAAATTTCCATTCATTCACTGTGAATCTGGAAATACTCTGAATCTGCATTCCAGGAAGGCTTTCGTTACACCACTGATGAATGTCCAAGTAATGCAATGCTGCTTCTTAGTGGTCTGTTCACACTCGAAACCGTGCTGTTCATTGGCTATTCACTCAATATCGGTCAGCTCTTCAATATCCTGTCCAGACTATCCAGATTCCTAAATGTTGGCAATCACCACTACAGAATGTTCCATTCAATCACGCGAATCTGGAATTCATCAGAGTCTCCACTCCTGGAAGGTTTTCGTGACACCACTGGTAAATGTCCAAGGAAGACAATGCTGGTTTTAAGCCGCCTGCTAACACACTCAGCCGTGCTGTTCAATTTGCTATCCACCCAACCCTATTCAGCTCTACATTTTCCTGTCCTCATAACCCAACCTTCAGAAATAATTGGTATCTCCTCCACAGAATGTTCCGTTCATTCACTGCGAATCTTAAATTCATCTGACTCTCAACTCCCGGCGGGTTATCGTTACACCACTTGTGAATGTCCAAGTAAGCCAATGCTGGTTTTCAGTGGCCTGTTCATACTAAGAGACGTGCTGTTCATTTGGCTATCCCACTCCTCCCTGTTCAGCTCTACATTTTCGTGTCCACAAAACCCAGCCTTCAGAAATCATTGGAATCACCACTAGAGAATGTTCCATTCATTCACTGCGAATCTGGAATTCCTCTGAACCTCCACTCCTGGCAGGTTTTCGTTACGCCACTGGTGAATGTCCAAGTAACTCAATACTGGTTTTCAGAGGCATGTTCAACTCGCAGAAGTGCTGTTCAATGGGCTATCCACTCAATATTGGTCAGCTCTTCATTTTCCTCTCCACACAAACCAGCCTTCAGAAATCATTGGGCTCTCCACTACAGACTGTTCCATTCATTCACTGCGATTCTGCAATTCATCTGACTCTCCGCTCCAGGCAGGTTTTCATTACAGCACTGGTGAATGACCAAGTAATCCAATGCTGGTTTTCAGCCGCCTTTTCACACTCGCAGTGTGCTGTTCAATTGTCTATCCACTCAAACCTGGTCAGCCTTTCATTTTCTTTTCCACAATATCAGACTTCAGAAATCATTGGAATCGCCAGTACAGAATGTTCCATTCATTCACTGCCAATCTGGAATTCATCTGAATCTGCACTCCAGGTAGGCTTTCATTACACCACTTATGAATGTCCAAGTAACACAATGCTGGTTTTCAGCGGTCTGTTCACACTCTAAGCCCTGCTTTTTACTGGGTATCCACACAACTGTGGTCAGCTCTTCATTTTCATGTCCAAACAATCCAGACTTGAGAAATCATTGCAATCTCCAGTACAGAATGTTCCATTCATTCACTGCGAATCTGGAATTCAACTGAATCTCCACTACCTGCAGATTTATCTTACACCACTTGTGAATGTCCAAGTAAAACAATGCTGGTTTTCAGAGGCCTGTTCATGTTCGCAGTCGTGCTGTTCAATTGGCTATCCACTCAACCTGTTTTGCTCCTCATTTTCCTGTGCACACAACCCAGCCTTCAGAAATCATTGTAATCTCCACTACAGGATGTTCCATTCATTCACTGGGAATCTGGAATTCATCTGAATCTGCACTCCACGCAGGCTTTCGTTACACCACTGCTGAAAGTCGAAGTAATGCAATACTGGTTTTCAGTGGTCTGTTCACATTCGAAGCCGAGGCTTTTTACAGGCTATCCACTCAACACTGGTCAGCTCTTCATTTTCGTGTCCCCACAATCCAGATTTCAGAAATCATTGCAATCTCCACTACAGAATGTTCCATTCATTCACTGCGAGTCTGGAGTTTATCTGATTCTCCACTCCCGCCTGGTTAACATTACACCACTTGTGAATGTCCAAGTAAGCCAATGCTGGTTTTCAGAGGCCTGTTCATACTCGCAGCCGTGCTGTTTAATTGACAATTCACTCCACCCTGTTCAGCTCTTCATTGTCCCACCACACTACCAGCCTTCAGAAATCTTTGTTATCTCCACTACAGAATGTTCCATTCATTCACTGCGAATCTGGAATTCATCTGACTCTCAACTCCACGCAGGTTTTCATTACACCACTGTTGAATGTCCAAGTAACCCAATGCTGGTTTTCAGCGGCCTGTTCATATTCGCAGCCCTGCTGTTTACTTGGCTATCGATTCAAGCCTGGTCAGCTCTTCATTTTCCTGTCCACACAACACAGGCTTCAGAAATCATTGGAATCTCCTCTACAGAATGTTCCATTCATTCACTGCGAATGTGGAATTCAACTGACTCTCCACTCCATGCAGGTTTTCCTTACACCACTGATGAATGTCCAAGTAACCCAATGCTGGTTTTCAGCTGCATGTTCACACTCGCAGCCATGCTATACAATTGGCTTTCCACTAAATCCTGATTAGTTCTTGATTTTCCTTCCACACGACCCAGCCTTCAGAAATCGTTGGAATCTCCACTAGAGAATGTTCCATTCATTCACTGCGAATCTGGAATTCCTCTGAACCTCCACTCCCGGCAGGTTTTCGTTACACCACTGTTGAATGTCCAAGTAACCCAATGTTTTAAGTGTTTTCTTCACAAGCGCAGTGGTGCTGTTCAATTGGCTATCCACTCAACCCTGGCCAGCTCTACATTTTCCTGTCCACACCACAGAGACTGGAGAAATCATTGTTATCTCCACTACAGAATGTTCCATTCATTCACAGCGAATCTGGAATTCATCTGAATCTCCACTCCCGGCAGGTTTTCGTGACACCACTGGTAAATATCCAAGTAAGCCAATGCTGGTTTTAAGTGGCCTGCTCATACTCTCAGCCGTGCTGTTCAATTTGCTATCCACTCAACCCTCTTCAGCTCCATTTTCCTGTCCACATAACCCAAACTTCAGAAACAATTGGTATCTCCTCCACAGAATGTTCCATTCATTGACGGCAAATCTGAAATTCATCTAATTCTCAACTCCCGTCAGGTTTTCGTTACACCACTTGTGAATGTCCAATTAAGCCAAAGCTGGTTTTCAGTGGCCTGTTCTTACTACGAGACGTGCTGTTCATTTGGCTATCCATTCCACCCTGTTCAGCTCTACATTTTCGTGTCCACAAAACCCAGCCTTCAGAAATCATTGGAATCACCACTAGAGAATGTTCCATTCATTCACTGCGAATCTGGAATTCATCTGAATCTCCACTCCCGGCAGGTTTTCATTGCACCACTGCTGAATGTTCAAGTAACGCAATGATGGTTTTCAGCGGTCTATTCACACTCGAACCCGTGCTGTTCACGGTCTAGCGACTCAACACTGGTGAGTTCTTCTTTTTCCAGTTCAGACAATACAAACCTCAGAAACCATTGCAATCTACACTACAGAATGTTTCATTCATTCAGGCGAATCTTGAATTCATCTTGTTCTCCACTCCCAGCAGGTTTTCGTTTCACCACTGGTGAATGTCCAAGCAACCCAAGGCTGGTTTCAGCTGCGTGTTAACACTCGCAGCCGTGCTGTTCAATTGGCTATCCAGTGAACGCTGGTTAGCTCTTGATTTTCCTTCCACACACCGAGCCTTCAGAAATCATTCTTATCTCCACTTCAGAATGTTCCATTCGTTCCCTGCGAATCTGGAATTCCTCTGACTCTCCACACCAGGCAGATTTTCCTAACAACACTGGTGAATGACCAGGTAATCCAATGCTGGTTTTCAGCGGCTGTTCACACTCACAGCCTTGCTGTTCAATTGGCAATCCAGTCAAACCTAGTCAGCTCTTCATTTTCCTGTCCACACAACCCAGCGTTCAGAAATCATTGGAATCTCTACTACAGAAATTTCCATTCATTCACTGTGAATCTGGAAATACTCTGAATCTGCATTCCAGGAAGGCTTTCGTTACACCACTGATGAATGTCCAAGTAATGCAATGCTGCTTCTTAGTGGTCTGTTCACACTCGAAACCGTGCTGTTCATTGGCTATCCACTCAATATCGGTCAGCTCTTCAATATCCTGTCCAGACTATCCAGATTCCTAAATGTTGGCAATCACCACTACAGAATGTTCCATTCAATCACGCGAATCTGGAATTCATCAGAGTCTCCACTCCTGGAAGGTTTTCGTGACACCACTGGTAAATGTCCAAGGAAGACAATGCTGGTTTTAAGCCGCCTGCTAACACACTCAGCCGTGCTGTTCAATTTGCTATCCACCCAACCCTATTCAGCTCTACATTTTCCTGTCCTCATAACCCAACCTTCAGAAATAATTGGTATCTCCTCCACAGAATGTTCCGTTCATTCACTGCGAATCTTAAATTCATCTGACTCTCAACTCCCGGCGGGTTATCGTTACACCACTTGTGAATGTCCAAGTAAGCCAATGCTGGTTTTCAGTGGCCTGTTCATACTAAGAGACGTGCTGTTCATTTGGCTATCCACTCCACCCTGTTCAGCTCTACATTTTCGTGTCCACAAAACCCAGCCTTCAGAAATCATTGGAATCACCACTAGAGAATGTTCCATTCATTCACTGCGAATCTGGAATTCCTCTGAACCTCCACTCCTGGCAGGTTTTCGTTACGCCACTGGTGAATGTCCAAGTAACTCAATACTGGTTTTCAGAGGCATGTTCAACTCGCAGAAGTGCTGTTCAATGGGCTATCCACTCAATATTGGTCAGCTCTTCATTTTCCTCTCCACACAAACCAGCCTTCAGAAATCATTGGGCTCTCCACTACAGACTGTTCCATTCATTCACTGCGATTCTGCAATTCATCTGACTCTCCGCTCCAGGCAGGTTTTCATTACAGCACTGGTGAATGACCAAGTAATCCAATGCTGGTTTTCAGCCGCCTTTTCACACTCGCAGTGTGCTGTTCAATTGTCTATCCACTCAAACCTGGTCAGCCTTTCATTTTCTTTTCCACAATATCAGACTTCAGAAATCATTGGAATCGCCAGTACAGAATGTTCCATTCATTCACTGCCAATCTGGAATTCATCTGAATCTGCACTCCAGGTAGGCTTTCATTACACCACTTATGAATGTCCAAGTAACACAATGCTGGTTTTCAGCGGTCTGTTCACACTCTAAGCCCTGCTTTTTACTGGGTATCCACACAACTGTGGTCAGCTCTTCATTTTCATGTCCAAACAATCCAGACTTGAGAAATCATTGCAATCTCCAGTACAGAATGTTCCATTCATTCACTGCGAATCTGGAATTCAACTGAATCTCCACTACCTGCAGATTTATCTTACACCACTTGTGAATGTCCAAGTAAAACAATGCTGGTTTTCAGAGGCCTGTTCATGTTCGCAGTCGTGCTGTTCAATTGGCTATCCACTCAACCTGTTTTGCTCCTCATTTTCCTGTGCACACAACCCAGCCTTCAGAAATCATTGTAATCTCCACTACAGGATGTTCCATTCATTCACTGGGAATCTGGAATTCATCTGAATCTGCACTCCACGCAGGCTTTCGTTACACCACTGCTGAAAGTCGAAGTAATGCAATACTGGTTTTCAGTGGTCTGTTCACATTCGAAGCCGAGGCTTTTTACAGGCTATCCACTCAACACTGGTCAGCTCTTCATTTTCGTGTCCCCACAATCCAGATTTCAGAAATCATTGCAATCTCCACTACAGAATGTTCCATTCATTCACTGCGAGTCTGGAGTTTATCTGATTCTCCACTCCCGCCTGGTTAACATTACACCACTTGTGAATGTCCAAGTAAGCCAATGCTGGTTTTCAGAGGCCTGTTCATACTCGCAGCCGTGCTGTTTAATTGACAATTCACTCCACCCTGTTCAGCTCTTCATTGTCCCACCACACTACCAGCCTTCAGAAATCTTTGTTATCTCCACTACAGAATGTTCCATTCATTCACTGCGAATCTGGAATTCATCTGACTCTCAACTCCACGCAGGTTTTCATTACACCACTGTTGAATGTCCAAGTAACCCAATGCTGGTTTTCAGCGGCCTGTTCATATTCGCAGCCCTGCTGTTTACTTGGCTATCGATTCAAGCCTGGTCAGCTCTTCATTTTCCTGTCCACACAACACAGGCTTCAGAAATCATTGGAATCTCCTCTACAGAATGTTCCATTCATTCACTGCGAATGTGGAATTCAACTGACTCTCCACTCCATGCAGGTTTTCCTTACACCACTGATGAATGTCCAAGTAACCCAATGCTGGTTTTCAGCTGCATGTTCACACTCGCAGCCATGCTATACAATTGGCTTTCCACTAAATCCTGATTAGTTCTTGATTTTCCTTCCACACGACCCAGCCTTCAGAAATCGTTGGAATCTCCACTAGAGAATGTTCCATTCATTCACTGCGAATCTGGAATTCCTCTGAACCTCCACTCCCGGCAGGTTTTCGTTACACCACTGTTGAATGTCCAAGTAACCCAATGTTTTAAGTGTTTTCTTCACAAGCGCAGTGGTGCTGTTCAATTGGCTATCCACTCAACCCTGGCCAGCTCTACATTTTCCTGTCCACACCACAGAGACTGGAGAAATCATTGTTATCTCCACTACAGAATGTTCCATTCATTCACAGCGAATCTGGAATTCATCTGAATCTCCACTCCCGGCAGGTTTTCGTGACACCACTGGTAAATATCCAAGTAAGCCAATGCTGGTTTTAAGTGGCCTGCTCATACTCTCAGCCGTGCTGTTCAATTTGCTATCCACTCAACCCTCTTCAGCTCCATTTTCCTGTCCACATAACCCAAACTTCAGAAACAATTGGTATCTCCTCCACAGAATGTTCCATTCATTGACGGCAAATCTGAAATTCATCTAATTCTCAACTCCCGTCAGGTTTTCGTTACACCACTTGTGAATGTCCAATTAAGCCAAAGCTGGTTTTCAGTGGCCTGTTCTTACTACGAGACGTGCTGTTCATTTGGCTATCCATTCCACCCTGTTCAGCTCTACATTTTCGTGTCCACAAAACCCAGCCTTCAGAAATCATTGGAATCACCACTAGAGAATGTTCCATTCATTCACTGCGAATCTGGAATTCATCTGAATCTCCACTCCCGGCAGGTTTTCATTGCACCACTGCTGAATGTTCAAGTAACGCAATGATGGTTTTCAGCGGTCTATTCACACTCGAACCCGTGCTGTTCACGGTCTAGCGACTCAACACTGGTGAGTTCTTCTTTTTCCAGTTCAGACAATACAAACCTCAGAAACCATTGCAATCTACACTACAGAATGTTTCATTCATTCAGGCGAATCTTGAATTCATCTTGTTCTCCACTCCCAGCAGGTTTTCGTTTCACCACTGGTGAATGTCCAAGCAACCCAAGGCTGGTTTCAGCTGCGTGTTAACACTCGCAGCCGTGCTGTTCAATTGGCTATCCAGTGAACGCTGGTTAGCTCTTGATTTTCCTTCCACACACCGAGCCTTCAGAAATCATTCTTATCTCCACTTCAGAATGTTCCATTCGTTCCCTGCGAATCTGGAATTCCTCTGACTCTCCACACCAGGCAGATTTTCCTAACAACACTGGTGAATGACCAGGTAATCCAATGCTGGTTTTCAGCGGCTGTTCACACTCACAGCCTTGCTGTTCAATTGGCAATCCAGTCAAACCTAGTCAGCTCTTCATTTTCCTGTCCACACAACCCAGCGTTCAGAAATCATTGGAATCTCTACTACAGAAATTTCCATTCATTCACTGTGAATCTGGAAATACTCTGAATCTGCATTCCAGGAAGGCTTTCGTTACACCACTGATGAATGTCCAAGTAATGCAATGCTGCTTCTTAGTGGTCTGTTCACACTCGAAACCGTGCTGTTCATTGGCTATCCACTCAATATCGGTCAGCTCTTCAATATCCTGTCCAGACTATCCAGATTCCTAAATGTTGGCAATCACCACTACAGAATGTTCCATTCAATCACGCGAATCTGGAATTCATCAGAGTCTCCACTCCTGGAAGGTTTTCGTGACACCACTGGTAAATGTCCAAGGAAGACAATGCTGGTTTTAAGCCGCCTGCTAACACACTCAGCCGTGCTGTTCAATTTGCTATCCACCCAACCCTATTCAGCTCTACATTTTCCTGTCCTCATAACCCAACCTTCAGAAACAATTGGTATCTCCTCCACAGAATGTTCCGTTCATTCACTGCGAATCTTAAATTCATCTGACTCTCAACTCCCGGCGGGTTATCGTTACACCACTTGTGAATGTCCAAGTAAGCCAATGCTGGTTTTCAGTGGCCTGTTCATACTAAGAGACGTGCTGTTCATTTGGCTATCCACTCCACCCTGTTCAGCTCTACATTTTCGTGTCCACAAAACCCAGCCTTCAGAAATCATTGGAATCACCACTAGAGAATGTTCCATTCATTCACTGCGAATCTGGAATTCCTCTGAACCTCCACTCCTGGCAGGTTTTCGTTACGCCACTGGTGAATGTCCAAGTAACTCAATACTGGTTTTCAGAGGCATGTTCAACTCGCAGAAGTGCTGTTCAATGGGCTATCCACTCAATATTGGTCAGCTCTTCATTTTCCTCTCCACACAAACCAGCCTTCAGAAATCATTGGGCTCTCCACTACAGACTGTTCCATTCATTCACTGCGATTCTGCAATTCATCTGACTCTCCGCTCCAGGCAGGTTTTCATTACAGCACTGGTGAATGACCAAGTAATCCAATGCTGGTTTTCAGCCGCCTTTTCACACTCGCAGTGTGCTGTTCAATTGTCTATCCACTCAAACCTGGTCAGCCTTTCATTTTCTTTTCCACAATATCAGACTTCAGAAATCATTGGAATCGCCAGTACAGAATGTTCCATTCATTCACTGCCAATCTGGAATTCATCTGAATCTGCACTCCAGGTAGGCTTTCATTACACCACTTATGAATGTCCAAGTAACACAATGCTGGTTTTCAGCGGTCTGTTCACACTCTAAGCCCTGCTTTTTACTGGGTATCCACACAACTGTGGTCAGCTCTTCATTTTCATGTCCAAACAATCCAGACTTGAGAAATCATTGCAATCTCCAGTACAGAATGTTCCATTCATTCACTGCGAATCTGGAATTCAACTGAATCTCCACTACCTGCAGATTTATCTTACACCACTTGTGAATGTCCAAGTAAAACAATGCTGGTTTTCAGAGGCCTGTTCATGTTCGCAGTCGTGCTGTTCAATTGGCTATCCACTCAACCTGTTTTGCTCCTCATTTTCCTGTGCACACAACCCAGCCTTCAGAAATCATTGTAATCTCCACTACAGGATGTTCCATTCATTCACTGGGAATCTGGAATTCATCTGAATCTGCACTCCACGCAGGCTTTCGTTACACCACTGCTGAAAGTCGAAGTAATGCAATACTGGTTTTCAGTGGTCTGTTCACATTCGAAGCCGAGGCTTTTTACAGGCTATCCACTCAACACTGGTCAGCTCTTCATTTTCGTGTCCCCACAATCCAGATTTCAGAAATCATTGCAATCTCCACTACAGAATGTTCCATTCATTCACTGCGAGTCTGGAGTTTATCTGATTCTCCACTCCCGCCTGGTTAACATTACACCACTTGTGAATGTCCAAGTAAGCCAATGCTGGTTTTCAGAGGCCTGTTCATACTCGCAGCCGTGCTGTTTAATTGACAATTCCCTCCACCCTGTTCAGCTCTTCATTGTCCCACCACACTACCAGCCTTCAGAAATCTTTGTTATCTCCACTACAGAATGTTCCATTCATTCACTGCGAATCTGGAATTCATCTGACTCTCAACTCCACGCAGGTTTTCATTACACCACTGTTGAATGTCCAAGTAACCCAATGCTGGTTTTCAGCGGCCTGTTCATATTCGCAGCCCTGCTGTTTACTTGGCTATCGATTCAAGCCTGGTCAGCTCTTCATTTTCCTGTCCACACAACACAGGCTTCAGAAATCATTGGAATCTCCTCTACAGAATGTTCCATTCATTCACTGCGAATGTGGAATTCAACTGACTCTCCACTCCATGCAGGTTTTCCTTACACCACTGATGAATGTCCAAGTAACCCAATGCTGGTTTTCAGCTGCATGTTCACACTCGCAGCCATGCTATACAATTGGCTTTCCACTAAATCCTGATTAGTTCTTGATTTTCCTTCCACACGACCCAGCCTTCAGAAATCGTTGGAATCTCCACTAGAGAATGTTCCATTCATTCACTGCGAATCTGGAATTCCTCTGAACCTCCACTCCCGGCAGGTTTTCGTTACACCACTGTTGAATGTCCAAGTAACCCAATGTTTTAAGTGTTTTCTTCACAAGCGCAGTGGTGCTGTTCAATTGGCTATCCACTCAACCCTGGCCAGCTCTACATTTTCCTGTCCACACCACAGAGACTGGAGAAATCATTGTTATCTCCACTACAGAATGTTCCATTCATTCACAGCGAATCTGGAATTCATCTGAATCTCCACTCCCGGCAGGTTTTCGTGACACCACTGGTAAATATCCAAGTAAGCCAATGCTGGTTTTAAGTGGCCTGCTCATACTCTCAGCCGTGCTGTTCAATTTGCTATCCACTCAACCCTCTTCAGCTCCATTTTCCTGTCCACATAACCCAAACTTCAGAAACAATTGGTATCTCCTCCACAGAATGTTCCATTCATTGACGGCAAATCTGAAATTCATCTAATTCTCAACTCCCGTCAGGTTTTCGTTACACCACTTGTGAATGTCCAATTAAGCCAAAGCTGGTTTTCAGTGGCCTGTTCTTACTACGAGACGTGCTGTTCATTTGGCTATCCATTCCACCCTGTTCAGCTCTACATTTTCGTGTCCACAAAACCCAGCCTTCAGAAATCATTGGAATCACCACTAGAGAATGCTCCATTCATTCACTGCGAATCTGGAATTCATCTGAATCTCCACTCCCGGCAGGTTTTCATTGCACCACTGCTGAATGTTCAAGTAACGCAATGATGGTTTTCAGCGGTCTATTCACACTCGAACCCGTGCTGTTCACGGTCTAGCGACTCAACACTGGTGAGTTCTTCTTTTTCCAGTTCAGACAATACAAACCTCAGAAACCATTGCAATCTACACTACAGAATGTTTCATTCATTCAGGCGAATCTTGAATTCATCTTGTTCTCCACTCCCAGCAGGTTTTCGTTTCACCACTGGTGAATGTCCAAGCAACCCAAGGCTGGTTTCAGCTGCGTGTTAACACTCGCAGCCGTGCTGTTCAATTGGCTATCCAGTGAACGCTGGTTAGCTCTTGATTTTCCTTCCACACACCGAGCCTTCAGAAATCATTCTTATCTCCACTTCAGAATGTTCCATTCGTTCCCTGCGAATCTGGAATTCCTCTGACTCTCCACACCAGGCAGATTTTCCTAACAACACTGGTGAATGACCAGGTAATCCAATGCTGGTTTTCAGCGGCTGTTCACACTCACAGCCTTGCTGTTCAATTGGCAATCCAGTCAAACCTAGTCAGCTCTTCATTTTCCTGTCCACACAACCCAGCGTTCAGAAATCATTGGAATCTCTACTACAGAAATTTCCATTCATTCACTGTGAATCTGGAAATACTCTGAATCTGCATTCCAGGAAGGCTTTCGTTACACCACTCATGAATGTCCAAGTAATGCAATGCTGCTTCTTAGTGGTCTGTTCACACTCGAAACCGTGCTGTTCATTGGCTATCCACTCAATATCGGTCAGCTCTTCAATATCCTGTCCAGACTATCCAGATTCCTAAATGTTGGCAATCACCACTACAGAATGTTCCATTCAATCACGCGAATCTGGAATTCATCAGAGTCTCCACTCCTGGAAGGTTTTCGTGACACCACTGGTAAATGTCCAAGGAAGACAATGCTGGTTTTAAGCCGCCTGCTAACACACTCAGCCGTGCTGTTCAATTTGCTATCCACCCAACCCTATTCAGCTCTACATTTTCCTGTCCTCATAACCCAACCTTCAGAAATAATTGGTATCTCCTCCACAGAATGTTCCGTTCATTCACTGCGAATCTTAAATTCATCTGACTCTCAACTCCCGGCGGGTTATCGTTACACCACTTGTGAATGTCCAAGTAAGCCAATGCTGGTTTTCAGTGGCCTGTTCATACTAAGAGACGTGCTGTTCATTTGGCTATCCACTCCACCCTGTTCAGCTCTACATTTTCGTGTCCACAAAACCCAGCCTTCAGAAATCATTGGAATCACCACTAGAGAATGTTCCATTCATTCACTGCGAATCTGGAATTCCTCTGAACCTCCACTCCTGGCAGGTTTTCGTTACGCCACTGGTGAATGTCCAAGTAACTCAATACTGGTTTTCAGAGGCATGTTCAACTCGCAGAAGTGCTGTTCAATGGGCTATCCACTCAATATTGGTCAGCTCTTCATTTTCCTCTCCACACAAACCAGCCTTCAGAAATCATTGGGCTCTCCACTACAGACTGTTCCATTCATTCACTGCGATTCTGCAATTCATCTGACTCTCCGCTCCAGGCAGGTTTTCATTACAGCACTGGTGAATGACAAAGTAATCCAATGCTGGTTTTCAGCCGCCTTTTCACACTCGCAGTGTGCTGTTCAATTGTCTATCCACTCAAACCTGGTCAGCCTTTCATTTTCTTTTCCACAATATCAGACTTCAGAAATCATTGGAATCGCCAGTACAGAATGTTCCATTCATTCACTGCCAATCTGGAATTCATCTGAATCTGCACTCCAGGTAGGCTTTCATTACACCACTTATGAATGTCCAAGTAACACAATGCTGGTTTTCAGCGGTCTGTTCACACTCTAAGCCCTGCTTTTTACTGGGTATCCACACAACTGTGGTCAGCTCTTCATTTTCATGTCCAAACAATTCAGACTTGAGAAATCATTGCAATCTCCAGTACAGAATGTTCCATTCATTCACTGCGAATCTGGAATTCAACTGAATCTCCACTACCTGCAGATTTATCTTACACCACTTGTGAATGTCCAAGTAAAACAATGCTGGTTTTCAGAGGCCTGTTCATGTTCGCAGTCGTGCTGTTCAATTGGCTATCCACTCAACCTGTTTTGCTCCTCATTTTCCTGTGCACACAACCCAGCCTTCAGAAATCATTGTAATCTCCACTACAGGATGTTCCATTCATTCACTGGGAATCTGGAATTCATCTGAATCTGCACTCCACGCAGGCTTTCGTTACACCACTGCTGAAAGTCGAAGTAATGCAATACTGGTTTTCAGTGGTCTGTTCACATTCGAAGCCGAGGCTTTTTACAGGCTATCCACTCAACACTGGTCAGCTCTTCATTTTCGTGTCCCCACAATCCAGATTTCAGAAATCATTGCAATCTCCACTACAGAATGTTCCATTCATTCACTGCGAGTCTGGAGTTTATCTGATTCTCCACTCCCGCCTGGTTAACATTACACCACTTGTGAATGTCCAAGTAAGCCAATGCTGGTTTTCAGAGGCCTGTTCATACTCGCAGCCGTGCTGTTTAATTGACAATTCACTCCACCCTGTTCAGCTCTTCATTGTCCCACCACACTACCAGCCTTCAGAAATCTTTGTTATCTCCACTACAGAATGTTCCATTCATTCACTGCGAATCTGGAATTCATCTGACTCTCAACTCCACGCAGGTTTTCATTACACCACTGTTGAATGTCCAAGTAACCCAATGCTGGTTTTCAGCGGCCTGTTCATATTCGCAGCCCTGCTGTTTACTTGGCTATCGATTCAAGCCTGGTCAGCTCTTCATTTTCCTGTCCACACAACACAGGCTTCAGAAATCATTGGAATCTCCTCTACAGAATGTTCCATTCATTCACTGCGAATGTGGAATTCAACTGACTCTCCACTCCATGCAGGTTTTCCTTACACCACTGATGAATGTCCAAGTAACCCAATGCTGGTTTTCAGCTGCATGTTCACACTCGCAGCCATGCTATACAATTGGCTTTCCACTAAATCCTGATTAGTTCTTGATTTTCCTTCCACACGACCCAGCCTTCAGAAATCGTTGGAATCTCCACTAGAGAATGTTCCATTCATTCACTGCGAATCTGGAATTCCTCTGAACCTCCACTCCCGGCAGGTTTTCGTTACACCACTGTTGAATGTCCAAGTAACCCAATGTTTTAAGTGTTTTCTTCACAAGCGCAGTGGTGCTGTTCAATTGGCTATCCACTCAACCCTGGCCAGCTCTACATTTTCCTGTCCACACCACAGAGACTGGAGAAATCATTGTTATCTCCACTACAGAATGTTCCATTCATTCACAGCGAATCTGGAATTCATCTGAATCTCCACTCCCGGCAGGTTTTCGTGACACCACTGGTAAATATCCAAGTAAGCCAATGCTGGTTTTAAGTGGCCTGCTCATACTCTCAGCCGTGCTGTTCAATTTGCTATCCACTCAACCCTCTTCAGCTCCATTTTCCTGTCCACATAACCCAAACTTCAGAAACAATTGGTATCTCCTCCACAGAATGTTCCATTCATTGACGGCAAATCTGAAATTCATCTAATTCTCAACTCCCGTCAGGTTTTCGTTACACCACTTGTGAATGTCCAATTAAGCCAAAGCTGGTTTTCAGTGGCCTGTTCTTACTACGAGACGTGCTGTTCATTTGGCTATCCATTCCACCCTGTTCAGCTCTACATTTTCGTGTCCACAAAACCCAGCCTTCAGAAATCATTGGAATCACCACTAGAGAATGTTCCATTCATTCACTGCGAATCTGGAATTCATCTGAATCTCCACTCCCGGCAGGTTTTCATTGCACCACTGCTGAATGTTCAAGTAACGCAATGATGGTTTTCAGCGGTCTATTCACACTCGAACCCGTGCTGTTCACGGTCTAGCGACTCAACACTGGTGAGTTCTTCTTTTTCCAGTTCAGACAATACAAACCTCAGAAACCATTGCAATCTACACTACAGAATGTTTCATTCATTCAGGCGAATCTTGAATTCATCTTGTTCTCCACTCCCAGCAGGTTTTCGTTTCACCACTGGTGAATGTCCAAGCAACCCAAGGCTGGTTTCAGCTGCGTGTTAACACTCGCAGCCGTGCTGTTCAATTGGCTATCCAGTGAACGCTGGTTAGCTCTTGATTTTCCTTCCACACACCGAGCCTTCAGAAATCATTCTTATCTCCACTTCAGAATGTTCCATTCGTTCCCTGCGAATCTGGAATTCCTCTGACTCTCCACACCAGGCAGATTTTCCTAACAACACTGGTGAATGACCAGGTAATCCAATGCTGGTTTTCAGCGGCTGTTCACACTCACAGCCTTGCTGTTCAATTGGCAATCCAGTCAAACCTAGTCAGCTCTTCATTTTCCTGTCCACACAACCCAGCGTTCAGAAATCATTGGAATCTCTACTACAGAAATTTCCATTCATTCACTGTGAATCTGGAAATACTCTGAATCTGCATTCCAGGAAGGCTTTCGTTACACCACTGATGAATGTCCAAGTAATGCAATGCTGCTTCTTAGTGGTCTGTTCACACTCGAAACCGTGCTGTTCATTGGCTATCCACTCAATATCGGTCAGCTCTTCAATATCCTGTCCAGACTATCCAGATTCCTAAATGTTGGCAATCACCACTACAGAATGTTCCATTCAATCACGCGAATCTGGAATTCATCAGAGTCTCCACTCCTGGAAGGTTTTCGTGACACCACTGGTAAATGTCCAAGGAAGACAATGCTGGTTTTAAGCCGCCTGCTAACACACTCAGCCGTGCTGTTCAATTTGCTATCCACCCAACCCTATTCAGCTCTACATTTTCCTGTCCTCATAACCCAACCTTCAGAAATAATTGGTATCTCCTCCACAGAATGTTCCGTTCATTCACTGCGAATCTTAAATTCATCTGACTCTCAACTCCCGGCGGGTTATCGTTACACCACTTGTGAATGTCCAAGTAAGCCAATGCTGGTTTTCAGTGGCCTGTTCATACTAAGAGACGTGCTGTTCATTTGGCTATCCACTCCACCCTGTTCAGCTCTACATTTTCGTGTCCACAAAACCCAGCCTTCAGAAATCATTGGAATCACCACTAGAGAATGTTCCATTCATTCACTGCGAATCTGGAATTCCTCTGAACCTCCACTCCTGGCAGGTTTTCGTTACGCCACTGGTGAATGTCCAAGTAACTCAATACTGGTTTTCAGAGGCATGTTCAACTCGCAGAAGTGCTGTTCAATGGGCTATCCACTCAATATTGGTCAGCTCTTCATTTTCCTCTCCACACAAACCAGCCTTCAGAAATCATTGGGCTCTCCACTACAGACTGTTCCATTCATTCACTGCGATTCTGCAATTCATCTGACTCTCCGCTCCAGGCAGGTTTTCATTACAGCACTGGTGAATGACCAAGTAATCCAATGCTGGTTTTCAGCCGCCTTTTCACACTCGCAGTGTGCTGTTCAATTGTCTATCCACTCAAACCTGGTCAGCCTTTCATTTTCTTTTCCACAATATCAGACTTCAGAAATCATTGGAATCGCCAGTACAGAATGTTCCATTCATTCACTGCCAATCTGGAATTCATCTGAATCTGCACTCCAGGTAGGCTTTCATTACACCACTTATGAATGTCCAAGTAACACAATGCTGGTTTTCAGCGGTCTGTTCACACTCTAAGCCCTGCTTTTTACTGGGTATCCACACAACTGTGGTCAGCTCTTCATTTTCATGTCCAAACAATCCAGACTTGAGAAATCATTGCAATCTCCAGTACAGAATGTTCCATTCATTCACTGCGAATCTGGAATTCAACTGAATCTCCACTACCTGCAGATTTATCTTACACCACTTGTGAATGTCCAAGTAAAACAATGCTGGTTTTCAGAGGCCTGTTCATGTTCGCAGTCGTGCTGTTCAATTGGCTATCCACTCAACCTGTTTTGCTCCTCATTTTCCTGTGCACACAACCCAGCCTTCAGAAATCATTGTAATCTCCACTACAGGATGTTCCATTCATTCACTGGGAATCTGGAATTCATCTGAATCTGCACTCCACGCAGGCTTTCGTTACACCAATGCTGAAAGTCGAAGTAATGCAATACTGGTTTTCAGTGGTCTGTTCACATTCGAAGCCGAGGCTTTTTACAGGCTATCCACTCAACACTGGTCAGCTCTTCATTTTCGTGTCCCCACAATCCAGATTTCAGAAATCATTGCAATCTCCACTACAGAATGTTCCATTCATTCACTGCGAGTCTGGAGTTTATCTGATTCTCCACTCCCGCCTGGTTAACATTACACCACTTGTGAATGTCCAAGTAAGCCAATGCTGGTTTTCAGAGGCCTGTTCATACTCGCAGCCGTGCTGTTTAATTGACAATTCACTCCACCCTGTTCAGCTCTTCATTGTCCCACCACACTACCAGCCTTCAGAAATCTTTGTTATCTCCACTACAGAATGTTCCATTCATTCACTGCGAATCTGGAATTCATCTGACTCTCAACTCCACGCAGGTTTTCATTACACCACTGTTGAATGTCCAAGTAACCCAATGCTGGTTTTCAGCGGCCTGTTCATATTCGCAGCCCTGCTGTTTACTTGGCTATCGATTCAAGCCTGGTCAGCTCTTCATTTTCCTGTCCACACAACACAGGCTTCAGAAATCATTGGAATCTCCTCTACAGAATGTTCCATTCATTCACTGCGAATGTGGAATTCAACTGACTCTCCACTCCATGCAGGTTTTCCTTACACCACTGATGAATGTCCAAGTAACCCAATGCTGGTTTTCAGCTGCATGTTCACACTCGCAGCCATGCTATACAATTGGCTTTCCACTAAATCCTGATTAGTTCTTGATTTTCCTTCCACACGACCCAGCCTTCAGAAATCGTTGGAATCTCCACTAGAGAATGTTCCATTCATTCACTGCGAATCTGGAATTCCTCTGAACCTCCACTCCCGGCAGGTTTTCGTTACACCACTGTTGAATGTCCAAGTAACCCAATGTTTTAAGTGTTTTCTTCACAAGCGCAGTGGTGCTGTTCAATTGGCTATCCACTCAACCCTGGCCAGCTCTACATTTTCCTGTCCACACCACAGAGACTGGAGAAATCATTGTTATCTCCACTACAGAATGTTCCATTCATTCACAGCGAATCTGGAATTCATCTGAATCTCCACTCCCGGCAGGTTTTCGTGACACCACTGGTAAATATCCAAGTAAGCCAATGCTGGTTTTAAGTGGCCTGCTCATACTCTCAGCCGTGCTGTTCAATTTGCTATCCACTCAACCCTCTTCAGCTCCATTTTCCTGTCCACATAACCCAAACTTCAGAAACAATTGGTATCTCCTCCACAGAATGTTCCATTCATTGACGGCAAATCTGAAATTCATCTAATTCTCAACTCCCGTCAGGTTTTCGTTACACCACTTGTGAATGTCCAATTAAGCCAAAGCTGGTTTTCAGTGGCCTGTTCTTACTACGAGACGTGCTGTTCATTTGGCTATCCATTCCACCCTGTTCAGCTCTACATTTTCGTGTCCACAAAACCCAGCCTTCAGAAATCATTGGAATCACCACTAGAGAATGTTCCATTCATTCACTGCGAATCTGGAATTCATCTGAATCTCCACTCCCGGCAGGTTTTCATTGCACCACTGCTGAATGTTCAAGTAACGCAATGATGGTTTTCAGCGGTCTATTCACACTCGAACCCGTGCTGTTCACGGTCTAGCGACTCAACACTGGTGAGTTCTTCTTTTTCCAGTTCAGACAATACAAACCTCAGAAACCATTGCAATCTACACTACAGAATGTTTCATTCATTCAGGCGAATCTTGAATTCATCTTGTTCTCCACTCCCAGCAGGTTTTCGTTTCACCACTGGTGAATGTCCAAGCAACCCAAGGCTGGTTTCAGCTGCGTGTTAACACTCGCAGCCGTGCTGTTCAATTGGCTATCCAGTGAACGCTGGTTAGCTCTTGATTTTCCTTCCACACACCGAGCCTTCAGAAATCATTCTTATCTCCACTTCAGAATGTTCCATTCGTTCC
The DNA here is from genome assembly GCF_029834395.1 of Sorex fumeus. NCBI lineage: Eukaryota > Metazoa > Chordata > Mammalia > Eulipotyphla > Soricidae > Sorex > Sorex fumeus. The sequence continues at coordinate 1,212,661 of NW_026606204.1, forward strand.
CTGCGAATCTGGAATTCCTCTGACTCTCCACACCAGGCAGATTTTCCTAACAACACTGGTGAATGACCAGGTAATCCAATGCTGGTTTTCAGCGGCTGTTCACACTCACAGCCTTGCTGTTCAATTGGCAATCCAGTCAAACCTAGTCAGCTCTTCATTTTCCTGTCCACACAACCCAGCGTTCAGAAATCATTGGAATCTCTACTACAGAAATTTCCATTCATTCACTGTGAATCTGGAAATACTCTGAATCTGCATTCCAGGAAGGCTTTCGTTACACCACTGATGAATGTCCAAGTAATGCAATGCTGCTTCTTAGTGGTCTGTTCACACTCGAAACCGTGCTGTTCATTGGCTATCCACTCAATATCGGTCAGCTCTTCAATATCCTGTCCAGACTATCCAGATTCCTAAATGTTGGCAATCACCACTACAGAATGTTCCATTCAATCACGCGAATCTGGAATTCATCAGAGTCTCCACTCCTGGAAGGTTTTCGTGACACCACTGGTAAATGTCCAAGGAAGACAATGCTGGTTTTAAGCCGCCTGCTAACACACTCAGCCGTGCTGTTCAATTTGCTATCCACCCAACCCTATTCAGCTCTACATTTTCCTGTCCTCATAACCCAACCTTCAGAAATAATTGGTATCTCCTCCACAGAATGTTCCGTTCATTCACTGCGAATCTTAAATTCATCTGACTCTCAACTCCCGGCGGGTTATCGTTACACCACTTGTGAATGTCCAAGTAAGCCAATGCTGGTTTTCAGTGGCCTGTTCATACTAAGAGACGTGCTGTTCATTTGGCTATCCACTCCACCCTGTTCAGCTCTACATTTTCGTGTCCACAAAACCCAGCCTTCAGAAATCATTGGAATCACCACTAGAGAATGTTCCATTCATTCACTGCGAATCTGGAATTCCTCTGAACCTCCACTCCTGGCAGGTTTTCGTTACGCCACTGGTGAATGTCCAAGTAACTCAATACTGGTTTTCAGAGGCATGTTCAACTCGCAGAAGTGCTGTTCAATGGGCTATCCACTCAATATTGGTCAGCTCTTCATTTTCCTCTCCACACAAACCAGCCTTCAGAAATCATTGGGCTCTCCACTACAGACTGTTCCATTCATTCACTGCGATTCTGCAATTCATCTGACTCTCCGCTCCAGGCAGGTTTTCATTACAGCACTGGTGAATGACAAAGTAATCCAATGCTGGTTTTCAGCCGCCTTTTCACACTCGCAGTGTGCTGTTCAATTGTCTATCCACTCAAACCTGGTCAGCCTTTCATTTTCTTTTCCACAATATCAGACTTCAGAAATCATTGGAATCGCCAGTACAGAATGTTCCATTCATTCACTGCCAATCTGGAATTCATCTGAATCTGCACTCCAGGTAGGCTTTCATTACACCACTTATGAATGTCCAAGTAACACAATGCTGGTTTTCAGCGGTCTGTTCACACTCTAAGCCCTGCTTTTTACTGGGTATCCACACAATTGTGGTCAGCTCTTCATTTTCATGTCCAAACAATCCAGACTTGAGAAATCATTGCAATCTCCAGTACAGAATGTTCCATTCATTCACTGCGAATCTGGAATTCAACTGAATCTCCACTACCTGCAGATTTATCTTACACCACTTGTGAATGTCCAAGTAAAACAATGCTGGTTTTCAGAGGCCTGTTCATGTTCGCAGTCGTGCTGTTCAATTGGCTATCCACTCAACCTGTTTTGCTCCTCATTTTCCTGTGCACACAACCCAGCCTTCAGAAATCATTGTAATCTCCACTACAGGATGTTCCATTCATTCACTGGGAATCTGGAATTCATCTGAATCTGCACTCCACGCAGGCTTTCGTTACACCACTGCTGAAAGTCGAAGTAATGCAATACTGGTTTTCAGTGGTCTGTTCACATTCGAAGCCGAGGCTTTTTACAGGCTATCCACTCAACACTGGTCAGCTCTTCATTTTCGTGTCCCCACAATCCAGATTTCAGAAATCATTGCAATCTCCACTACAGAATGTTCCATTCATTCACTGCGAGTCTGGAGTTTATCTGATTCTCCACTCCCGCCTGGTTAACATTACACCACTTGTGAATGTCCAAGTAAGCCAATGCTGGTTTTCAGAGGCCTGTTCATACTCGCAGCCGTGCTGTTTAATTGACAATTCACTCCACCCTGTTCAGCTCTTCATTGTCCCACCACACTACCAGCCTTCAGAAATCTTTGTTATCTCCACTACAGAATGTTCCATTCATTCACTGCGAATCTGGAATTCATCTGACTCTCAACTCCACGCAGGTTTTCATTACACCACTGTTGAATGTCCAAGTAACCCAATGCTGGTTTTCAGCGGCCTGTTCATATTCGCAGCCCTGCTGTTTACTTGGCTATCGATTCAAGCCTGGTCAGCTCTTCATTTTCCTGTCCACACAACACAGGCTTCAGAAATCATTGGAATCTCCTCTACAGAATGTTCCATTCATTCACTGCGAATGTGGAATTCAACTGACTCTCCACTCCATGCAGGTTTTCCTTACACCACTGATGAATGTCCAAGTAACCCAATGCTGGTTTTCAGCTGCATGTTCACACTCGCAGCCATGCTATACAATTGGCTTTCCACTAAATCCTGATTAGTTCTTGATTTTCCTTCCACACGACCCAGCCTTCAGAAATCGTTGGAATCTCCACTAGAGAATGTTCCATTCATTCACTGCGAATCTGGAATTCCTCTGAACCTCCACTCCCGGCAGGTTTTCGTTACACCACTGTTGAATGTCCAAGTAACCCAATGTTTTAAGTGTTTTCTTCACAAGCGCAGTGGTGCTGTTCAATTGGCTATCCACTCAACCCTGGCCAGCTCTACATTTTCCTGTCCACACCACAGAGACTGGAGAAATCATTGTTATCTCCACTACAGAATGTTCCATTCATTCACAGCGAATCTGGAATTCATCTGAATCTCCACTCCCGGCAGGTTTTCGTGACACCACTGGTAAATATCCAAGTAAGCCAATGCTGGTTTTAAGTGGCCTGCTCATACTCTCAGCCGTGCTGTTCAATTTGCTATCCACTCAACCCTCTTCAGCTCCATTTTCCTGTCCACATAACCCAAACTTCAGAAACAATTGGTATCTCCTCCACAGAATGTTCCATTCATTGACGGCAAATCTGAAATTCATCTAATTCTCAACTCCCGTCAGGTTTTCGTTACACCACTTGTGAATGTCCAATTAAGCCAAAGCTGGTTTTCAGTGGCCTGTTCTTACTACGAGACGTGCTGTTCATTTGGCTATCCATTCCACCCTGTTCAGCTCTACATTTTCGTGTCCACAAAACCCAGCCTTCAGAAATCATTGGAATCACCACTAGAGAATGTTCCATTCATTCACTGCGAATCTGGAATTCATCTGAATCTCCACTCCCGGCAGGTTTTCATTGCACCACTGCTGAATGTTCAAGTAACGCAATGATGGTTTTCAGCGGTCTATTCACACTCGAACCCGTGCTGTTCACGGTCTAGCGACTCAACACTGGTGAGTTCTTCTTTTTCCAGTTCAGACAATTCAAACCTCAGAAACCATTGCAATCTACACTACAGAATGTTTCATTCATTCAGGCGAATCTTGAATTCATCTTGTTCTCCACTCCCAGCAGGTTTTCGTTTCACCACTGGTGAATGTCCAAGCAACCCAAGGCTGGTTTCAGCTGCGTGTTAACACTCGCAGCCGTGCTGTTCAATTGGCTATCCAGTGAACGCTGGTTAGCTCTTGATTTTCCTTCCACACACCGAGCCTTCAGAAATCATTCTTATCTCCACTTCAGAATGTTCCATTCGTTCCCTGCGAATCTGGAATTCCTCTGACTCTCCACACCAGGCAGATTTTCCTAACAACACTGGTGAATGACCAGGTAATCCAATGCTGGTTTTCAGCGGCTGTTCACACTCACAGCCTTGCTGTTCAATTGGCAATCCAGTCAAACCTAGTCAGCTCTTCATTTTCCTGTCCACACAACCCAGCGTTCAGAAATCATTGGAATCTCTACTACAGAAATTTCCATTCATTCACTGTGAATCTGGAAATACTCTGAATCTGCATTCCAGGAAGGCTTTCGTTACACCACTGATGAATGTCCAAGTAATGCAATGCTGCTTCTTAGTGGTCTGTTCACACTCGAAACCGTGCTGTTCATTGGCTATCCACTCAATATCGGTCAGCTCTTCAATATCCTGTCCAGACTATCCAGATTCCTAAATGTTGGCAATCACCACTACAGAATGTTCCATTCAATCACGCGAATCTGGAATTCATCAGAGTCTCCACTCCTGGAAGGTTTTCGTGACACCACTGGTAAATGTCCAAGGAAGACAATGCTGGTTTTAAGCCGCCTGCTAACACACTCAGCCGTGCTGTTCAATTTGCTATCCACCCAACCCTATTCAGCTCTACATTTTCCTGTCCTCATAACCCAACCTTCAGAAATAATTGGTATCTCCTCCACAGAATGTTCCGTTCATTCACTGCGAATCTTAAATTCATCTGACTCTCAACTCCCGGCGGGTTATCGTTACACCACTTGTGAATGTCCAAGTAAGCCAATGCTGGTTTTCAGTGGCCTGTTCATACTAAGAGACGTGCTGTTCATTTGGCTATCCACTCCACCCTGTTCAGCTCTACATTTTCGTGTCCACAAAACCCAGCCTTCAGAAATCATTGGAATCACCACTAGAGAATGTTCCATTCATTCACTGCGAATCTGGAATTCCTCTGAACCTCCACTCCTGGCAGGTTTTCGTTACGCCACTGGTGAATGTCCAAGTAACTCAATACTGGTTTTCAGAGGCATGTTCAACTCGCAGAAGTGCTGTTCAATGGGCTATCCACTCAATATTGGTCAGCTCTTCATTTTCCTCTCCACACAAACCAGCCTTCAGAAATCATTGGGCTCTCCACTACAGACTGTTCCATTCATTCACTGCGATTCTGCAATTCATCTGACTCTCCGCTCCAGGCAGGTTTTCATTACAGCACTGGTGAATGACCAAGTAATCCAATGCTGGTTTTCAGCCGCCTTTTCACACTCGCAGTGTGCTGTTCAATTGTCTATCCACTCAAACCTGGTCAGCCTTTCATTTTCTTTTCCACAATATCAGACTTCAGAAATCATTGGAATCGCCAGTACAGAATGTTCCATTCATTCACTGCCAATCTGGAATTCATCTGAATCTGCACTCCAGGTAGGCTTTCATTACACCACTTATGAATGTCCAAGTAACACAATGCTGGTTTTCAGCGGTCTGTTCACACTCTAAGCCCTGCTTTTTACTGGGTATCCACACAACTGTGGTCAGCTCTTCATTTTCATGTCCAAACAATCCAGACTTGAGAAATCATTGCAATCTCCAGTACAGAATGTTCCATTCATTCACTGCGAATCTGGAATTCAACTGAATCTCCACTACCTGCAGATTTATCTTACACCACTTGTGAATGTCCAAGTAAAACAATGCTGGTTTTCAGAGGCCTGTTCATGTTCGCAGTCGTGCTGTTCAATTGGCTATCCACTCAACCTGTTTTGCTCCTCATTTTCCTGTGCACACAACCCAGCCTTCAGAAATCATTGTAATCTCCACTACAGGATGTTCCATTCATTCACTGGGAATCTGGAATTCATCTGAATCTGCACTCCACGCAGGCTTTCGTTACACCACTGCTGAAAGTCGAAGTAATGCAATACTGGTTTTCAGTGGTCTGTTCACATTCGAAGCCGAGGCTTTTTACAGGCTATCCACTCAACACTGGTCAGCTCTTCATTTTCGTGTCCCCACAATCCAGATTTCAGAAATCATTGCAATCTCCACTACAGAATGTTCCATTCATTCACTGCGAGTCTGGAGTTTATCTGATTCTCCACTCCCGCCTGGTTAACATTACACCACTTGTGAATGTCCAAGTAAGCCAATGCTGGTTTTCAGAGGCCTGTTCATACTCGCAGCCGTGCTGTTTAATTGACAATTCCCTCCACCCTGTTCAGCTCTTCATTGTCCCACCACACTACCAGCCTTCAGAAATCTTTGTTATCTCCACTACAGAATGTTCCATTCATTCACTGCGAATCTGGAATTCATCTGACTCTCAACTCCACGCAGGTTTTCATTACACCACTGTTGAATGTCCAAGTAACCCAATGCTGGTTTTCAGCGGCCTGTTCATATTCGCAGCCCTGCTGTTTACTTGGCTATCGATTCAAGCCTGGTCAGCTCTTCATTTTCCTGTCCACACAACACAGGCTTCAGAAATCATTGGAATCTCCTCTACAGAATGTTCCATTCATTCACTGCGAATGTGGAATTCAACTGACTCTCCACTCCATGCAGGTTTTCCTTACACCACTGATGAATGTCCAAGTAACCCAATGCTGGTTTTCAGCTGCATGTTCACACTCGCAGCCATGCTATACAATTGGCTTTCCACTAAATCCTGATTAGTTCTTGATTTTCCTTCCACACGACCCAGCCTTCAGAAATCGTTGGAATCTCCACTAGAGAATGTTCCATTCATTCACTGCGAATCTGGAATTCCTCTGAACCTCCACTCCCGGCAGGTTTTCGTTACACCACTGTTGAATGTCCAAGTAACCCAATGTTTTAAGTGTTTTCTTCACAAGCGCAGTGGTGCTGTTCAATTGGCTATCCACTCAACCCTGGCCAGCTCTACATTTTCCTGTCCACACCACAGAGACTGGAGAAATCATTGTTATCTCCACTACAGAATGTTCCATTCATTCACAGCGAATCTGGAATTCATCTGAATCTCCACTCCCGGCAGGTTTTCGTGACACCACTGGTAAATATCCAAGTAAGCCAATGCTGGTTTTAAGTGGCCTGCTCATACTCTCAGCCGTGCTGTTCAATTTGCTATCCACTCAACCCTCTTCAGCTCCATTTTCCTGTCCACATAACCCAAACTTCAGAAACAATTGGTATCTCCTCCACAGAATGTTCCATTCATTGACGGCAAATCTGAAATTCATCTAATTCTCAACTCCCGTCAGGTTTTCGTTACACCACTTGTGAATGTCCAATTAAGCCAAAGCTGGTTTTCAGTGGCCTGTTCTTACTACGAGACGTGCTGTTCATTTGGCTATCCATTCCACCCTGTTCAGCTCTACATTTTCGTGTCCACAAAACCCAGCCTTCAGAAATCATTGGAATCACCACTAGAGAATGTTCCATTCATTCACTGCGAATCTGGAATTCATCTGAATCTCCACTCCCGGCAGGTTTTCATTGCACCACTGCTGAATGTTCAAGTAACGCAATGATGGTTTTCAGCGGTCTATTCACACTCGAACCCGTGCTGTTCACGGTCTAGCGACTCAACACTGGTGAGTTCTTCTTTTTCCAGTTCAGACAATACAAACCTCAGAAACCATTGCAATCTACACTACAGAATGTTTCATTCATTCAGGCGAATCTTGAATTCATCTTGTTCTCCACTCCCAGCAGGTTTTCGTTTCACCACTGGTGAATGTCCAAGCAACCCAAGGCTGGTTTCAGCTGCGTGTTAACACTCGCAGCCGTGCTGTTCAATTGGCTATCCAGTGAACGCTGGTTAGCTCTTGATTTTCCTTCCACACACCGAGCCTTCAGAAATCATTCTTATCTCCACTTCAGAATGTTCCATTCGTTCCCTGCGAATCTGGAATTCCTCTGACTCTCCACACCAGGCAGATTTTCCTAACAACACTGGTGAATGACCAGGTAATCCAATGCTGGTTTTCAGCGGCTGTTCACACTCACAGCCTTGCTGTTCAATTGGCAATCCAGTCAAACCTAGTCAGCTCTTCATTTTCCTGTCCACACAACCCAGCGTTCAGAAATCATTGGAATCTCTACTACAGAAATTTCCATTCATTCACTGTGAATCTGGAAATACTCTGAATCTGCATTCCAGGAAGGCTTTCGTTACACCACTGATGAATGTCCAAGTAATGCAATGCTGCTTCTTAGTGGTCTGTTCACACTCGAAACCGTGCTGTTCATTGGCTATCCACTCAATATCGGTCAGCTCTTCAATATCCTGTCCAGACTATCCAGATTCCTAAATGTTGGCAATCACCACTACAGAATGTTCCATTCAATCACGCGAATCTGGAATTCATCAGAGTCTCCACTCCTGGAAGGTTTTCGTGACACCACTGGTAAATGTCCAAGGAAGACAATGCTGGTTTTAAGCCGCCTGCTAACACACTCAGCCGTGCTGTTCAATTTGCTATCCACCCAACCCTATTCAGCTCTACATTTTCCTGTCCTCATAACCCAACCTTCAGAAATAATTGGTATCTCCTCCACAGAATGTTCCGTTCATTCACTGCGAATCTTAAATTCATCTGACTCTCAACTCCCGGCGGGTTATCGTTACACCACTTGTGAATGTCCAAGTAAGCCAATGCTGGTTTTCAGTGGCCTGTTCATACTAAGAGACGTGCTGTTCATTTGGCTATCCACTCCACCCTGTTCAGCTCTACATTTTCGTGTCCACAAAACCCAGCCTTCAGAAATCATTGGAATCACCACTAGAGAATGTTCCATTCATTCACTGCGAATCTGGAATTCCTCTGAACCTCCACTCCTGGCAGGTTTTCGTTACGCCACTGGTGAATGTCCAAGTAACTCAATACTGGTTTTCAGAGGCATGTTCAACTCGCAGAAGTGCTGTTCAATGGGCTATCCACTCAATATTGGTCAGCTCTTCATTTTCCTCTCCACACAAACCAGCCTTCAGAAATCATTGGGCTCTCCACTACAGACTGTTCCATTCATTCACTGCGATTCTGCAATTCATCTGACTCTCCGCTCCAGGCAGGTTTTCATTACAGCACTGGTGAATGACCAAGTAATCCAATGCTGGTTTTCAGCCGCCTTTTCACACTCGCAGTGTGCTGTTCAATTGTCTATCCACTCAAACCTGGTCAGCCTTTCATTTTCTTTTCCACAATATCAGACTTCAGAAATCATTGGAATCGCCAGTACAGAATGTTCCATTCATTCACTGCCAATCTGGAATTCATCTGAATCTGCACTCCAGGTAGGCTTTCATTACACCACTTATGAATGTCCAAGTAACACAATGCTGGTTTTCAGCGGTCTGTTCACACTCTAAGCCCTGCTTTTTACTGGGTATCCACACAACTGTGGTCAGCTCTTCATTTTCATGTCCAAACAATCCAGACTTGAGAAATCATTGCAATCTCCAGTACAGAATGTTCCATTCATTCACTGCGAATCTGGAATTCAACTGAATCTCCACTACCTGCAGATTTATCTTACACCACTTGTGAATGTCCAAGTAAAACAATGCTGGTTTTCAGAGGCCTGTTCATGTTCGCAGTCGTGCTGTTCAATTGGCTATCCACTCAACCTGTTTTGCTCCTCATTTTCCTGTGCACACAACCCAGCCTTCAGAAATCATTGTAATCTCCACTACAGGATGTTCCATTCATTCACTGGGAATCTGGAATTCATCTGAATCTGCACTCCACGCAGGCTTTCGTTACACCACTGCTGAAAGTCGAAGTAATGCAATACTGGTTTTCAGTGGTCTGTTCACATTCGAAGCCGAGGCTTTTTACAGGCTATCCACTCAACACTGGTCAGCTCTTCATTTTCGTGTCCCCACAATCCAGATTTCAGAAATCATTGCAATCTCCACTACAGAATGTTCCATTCATTCACTGCGAGTCTGGAGTTTATCTGATTCTCCACTCCCGCCTGGTTAACATTACACCACTTGTGAATGTCCAAGTAAGCCAATGCTGGTTTTCAGAGGCCTGTTCATACTCGCAGCCGTGCTGTTTAATTGACAATTCACTCCACCCTGTTCAGCTCTTCATTGTCCCACCACACTACCAGCCTTCAGAAATCTTTGTTATCTCCACTACAGAATGTTCCATTCATTCACTGCGAATCTGGAATTCATCTGACTCTCAACTCCACGCAGGTTTTCATTACACCACTGTTGAATGTCCAAGTAACCCAATGCTGGTTTTCAGCGGCCTGTTCATATTCGCAGCCCTGCTGTTTACTTGGCTATCGATTCAAGCCTGGTCAGCTCTTCATTTTCCTGTCCACACAACACAGGCTTCAGAAATCATTGGAATCTCCTCTACAGAATGTTCCATTCATTCACTGCGAATGTGGAATTCAACTGACTCTCCACTCCATGCAGGTTTTCCTTACACCACTGATGAATGTCCAAGTAACCCAATGCTGGTTTTCAGCTGCATGTTCACACTCGCAGCCATGCTATACAATTGGCTTTCCACTAAATCCTGATTAGTTCTTGATTTTCCTTCCACACGACCCAGCCTTCAGAAATCGTTGGAATCTCCACTAGAGAATGTTCCATTCATTCACTGCGAATCTGGAATTCCTCTGAACCTCCACTCCCGGCAGGTTTTCGTTACACCACTGTTGAATGTCCAAGTAACCCAATGTTTTAAGTGTTTTCTTCACAAGCGCAGTGGTGCTGTTCAATTGGCTATCCACTCAACCCTGGCCAGCTCTACATTTTCCTGTCCACACCACAGAGACTGGAGAAATCATTGTTATCTCCACTACAGAATGTTCCATTCATTCACAGCGAATCTGGAATTCATCTGAATCTCCACTCCCGGCAGGTTTTCGTGACACCACTGGTAAATATCCAAGTAAGCCAATGCTGGTTTTAAGTGGCCTGCTCATACTCTCAGCCGTGCTGTTCAATTTGCTATCCACTCAACCCTCTTCAGCTCCATTTTCCTGTCCACATAACCCAAACTTCAGAAACAATTGGTATCTCCTCCACAGAATGTTCCATTCATTGACGGCAAATCTGAAATTCATCTAATTCTCAACTCCCGTCAGGTTTTCGTTACACCACTTGTGAATGTCCAATTAAGCCAAAGCTGGTTTTCAGTGGCCTGTTCTTACTACGAGACGTGCTGTTCATTTGGCTATCCATTCCACCCTGTTCAGCTCTACATTTTCGTGTCCACAAAACCCAGCCTTCAGAAATCATTGGAATCACCACTAGAGAATGTTCCATTCATTCACTGCGAATCTGGAATTCATCTGAATCTCCACTCCCGGCAGGTTTTCATTGCACCACTGCTGAATGTTCAAGTAACGCAATGATGGTTTTCAGCGGTCTATTCACACTCGAACCCGTGCTGTTCACGGTCTAGCGACTCAACACTGGTGAGTTCTTCTTTTTCCAGTTCAGACAATACAAACCTCAGAAACCATTGCAATCTACACTACAGAATGTTTCATTCATTCAGGCGAATCTTGAATTCATCTTGTTCTCCACTCCCAGCAGGTTTTCGTTTCACCACTGGTGAATGTCCAAGCAACCCAAGGCTGGTTTCAGCTGCGTGTTAACACTCGCAGCCGTGCTGTTCAATTGGCTATCCAGTGAACGCTGGTTAGCTCTTGATTTTCCTTCCACACACCGAGCCTTCAGAAATCATTCTTATCTCCACTTCAGAATGTTCCATTCGTTCCCTGCGAATCTGGAATTCCTCTGACTCTCCACACCAGGCAGATTTTCCTAACAACACTGGTGAATGACCAGGTAATCCAATGCTGGTTTTCAGCGGCTGTTCACACTCACAGCCTTGCTGTTCAATTGGCAATCCAGTCAAACCTAGTCAGCTCTTCATTTTCCTGTCCACACAACCCAGCGTTCAGAAATCATTGGAATCTCTACTACAGAAATTTCCATTCATTCACTGTGAATCTGGAAATACTCTGAATCTGCATTCCAGGAAGGCTTTCGTTACACCACTGATGAATGTCCAAGTAATGCAATGCTGCTTCTTAGTGGTCTGTTCACACTCGAAACCGTGCTGTTCATTGGCTATCCACTCAATATCGGTCAGCTCTTCAATATCCTGTCCAGACTATCCAGATTCCTAAATGTTGGCAATCACCACTACAGAATGTTCCATTCAATCACGCGAATCTGGAATTCATCAGAGTCTCCACTCCTGGAAGGTTTTCGTGACACCACTGGTAAATGTCCAAGGAAGACAATGCTGGTTTTAAGCCGCCTGCTAACACACTCAGCCGTGCTGTTCAATTTGCTATCCACCCAACCCTATTCAGCTCTACATTTTCCTGTCCTCATAACCCAACCTTCAGAAATAATTGGTATCTCCTCCACAGAATGTTCCGTTCATTCACTGCGAATCTTAAATTCATCTGACTCTCAACTCCCGGCGGGTTATCGTTACACCACTTGTGAATGTCCAAGTAAGCCAATGCTGGTTTTCAGTGGCCTGTTCATACTAAGAGACGTGCTGTTCATTTGGCTATCCACTCCACCCTGTTCAGCTCTACATTTTCGTGTCCACAAAACCCAGCCTTCAGAAATCATTGGAATCACCACTAGAGAATGTTCCATTCATTCACTGCGAATCTGGAATTCCTCTGAACCTCCACTCCTGGCAGGTTTTCGTTACGCCACTGGTGAATGTCCAAGTAACTCAATACTGGTTTTCAGAGGCATGTTCAACTCGCAGAAGTGCTGTTCAATGGGCTATCCACTCAATATTGGTCAGCTCTTCATTTTCCTCTCCACACAAACCAGCCTTCAGAAATCATTGGGCTCTCCACTACAGACTGTTCCATTCATTCACTGCGATTCTGCAATTCATCTGACTCTCCGCTCCAGGCAGGTTTTCATTACAGCACTGGTGAATGACCAAGTAATCCAATGCTGGTTTTCAGCCGCCTTTTCACACTCGCAGTGTGCTGTTCAATTGTCTATCCACTCAAACCTGGTCAGCCTTTCATTTTCTTTTCCACAATATCAGACTTCAGAAATCATTGGAATCGCCAGTACAGAATGTTCCATTCATTCACTGCCAATCTGGAATTCATCTGAATCTGCACTCCAGGTAGGCTTTCATTACACCACTTATGAATGTCCAAGTAACACAATGCTGGTTTTCAGCGGTCTGTTCACACTCTAAGCCCTGCTTTTTACTGGGTATCCACACAACTGTGGTCAGCTCTTCATTTTCATGTCCAAACAATCCAGACTTGAGAAATCATTGCAATCTCCAGTACAGAATGTTCCATTCATTCACTGCGAATCTGGAATTCAACTGAATCTCCACTACCTGCAGATTTATCTTACACCACTTGTGAATGTCCAAGTAAAACAATGCTGGTTTTCAGAGGCCTGTTCATGTTCGCAGTCGTGCTGTTCAATTGGCTATCCACTCAACCTGTTTTGCTCCTCATTTTCCTGTGCACACAACCCAGCCTTCAGAAATCATTGTAATCTCCACTACAGGATGTTCCATTCATTCACTGGGAATCTGGAATTCATCTGAATCTGCACTCCACGCAGGCTTTCGTTACACCACTGCTGAAAGTCGAAGTAATGCAATACTGGTTTTCAGTGGTCTGTTCACATTCGAAGCCGAGGCTTTTTACAGGCTATCCACTCAACACTGGTCAGCTCTTCATTTTCGTGTCCCCACAATCCAGATTTCAGAAATCATTGCAATCTCCACTACAGAATGTTCCATTCATTCACTGCGAGTCTGGAGTTTATCTGATTCTCCACTCCCGCCTGGTTAACATTACACCACTTGTGAATGTCCAAGTAAGCCAATGCTGGTTTTCAGAGGCCTGTTCATACTCGCAGCCGTGCTGTTTAATTGACAATTCCCTCCACCCTGTTCAGCTCTTCATTGTCCCACCACACTACCAGCCTTCAGAAATCTTTGTTATCTCCACTACAGAATGTTCCATTCATTCACTGCGAATCTGAAATTCATCTGACTCTCAACTCCACGCAGGTTTTCATTACACCACTGTTGAATGTCCAAGTAACCCAATGCTGGTTTTCAGCGGCCTGTTCATATTCGCAGCCCTGCTGTTTACTTGGCTATCGATTCAAGCCTGGTCAGCTCTTCATTTTCCTGTCCACACAACACAGGCTTCAGAAATCATTGGAATCTCCTCTACAGAATGTTCCATTCATTCACTGCGAATGTGGAATTCAACTGACTCTCCACTCCATGCAGGTTTTCCTTACACCACTGATGAATGTCCAAGTAACCCAATGCTGGTTTTCAGCTGCATGTTCACACTCGCAGCCATGCTATACAATTGGCTTTCCACTAAATCCTGATTAGTTCTTGATTTTCCTTCCACACGACCCAGCCTTCAGAAATCGTTGGAATCTCCACTAGAGAATGTTCCATTCATTCACTGCGAATCTGGAATTCCTCTGAACCTCCACTCCCGGCAGGTTTTCGTTACACCACTGTTGAATGTCCAAGTAACCCAATGTTTTAAGTGTTTTCTTCACAAGCGCAGTGGTGCTGTTCAATTGGCTATCCACTCAACCCTGGCCAGCTCTACATTTTCCTGTCCACACCACAGAGACTGGAGAAATCATTGTTATCTCCACTACAGAATGTTCCATTCATTCACAGCGAATCTGGAATTCATCTGAATCTCCACTCCCGGCAGGTTTTCGTGACACCACTGGTAAATATCCAAGTAAGCCAATGCTGGTTTTAAGTGGCCTGCTCATACTCTCAGCCGTGCTGTTCAATTTGCTATCCACTCAACCCTCTTCAGCTCCATTTTCCTGTCCACATAACCCAAACTTCAGAAACAATTGGTATCTCCTCCACAGAATGTTCCATTCATTGACGGCAAATCTGAAATTCATCTAATTCTCAACTCCCGTCAGGTTTTCGTTACACCACTTGTGAATGTCCAATTAAGCCAAAGCTGGTTTTCAGTGGCCTGTTCTTACTACGAGACGTGCTGTTCATTTGGCTATCCATTCCACCCTGTTCAGCTCTACATTTTCGTGTCCACAAAACCCAGCCTTCAGAAATCATTGGAATCACCACTAGAGAATGTTCCATTCATTCACTGCGAATCTGGAATTCATCTGAATCTCCACTCCCGGCAGGTTTTCATTGCACCACTGCTGAATGTTCAAGTAACGCAATGATGGTTTTCAGCGGTCTATTCACACTCGAACCCGTGCTGTTCACGGTCTAGCGACTCAACACTGGTGAGTTCTTCTTTTTCCAGTTCAGACAATACAAACCTCAGAAACCATTGCAATCTACACTACAGAATGTTTCATTCATTCAGGCGAATCTTGAATTCATCTTGTTCTCCACTCCCAGCAGGTTTTCGTTTCACCACTGGTGAATGTCCAAGCAACCCAAGGCTGGTTTCAGCTGCGTGTTAACACTCGCAGCCGTGCTGTTCAATTGGCTATCCAGTGAACGCTGGTTAGCTCTTGATTTTCCTTCCACACACCGAGCCTTCAGAAATCATTCTTATCTCCACTTCAGAATGTTCCATTCGTTCCCTGCGAATCTGGAATTCCTCTGACTCTCCACACCAGGCAGATTTTCCTAACAACACTGGTGAATGACCAGGTAATCCAATGCTGGTTTTCAGCGGCTGTTCACACTCACAGCCTTGCTGTTCAATTGGCAATCCAGTCAAACCTAGTCAGCTCTTCATTTTCCTGTCCACACAACCCAGCGTTCAGAAATCATTGGAATCTCTACTACAGAAATTTCCATTCATTCACTGTGAATCTGGAAATACTCTGAATCTGCATTCCAGGAAGGCTTTCGTTACACCACTGATGAATGTCCAAGTAATGCAATGCTGCTTCTTAGTGGTCTGTTCACACTCGAAACCGTGCTGTTCATTGGCTATCCACTCAATATCGGTCAGCTCTTCAATATCCTGTCCAGACTATCCAGATTCCTAAATGTTGGCAATCACCACTACAGAATGTTCCATTCAATCACGCGAATCTGGAATTCATCAGAGTCTCCACTCCTGGAAGGTTTTCGTGACACCACTGGTAAATGTCCAAGGAAGACAATGCTGGTTTTAAGCCGCCTGCTAACACACTCAGCCGTGCTGTTCAATTTGCTATCCACCCAACCCTATTCAGCTCTACATTTTCCTGTCCTCATAACCCAACCTTCAGAAATAATTGGTATCTCCTCCACAGAATGTTCCGTTCATTCACTGCGAATCTTAAATTCATCTGACTCTCAACTCCCGGCGGGTTATCGTTACACCACTTGTGAATGTCCAAGTAAGCCAATGCTGGTTTTCAGTGGCCTGTTCATACTAAGAGACGTGCTGTTCATTTGGCTATCCACTCCACCCTGTTCAGCTCTACATTTTCGTGTCCACAAAACCCAGCCTTCAGAAATCATTGGAATCACCACTAGAGAATGTTCCATTCATTCACTGCGAATCTGGAATTCCTCTGAACCTCCACTCCTGGCAGGTTTTCGTTACGCCACTGGTGAATGTCCAAGTAACTCAATACTGGTTTTCAGAGGCATGTTCAACTCGCAGAAGTGCTGTTCAATGGGCTATCCACTCAATATTGGTCAGCTCTTCATTTTCCTCTCCACACAAACCAGCCTTCAGAAATCATTGGGCTCTCCACTACAGACTGTTCCATTCATTCACTGCGATTCTGCAATTCATCTGACTCTCCGCTCCAGGCAGGTTTTCATTACAGCACTGGTGAATGACCAAGTAATCCAATGCTGGTTTTCAGCCGCCTTTTCACACTCGCAGTGTGCTGTTCAATTGTCTATCCACTCAAACCTGGTCAGCCTTTCATTTTCTTTTCCACAATATCAGACTTCAGAAATCATTGGAATCGCCAGTACAGAATGTTCCATTCATTCACTGCCAATCTGGAATTCATCTGAATCTGCACTCCAGGTAGGCTTTCATTACACCACTTATGAATGTCCAAGTAACACAATGCTGGTTTTCAGCGGTCTGTTCACACTCTAAGCCCTGCTTTTTACTGGGTATCCACACAACTGTGGTCAGCTCTTCATTTTCATGTCCAAACAATCCAGACTTGAGAAATCATTGCAATCTCCAGTACAGAATGTTCCATTCATTCACTGCGAATCTGGAATTCAACTGAATCTCCACTACCTGCAGATTTATCTTACACCACTTGTGAATGTCCAAGTAAAACAATGCTGGTTTTCAGAGGCCTGTTCATGTTCGCAGTCGTGCTGTTCAATTGGCTATCCACTCAACCTGTTTTGCTCCTCATTTTCCTGTGCACACAACCCAGCCTTCAGAAATCATTGTAATCTCCACTACAGGATGTTCCATTCATTCACTGGGAATCTGGAATTCATCTGAATCTGCACTCCACGCAGGCTTTCGTTACACCACTGCTGAAAGTCGAAGTAATGCAATACTGGTTTTCAGTGGTCTGTTCACATTCGAAGCCGAGGCTTTTTACAGGCTATCCACTCAACACTGGTCAGCTCTTCATTTTCGTGTCCCCACAATCCAGATTTCAGAAATCATTGCAATCTCCACTACAGAATGTTCCATTCATTCACTGCGAGTCTGGAGTTTATCTGATTCTCCACTCCCGCCTGGTTAACATTACACCACTTGTGAATGTCCAAGTAAGCCAATGCTGGTTTTCAGAGGCCTGTTCATACTCGCAGCCGTGCTGTTTAATTGACAATTCACTCCACCCTGTTCAGCTCTTCATTGTCCCACCACACTACCAGCCTTCAGAAATCTTTGTTATCTCCACTACAGAATGTTCCATTCATTCACTGCGAATCTGGAATTCATCTGACTCTCAACTCCACGCAGGTTTTCATTACACCACTGTTGAATGTCCAAGTAACCCAATGCTGGTTTTCAGCGGCCTGTTCATATTCGCAGCCCTGCTGTTTACTTGGCTATCGATTCAAGCCTGGTCAGCTCTTCATTTTCCTGTCCACACAACACAGGCTTCAGAAATCATTGGAATCTCCTCTACAGAATGTTCCATTCATTCACTGCGAATGTGGAATTCAACTGACTCTCCACTCCATGCAGGTTTTCCTTACACCACTGATGAATGTCCAAGTAACCCAATGCTGGTTTTCAGCTGCATGTTCACACTCGCAGCCATGCTATACAATTGGCTTTCCACTAAATCCTGATTAGTTCTTGATTTTCCTTCCACACGACCCAGCCTTCAGAAATCGTTGGAATCTCCACTAGAGAATGTTCCATTCATTCACTGCGAATCTGGAATTCCTCTGAACCTCCACTCCCGGCAGGTTTTCGTTACACCACTGTTGAATGTCCAAGTAACCCAATGTTTTAAGTGTTTTCTTCACAAGCGCAGTGGTGCTGTTCAATTGGCTATCCACTCAACCCTGGCCAGCTCTACATTTTCCTGTCCACACCACAGAGACTGGAGAAATCATTGTTATCTCCACTACAGAATGTTCCATTCATTCACAGCGAATCTGGAATTCATCTGAATCTCCACTCCCGGCAGGTTTTCGTGACACCACTGGTAAATATCCAAGTAAGCCAATGCTGGTTTTAAGTGGCCTGCTCATACTCTCAGCCGTGCTGTTCAATTTGCTATCCACTCAACCCTCTTCAGCTCCATTTTCCTGTCCACATAACCCAAACTTCAGAAACAATTGGTATCTCCTCCACAGAATGTTCCATTCATTGACGGCAAATCTGAAATTCATCTAATTCTCAACTCCCGTCAGGTTTTCGTTACACCACTTGTGAATGTCCAATTAAGCCAAAGCTGGTTTTCAGTGGCCTGTTCTTACTACGAGACGTGCTGTTCATTTGGCTATCCATTCCACCCTGTTCAGCTCTACATTTTCGTGTCCACAAAACCCAGCCTTCAGAAATCATTGGAATCACCACTAGAGAATGTTCCATTCATTCACTGCGAATCTGGAATTCATCTGAATCTCCACTCCCGGCAGGTTTTCATTGCACCACTGCTGAATGTTCAAGTAACGCAATGATGGTTTTCAGCGGTCTATTCACACTCGAACCCGTGCTGTTCACGGTCTAGCGACTCAACACTGGTGAGTTCTTCTTTTTCCAGTTCAGACAATACAAACCTCAGAAACCATTGCAATCTACACTACAGAATGTTTCATTCATTCAGGCGAATCTTGAATTCATCTTGTTCTCCACTCCCAGCAGGTTTTCGTTTCACCACTGGTGAATGTCCAAGCAACCCAAGGCTGGTTTCAGCTGCGTGTTAACACTCGCAGCCGTGCTGTTCAATTGGCTATCCAGTGAACGCTGGTTAGCTCTTGATTTTCCTTCCACACACCGAGCCTTCAGAAATCATTCTTATCTCCACTTCAGAATGTTCCATTCGTTCCCTGCGAATCTGGAATTCCTCTGACTCTCCACACCAGGCAGATTTTCCTAACAACACTGGTGAATGACCAGGTAATCCAATGCTGGTTTTCAGCGGCTGTTCACACTCACAGCCTTGCTGTTCAATTGGCAATCCAGTCAAACCTAGTCAGCTCTTCATTTTCCTGTCCACACAACCCAGCGTTCAGAAATCATTGGAATCTCTACTACAGAAATTTCCATTCATTCACTGTGAATCTGGAAATACTCTGAATCTGCATTCCAGGAAGGCTTTCGTTACACCACTGATGAATGTCCAAGTAATGCAATGCTGCTTCTTAGTGGTCTGTTCACACTCGAAACCGTGCTGTTCATTGGCTATCCACTCAATATCGGTCAGCTCTTCAATATCCTGTCCAGACTATCCAGATTCCTAAATGTTGGCAATCACCACTACAGAATGTTCCATTCAATCACGCGAATCTGGAATTCATCAGAGTCTCCACTCCTGGAAGGTTTTCGTGACACCACTGGTAAATGTCCAAGGAAGACAATGCTGGTTTTAAGCCGCCTGCTAACACACTCAGCCGTGCTGTTCAATTTGCTATCCACCCAACCCTATTCAGCTCTACATTTTCCTGTCCTCATAACCCAACCTTCAGAAATAATTGGTATCTCCTCCACAGAATGTTCCGTTCATTCACTGCGAATCTTAAATTCATCTGACTCTCAACTCCCGGCGGGTTATCGTTACACCACTTGTGAATGTCCAAGTAAGCCAATGCTGGTTTTCAGTGGCCTGTTCATACTAAGAGACGTGCTGTTCATTTGGCTATCCACTCCACCCTGTTCAGCTCTACATTTTCGTGTCCACAAAACCCAGCCTTCAGAAATCATTGGAATCACCACTAGAGAATGTTCCATTCATTCACTGCGAATCTGGAATTCCTCTGAACCTCCACTCCTGGCAGGTTTTCGTTACGCCACTGGTGAATGTCCAAGTAACTCAATACTGGTTTTCAGAGGCATGTTCAACTCGCAGAAGTGCTGTTCAATGGGCTATCCACTCAATATTGGTCAGCTCTTCATTTTCCTCTCCACACAAACCAGCCTTCAGAAATCATTGGGCTCTCCACTACAGACTGTTCCATTCATTCACTGCGATTCTGCAATTCATCTGACTCTCCGCTCCAGGCAGGTTTTCATTACAGCACTGGTGAATGACCAAGTAATCCAATGCTGGTTTTCAGCCGCCTTTTCACACTCGCAGTGTGCTGTTCAATTGTCTATCCACTCAAACCTGGTCAGCCTTTCATTTTCTTTTCCACAATATCAGACTTCAGAAATCATTGGAATCGCCAGTACAGAATGTTCCATTCATTCACTGCCAATCTGGAATTCATCTGAATCTGCACTCCAGGTAGGCTTTCATTACACCACTTATGAATGTCCAAGTAACACAATGCTGGTTTTCAGCGGTCTGTTCACACTCTAAGCCCTGCTTTTTACTGGGTATCCACACAACTGTGGTCAGCTCTTCATTTTCATGTCCAAACAATCCAGACTTGAGAAATCATTGCAATCTCCAGTACAGAATGTTCCATTCATTCACTGCGAATCTGGAATTCAACTGAATCTCCACTACCTGCAGATTTATCTTACACCACTTGTGAATGTCCAAGTAAAACAATGCTGGTTTTCAGAGGCCTGTTCATGTTCGCAGTCGTGCTGTTCAATTGGCTATCCACTCAACCTGTTTTGCTCCTCATTTTCCTGTGCACACAACCCAGCCTTCAGAAATCATTGTAATCTCCACTACAGGATGTTCCATTCATTCACTGGGAATCTGGAATTCATCTGAATCTGCACTCCACGCAGGCTTTCGTTACACCACTGCTGAAAGTCGAAGTAATGCAATACTGGTTTTCAGTGGTCTGTTCACATTCGAAGCCGAGGCTTTTTACAGGCTATCCACTCAACACTGGTCAGCTCTTCATTTTCGTGTCCCCACAATCCAGATTTCAGAAATCATTGCAATCTCCACTACAGAATGTTCCATTCATTCACTGCGAGTCTGGAGTTTATCTGATTCTCCACTCCCGCCTGGTTAACATTACACCACTTGTGAATGTCCAAGTAAGCCAATGCTGGTTTTCAGAGGCCTGTTCATACTCGCAGCCGTGCTGTTTAATTGACAATTCCCTCCACCCTGTTCAGCTCTTCATTGTCCCACCACACTACCAGCCTTCAGAAATCTTTGTTATCTCCACTACAGAATGTTCCATTCATTCACTGCGAATCTGAAATTCATCTGACTCTCAACTCCACGCAGGTTTTCATTACACCACTGTTGAATGTCCAAGTAACCCAATGCTGGTTTTCAGCGGCCTGTTCATATTCGCAGCCCTGCTGTTTACTTGGCTATCGATTCAAGCCTGGTCAGCTCTTCATTTTCCTGTCCACACAACACAGGCTTCAGAAATCATTGGAATCTCCTCTACAGAATGTTCCATTCATTCACTGCGAATGTGGAATTCAACTGACTCTCCACTCCATGCAGGTTTTCCTTACACCACTGATGAATGTCCAAGTAACCCAATGCTGGTTTTCAGCTGCATGTTCACACTCGCAGCCATGCTATACAATTGGCTTTCCACTAAATCCTGATTAGTTCTTGATTTTCCTTCCACACGACCCAGCCTTCAGAAATCGTTGGAATCTCCACTAGAGAATGTTCCATTCATTCACTGCGAATCTGGAATTCCTCTGAACCTCCACTCCCGGCAGGTTTTCGTTACACCACTGTTGAATGTCCAAGTAACCCAATGTTTTAAGTGTTTTCTTCACAAGCGCAGTGGTGCTGTTCAATTGGCTATCCACTCAACCCTGGCCAGCTCTACATTTTCCTGTCCACACCACAGAGACTGGAGAAATCATTGTTATCTCCACTACAGAATGTTCCATTCATTCACAGCGAATCTGGAATTCATCTGAATCTCCACTCCCGGCAGGTTTTCGTGACACCACTGGTAAATATCCAAGTAAGCCAATGCTGGTTTTAAGTGGCCTGCTCATACTCTCAGCCGTGCTGTTCAATTTGCTATCCACTCAACCCTCTTCAGCTCCATTTTCCTGTCCACATAACCCAAACTTCAGAAACAATTGGTATCTCCTCCACAGAATGTTCCATTCATTGACGGCAAATCTGAAATTCATCTAATTCTCAACTCCCGTCAGGTTTTCGTTACACCACTTGTGAATGTCCAATTAAGCCAAAGCTGGTTTTCAGTGGCCTGTTCTTACTACGAGACGTGCTGTTCATTTGGCTATCCATTCCACCCTGTTCAGCTCTACATTTTCGTGTCCACAAAACCCAGCCTTCAGAAATCATTGGAATCACCACTAGAGAATGTTCCATTCATTCACTGCGAATCTGGAATTCATCTGAATCTCCACTCCCGGCAGGTTTTCATTGCACCACTGC